>NW_028274810.1:175060521-175751771 GCF_037043125.1 Eumetopias jubatus
CCTACCATACTGTCTTAGTTAAAACGGCTTTTTAGTAAGTCTTGATATCAAGTAGTATAAGCCCTCCAAATATGTTCTTTTTTATTCAAATGCCTTTTGAATATTCTTGAAATTTTTCATTTTCATACAAATTTTGAATCTTAATTTCAAAGCTTATTGTCCACACACACAAAAATCACTTGAAATTTTTATTGGAATTGCAATGCATTTTTAGATCAACTTGGAGAAAACTGGCATCTTCACAATATTGAATCTTCTAATACAAAAATATGGCATATCTTTGCATTTGCTTAGAGTTTTTGTAATTTCTCTCAATAATGTTTGGTAGGTTTCAGTGCAGAGAACATTTTTCTCAGTTTTCACCTAAGTATCATTTAAAAATTCCATGTTTACTATCCCTTGTCACTAGTACATAGAAATAGTTTTAATTTTTTGTATATTAAGTGTGCATCTAAACATTTGCTAACTTCATTTATTAATTCTAATAGCTTATCTGTAGAGTCTTCAGATTAATCCACATACATTATCCCGTTGTCCTTAATCATGATATCTTACTTCCTTTCTTTTCAGTTCTTGCAGATGTTATTTTTTTGCCTTATCTTATTATAATTGTTAAAACATCCTGTATTAACATAGACCAGAGGACCATAAAGAATAGAAGCGGTTTAAAGGATTCCTTCTTGTATTCAGCATGCATATGAAACACCTGGAGATTTTAAAATGCAAATTCTCTTTGAGTAAGTCTAGAGTGGGGCCTAGGATTCTGCATTTCCAACAAGCTCCCAGGGGAAACAGATGCTGTCCATCTAGAAACTTTTCTTTCAGTAGCAAAGATGTGTGGAATGTTCTTTTTTTTTTTTAAAGATTTTATTTATTTATTCATGAGAGACAGAGGGAGAGAGAGAGAGAAGCAGAGGGAGAAGCAGGCTCCCAAGGAGCAGGGAGCCCGATGCGGGGCTCGATCCCAGGACCCTGGGACCATGACCTGAGCCGAAGGCAGACGCTTAACCATCTGAGCCACCCAGGCGCCCAATGTGTGGAATGTTCTTGTCTGATTCTCACTACAAGGGACAAAGCATTTAACATTTGAGCTCTAAGTCTGATGTGTATTAGAGGTTCTGCTTGTTTGTTTGCAGATGTCGTGTAAGAGATTAATAAATTGTTATTTCTATTTATTTGTTAAAATTACTAGTAAGTATTGAATTTTATAAAATTATTTTGTTTTTAATGAAATCATCATATAATTGTTCTACAGTATTCTGTTAATGTGGTGAATTGCATTGATTGATTTTCAGACTTTAATCAACCTTGCATTCTCAAAATCATTTCAACTAGGTCATGAAATATTCTATTTATTTATTGCTGGATTCGATTTGCTAAATGTTATTTAGAACATTTATATCTATGTTCATAAGTGATATTGGAATGCAATTTTCATTTCTTTCAATATACCTATCAGGTTATGGTTTTATTACAACTTTAATCTCATAATTAATGCAGTTTGGGAATGGTTCCTCCACTTTCACCTTCTGAAAGAATTTGTGTAAGAATGGTTTTATTTCCTCCTTAAATATTTGAAAGAATTTACTGATAAAAATCAGTTAGCCTGGAATTTTCTTTCTGTAAGGTTTTTAACTAGGATTAAATTTATTCGAGAATTTTCAATTTGTTTTGTTTTTTCTTGTATCAATTTTGGTTAACACTGTTTTCCTAAGACTTTTTTCCTTTTATTTAAAATTTCAAATTAAAATTTTTTTAAAGATTTCATTTATTTATTTGTCAGAAAGAGAGAGAAAGAGTGAGCATAAGCAGATAGAGCAGCAGAGGGAGAGGGAGAAACAGGCTCCTCACTGAGCAGGGAGCCTGACGCACGGGGCTTGATCCCAGGACCCTGGGACCATGACCTGAGCCGAAGGCAGTTGCTTAACCGACTAAGTCACCCAGGCGCCCCTCAAATTAAAATTTTCATAATATAGTCTAATGATCTGAAGAATCATTCCTGAGATCAGGAATTTGGTACCATCTTTTTTTGGATAAATCTTGCCAAATACTTATCAATTATGCTATATTTTTAAAGAAACTGACTTGTGGTATGGGTAATTCTCCATTTATTCACTCTCTATTTCATTGATTTTTGTATTATTTATTTCCTTCTTTTTATTTTCTTTGGGTTTCTACTGCTACCCTTTCTCTAACTTTTTGGGACAAAATTTAAATGATTGCATTTTCATCTTTTCTACTCTTCAAATATAATGCATTTAAAACTATAAATTTTAGGGGTGCCTGGGTGGCTGAGTCAATTAGGCATCCTACTCTCGGTTTTGGCTCAGCTCGTTATCTGAGTGCTGCTCTGGGCTCCGTGCTGGGTGTGGAGCCTGCTTGAGATTCTTTCTCTCCCTCTTCCTCTGCCCCTATCCACCTCCCCACCCCACCCCCAGTTTACTTACACATGTGCATTCTCTCTCTCTCTCTCTCAAAAATAAAAATAAAAAACCTACAAACTTCATTCTAATTACGAGTTTAGTTTTATAAGTTTCGACATATCTATGCTTATTATTACACAATAAAAATAGTTTCTTTTATCCATTAAGTGGTTTTCTTTGATACTTTGGTCAATGGCTACTTTTATTTCCTCTAATTTCCATTTGGGGGTTTTTAGGCTTTTTGCTATTACTTTCAAGATTAATTCTACTGTGATCAGAAAACACGATCTGAATTATTTTCATTCTTTGAAAGTTTGGGGGATTGGTTTTATGCACAGTAGATGACCAGTTTTGATAAATAGTTCATATGCACATTTACCTCTCCCTTACCAGCACAGTTTTTGTTATCATGCCTTTTAATTCTATATGTATTTTAGGTCTAAAACACTACTCTTATATTTTGTTAAATCAATATTTATTTTTACCCACATATCTACTTTTACCTTGTTTCTTTGTTACTTCCTGCAATTTTGTGTTTCTGTCTAGAATAATCTTTTTTCTGCCTGAAAAGTCCCTTTATTTTTTTTCCTTAATTCAGATTACTGGCAATAAATTAAATTATAACAGTGTTTTCTTAACTGGCAATACCTATATTTTACCAGCACTGCTGAAAGATAATTTTCTAGAGTATAAAATTTTAGGTTGTCATCTATTTTTTTTTCCTGTTTAAAATTGTCATCCTATTGCCACTGGCTTCTATTGTCTCTGATAAAAAGATCAGTTATTCTCCTTAGTGTTTCTTCCTTGGTGGTAATGTGTTTTATTCTTGTCTGGCTTCTTTTAACTTTTTGGTTTGTCTCTTTTTTTCAGAAATCTTATTCTGATGCACTCAGGAGTGTTTTATTTGTGTTTATTCTACTAGGGATTCGCATTTTTTCTTGAATTTGTGAGTTGATGTCATCCCTCAGTTTTGATGATACACTTTTGTCATTATTTCATTGTCATTATTTCAAATATTGCATCTGTCATGCTTTCTCTTTCCTGACTTTCTGAGACTTCAGGTGTACATATATTAGAAGTTTTCACATTTCTGATGTTTCTTATACTCTTTTACAAAATTTCCAACTGATCTTCATCTTTGAGTCAGATATTTTCTACTATCTTATCTTCTAGTTTACAAAAACGTTCTTCTGCTGTGTCCAGTCTGGGTTAAACCCAGTTATTAGTTTTTAATTTTCATTATTGCATTTTGTGATTTTATAATTTCCAATTGATCCTTTTTATGGATGTCTGTTTTCTAGTGGAATATTTCATTTTGAACATATGAAATATATAGAAATATTCAATAAATACTTCATATATTTTCTCAAACATGATAATTACCGTTATTTTAACATTTGTGTCAGATTACTCCAATGATTGGGTCATCTGGAAATTTTGAATTATTTTTCTTTCTCTTGGCTTTTTGGTATGTCTGTAAATTTTTTACACTTAATGACAGATATTGGACAAGGAAAGTGGAGAAGGCTCTGGAGGATAAGTACCTCATCTTCTGGTAGGCGGCCTGAGTTGGAACAGATCACCTTAATCTAATCAAGGAATGGACCAACTCAACTGAACTTTTATAAATTACTTTCTACCTCTGGTTCTCCCCTGTTCCCAGAGTTGGCTCGTCTGGGTTTTCACAATTGTCTGGCATTCTTCCTACTTTCAAGTCTTGAACACCGCTGAGGACTAGTGAAAACTCAGCTCCTGGGCAGTAGCTTCTTGACTGTTTTGCCTATCACTTTGCACAATATTAGAATTTATCAAATGTCTCTAGAGGGAAAATGAACATATCCTGGACTCATTTCTCTGTTCTTTCTTTCTCTCAAGGACCTTTTTCTTGTGCTTTAGAACCACCTTTATCTATATCTATCTCTATCTGTATCCATATCTCTACATAGTATTATTTATATAGAGAGAAAATCAAATATTGATAATGTTTAGAAATTCAGACTCTATGTTGGAAAATAAGGAGAGAGCTTTTGATTGCCTGATGTACCAGAAGAATTTGAAAGTGCTTTAGTTTAAATGTTTTGTTTCTATAGAAATCTACTTAAATGTTGTCACAAAAATATATAGTTCTAGTTATCAACAAATAGGCAGAGTCTAAGTAGTATCTAACGCTAAACTTAATTACATCCAGGATATACATAACTGAACCTACTTCTTAACTGGATGTAAACAGAAACCAAATGGTCAGGCAATAGCAAAACTCAAAATGAAAAAACAAGCAAACTGAGAAAGAGTAACTGTTCTCTGGCATACACAATACCTGGGACTGAGATTTTCAAAATGGCTGATTTTGACTCACTGACAGATAGCATTTTTAAAGTTGGTTGTTTTTATTAGCTGAAGAGTAAAGTTGGCATCCTGCTGAGATGAGTTTCAGTGAGGTTTATGGTTGTTCTTTCCATTTCTGGGCTCTTGTCCTATGAGATATTATCCATTTCAAAAAGTTGTGCTGTTTCAGCAATTTCTTGTTCAACATTGACAGTTGCCATTTCACAAATATTAGAGAGATTGAAAAGGCCTATAAGATCATTAAATCCATCCCCCTGGCACTGTAGGCGAAGCAAGTGAAGCAAAACTATTTTTGTGTGTGTGGGTTATATTTGGTCGGGTCGTTTCTAGTAAAATAATATGGAGTGAATTGGGTGGGGGAGTCTAGCTAAGTGAAAAGTTTCTGTGGGAATCTTCAATGTTTCCTTTCTTTCTTATCAGTCTCAATATCATTAATCATTAGGTGCCTATTTTATATCTCAAATACATATTTTAAAACTGTTTCTGAGGTTTGACTTCCACTTTTCACTTAAGTCCCACATTCTGGTTGATTTTAGCACTGACCAGATAATCTGGAACTGAGTGGAATCCTACAACTGATGGTCTTGGAAACTTATTACCTCAATGTGTAAAGTGATGAAAAATATAGACTGCGTCATTTTTAATTTAAGAATAGTGGTTTCACAGATGTTTGTATTTTTACTAAAGTTTAAGGGTGACAAAAGTGTTTTGTTCTGGTTAATATTAAATAGCTGAATATTTTTGATTTTAGTCAAATTAACTCTTTTGTATTAATGCTCCACATGAGAATATTACTAAAGAAGCATCCATGTACAGTTACTCAAACATCAGTGGTGTCTATTCGTTACATTTAGTTAACATTAACTAAATTTACTTTTAGATTTAAGCATCTTACAAATATCTACTTTATTATAAGATTTTAATGGACCTATCTCAAGTAGAAAAAATAGTTACAATATTAAATATCATATGTAAACATAAGAAATTCTTTGTAATCATATTATCACCAAAATGCTTTCTGACTTCGCTTGTCATTAAATACTATTTAATTAAATCACCAAAATTACTTCATAGCAGGAGATTTGTAATACAAATCGGCCACATATAAATGAATAACGATCTCCCTTAGGCAATATCAAAACATCACTCCTGATGAATAAATTAAAAGAAAAAATTGCAAGAAAATAAAGGAGATATGAACTATTACACTGTTATTAATGTCAGCTTGTTCTAAAAGTTTTGGTTTCTAAACTCTTAAACTAGGTAATCAAACAATTAAAGCTTATTTCTTTTTTTTTTTTTGGTTTTAAAGGTTTATTTATTTCTTTATTTGAGAAAGAGTGAGAAAGCGTGCACACGTTGGGGGAGGCCAAAGGGAGAGAGAGCATCTTAAGCAGGCTCCATGCCCTGTGCGGAACCCAGCCCGACATGGGGCTCGATCTCACGACCTTGAGATCATGACGTCAGCTGAAATCAGGAGCCCGATGCTTCAAGGACTGAGCCACCCAAGACACCCCTAAAGCTGATTCTTTAGAGCTTTACTATATCATTTAAAAATTTTTTAATTACATTGTTTGGAAAGCAGAAAGAGCCAAACATTTTATAAAAGTCCTTTAGCAGCTCTCGAGATGTTACATAATAAATTGTGGAACCACTGCCACATGTCTGTTACTACATTTTGGCACAAAATAATTCAGTTTTTTTTAAAATTTTTTTATTGTTATGTTAATCACCATATATTACATCATTTGTTTTTGATGTAGTGTTCCATGATTCATTGTTTGTTCATAACACCCAATGCTCCATGCAGAATGTGCCCTCTTTAATACCCATCACCAGGCTAACCCATCCCCCTACCCTCCTCCCCTCTAGAACCCTCAGTTTGTTTTTCAGAGTCCATCATCTCTCATGGTTCGTCTCCCCCTCTGACTTACTCCCCTTCATTCTTTCTCTCCTGCTATCTTCTTTTTCTTTTTTCTTAAAATATGTTGTGTTATTTGTTTCAGAAGTACAGATCTGTGATTCAACAGTCTTGCACAATTCACAGCGCTCACCGTAGCACATACCCTCCCCAGTGTCTATTACCCAGCCACCCCATCCCTCCCACCCCCAACCACTCCAGTAACACTCAGTTTGTTCCTGAGATTAAGAATTCCTCATATCAGTGAGGTCATATGATACATGCCTTTCTCTGATTGACTTATTTCACTCAGCATAACACCCTCCAGTTCCATCCACGTCGTTGCAAATGGCAAGATCTCATTCCTTTTGATGGCTGCATAATATTCCATTGTGTATATATACCACATCTTCTTTATCCATTCATCTGTCGATGGACATCTTGGCTCTTTCCACAGTTTGGCTATTGTGGACATTGCTGCTATAAACATTGGGGTGCACGTACCCCTTCGGGTCCCTACATTTGTATCTTTGGGGTAAATACCCAGTAGATGGCACAAAATAATTCAATATTAGAGTGCCATACACTCAGATCACATGCAGTAAGTAGGTATTGCAGGCAATCCCAACTCTTAAGGAGGCCTTATGATGACAATGCGAAGTTCACTCAGGTATAGTTAGGACTGCTCCCATTCCAGTACCAAGTCATGAAATACCATTTGCAAGACTCTACTCCTCTCACACTGCTTTGAACATGTAACCCAATAAGTTATTTGAATAATTGAACAGGTTTTCATTAGTAAAAGCAAAGTTCTCCTGCCATAACATTTCCAGAATCTGCATGAGGAAATGCTCATAGGTGTAGTCCTTCTGTGGCAGGGATAATTATGGAAATCCACATGGGATACCATGTTACGTGGACATTAATACTTTAGAGTTTTCAACAAGACAGAGGGTCTTTGGCAGGAGACAATGACAAATGAATAAGAAAGGCTTAAGGTAAACCTGTTGGGTCAAAGAAAGTCACTCTGGAAGGATAAAGAAAGCCTTTCCTAAGTAAGAGTCGTACACATTTTCCACCCTTTGGAAGGTACATTGAACTCTTACTTCCACTTCCTAGGTTCTGGGAGCATGAGATGAGATATGCCCCTTCAGTTGGCCTCGTAAGGTGAGCATCCTGCTCTACGGAATACAACTGTATTTTAAATGCATTGGTACATATTTTTCACATTATCATCGCCCCTAAATAAGAAACATCTTTTTTATGTGATGCCCCCCAGGATGAAGACTGCTTCGGAAAGAAAAAACTTGTAGTGCTGGATTTATTAAGAAACTGCCTGTTGATTCCCAACACAATGCCCTCCTAAAGAACACTCAACTGTAAATCCAATCACACACCAAATTCACCTTCATTACCTTCTCTACCTTCTACACTTCATTTCTCTACTTTCTACACTTCTCCAGTTTTCCCCTCACTACATCTCTTCACCTCCTCATCCTCCACTTATGAAGATCCCTACAGAGATTGTATGTTAAAATCTTAAATCTTTAGGGACTTGGTAGATCATCAGCAACTATCTCTCATTTAAGGAGAGACAAGACATAAGAAGAAAACTTGATTTTCCCAAGTTGCTTTAGGTAGTGATAAAGCTATCGTCACCAGACTCAAAATAGTTTTGATTCCCACGTCAGTGTTGTACCCTATGGCTTGTGGTTTTTTCATGGACTGTGACTTCTTGAGGCTGGCATGCCCATTCCCTGGGGTGATTCTTGTTGTCCTAGAGATGATGTGCACCTCTTGATCTTTGTGTTGCTGCCCAACTGGCTCCTATACTGTAATGCTGCAAGAAATTTAGATTTCCTACTTTGAAAGAACAATTAAAAAAAGACATAAATTAAACATAATTGCAGAAATTCAGAGCAATGTCAATCGTTAATTTTGGTTTATAAACTTAGGAGAACACAACTTTGAATGTTAGGATGCTGGATTAGGAATCAAGAATCTAGTTTTTGGTTTGCTTTTAAGTACCTTTGAAAGTTTGGGTAAATTTCTTAATCTTTATGTTTCTCATTTCCCTTATCTGGAATTTAAGAGGATTGTACAAGATGACTCTTAAGGTCCCTTCTAGCTTGAAATTTCTGTGATTCCTTATCATGCAAAGTAAAGTGGAAAACTGAGATAACCACATAGGCGTATCAAAGGGTAAACAAGGCTCAATACTTTGCTTTATTTGTCTGCATATTTCAGATGAAAATAATTTCTTAATCCTGAATCACCAGTACAATTGCTTCTGCTTTGACTTTATTCTGTGTGCCGATGCAGCCAAAACTCCATGCTTCATTCATACGTAGAGTCTGGTAGACCATGTTAAACAGAACACTAGATTGAGCTATGTGAAATTGGCATACACTGTACTTATATTAAAATGGATCCACATTCCCTGTGGCAGAATCGCAAAGGCAATGCACACAAATATACATAAATGGAAAACTTCAAGACTTGTTTATGTAACTGCATTCTAGTATATGTATGCAATTAGGAAAACTTTGCTTGTCAAAACTGGTCATTTAAAATTTGTTCTCACTTCCCTCTCTCTGTGATTTTTTTTTTAGCAATGATTTTTAATCACCTCCTTCACCAAAAATAAGTTTAAGTGTCTCTTCAATTCATTTGCACTTTTACTTTCCCAGCTTTTCCTGACAGCTTTTTGTTGTGCGTGGCATTAAATAGTTCTGCTCTGGTTCCCCTGTATTAACCCTGGGGCTGAATTTTGCCTTTATGCATGTACCAAGACGTCGCTAGTACAGTAAACTTTTTGTTGAGTCCTTTTTTGAGCCTATTATTAGAACAGTGCATGTATCTAAACAATAATCTGCCCACCATTTTCTGTATTTCAAAAATTTTCCTGACAATCCTCAATTTTTAAAACCACAACTATTAAATCTCCTATTTCTAATGAGACCAAAATGGAAATAGGTTCCCAATTAAATGTTTCCCTTTACTGCACCCCCATCCTCATGCCCGGTCTCTTTCATTTTCTGTTCAGTCCAGCAGTGGACACTGTATTCAAAGTAGGAATCAAGCAAATGTCTTACAGAGGCGCAGTCTCTCTCTCTCCTCTCATCTCCTCCCCCTTTGATGAGATAACCTAGTAAATCCGGGTTGCTTTTTCTAATGCAGTTCTGCTCTATGCTGATGGTTTTGCAGATTTTCCCACAATATCCTCCAAATCCTTTTCTGGGTGTATGTTCTGCATAATTGGCTCCTTGATCCCGTACTTCTTAGTTTGTATCTTTGTACCTGAACTGCATTTAGCATCCTCTGCTTTAATCACCCACAATTCAAATCCCTTTCAATCTGATAATATTGCACCTTATTATTTGCTAAGACTTCAATTTTAGTATCACTAGCGAATTCAATGATCTTTTCTCCTTTGAACATGTCCCCAAATATGTAGGCCTTATTCCCAGAGCTCTGAAAAGCTTGCTATTTCTAACCCCCTTCGAAGCCGAATTTGCCATCTATGACTGCCTTCCATCTACTACTCTTAAATTAGTTTTCTCCTGCAATATGCTATTTTACCTCCGGTTCCCTGGGTCTGCCTTAGATATAAATCTCTGATGTGAAACCTTGTCAAATGTTTTTTGAACACAATTTTTTCTTATCTGTTGAGGCAGGGGTGCTGCCCAAGAACGGTGGACAATTAAAGAAATATGGCCTTCCATGCGTGAGTCCATCTTGACGATCTCTAAGCAATCTTGCTAGGATTCTCTGTTTACATTCAGAGAAATCCAAGCAGTCCCTTAAAATGGACAGATAGATAAAGCAAGCCATAAGAATTTCCTGTTTTATTTCTTAAACTTTTAGGGACAGAAGGCTAAAGTCCAATTTGTCCACGTCTGTTCTAGAGAGTACTATGTGTTGGTAACGTGGGCTTTGTCACACAGGCTCAAATCTGGGGCAGAGTGTGTAGGTTTGTGCAGTGTAGAAGTCTGTGCACAGGCTAGGGGTTCCCTGGCAAAGCAGTCTGGACAGACTACGGCTACAGAACCATTGGTGATGACCCCAACCCTGTTCTAAGCCATTTCCATTCTTTTAACCTAAGAACATTATTTTGAAATAAATACAGACTTTCCGAAAGAGCTGTGAAAATAATACAGAGAATTCCTGTATACCTTTCACCCAGCTTCCCCTAGCATCAGCATCTGGCATAATCAAAGCATGGTCATTGAGACATGGAAAGTAACATGGGTGTAATACTATTGACTAAACTATAGACTAAGGACATTTTTACAAGTGTGCCCTCTAATGTCCTTTTTTCTGCACTAAGTTGTTGTGCCTTCAGAGTCTCCTTCAATCTGTGACAGTTCCTCATCTGTCTGGTCTGTGACAATCTTCTCTTGTCTGTCATGATTTGACATTTTTGAAGTGTGCTGGTCAGGCATTTCAGAGAATATCCCCTAATTATTTTCTTTTCCTGATGTTTTCTTATAACTACCTTAAGATTATGCATTTTTTTGGCAATAACACCACAGAAATGATATGCCCTTCTGAGTCTTATCAGGGGATGATGCTAGCCCTGATCATTTGATAAGATGGTGTCTTCCAGGTTTCTCCACAGTAAAGTTACTATTTTTCCTTTTGTAATTAATAAATACTAGGGGGAGACATTTTGAGAGAATGTAAATACCATGTTTCTCCTCAAATTTCTGCCCACCAGTTTTAGCATACATCGGAATAACTTACCTATAATGATTATTACCCCAGTGGTTGCCCATTGCTGATTTCAACTTCCCTCTTTTATTCCACATTTATTCATTGGAATTCTTCCATTAGCGAGAGCTTTCCCTTCTCCTCTCTTTAATTATTTACTTATTCGATTTTGTACCTACATTAATATGAAGCCATGGATATTTATTTCAAGGATGATGTGGAAAGGGCCTCCAAAGAATTCACCAACATAAAAAATATATTGCTAATTATGCATGAAAACACTGGCAACGTCCATTTAGAAGAAAATAAGTCTAAAAAATATGCTTAGACAGATATTCAGCATGAATAGATTGTCTGATGGATAAAATGGCTTCCCAGAACTGTCCCAACAACAGTCAGATTTGCCTCATTGGATTTAAAACAAAAGAGCATCATCACTCCTGTATCATACCTCATGAAATGTCAGGTTGGAGAAAGGTAAAACAGATACGTATAGATCCAGTATTGGAGATGATCAAATAGCTGATAACTCTAATAATTCAGGAACAGAGCAGGTAGCAGGATGTGATAATGGGAAGAAACAAAAAAATTGCCTACAAGCTGTCTATGGAGGAAGTCAAGTCTGGGCAGTGGGACGTACTGGCATAGAGCAGAGGAAATTGAAACTGATAGAGGGAAGATGAAATAACCCTGCCAAGCGCACCTTGCTCACCCAAGGCTGTCATTAATAAGTTGCTGACACAGTCCCAGAACTTATCCTTGATGCACCAGAGCTTGGTAATCAACAAAACTGAATCCCAGGAGCGTAGGACTGACGGTACTGATATAATTCCTGTCCCTGTCACACCCAGCTCAGAACTGGCACAGGCCTGGGCCTACAGGGCTATCTGCCAACATACCCAGTTGCAGGGAGTAGAAGAAGACAAAGGCAGGAGAAATGAAATAGATGGCAGAAAATCAACATTTTATGGCAATCATTTCATTGACAGCTTCTATTCATTCATTATTCTATACATCCCTTCATTTCTTTGATAAATATTTATGGAGGACATACCATATTTCAAGCATTGTGCTAAGCTCTGAGAGCCCAAAGGTAAACAAGCAATGATCCCTGCTCTCAAGAGGTATTTATAATCTTCAGCTTCTCTTTAAGCCCCTGTTTGAGAATTGCTGCCTCCGATTTATTCATTCAACAACAAAAATATTGTAATGAAGATCTACTATGATCCCTGCGCTGTGTTACACTATGGAGATATACTGATGAAAGTCTCTGTACTTGTCCTAAAAGAGCTCATACGTGGATCTGATAAATAAACACAATTGTGATACAGTGTGATAAGTGGCACAAGGGAGATGTGCACAGGATCGGAGACAACAAATGGAAGAGTTCCCTAGCTTAGACCAGAAGCGTTAAAGATTTCTTCACACCAAAGGCACTGGCCTGAGTCGTGAAGGGAGGTGAAGGTTTGCAAGATAAGGAGGTATGGAGAGGACGGCAATTCTGCATGCAGCAGGCAGCAAAGGTCATTTATTATAGAAATGCAAGTCACTGAGTGAGGCTGAATTATAAAGTTCAAGGACGAAAGAGGTAAAATATGAGAGTAGAGAAGCAAGAAGAAACCAGAAAACAAAGCACCTTGGAAAATATTCCACAGTTTAAATTTTATCCTGAAGGCCACAAGAGGCTATTTAAGCAAAAGAGGTAACTAAATCAGGTTTGGATTTTGAACAGTCATTTTGGACGCAGTGTAAAGAATAGATGTGAGAGACATAAAACAATAGACAAGGAGGTGATAAAGAAGGCCATTAAAATAAATCAGGCAAGACTTCTGGGTATATATTCAAAGGAAATGAAAACAGGATCTCGAAGGGATACCTGCATCCTCATGTTCATTGCAGCATTATTCACAATAACCAAGACATGGAAACAACCTAAGGGTCTGTCAGTAGATGAGAGAATAAAGACGATGTGAGATACAGATATATATATCCAATTGTATATTATTCAGCCATGAAAAAGAAGGAAATCCTGCCATTTGTAAAACATGGATGGACCCTGAGAGCATTATGCTGAGTGAAATAAGCCAGACAGAGAAAGACAAATACAGCATGGTATCACTTACAATATGGAATCTAAATAAAAAGCCAAACTCAGAAACAGAGTAAAAAAGTGGTTGCCAGGGGCTACGAGGTGGGGGAAATAGAGGGTTTGTGAAAGGGTACAAGTTTTCAGCTATAAAATGAACAAGGTCTGAGGATCTAATGCATAACAAGGTGACTATAGTTGATTACACTGTATTGTGAAATTTAAATTTGCTCAGAGAGTAGAACTTAAATGTTCTCACACACACACAAAGAGTTAAATATGTGAGGTGATGGATGTATTAATTAAACTAGATTGGCAGAGGAATCCTTTCATAATGTAAGCATATATCAAATCATCATGATGTACACTTTAAATATCTTGCAATTTTACTTGTCCAGTATACCTTCATAAAGCTGAGAAATTAATAAATAAATTACATATAATACTAATATACTGATAGGGAATACACGAATAGCAGATAAATCATATTTGTTAAATTAAAAAATAAATAAACATATCATGCAATAAATGACTAAACAAAAAAAGGAATAGATTGGTAGTCATGGCCTTAGAAAGAATGGAATGGATTCCATAATTATTAAGAGGTCCAGATACAATGATTGACTGATTGTGCAGTTGGGGACAGTTTGACTTAAGAAACAGGGTACTATTCTTGGAGAGAAGGAAAACAAGAGGTGTAGCAAATTAAGACGAAAAATCAGTTTATATATATCAAACTAGAGGTGCCTGTAAAAAAAAGAAAATCAGGAAATGTCTAGGCAGGAGTCATGATTTTAGGACTTAGGAGAAATAAGCTTCATGTAGAGATTTTTGGAGTCTTTCTGATACTTGAATGTTCATATGAATCACCTGGGGATTTTGTTAAGATGAAGCTTCTGATTCCATGGTAGGTGTGAGGTGGGGCCTGAGGTTCTCCGTTTCTGACAGATTGTCACATGATGAGGAAGAGGTTGGTCCGTGCACCACACTGTGACTAGAACCATCTTGAAAAACTTGCTGGAACACATTTTCTTAAGTCCCATCCCTGGAGATTCTGATTCTATGGTGAGGGTTGGGCCCATGAAATCGCTTTTCCCATAAGCTCACGGTGACATCAGTACTGCTGGTCTGAGAATCCCACTCTGAGAGACTCCCTGTTTCTGGGTAGTGAACACATGATTTCTATGGGCCCAGACTGTCAGGGAATCATTTTTAGTATATAGAAAAAAAGACTTTCCCCAAAGAAAGGAAAGAATACATAAAATAAAGAGAAGTAACAAACATTGTCCCCCAGGGCAGTAGGCACCTTATCATCCATGTGGTCTTCGCAGCACTCTGTGAGAAACGAAGCACTATCCAGATTTTGGCAGAATAAGAAACCAGGTTCCAGAGAGAAAAAATAAACACCATCCAAGTAACACAACTAAGCTGAAGGCCTGAGGTTCAAAGTGAAACTCTGACTCTGTTTCCAGTGCCTTCCACTATGGA
This sequence comes from Eumetopias jubatus, assembly GCF_037043125.1. NCBI lineage: Eukaryota > Metazoa > Chordata > Mammalia > Carnivora > Otariidae > Eumetopias > Eumetopias jubatus. Next base: position 175,075,478 of record NW_028274810.1, read on the forward strand.
GAGCACCTCTCATGGACCCCTTTCCTAGGCTCCTTATATTAAATTTTCAAAAATGTAGGCAAAGAAAAGGGATTATTGGAATTCATCCTACTTATTAACAGAGTCATTATCCAATGTGCTTGACCTTGAGCAGACTCACGGGAGTCTAGTCTTACCACCGAATGAAGGTGACCAGTACTCACCGGTCATCTTCAGTGAAGAACGGGTTTTCTTCAAGTATTGTCTTCTCCTTGGCTAAGAGAAGATCTGAGGCCCAAACAGACTTGTGACATTGCCCTCATGACATCCTTCCCAGTCTTCATGTCTTAGAATCAAGGGCCAAGAGGACCAGAACGTCCCCAAATTCCATCGCCCAGGTCATTGTTGTTAAATCCAACTTCATTTGCAAGGGATCTGACAGTCACCGTTTACACACTTATACAAAAGGGATTCCCTTCATCTTTGTGAAACTTAAATCAGAGGTCTCAGAGAAGAAAAGTAACTCTGCTAAGTGGCTGCTGACCTGGCGTCTGAACCAACGCTCTGATTCCAGTTCCTTTTCCTGCTACTTAGAAAAGATTCTTGATAATAGCTTCCAAAGTTAAATCCCTCCCTTTTTGGCCCCAAAACAGATCTACAAAATCCACTCATTTTGTGGACCAGACTGTCTCTGGTGTTTGTTTTGAGAGTCTGAACAATTTTGGGCTGCCTTCAGAAAAATCTCTTAGCTTTATAGAAATTATCACACACACATTGCCTTTTTCCTTTCAACTAGCAAAAGACCTGCTCATGGCTCAGTCATGAGGAAAAATAATAACAATATATGTCAGAAAACTGAAAAGCCATTGTTCTCCCTTTGTCATGGCAGTACAGCATAATAAAGAGAGGGACAATAGAGAATTCTGCAGAACGTCCTGCAGATTCCAGCAGAGAGACAGACCAAAACCATTACATGGTATTAAAACTATACTCCTACATGACCTTTAAAATGTATTTTACCTTCATTGCTGTGATGACCAAAACTCTGTTTTAACCCAAGCCACCAAAACTTCTAATGCATACTAGGGAAAGTATTTAAGGAAAGAGGCTGTAAGACTTGCCAATGATTCTCTCTCTCTCTCTTTCACACACACACTCTCTCATACACTCTCTCACACGTTCTCACGCACTCTCACGCACACTCTCCCACACATACACACACGCTCTGACACATACACTCTTTCTCACACACACACTCACACGTGCACTCTCACACAGACCATCACTAGAAGGAAAAATTACCAATTATTTTCTCCTCACAAGACTAAATTCAATTCCAAACAGTCTTAAGGCAATGGAAAGGGGTGGAAAACTTCCTCAGAGATCAGTGAAAGCTTTCAAGCTTCCTTGTGATTAAGGAATTGATGCTTTTAGGGCTAATGAATTCTCAATTTTGCAAGCCTGTGAAAGCAGAGAACACCTGGGTTGGTTTGGATATTTGTGAAAAAATGGTAGACTATTGATATCTTTTAAGACCTTATATCATAGACATTGAACATTGTACACATGAACTAATATTTCACATTGTTATTGTTTCTAGAGGATAAGTGATAATCTTTACATAAATAAATATAGTGTTTCAAATTATAAATTTTAAATGTGTGTCTTATTAACCAATTTATATATAATCTTGACAATTAAAACAATTAACATTTATATAATGTTTTTACTTTGAGAGTATTATACATATATATATATATATATAAATGAAATATATCTATTTCACTTCATACCTCACAGCTAAGTAAGTTACTTTTAGATAGTCACATCCTCAATACTTTATGGAATAGCAAACTAAAGCAAAAAGGGATCAGGTGAATTTCCTAAGCTAGAAAAGAAGTTAGTGCCAGAACTAGGACTATAAGCCAGGTTACCTGGTTCCGATTTTCAACATCATTATCCAAACAAACTGTCAAATTACAAGAAGACTTTTGGTATGTATGCTGCTGTACATACCAGCCAGAATTATTTTTTATTGTAACTTTAATAGTTTCAGACAATCTTTAAATCTTGAAGTCAATTGCATCCCGTATCGGTAAGTAAAAATCAAATTCCGAAATTCAGACAAATAAAATACACTTGAAGAAGAAGAAGAAGAAGAAGAAGAAGAAGAAGAAGAAGAAGAAGAAAAGAGGAGGAGGAGAATCCTAAGGGTGCCTGAATATGACACTCAAACTGCTCAGTAAGAACAAAACTGAGAAATCCCCACCCCAAGTACCATGTACTCACTCAATTTAAGGTAAACTACAAGTACGATCTATCAGCCACTACTAGATACAGAAAATGAAATAGTTCCAGACTGTAAGGGGCTTATAATATGAAATGAATATTAGATAAAATTAAAAGTGTGGAATATGCTTGTATGCAACTGATGGATCACTAAATTCTACCCACGAAACTAATAATACACCATATGATAACTAAATGGGATATAAAAATTTTTTAAAGTGTGGAATATGCATATTTTAAACAAGCTATAATCAATATTATATGATGACAATTTTTTTTGTGGTGGTTATCAATCCACAGTGATAGCAACTAGGTTACTATGAGGTACTTCTAATACATTGTTAATGTTTTCAATGTTTCAGTTGAAATAAACAAGTTATTAATGACACTACCAAAGAGAAACGTTTGTGGATAAATCAAATAGATGTATTTAATATGAAAGATTTAAATCATATAAAAAGTATATTTGAGCATTTTAATTCTTTGGGGAATCAAAAGATTAAATAACTAAAACCATAAGAAAAAATAATAGGCTTCACATGGCATTCTCTCATGCCCAATACGCTGCTGTGCTTTTTATGGGAAATTACAGCTGCCAGAGTTAATTTAATTTGATGTAATTTAATTGTTGAATTTGTATTTTGTACACATCATTGGAGGCCCTAAAGCAATGATATGTTTTTCTTTAAATCAATAATTTCCTCTAACAGTTTAAAGAAATGATTGGCTTAGAAGACATTAGTAGACTGTAGAGAACAACGAAAATATGCAAAGTATCACACAGAAAAATTTCCCTGACACCAATTCACCAATGAAAGCACTGAAATAATTAAGTAATCTGTATTTCTCCTTTCACAAAAATGTAATTTAGTCTTAAATTTTCACAAAACACAAAGGCCATGGTTACAGAGCTTGGAATAGATGTTATGTGCCCCTCACAACTAGCCTTTCTTTGCCCCACTTTCCCATCATGTACTTCATGCTACACCGTCTTGCTTTGACTCTATGAATGTAAGTGCATTGACACTTGTGTAGAAGCATGTGCCTTACATTTAATTTATCCATGCTATAAATTGTCATTAATGTCAACAAAAATACAGTAGTCTTTAATTCTGAACAGGTTAATGGACTTAAGGACACTAAACTTTAATGAAAAGAAGAATGAAACATGAAGAAAAATTACCTTTTATCTGGCTTGAGTTGGGTATTTGACTCCTCTGGGTATCATCTATTTTCAAGTCACATCTTCTCTCTTCCTGCCTCCCCAGAAGCCCTCATCTGAGCAGGGCTCCTAGTCTGAATCCCTAGGGGTCCAGAGAAAAAAGGATATGCCTGCCCTTGAAAATTCTAACTTCCTTTCCTTTTTGAAGGCAGAAGGATATACCTAAAAGAAAATGATTCAGTAATGAGATGGGGAATATATATATCCCCTTATATACTTTTCAAATTCTTACAATGTTTTGGGAACTGTATACTTCTTTAATCATCATTATGTACTAGTGTAGGCAACATTATTATTTGCATTTTACCAATGGGAAAACCTAGGCAAATAAAGTTAATAACTTGCCCAATGTTGCACAGCAAGTAAAGGGACGATGTGAAATTTTTCCTTGGTTACGATTAACCCTGAGCTGGTTTTCAGTAAGATGTTCAACTGCCATACCTTGGTCTTTGTGTTGCCTGAGCTCTATGCAGGCATTCATTGAGCCATCCATGACCACACTTGATTGTACACACGCTTATATACAAAACTCATGCAGAATTCTGTTCTCATGTTTCCTCTCATGACAGTGAGATTGCTCTGGTATCCACACGTTCCCATGCAGCCAAACGCCCCTCCCTTCTCAGAAGCAGAAGGAAACTGCGTTTCTTCTCTAGCTCTACCTCTGAGGTGACTCTGTGAAAGTGCCTCAGGCCTGTGCGACACTGACCCACACACCCAATTTTAACTCTTCCATGTCATTATGGTTGTAGAATAGAGTTCCCCAAATAGTAAAGGTGGTCAGTGAGATTTTTTCTCAAAGAATTTCAATAGTCATTGTCATTGTCACTGTGGAGTGTAGGGAGTTGGAACATACCACCCTGAGTGATGGCACACCGGTAACGTGAAATTAGCCCAGCTGTTCAAGCCATGGCAAGAGTATTTATAGCATAGAAGTCGGAAAACATTACAATTTACAGATTTTTCCCCTCAAAAGCTGATTATTAAACATTTACAAGTGTTGCTTATGCTTCTCTTTGAATTCCTTTGGCTTTCCTCAACCCAGAAGGTTTATTTATGATTTCTTTTTCCTCTTTTTCTGTGGATAAGGGTGAACAAGACAGGATCCACATGCATTCTTTCAAATCTTTTAGTCTTATACTTGTTCTAATCCTTCTTGAACTATCAGAGACCTTATTATCTAGTGGTCAAAATGAGGAAGGGTAATAGGTTAAAAGAAAGTAGGAAAGAAAGTAGGGAAATTTTGGTTCCTGCTTCACAAAATGTACTCACAGGAATAATGTAACGCGATTGCACATGGAACATGTCCCAACACTTTCAGATGGGAACAGTGTTGTCAGAAGAGAGTAGTAGTCATTCTGAGGGTCCTGAAACTCATAGGGTGGTCTTCTTCCTGGCCTCCAGGGGCTGATACATGCTTGCTGCTTTTGGATGCTTCCTGCCCTTTATTAAAATCCTGGTGACAAAAAAATCACAAAGACTTCCATGTCCAGGGATATGGAGTAGGTGTATCTTCCCTATTTATCCCACTAAGTACAATGACAGACTATGAATTATATGTAAAACAAAATAAAAAGACTTAAAGATGAAGAAAAGAAGAAAAAGTGGCTAACATCTGAGTCATGAGAAATGACACAGTGAAGAGTTCCCTGGGTGGTTTTTTTTGTTTTGTTTTTTGTTTTCCCTCATATGTTTCAGAAGTGGGGCTGAAGAAGTCAGCAACCCAAGGCACAGACAAAAGAACCCCCAATAAAAGCCTGTCTAGCCAAAGGACCAGGAAAAGCGCAACCTAGGAAGACAGAAAACGTTTAGATAATCATTGTTCTACTCTAGCCAAACACCACAAACAAACAAAATGCATCCTCACCCCCAACCATGACAGAAAAGTCCAAGTAGGCCACCCAGACTTGAGGCAGCATCCCCTGAGGCTGTAACAGGTAGCCCAACATCTTTGCTGGGGTGGTGTCAGGGAAGGCCAAGTGGAGATGTGAAACTTTCATGCTAATCAGGGGATAATGGAACCCCGCCTTTCCCCTCATGCTTTAGTGGAGATGATGGAGACAATATGAGGGTCCTGAACTTCCACTCCCCCAATTGAGGCCACGCCCAACATGGTGTTTTTGGAGACCACCTGGGAAGTCAAATTTCTGTTCCCACCTAGTAGTAACAGAGTAAAGCTAGGATGTAAAATGGGGGGGCAAGTGGGGAGCCTAAATTTTTACCTCCACCTAGCAGTAGCAAAGTGGCACCCTCCTCCCCATGCTAGAGTTGTGTCAAAAAGAAAGTTAAAGGAGAAGATCAAAAATCTCTTAAGAAAATACAAAAATGGCCAATTTTCAACAAAAAATTATGCATCATGCCAAGGGCCAGGAGATCTCAAACTGAATAAGAAAAAGATGATCAATAGGTGACAATATCTGGGCAAACTGGATATGCACATGCAAAAGAAAGAAATGCCCCCCCAAAAAAGAAAGAAAAGAATAAAATAGGCCCCTATATACCATTCAAAAAAAATTAACTGAAAATGGATTAAAGATTTAAATGGAAGATCTGTAATAAAACTCCTAGAAGAAAACAGGGAAGAATTTCTTTAACATTGGTCATGACAGTGATTTTTTTGGATTTGACACCAAAAGCAAAGGCAACAAAAGCAAAAATAAATTAGTGAGAGGGCATCAAACTAAAAAGCTTCTGCACAACAAAGGAAACCATCAACAAAATGAAAAGGCAGTATACAGAATGAGAGAAAATATTTGCAAGTTATCTATCTGAAAAGGAGTTAGTATCTAAGATATACGAGGAACTCAAACTACTCAATAGCAAAAAAAAAAAAAAAAAAGGGCAGAGGACTTGAATAGATGTTTTTCCAAAGAAGACATACAAATGTCCAACAGGTACCGGAAAAAAATACTCAACATCATTAATTACCAGGGAAATGTCAATCAAAATCACAATGAAATAGTACTTTAGCCCTGTTAGAATGGCTGCTATCAAAAGCAGAAGAGATAGCAAGTGTTTCAGAAAACGTGGACTAAAAGTAACACTTCTAGACTGTGGGGATGTAAACTGGTGCAGCCTCTATGGAAAATAGTATAGAAGTTCCCCCCCCAAATTAAAAGTAGAACTACCATATGACCCAGAAATCCCATTTCAATTTATATTTCTGAAGGAAATGTAAACATTATCTTCAAGAGATATCTGCACCTCTGTGTTCTTTGAAGCTTTATTCACAAGAGCCAAGACATGGAAACAACCTAGGTATCCATAATAAGAAAAATGTGATATAGAAAGAAAACAATATTATTTAACCATAAAAAAGATAGAAATTCTGCCCTTTGCAGCAACATAAATAGATCTTGAGGGCATTATTCTAAGTGAAATAAGTCAGACAGAGTAGGACAAATGCTGTATGGTTCCACTTATACGTAAAATCTAAAAAAAAAAAAAAATGAACTCATAGAAACAAAGAGAAGAATGGCAGTTGCCAGTGGCAAGAAAATAGGGGAAAGGGGAAGATGTTGGTCAAAGAGTACAGACTTTCAGCTATAAAATAAGTTCTGGGCATCTGATGTGCATTTATAGTGACTATAGTTAACAATACTGTAATGTAAACTTGTATTATATACTGTACTGTATACTTATATTGCTAAGAGAGTAAAAATTAAATATACTCACAAGAAAAGTGATACATAAGATGTACAGGTGATAGATGTACATAAGATAACCGAACTGTTAACTAACCTTACTGTGATATTCATTTTGCAATATATATGAGCATCAGATCATCACATTGTAAACCTTAAACTTATACAATATTATATGTCAATTATGTCTCAATAAATCTGGAAAAAATAAAAACATATGTAAGAAAAAAATAGATGCCAACAACGAGTTGACAGAGATACTAAAATAATCTGACAAAATTTTAAAGCAGCAATTCAATAAACAATTACAAAAACACTCGAAAGAGATAAAAAGGAGAGATAAACACATCTACAGTTGTTGTTGGATACTTCAACATTCCTCACTCAAAAAGTGCTAAAACGACTAGACAGAACATCAGCAAGGATCCAGAACTCAGAAACACTGTCCACCAATAGGAGCTAATTGACATTTCTGGAACACTCCACTCAACAACATTAGAAGACATACTCTTTTCAAGTGCCCATAGAACATCAACCAAGATAGATCACTTCTTATTCTGTTAAACAAATCTCAACAGTTTTAAATAAATTGAAATCATACAGTACGTTCTCTGACCCAGTGAAATCAAGCTAGAAACCTGTAATAGAAAGATACTAGGAAATTCTCCAAGCATCTGGAAACTAAACAACGCCCTTTCAAATAGTCCCTTGGTCAAAAGAAATTGGTCTAAGGGGAAATGAAAACAAAATAAAACACTTCAAACTGAATGAAACTAAAAAGGAAACATAGTTTGATTTCCTAGACAAATAATCTCTTTCCTCCTGTTTCCTAACTGTGGACATTAGTGTCCCTGTGGCCATGGGGAGAAAGGAGAGAAGAGAGGAGAGGAAAACTTTGACCTAAGTTTCAGGTCTTAAAAAAAAAAAGCAAAATGTTAACATTCTAAAACTTTTTGAGAAAGAAACATAAGAGTAAACTTTTCAAGATCTAGAACTAAACATAAAACTTGTAGCCTTGACAATGAAAGTGTGATCCATAAAAGGAACCATTGACAAGTTGAAAAATGTTGCTCCATGAAAGGCCTTGTTAAGAGGATGAAAAGATAAGCTATAGAAATATTTGAGAAAATATTTGTCTTCCAAAGAAGAAGATTAACATGTCCAGGGATATGGAGTAGGTGTATCTTCCCTATTCATCCCAATTTTAGTGTCCTTAAGTCCATTAACTTGTTCAGAATTAAAGACTACTGTATTTTTGTTGACATTAATGACAATTTATAGCATGGATAAATTAAATGTAAGGCACATGCTTCTACACAAGTGTCAATGCACTTACATTCATAGAGTCAAAGCAAGATGGTGTAGCATGAAGTACAAGTGAGGTATTCTCTCCCTCCTTGCTCTTTATGAATCTTCCCATTTCTGTGGTTAGAAGGATTATTGAACAAGACAGTGTGACCTATGTTCTGGGCTAGACCCAGGAAACCGATGTTTCCTTTTCCTCAGGTCATCAACGTTCTTTCTTCATCCAAAACCAAAGCTAAACAAACAAACAATAAGCAGAGGGACGGAAATTGAGATTTTTTCCAATTTAAGCTAATAAGTGTCATACTGTTAAAAACGTGAAAAAGTCTCTTAAAAAACAAAAACAAAAACCTCTATATTCTCTCTTTCATTAACTGTCAGCAATGGATGCAGATACTCCCTAAACTGACACCCTGATCTCTGGCCTAATGTGCCCCATATTCAGTGTGGCTGAGGGGAGGCACAACCAACCTGATTCCATTGGCTTTGTTTGAAACAATAGTACCCAGTACCTGCGCTCTGACGTCAGCCATTACTAAAAATGTTCTCGGGGCACCTGGGTGGCTAAGTCGTTAAGCGTCTGCCTTCAGCTCAGGTCATGGTCCCAGGGTCCTGGGATCCGGCCCCGCAGCGGGCTCCCTGCTCAGTGGGAAGCTTGCTTCTCCCTCTCCCACTCCCCCTGCTTGTGTTCCTTCTCTCGCTGTGTCTCTCTGTCAAATAAATAAATAAATAAATAAATAAATAAATAAATAAAGTTCTCGCTGAAGCTATCTGAACAAATGCCTTTTTTTTTTTTTTTTTCCCAGATGGCCCATGTTTTTTTTCTGAGAGAAGAATCGCACACACTATACCTCTTGGCTGCACTGGAACAGGCTTCCCAGGAAGAATTGGACAGCAGAGTCCTTGAATTGTAGAAGAGCTGATCTCCGAGGAAGAAGAGGTGGTTTCCTCAGCTCAACCCTCTCCATCTAGCTCCTCACCTCTGTGCACAAGCCGCAGGCCTTCTCTGGCAGGCCTGATTGGGATGCAGGCATGGTTCTGAACCTGCTCTCTGGGCATGTTTTATTTCTTACCGCTCTGACAAACCTATCACTGAATTTACTCTGGTAGGAAGCAACTGCAAAACCAACCCGTGTGGTACAAACAAAGCAGGAGAGAAATGGCGGCGCCCCTTCAGACACCGTGTCTCTGGGCAGAAGAGCACAAAGGAGAGGAAAAAGAGCAGACAGCCCAGTCGTCAGTGTCCAAAGTGACTTGTTTGGATGTCTGCTGAAATCAGAGGCACTTTTTAAAATAAGTCCAACAACTGTGCTTGGGCTTTCTTCTATCCCCTCCCTCCAGGTTTCTCCCACGGTCTCAAATTGCATGGAATTCCATTCTCTAATTTTTCACGTGAATTTTATCAAAATCTCCAACCAACTTTGGAAATGTTTACTTTAAAATTTCTTCCCTTTTTAAGCTGAAGAATCTTTGTCTTGAAGGATCATAAAATATTAAACATTCCCCTAAATCTAAAAAGGGAATGAGATCACACAATATTTCAAAGGTCCAGTGAACATCTGACCATGTTCCTCAAGAGGACAAGATAGAAGAATACCACACTGAAATAGTTTGAGAATGGTTGTTCTTCAAAAATGTCAGCTAAGCCATAATTTCTATGTTCATAAAAATTAACATAGGGCACTCTTTCAGGAAAAGAATTTCAAAATATTCAGTCTCCCTAGTTGTTTTGCATCTGTGTTTGGAGCCAGCCACACTTTTCTCAATGGTTCTAACTCCTCTCTCTTACGGGTCCCCTTTGCACCTGCCCTCAGTGTTTCCATTTTATTCCCAGCTCTCCCTTCATACCCAAGAGGTGACTCATTTTGGTGGTAAATGAACAAGAATATACCCACGGCTTGAATATTTTCAAATCAGTGTTAAATGAATGCAGAAGATTATCCTTAAAATACCTGTCACAACTCAGGTGGCATCTGTTTCAAGAGCACAAATAATCCAATATTTTGTCGTCTCATCATTCGTGGCTTTTTGAGAGAAAACAGCAGAACAAGCTATTAAGTGAAACCAAATAAACAAATTTTGGTTTTGACAGGGGGACCAACCAGTCTGTTTTAAAACCTGAACATTTTAAAACCTGTGTGGAGGTGCACGTATTTTGACAAAGTTTTAAAGCCTGTATTTTCTGAATTAATATGTTTGTCCAAATACCAGTTGATTTAAAGTGAGAATGAAGATGGAATCAGTGCCCCACTATATATATATATATATATATATATATATATATATATATATATATATATATAAGCTATCTGTAAAAAATTACACATTTACATACACATACATATATATAAACTTTCTAAATGATCAGATAAGGCGTCTTAATTCTTATAATTAAAACAACTTTAAGTTTTATGTTAAAGACCAGTTAATGCCTTTGGAGAATTTAAAATAGATAAAAACCATGAATAGTACATTTTGCATCTTTTGTCTTTCATTTTCTATTTGTACAAACAAAACAAAACAGAAATGTATATCTTAAAGGTTGCCATGCAAGTTGCCGAGATGCATGATTCTATATAATTCCATCACTCCCATACTCATATCAATATTTAGAAATTTGCTCTTGAGAGAGATTGATTTACCATATGTGGTGATAACAACCATTACAAACTCCCAATATTTCACAAACCATGATATAAATTGACTTTACTTCACACTCCTGGATGCCATTAGACTCCTCCCCTACCAGGGAAATCGTTTCCATGGTAACCGAAAGAGGAAAAAGCACAGGGAGGGGAAAAAAAGGCACAGAAAGCTAATGAAATATCTATGGAATAAACAAAATATGGGCAAGGGTGGGATGTCATAACACTTTTATTGTTTCTAGATCCCACATACTTCTGGAGACGCTAAGGCCGTACTGTCTTACAGAGCAGAGGGCGCCTGGGGATGGATGGACGGTCTTGTTAAAATGTCCAACAACCGGCAGGGCTGCCTGCTATTTCCCAGTGTAAATGGAGCCTGCTGAATCTTTCTATCCACACCAACTCTGCAGAACGCGTGTGGGCATGGCTGGACTGATTCAGAACACGGCAGATAGTTAGCTCGGAAGCAGAGCTGTTCACAGGAGCACCGAATCGCCCTTCCTAAGGTAGCTGCAGTTCTTTTTCTAGCCACACACAGAATTCTCCAGTGGGTGTCGAGCACTAAAATCCATTCAGACCATTTGGGACGCTCCGGAAGTTCTCTAGAATGAAACATTAGGTAGCACCTGCTTTTATCTTTTTCTTCATGTTGCTGAAGTAAAATATGCAGCTAATGTAATTTAATTTTTATTAGATTCTGCATATATGTGGCTTTCAGAATGAACTCAGGGGAACACACATTACTCATAAACATATACTTTTTAATTAATTTTTCTTTGTAATTCAAAGTAGATGTCTAATGCATTCATGGAACGATATGCACTCCCTCTGGGGGGCAATTTTAATACCTGCAATTCCCCAGCTTGTTAATCAAAGACTTTTTAGCCTTGTAGATAATTTATATCTGCTTAATGTTCAGAAGGTTGAAATTGCAGCCATATGAAAAAAAAATTCTTACCTCTGACAAAATCAGAGAAGATAAAAAAAAACCCATGAAAATTCTACAGAAATGGAAAATGGTGGAAATACCCTTTCTTTCTGAGCTGCTCTTTGTGAAAATATTTTGTGGCTTTACGAAAAAAAAAAAGCAGCTTTTTTTTTTTTTTCTGGAAAACACAGTGAAATTGCTTGGCTAAAAATGCAGCAATGGCCAGAAATCTCCATCTCAGAACATGCCTATTTCTAGTAGTTTCATATTTTGGAAGAATACCTTTTTTTTTTTTTTTGCTTCTTAAGAAAAATATTATTGGCAAAAAAATTTACATGGGAAAAATTTAGATTTTGTGGGGATTCAATTTAGGTTTAAGTTCCGTTTTGCTGGCTCTGAGGCTCCATGTGTTTCTCTCCTGTGATGTTACTGTGTGACCCTGTCATTAAGCTCAATTTTGTCCAGCACATAGTGAGACAAGGTGAGAAGAATGGTTCCGACTACACCCTGGGCAGTGGCTTTAGATCCGGAACTGTGGAGATGAGGCGCCCTAAGTCAGAGACGGAACCAGGATGGGAGCACCATGTGCTCTCCATCTGGGATCCTTCTCCATGGTGTGGCACTGCTCCTTGAGAAGTGTGCCTGCTTCTGTGAGCAAGTGCGCATAGACGAACATGTTCCTGGACACACACACACACACACACACACACACACACACACACACACACATTTTGCCTTGTAGGTACATAGCTACATCTTTAAGAAAAAAAAAAAGATTTTATTTAATTATTTGACAGAGACAGAGAGAGAGCACAAGCAGGGGCAGCTGCAGACAGAGGCAGAGGGAGAAGCAGGCTGCCCGCTGAGCAAGGAGCCCAGTGCGGGACTCGATCCCAGGACCCTGAGATCATGACCTGAGCTGAAGGCAGACACTTAACCAACTGAGCCACCCAGGTGCCCCACATAGCTACATCTTAACTGAAAGTGACATTTCTACAGTGGGGGCAAGGAATAGAATGGTGGACCCTTAGAAATGGAAGGAAGATTTGAGAATTCTGCATCTGATCTCCCATGTGGGGGGGGGGGGCGGTGGAGGAAGAGTTCCCTTGTAACAGAGCTGACTGTGGATAATTCAGCTTAGGCTTACACATTCCAGGGAGTGGGCACTCACTACTATATGAGCCAAGCCAGAGCACTGTGAGACAGCATGAACTTATTAGAAAGGGGCCTTTTATATAATCTTACATCTACCTTTAAAAATATTCTACTGGTGTTGTACTCTAAAACCAAATAGAATAAGATGAATTTCATTTTCTTACTGCCTGGCAGTCCTTAAATCTGTTTAGCACAATCGCCTTCCCCTTTTCGTGAGCTAAACATCTGTCTTGGCCTCCTTGATTCTTCCCATGATAGGGCTTTGGGAACCCTACTATCTCGGCCGAACTACTTGAGCCAATTTGGCACCCAAACTGGGTACAATATTCTAGATATGGTTATTATTTACATAGTGGAGAGTGCAGTGGGCTCTGTTTTCATTTATTAGCAGTTTGCTTTTATTGGTGCAGTACAAAATCAGATGTGGCTGCATTTTCACAGACAGGTCATGCTGCCAGCTCACATTGGACTTACAGTTATCTCTACACTCTTAGATCTTTTTTACTGCTTGAAATCTGGCCTTCCCATTCTGCACTGGGCAGCTGACTTTCTGAGGCTAACTGTAGAACATTATGTTTATCGCTGTTACAATTTATTTCACAGGTTAAGCCTTCCTTTTAGCCTGTTCATATCATTTTCAATCCTTAGCTCTATTATTTTAGTATTTGCTGTTAAACTGGGATTTTGAGTCAGTCACAAAGTTGGACAGGATGTGATTCATGACTCCATCTAAGTCCTCAGTAAAATTTTACACAGGCCCAGGTGAAGAAAGGATGTCTGGGCTGCTACTAGAGATTTCTCTTGGAGTAACCAGAATATAGATTTTCTGATGTTTAATCAACTGTGAATCCACCTAGCTGTGCTATCAGACCACATTTCTAAACCTCACTCAGTGAGGAAAACCATGGAAGAGTTTATATAGCTCTTGAAATTAAGGAGTACTCTCTGTTGCTCATTTACTGTTTTATGTGTGTGTCAAAAGAAATGTGATGAATTTGATGTGACCCATGCACCTTGTGCTGCTTCCCACATTCTTTCCTTCTGTTTACTCCTTAGCTTTATTGGGCATTTCTTCTTAGTGGTATTTTTCTGATACAGTTATCTTCTGCTGTAGAAATAATTTTAATAGTTTGATCTGAACATTTATCTCTCTTTATTTAGAAGCTTCCCACTCTTGTAAAATAATCTCTTGCTAGATGCATTTTTCCTGATCACCATATTGCCAGTCTCTTATCAAGAACCCAGGTCTTAGTGTCACAACCTCTAGTCCAAAAAGCCAAATCCTATTACTAAACATTGCTTTGGTCTGCCGAAAAGTCACAACACTCAGTAAGAATGAGCTGATGACATCACCTCAAAAAGTGGCTTTTTGGTTTTATTTTTGTTTATGTTTTAAATATCGGTATCATTTCTTTGTGTGTATCTGCAGAAATGGGAAGGAGCTAGTGGATTTGAGGACTCTGGATAAGGCCTCTATCCTTGAGGTTGTAATTTTCAGGAAAGAATCTCAAGCTTCCATCATGTCAGGATGTCGGCTGTTTGGCTGCCTCTTCTCTCTGCCATAGGAACTCTGCTCCAGTTGCAAAGCAGCTCGACGGGGCTGAAGAGACAAGAATAGAAGAAAAAGCAAGTTGAGGTAAGAAAGCCAGAGAGTAATTCTGGGTCCTGATTGAGCTGACCATTCACCAACCACTGCCCAGCCATGCACCAAGAACCCTGGTGCCAAACAAGAGATCTCATAACTCTGCCTCAGAGTCACAGACGATCCCTTCTGGGTCCATATTGCACCCCCACATCTAATTCAGAACCTTGTTTCTGTTCTGGCGTTCCTAATTTCCAACCTAATACCACATGCCTCTGTCTTGGCCCATCTAATTTCGCATTTTGTATTGAAGCTTTCCTTGAACTATCAGGTTTTAATGTCAACCTCACTCTCACAATTATTTCTTAGCTCTGTTAGATGATATTTTGAGAGGCCATTCTGATGTTGTGGACATTTTGTGGCTCTGGGAATGAGAGATGAAGTGAGGAGCAGAGATGGAGCAATTATTTGTTTGGTAATTATTTGTTTATGCAAACACTTTCCTTTTAGAACCAGAAAATGCCCACGATACCAAAGTCTGCATCAAAATAGTTATTTCAATACCTTTCTCCTGGCTCTCTCAGGTTCAGCTTCTGATCTCAGCTCTGTTGAAGTGGATCCTATGCTGTATCACTCCACAAACTCACCCCCAGACCTGGCCCTACAAACTTGGCCTTCCATCCTGAATCCTACTTGCCAACGCAAAGAATTCAGGTAACTGTGGGAATCAGTTGAGCTACTTTTACACAATTCTGACAAGTCCTAGTTTCTTTGTACTTATTATGTAGAGGGAAAAAAAAAAAACCCTTCTTTATGCTGCTAACCATCTCTTCTGCAGCCTGCACAAGAACAGAATCTGGGACAAGCAGCACAGAGTAAAATGATTTGAGAGAGCATAAGAGTTCAAATATGGAGCCTGGTAATACAAATATGGTAGTAGCTAGAGTTTGGAACGTGAGCATATTCCACAGATTTTATACAGTTATTTTTGTATAATAGGACTACAAGCTTTCAGATGGCTAAAGAAAGATGTAGAACATTACCAGAAATCAGTGATGGACCACTGCAAGGGAAAGGACTATTTCTGCTAAGGATTACTGTGAGTTTGAAAGGCAAAGGAAGGGGGACAGTAAAAAGATATTTGATTCAGTTCTTGATAGATGTTAAAATTTCCCAACATCCTGGTCTTTTAGAGTTTTTTTTTTCCAAACTGCACAAGGCAACAGAGTGACTATATGATCAGGGCAGCTATTTCTGTGCCTTTATCGAGTGCCCCTTGATGACTCACAAACATGTATGTCCAGCCCTGGCCTCTCCTCTGGCCGGAAGGTAATAAATCTAACTCCCAACAATATCTCAAAGGAATCTAAAATGTAACTGGTCCAAACTAGGATGCTTGATTTACCTTCTTTCCCAAGCCTGCTCCCTATATCAGTAATTAAGGTTTCCCTACATTCCCTCTTGCAGTAAGTAGCACCATCATCCATTTACCTGCAAAGTCAAAAATGTAGGAGTCCTCCTTTTGTCCTTCACCACCCACACCCCATTCATCAGGAAGTTCTATTAGCATTTTCTTATAAATATATTCCAAATTAGCCACTTCTTCGTATGTCTACTGCTGCCGTCTGAGTCCAAACCATCATCATTCCTTAACTGAGCTACTTTACTAGCATAGCACCCTAACAGGTCTATGTGTTGCCCTCTAGATCAATTTACATTTTTCCTTTGTTCAAAACCCTTTTATGGCTTTCTATTGTAGAGAAACAAAATAAATATGCACATTCTTGCGAGGCCTATTCAGTCCCATATGATCTGGTTCCTGCCAACCTCTCTATCTTCACCTCCTATCTACTGCCCACCCTCACTGTGCTGTCCTTTCCACTGTTCACTCCCCCCAAAACTTTCCCCACCTCCATCTCCTTTGCACTGAGCCTTTTGGCTGCCCAGAGCTTTCTTCCTTCAGATCTGCACATGATAAGTTCTCTCTTATTCAGGTCTCAGCTCACATGTCCTTCTGTGACAGTGGCTTCCAATCACCCTTCTTAACATTTCTGAAGGTCACTCTTGATCTCATTGCTTTGTAGTATCTTCTTCATTGTACTTGCTATCTAAAGTCTTACTTACTGATCTACTTCCCTACTCATTTATTACCTGTTTCTCCCACTAAAATGTAAGTTCTATGAGAACAGAAACCTAGTATGTCTATTTCACCTCCACATCTCTTGTACTTGAAACACGGCACTCAGTAAACACCTGATGAATGATGTAATGCAATGCAAATCCACCTCTCTTTAATTTCTAAATTCTCCTTATTTAAATGACCTTAGTGATACTTTTTGAATATTAACAAAATGCATAAAATCTTAGCTCACAATGACAGTATAGACCATTATTGATTCAAACAAAATTTTTTTAGCTACTGAAACTAATGAACTAACAATTATTGATTTGTAACAGGAAAATGTTTTTAGCAAACATTCTCACTAGAGACCATTAATATTTTTTAAAGATTTATTTATTTATTTATTTTAGAGAGAGTGAGAGAACTGGGAGAGGGGCAGAGAGAGAGAGAGAATCTCAAGCAGATTCCCCACTGAGCATGGAGACTGATGCGGGGCTCAGTCCCATGACCCTGAGATCATAACCTGAGCCAAAATCATGAGTCACATGCTTAACTGACTGAGCCACCTAGGCACCCCTAGAAACCATTAATATTTTTAATCTTTTGTAAGACATTATGATGTGAGGTTGCAACTTGATACAAAGGAGAGTGAATGGCCAGAGAAATAAACTTTTTCCTTGGTAGTCTTACTTTATTACTTATAGATATCCTTGAAAACATCATAAATTTTATTTAAAAATCAATAAGGTGTATTTCTAAATCATACTTTATAACTTGGGAGACATGATTTAACTGGGAACGATCTCAAATCCATATTTGAACAGCAGTATGCACAAGATTAAATAAAAAACTATTCATATATCACTAAACACTTACCTGACAAAAACTCAGTTTGAACATATATACCAAATTTGTACATAGACACATCAGTCAGCAGAAGCTCATTCAAGTAGAATATATAGTAGACAAAAAGCCAGAAGGCCTGGATGCTAGCAGGCTGACCATCAACCAGCTTACCAGGCTTATAAAAAGCAATTCAATTAAAGATATAATAGCTGGTGTCTACTGAGCAATTACTACAGGCCAGGAACTCAGTTCTAAGCACTTTAAAAGCAATGGTCCCATGTTGTGAATCCCTTTTTCAATATGACCTAAGCATTAATAAGCATTTTTATAATGGATCTAATGAAGAAACTTATAACATATTAATTCTCCCAACTTAAGAAAACCAAAGGTTAGGTAGTTGAGGGGGAAGAGGATGTGAGTAAAAACAAAATGAAACTTCAGAATCGGGAATGGAATTTAAGTGGTATGAGGAATATCTTTCAAATATCTCAACCTTAGGAGAAAAGGCAAACCTTGGGCCAGATCAGTAACGGGTTTTCAGAAACTGGGAATCTATAGGACAAACAACAGAAATAGATACTGAGAAATGAGAAAGAGCCAGGCATAGAGGAAGTCCTTTACAACCTTGCAATGTTCCAGATCCTTACTTGGTCTATAAGCCTCCACATAGGCTGGCCTATCATGCCTCTGACTCATCTCTTACTATTCTCAGCCCCCTTGGCTTCTTGCTGTATCTCCAACGCTCCTGGCATGCTCTGTCTCAGAGCCTTTGGACTTTTCTCATCTCTGCCTAGAATGCTCCCCTCAGCTATCCTCATGATGAACTCCCTCATCTCTCAAGTAAGTGTTCACTCATTTATTTGTTACCTTCTCAATGCTTACCCTGACTATCCAATTAATACAGAAACCCTCTACCTCCAGTACTACTGATCCCCAACTCTGCTTAATCTTAAAGTTTTTCCATAGCATTTACATCTTCTCATATATTATGTCATTTACTGTTTTTATTATGTATACTATCTATTTCTCTACTCTGAAATTTAGGGTCTAAGTGGGTATGGATTTTTTTCCCCGTTAAAATAGATTCCCTAAAAATGGCCTCTATTTTTCAGCCCTCCCTATATTAATTTGCTAGGGTTGGCTATGCACTGGGTGGCTTAAGCAACAGAAATTAATTTTCTTATAGTTGTAGAGGTTAGAAGCCCAAGATCAAGGTAGTGGCAGGTTTGGTCTCTCTCCTTGGCTTACAGATGGCTGCCTCTCATTGTGTCCTCATCTGGTCTTTCCTCTGTGTGCATGAATCCCTAGTGTGTCTTTGTGTTTCCAAATTGCCCTTCCTTACAAGCATACCAGTCAGATTGGAATAAGACCCACCCTAACAGTCTCATTTTAAATTCATCACTTCTCTAAAGCTCTATCTCCAAAAAGATAGTCACATCTGAGGAAGTGGAGGTGAGGACTTCAATATGTGAATTTTGCAGGGGATATCTCAGCCCATGATATACTATATATCCATCTATTTTGCACATGACTTTGTAGCATCCCCCCACTCTGTCTCTGGTCTTGGCCTTGAGATTTGCTTTGGCCAACAGCATGTTAGGAAATACGACACAAGCAAAGGCTTGAGAAGCACATGTATGATTGGATTTGTTCACCCTTGCTCTTCTGCCATGGCTCTGAGAACATGCCTAGACTGGCCAGTTGAAGAATGAATGAAACTTACAGAACAAGATTAAATTTCCAAGTGGCAGCAGCTAAGGCCATCTAGGATCAGCCACAGCCAAACTGACCCCCAGATGTGTGAGAAAACCCAGCAAGATTAACAGAGCCACCAAGTGAAAATATGAGAGTGTCCCAGGCATGATTAGCCAAGTTTGTTCTCTCTTCTTCAGCATCAACATCACCTCCACCAAGTGGTGGGCAAGAGGGGGCTGAGTAATGCTTCCATGCCCCTCCCAGGCTTTCCCCCCAGGATTTCTTATGTCCTCTCATACAATTTATGTTTTCCTTTGCAGCATTTTCCATAGCGTGTGCTTACAAATGTGTGTGATTAATACTCCATGCACGTCTCCTGTGCTAGATTTTGACTCCACAAGGGTAACACGTCTAGCTCAGTATTATATTTTTAGAATCCAGGGTAATGCTCTCAACAAGGTTAGTATACAATAAATGTTGAAAATTAGGGCAGTAACCAAATATTATTCATTGTGTGTCCTTCCCATTTATTAATACATGTCACCAATGGAGAGAAATCACAAATGAAACTGAATACTACTGAAAGAAAACATCTAAAACAAGTTTGGTCATTACCAAAGAATTTCCGAATTTCCTTACTTAGGAAGGTTTTCAGTAAATATTTGTTAAATTAAATGGATAGATGGCTTCAAAGAAAACATTCTGAAAAGTGATATTTATGTTCTGAAACCCAAAGCTTTGGATTAATATGTTAATAAAGCTTTTGCAGGCTTTCTCTACTGAATAAAAATTCCAATAACAGCCAACTCACATTATTGATCAGCTTTTGGCAATCCTGCCATGCCACTCACAGCATCCAGCCATGGAAAGAAATGTAGAATGAAGGGATTTGGAAGCAGCGTGTATCTATAGATGTTGAAATAATGCTTAGCTGCTGAGCTACTTCAGAATGAATACAAGACAAATTATAAAAATGTTGTTTCATGAACTTCGGGAGGCCTTGTACACAAGCTTGGAAGGTTTGATCCTAATGGGGAATTCAATATAGAGGGAATAGCATCTGGAAGAGCCCTGCCATATAGGAGTAACTGAGAGAAAGTGAGAGTAGCAGGAGGACATTGAGCCTGAGATGAGGCTGTGGGGGTGCACAAAGACCAGATGATGCCCATCTCAGAGGACCACATTAAAGATATTCATCCTTGTCCTAAGTGCAGTGGGAGCTATGATCACTCTAGCCTGCATGGGGAGGATGGACTGGAAAGCAGAGTGGGGTGAGGCCATTGTGATGGTCCAGTCCTACTTGACACAGCTTGTGGGAGAGAGCCTGGCTACAGCTGTCCGCTACTTCTTTTTCACAGGCGTAAATGAGAATGTGTTTTGAAATTAGCAATGTCTTCTTTTAAACAGAATAATAGACTAGACTTGTTGAGACTTTTGCTTGGGGCTCTAAATATCTATTAACGGAGCCTCATCAACGAACTGTAATCCCTATTAAATGAAGTTGTGAGCATCAGCAAAACTTTAGTACCTACCACTACACCTGGCAACAGCACTGCTAATAGATATTTGCTGAATAAATGACCAAATGAATCAAGGGTTACAAAAAAGGTTACAAACAATGAGTGACTCCAAGAAGCATGTTGCTGAGAAAACCATTTTCTTTTCTAAAGCTTGAGTTTCATTACTTGCAAGAATTCAATCATTCCTTTCATTTTTTAAGCTTCAGTACATCTATATGCTGAGCCATCAATTAAAATAAACTGCACAAAATGCCCACTCCACAAAGTGTTCCTGCCTCTGGCACACGTTCCATTTCAATACTGGCATAACCAAAATAACTAATGTGGTTGTTCGATTCTAGGGTCAGCAACTTGTTCTCTCTCAATTTCTAAATCCCAAGGCAAACAGCTTTGAGATACTAGAATAAGAAGAGCTAAAAAGAAATTGCCAGTTCTTTTGTTGCCTTATTAAGTCTTGAGTATTCTATTTAATCATATCTTCTTCTAGGAGAAATCAACTATTTGAAGAAAAATACATTCCTGGTATCTGAATGCTGTCTTTCAGTACGGAGCAAAGATCAAAGAGGGTGCATTTTCTAATCTTTGAACATTAACAATGTCCCTTGTACTGCAAAATGGAATTACTTAGGGCTGTTAGGGAGACCCCTGTAGTTTTGAGCATATAAATGGAATGTCTTAATACAGCATATGAAATTAGTTGTAACATATTTAATATCCCTCAAATAAATTTGAAAGAACAAGGTATTTGGCACTTGGATATTTATTTTAGACATTTCACCAACTGCACGGAGCTCTGTAATAAGTCTGAAATATTTAATACAGATAAGATATCTTACCCAAGCTCAGCATTTTCTCCTGATGTTTGTAATTTTTGCTATAAGAAAATTGGACAGTTTTATCACCAGGTAATATTTGTTAACCAGGGTCTGACAAAGGGAAAAAGATGGATGACTGCTAGATCAGCATGTGGCCTGCCAAGAAAATAAAAGGACACTCATAGTAAGTGATTTTAATCTGTTGGTCAGTGCCCTATTCAGGATGTCATTTTTTTTTTATGAAAATGCAAAAGAAAAGGTTCATAATACACAGTGGTGACATATATAACTTCTGTTTCATGATTTGCAAAGAGTAGGCACCTCATTGACTGGTTGGATTTATTCTCTGTATTTGAAAGATAGCCCTTGGATTACCCAAAGAGAACCTTCTCATTTTTGTAATTGCTTTATCATTCCAAGGGGATTCTGGTGCATGGCTCATCCATCCCCTCTTTGTAATGCCCTCTATATTCCGCCTCTTAATCAAAGGACACTTTGCCCAAGAATGCATTTACAGAAAATTGAGATACACATTCTGTATGGATGAAGGCAACTGTGTCATCTACATTTTCCACAATTCAGCCATGCCCTTTGTTCTTGGACATGATAGAAAATCTGTTTTCACTCTCAATTGGAAAGCCAGCATGAGTTAGACCAGATGGCTGTTGACCTTCAGGCAATAGAGAATGGGAGAGATTCCCAACTGTTCTCATTACTCTGGGCAGTGACCTCCTTTGGAGCAACAGCCGCAAGAAGCTGACACCTAGAAAACTTACTTTCTCCTTGAACACTAGACACATTACTGGTTCTGTATTGAGATCTCTAGTTACCTAATCTTCATGGTGTCAACGTCTTATGTCTGTGTTTATATATATTACTCTTTATTCAGTGAAGTCAAGCTGCTGGTGTTCTAAATGTCTTGATAAGAGAAGACAGCTGAGTTCAGATGTCTGATGATGTTAGCAAGTTTTCCCCATTTTTATATCCCTGTGCACAACACAGTAAATAGATCACAGTATATACTCAATGTGTGTGTGTTTTATTGAATGATTAAAAGATAAATGAATGCTAGCCACCATACTTTTACATTATCCATAAGATATTTTCAGAAAATGTGCATATACAGAAACATAATACATTGTAAACACCTATCTTAATTGTTTCCCAGTAACACCAGTAAGATAGGTTCTGTTATTATTCTTTTTTGCTAGATGAAAATTTTGGTATTATTAACTAGTGAGTTGAAGAAACAGAACTGGATCAAGTCTATCTGATCAAATCTGATGTTCAAGTGTTTAACTACAATGTTCTCTTATTTCCCTTTTTGTTACCATAGGGAGATGACTAACTAAGGTTAAAATTATATCCCCAAAACCATGGAATAGTTTGCCTGTAAATTTTCTTTCAGAGCCCATGGCTGCTTATTATTCATTTATTTACATAGTTTAAAATAATAAATGGCTATATGTGAGATATATCAGTACACTTGCTACAAGATTGAAAGAGCTGATGAATGCTGGACAGAGGTGGGGATAAAAGTATTTTCCTCTTCTATTTCTATCAGGTTGCCTTTTAGACCTGATGTGATCTGACATCTCCCCCCAGGACATCTGAGTGTGCCGAGTTATCAGTTCTCTGTCTATTTCCTACTGTCTAGCCAAGAGAAAACTGACATCTTGCTGGGCTGGGTCTCTAGCTATCTGTACTGCATATATTAAATAAATAAAACTGAAAGAACTAGGTCATTGGAGCAAATGTGTGCATTTATTGAGCCACAGATGAAGGGATATCTAAAATGTGTCCCCCATTATGGAATGTATCTGAATCCAGCGTTATGTCACATATTGGGTGAAACCACAGACAGAACAGCCCTTGTCACCCACACAGCCATACAAATATAGCTTCTTGGCAAACTGCATTCACACACAAGATGGCAGTAAGTAGAATTTTGTTTCTATGTTGATCTTAAAACCATCCCCTTTCTTTACATCTTAGTGCCATAATTGTATCACCTGGCTCAGCACAAGCAACTGTCCCTTAGAAGGTAGAAAGAGTGGGATGGACCTCTATTATGAAGAGAGAGAAAATCCCATGTGGCCAGGTCTTAGTGGGACTGAGCGAGTGAGGGAGTGGCCTATGGCTGTTTCTCCTCATCATTCAAAAACGATTAACACCATAGTTTGCTCACGGGGCACATTTGGGCTGGTGGCCCTAAGTCAGAATGAGTAAAAATGTCCATTTTACTCCCATGCCCATCTTTCTCTCCTCCATAGCAGCACCTCACAAGGCTAAGAACTTTCCTCCTCACACTGTGTCTCCTTTCCCCTGGTACCACTTATCCATTCCAAGAATGTCAGTTAACAAGTATTTACTTACCAGTGTAAAGGAAAGAACTTTTTTTTTTTTAAATTTTGCAACACATTCAGAAGAAAACGATTATAAATCTTTAAGGGCTTAGTTTTTTTAATCTTAGGAAAAGTGTAATCGGGCAGAAGGTTATTTACTGGGTACTTCTGAAAAGACCAAATAATAGCTTTTCAGAATATCCTACATTAAGCAGCATCAAAATGATGCGTGAAAATAGTATCTGACAATGACTTGGTAACTATGTGTATACATGGTTATAGCATTTTAATGCATCTGCCTGCATTCTAGACTCCATTCACAAAATCGTTCTGACATACTCAGGGATATTTTTACTAGAATTTATATTTATTATTTGGCACAAACCTAGTCATTCCACAATCATCACTTTAAAACTAACAGAATTGATATGAAACCACGTTGGATTTGAAAGAAATTATTCAATCAATATCTGAGATACTAAAAAGCAACCCAACTTTTAAAAGTATTCCTCTTGTTACATTGCTAAGAAAACTCCCTTCACAATTCATGCATCTCATATTCTCATTTCTAAAAATGTGTAAAGACAGAGCTTTTCGTCTCTGAAATAAAATAGTTGTTTGCAATGCTGGCTTGCAGGGAAGAAAAATGCCCTCTGTCCTCTTTTGGCTTAAATCCAATCAAAATAATAATAGATTTCAAGGGTCAACTCTTAAATATTGGCTTGAGCTGCTTGGAATGTTGGGAAGAATTCTGAGGCTCTATCCAGGCACAGAGTAAAAGGTGTTATTAGTGATGTCTGCCTTGGGAGCACAAGTGAGGAAGTAGATCCCCTATGCTATATATTTGTCATCTCTGCTTTAAGGTTTCTTAAATATAATCACTTTTATTGAGTCGAACTGTATGAAAAAATAGTTGCACACAGTGAGATTCAATGATTTGTGGTTTTTGGGCATCACATTTTGAAGATATTTAAATTTTGTTTATGCTATATGGTACAAAATATAAGCCATGACAGAAATCTCATCAGCCTACTAGTAACTTTTGTATTGCACTTTTGGTTACAAAGCACAAGCACTTTTCATAGAGATGATCTCATATGTGCTTGGACAAACCTATGAAGTAGGCATTATCTTTTCCTTATTTATATATGTTTGCACTAAGACACTGAAGAGTTTCAATAACTTTTCCAAATTGTACCCAGAATGAAAATCCTTGCCTCAGAAAAGTAGCATAGTGAGGTTTTGGGGAATGTCCAAATAAAATTCTGAGAGGAATATATTCTCTCATTATGAGAGTTCTAAAATCAGTTTGAGAGGTTGCACTCTGGACCATCCAGGACACAGCTGATACGTGATGGCTCCACTATACGGCCCAGCCAAATCAAACTGCTTATAATTCCATAACAAAAAAAGTGGATAATTTTCTATATCTGTTCCTTTGTATACATGTCCCCTCTTCATTTTTATCATCTGGCTATGTCTTACCTCTTTCAAGACCACTCAAGCATTAACTTCTTTTGAATGTCTTGCTTCTCCTTCCCAGAACTGGGATGGGGTGCCATTTTTCTATACATCAACCAACTAGGGAATGTTCTACCACTACTTCACACCAGGAAGTTTTGACTTGGAGTCTTCACACACAGATATACCTGAATGCATTCTTTTTTACCTCTCTTGAAAATTTCTCTTTTCCTACCTTTATGTGGTAAGTGGACTCTAGAAGGATCCAGTTCCTAGAGGTCATTCAGAAAAACTCTCTCTCTTCTACTCTACAGAGTGGGATGGGTTTTTAGACAAAAAGTATTCTTTTCTCTTTCATCTCCCTCACTCCTTCTCTACTAACAGAGACTAGCTCCAAGATTCAGAGCATGGAGATAAGATTGCTTTACTAAAAATCCCCACATGAATCAGGCTCAAGAAATACCCTCCAATCCAATTTTCATGGAAACTCTTTGTTAGATTATTAGATACATGCAAAGCCATGAAAAGTTACCTTGATACTTATTTTGCTATGTTTCTTGTGGGGATAATTCCTCTAAAAGGGATTATTGACATGGAAGGATTTAGGCATTCCAGATTCCTTGGTTATAATAGCATCTAATACAATGAACACCACAACTATAATACTCCTTATACAAATTTCTATTTTTGCATTTACAAATTAATATGAATAAAGTACACCTTGTGACTCAAAACCCACTAAATACTTTTTCTTCAGTATTATGTTTTTAGGATCTCATTCACTTTTTTGATTCAATCAGTTATTTGATTCAGTAATTTTCTATATGCCACCTCTAGCAATACAGCTTAAAGTCATATCAAAGTCTTTGAACCCATTCACTGGAATGAATAAATATATTCCCCTGTAGTTTTGAGGCAGTAAAATAATAATCACATGTTTACTGGAAGGATCACTATGAACAACTACTCTTAACTATTGTCATGAATTTTGTTTTATTGCTATTATCATGATGTATAGTAAAACACTGGTGCTTACATTAGAGCAGAAGGGCCAAGATATCAAGTCATTCCTATCATTATATCTTTTCCTTTTATTAAATGCCTTCAGAATCATCTGCCTTTGCAATATATATGTATGTGCATATATATGTATATATTTATATATGTATATATGGGTACATGTGTATGTGTGTATATAAAAATATATAATATATAAATGTGTATATATATGTGTGTGTATATATACACATATATATACACACACATATATATAAAAAGAGCGAGAACTTAGGTAGGATTCACCACACTTTTACACTGCTTGTTTGCAGATTATTTTTAAATGACTAGAAAAGCAAGAAAGGGTAATATTGTGAGGGATACATCACGATTGAGAACATTTAAGTGTCTGTGCTAATCCATGACAAATATAGTTCACTATAGGTAAATGCAAAATAATGAGATTTCCAGTAAAGAATATAAAATTGGAAATATCTGCTTAATGCAAAGGTGCTGTCGCATACTGATTAGAAACACATTTGAGTCATTGTTGCAAAATTGTATCCATTTAGCCTTTAGCCCAACATGGAATTGTGGAGAAATACCAAGTAAAATTACTAAAAAAAAAAAAAAAAAAAAGCATTGTAAATCAAAGGTAGAATTACTGTAATAAAGAGTAAGTATACATTTGCTCATAGAAAATACAAAGTATGGGTCACCTCATTTTTAAATCAAGATATCAAAATAATTGAAATGGGCCACTTGCTGGGTCCAAAATAACTCTGAAGTTCAACACAAGTTCTGTGAAACAGAAAGATAAAATTATCTCAAGGAATGTTAAAGTAATTACAATAGATACAAACTGAAAAGTAAAGAGACTCAGTGTTTAAATATTAGAGAAAGAGAAAAGAAGTATAAAATTTATTTCACAAAATTATGTAAATATGAATGTTTTTAAAATATGGGGCACCTGGGTGATGCAGTTGGTTAAGCAGCTGACTCTTGGTTTTGGCTCAGGTCATAATCTTGAGATTGAGCTCCAAATAGGGCTCCATGCTCAGTGCGGAGTCAGCTTAATGCTGTCTCTCCCTCTCCCTCTGCCCCTCTCCACTGCACGAGCTCCCTCTCTTTCTCTCTCTCTCAAATAAATAAGTAAATCTTTTAAAAAATAAATAAATAAAAGTGAAAAAATCTTGAAGCAAGATGGTGAGCGAAACAAAGATACAAAACAAAATACACTGATATATTTAGTGATATAATTTATATATATTTATATGGTTTATATTAATATTAATATGTTACTTCCATAGATGAAATGAGCTGTCTTGCTAACCCCAACACTATCAATAGTGTACTGGTTTATTGAGAAAGTCTTTACCCAAGTTACAAAGGCATTGCCTCAAGTATAGAGTATAAATTTGCAAATTTTGCTTAATCTGCATCCAAATAAAGAAAATATAAGAGTTTTATAAGACTTCTGTCTCAAAGAGAAAAGCCTAATGTCTTACTTTGTGATTAGAAGCGTTGAGCAAAATTACTTTTATTTTATTTTATTTTATTTTATTATGTTATGTTAGTCATGATACATTACATCATTATTTTATTTTATTATGTTATGTTAATCACCATACATTACATCATTAGTTTTTTATGTAGTGTTCCATGATTCATTGTTTGCAATGAAGTGCTCCATGCAATACGTGCCCTCCTTAATACCCATCACCAGGCATACAGTGTGAGATAAGAGTACCCAAAATATCTGGATATTTGAAGAAAGATCCTGGACTTCAGTGTCACTTAAATTGATTCAGTGTTTTTTTTTTTTTTCCCACCCTCTATTTCGTGCAAAGCTCTCTGATTTCTAAAATGTGCCCCTAAAAGTCCACAAAATGGATAATTCTAACTTAAATCATCAAAAGTGGCCAGCTTCATGTCCTTTGCTATGGGGGTTATCATGGCCTCTTCAGTGCACAAAATATTTCTCTAGAGGAGTTTCTGGGACTGTTTATCTGGCTTGTGTGACTGTGAAGTCGAGGGCAGTTGAGGCTGAGGAAGTCATTGGCTGGGATAACCTACAAAAATCAGCCATGATATGGTAGATTAGGCCCGAACATAATGTCCCAGAGCTTGCACCCCACTTCCGTCTGCTCCTCAGAGTCTGCACATTCAGAACATGGTCTGGAGAGAAGGAGCATCTCCATCTGCTGCTCAGACTGAATCCTAAAGCAGCTGCTCAGTGCTCTTTTATGTTTATTATCTCTCTGAGCTCCTTAATCCTCCCATCGTCTCTATGAGGCAGCCTATACTATTATCCTCGGTGTACAAATGGGTGAAGTTGGAGAAAATGAATCATCTGTGCCTGAAAAGCTGTGCTTATCTCTTCATGGGCTTCATCAGGGCCACCTTGCATTCGGTTTAATCTTGGGGGTGGGCTAGCCAAGGCCTCAGGGAGAAGGAAGAAATAGGAAAACTAAATCTATGTCTTGCTGAAAGGGAAGACTGGCAGGGACTTCACTCCAGAGTTATCTCTTTTCCCTTACAAGTATATGACCTTGACTAACTCTCAAGGCATCTCTCTAACCTTACATAGACGGGTAGAAAGAGAAGCCCCACTGATTCTCCTCCTGACATTTTTTTTCTAAATCCTCTGTACAAAGGGAATATTGTATTCACTTTCTAGGGATTTGACAAACTCAACCTGGCCAGTATCAATCCCCCCAAAGATTCTAACTCAATGTCAGTGTTTGCTTAACGTCCATTGCCTTTATTCATTCATTCAACAAATGTTTACCCAGCACCTAGTGTGTTTCCTATGCTGTGTTTGACATCAAGGATCTATAAAAGGGATAAACTTTCTGCATGCAGGACATTTTATTTCCTAGTAGATAAAATAACTAATAAATGTGATATGATAAATTGCATGATCAAGATAAGCACGAGATATAATGGGAATGTAGAAGAATGAAACTTACTCAAACAGAAAGAGGTCAGGGAAGGACTTTCAGCAGTTTTGAAGGGTAAGGTAGGCTTGGTAGAGGGAGAGGCTTGTGTAAAGGAACAAAGCCGTAGGAAAGGTGCTGGTACACTATTATGACTGGAGGAACATTAATAGAATCCCAGGAGAAGATGAAAGTAGAAAAGAAGACAGGGGCCCTGATATGAAATATGAATTTTATCCTGAGGGCAGTGGAAAGCCAGTGAAGGATTTAAAAAGGGTATACATTTGATAAAGATCACTCTGACAAGCAGTGTGGAGAATGGGTGGGAAAAAGGGCCATCTCACACATGAAGGGGTAACTGACACAGCTGTGTTGGAATTAGAGACTTGCAGGCTCCACCACTGCCCATGAAAATTATTTGGAGGATATAGAAAAAGCGATTTTCCTGTCTCTTTTAGAACCATGCAAACCAGTCTTGATAACTGAGTTGCATATTAGCCAGATCTGATTATAGTTCCTGTCATAGCTTTCCTCCAGGTCAAATGCAAGTTCAAAATGAGAATGTGCTCTGGCTTCTGGATGCCCTTGTATCCGATTCTAATGGTGTTTGTATGTTTACCAAGAAGAAATATATGTTTCCTTTAAAGAAAAAAATTACTTGTAACTGGAGACAAAACCCATCAACCTCTGTAAGGAGAGAAATTTGATAGGAGGGTCATTAGATACCTTGTACCTATTCAGCCAGGTACTGTACCTTTATTTGCATATGACCGCACATTTAAAAAATACCCGGTGGCCATAGCATTCCAGCGCAATTTGATATGAATGAAAACGTATTTTAGTCTGTAAGAAAGCCCAAGGCACTGTGGAAGATATCTTGTTCCCTGTTCTCTAGGTTAAAATTTATGATTTGTAAATGGAAAAATAGATTCTACCCATGGTCTGAGATTTTGAACTCCAGTTTATTAAGACAATGTCTGACATAATGTGTTCTCTGTATTTTGCAGGTGAGCAATGAAGATTCAGAGAGATTAAGTGATTTGTTAAGGGTAGCATAATAAGGACATCTGTGTAAAGGAAGATCTGACTCTTTAGCTATGTGCTTTCTTCCATATCAAATGCTTTATTTGCAAGTTGCTTTATATTTTACAAAATGCTTCCAGTACATTTTATGTGATCCATTTTATAGATGTGAAAACTGAGTACAAGAGCTATAAAGCTATTACATCACTTACAGGTATAAGGCTAAGAAGTACTCGGCACAGCAGTGAAACCTATCTTCATGAAAGAGAGTTTGCCTCCTTCCCCCACATCTTGTTCCTCTCGCATATATTCCATAGAAAATAAAGCTGGGAAATTACATGAAAGTGGACTGAGAGAAAGGGAAGGACAGAGAGCTCAAGCGTTTTGACTTTTCTCCCTTTGTGATTCATTCTTGAGACTTGCACCCACACATAAAATCTTTCTTCTACAGGTAGCCAATGAAGAGCCCTCATGTATTAAACTTTACAGAAAAGTGAGGGTTGAAACATTGAACAGAGAAAATTTTAGCAGTAGCTCTTTCTTTTTTTTAAAAGATTTTATTTATTTATTTGACAGAGAGAGACACAGCAAGAGAGGGAACACAAGCAGGGGGAGTGGGAGAGGGAGAAGCAGGCTTCCCACTCAGCAGGGAGCCCGATGAGGGGCTGGATCCCAGGACCCCGGGATCATGACCTGAGCAGAAGGCAGACACTTAATGACTGAGCCACCCAGGCGCCCCAGCAGTTGCTCTCGATATTTGTGTTTTATATAAACAATTAGAACCCGATGTATGTATGAGAATTCACACACACAGACACATACAGCAACTATATATTATGTTACTATTACCTAAAATCCAAAAAGGTGAAAAGAACCAAGATTCCTGTAAATTCCATTAGTTAGCTATTTATATACTGCAAACATAAGCTGTGCAATACTAAGAAATAAAAGTCTTAGTCTTCCTGTTTTTTTCCCTAATGACTAAATAAATTTAGTTATCTATTTGATGAGTTTGAATAACTAAATTTTCTAGTGAGCATTAATGGGAAAACGCACGCTAAGTTAAAATGATAATTATAAAACAAAAAACTGCAGTGACATTAAAGCATCCCCAGTAACTTTATCAATTTATAAAATGTCTAAAATATTAAAAATAAAATAGAGGTACATGGGTGCTAGGGCTGCTTCTGGCTCTTATTAACTTGTTACCTTAGGCTAGTGTCCTCACGTGCTCTTTATCTATTAAAAAGTAGACGGTTCTTTCTTCCCATTTCTACCTCATGTGTTATTTTAATATGTGATATGGTTTATGTAAAAAGTGTTTTGAAAATTATGGAATGCCACCGTATGATATGTTGTTATTAGAGCTATCATTTATTTATTTAGATGGAACCACTATGTACAATGTGATTTTTTCATAGGATAAAAATTTGATTAAAAAGAGGCATAAAAAATGCAAAGTATTTTCATCAAATTGATAATGACTGTGAGTCGGGGTGTAGGTACATTAATGCAGTAACAGAGACAGTTCATTAGAAAAAAAAGGAGAAACAATTTCTTGTTTCTGATATTTGTACATGGAAAGATGTTTATATCGCACATGTAGTGTCCCTTGCTTTATAGTTCCTTGATCTTTTCCATTGTAAAGACCTTCAAGTACTCCATTACAGCAACTTACTGAAATATCATCGTTACCCTACACGGCTTAGCTTCTGAGATCTTAATCTCCAAAAGTTCCCTCTTTTATCATAACTTCCCTTCATTAAACCCTCATTTTCTCTCAGGCTTACCCACCTGTTTTCTAATGTCACGAAGGCCACCAGATCCTCGAGGCTTTCATTCCTAGTCAATCAGTTTCTTCTGACTTCCCTATTAAGCCATGAGCCCATGGTCTATCTCTAAAATCACTCACCATTGCTCTCAATCCTTTTGCTCTTTTTTTCTTTCTGCCTAATGATCCAGCACATTCCCAGTGCTGGATAAAAACAGCGATCCTGCTCCGTAGGTACAAGTGAACAGCACTATACCTGTATTGCTGCTGGACAACGGAGCTCTACAGCTACAATTTGCTACCACAAATAATATTGACTTAAATGGCTCACTAAAAGAGCCAAGACTATTCTCAGTCTCTGGAGTTGATTGAACCTCATCTTACAGACACCATATATTACTTGAGTGTAACATTTGTCACGTTATGATCTACACCAAGATAGCTCTTTTATACACTCCTTCTGTGCTAATACCAAAAGCTTCATTTCAAATACGGCTACCTTCATGTACCTCAAAGAGCTGCTTCAGGCCCTACCCCTCAGGATCCTCTTCTGAAAAGTCCTCTCCCCACTACCCTCTGGCTTCGCCATCTTTGTCCGCTTTGGCTTCACACCTCTCTTTCTGCCTAATTCTACTGATGAACTGTGGAATAGCTTTCCTGTTTAGCAAGACAATGTCTTGAACCAACATCCAGGAACTCAGTATCTCGCACTTGAATCCGACTATAGACTTTCACAAAGATGGGAAATTCAAGCCTCAGTTTGCCTGGGAGGGATGATCAGGCAGACATCCATTATGACTACTTCTTTGTACATCTGTCTCATCTAGCAGATGGTGAAGCACTTAAGACCAAGAACTGTAGTTGAAGGAGTTCAAGACTTTAAGAGTTAAAGAAAGAGCCTAAAATAGTGTCTTCCATGGACAGCTTGCATTAGAGTGCCCTGGGATTTTTTTAAAAATGTATCTTTTCCTGGACCTGACCCATACTCATCATATTGCCACATGATTCTTTTGCACCGTTTGAGAAGCTCTGCTCTAAAGAGACGTGTGTAACTGTAATGAGAAATTTAAGTGCCCTAGAGGCAACAAGCAAGCTACATAAAAGTAGAACAAAATGTGGGTCCTGTGTTAGGCTAAAAATCTCCTACTATTCACTTCTGGAAAACTGTTTTCCCTTCAACAAGGTGCATCCAGGGTTAACAAACTTTTAAAATTTTCTGGTGCCAGAAACCTAGATTTTTATGTAAAATCTGCTGATTTTTATACAATGGCAAATAACACAATTAAATTGGAACAAACAAACAAACAAAAGCCAAACCAAACCAAACCAAAACAAAAAGGTTTTGAACTACAAGAACATGTGTCTATAGTCAGTTTGTAATTCTTCCTTTAGACCAACCCAAACAAATAAAACTGAAAGACACATATCTGAGGACAAAAAAACTAGAAAACAAGTGTTTGAGGGCCAAATGAGGAAGGGGGGACACTGTTGAAACTGTCTACCAAGAAAGAGAAGAATGAAGAAGAGGTCAAGAGAAGAGAGGATTACAAATGAGGGCTGGGCTGCAGTGTCAGAAGGCGTGGAGAAGCCAAGCAGGACGAGACTGATAATAGACAATCGGCAATTAGGAGGTCAGTGGTGACTTTGGTGAAAGCACTTTCAGAGCGGTAGGGCAGAATCCAGATCATAATGAGATGAGAATGAGTGGGATTAAAAAGGGGTGGGGAAAGGAGAGGAAAGAGCGGGGATACAGGGAGAGAGAGAAAGATAGAGATCACGTGTAGATTATTCTTTCCAGACGTTTAACAATAAAGTTAAGGAGGGAG
This sequence comes from Eumetopias jubatus, assembly GCF_037043125.1. Classification (NCBI taxonomy): domain Eukaryota; kingdom Metazoa; phylum Chordata; class Mammalia; order Carnivora; family Otariidae; genus Eumetopias; species Eumetopias jubatus. The sequence continues at coordinate 175,109,565 of NW_028274810.1, forward strand.
ATAACAGTACATCAAGAGAGGAAGACAATGCAAAGAAAACTGCTTTGAACGTATCTTTATAGAAATACAACACATACAGAAACATGCACAAATCCTAAGTGAATTCTTCCAAAACATACACTTCGGTGGCCATCACCAGGGTGTAGACACAGAATATTAGAATATTACCTGCCCCACAGAATCCTTCCCTCTGCCCTCTCAACCATGTCTCTTTTCTTCATCACCAAGAGTAAATGCTATCCTGACTTCTGGTAACACAACTTAGTGGGCCTTTTGCGAACTTTGTATAAATGGAATAGTAGAGTATAATCTGAAGAGTTCGCTTGAATGTGCCTGGGTGGCTTGGTCAGTTAAGTGTCTGCCTTCAGCTCAGGTCATGATCCCAAGGTCCTGGGGTCGAGCTCCCTGCTCCCTGCTCCGCGGGAAGCCTGCTTCTCCCTCTCCCACTCCCCCTGCTTGTGTTCCTGCTCTCGCTGTGTCTCTCTCTGTCAAATAAATAAATAAAATCTTTTTAGAAGATGAAGACCTTGCTAAAATCACATATTCTAGTAATTTATCTATGGATTTTAAAATTTTCTACATAAACAATCCGGTTGTTTCAGAATCCTGAGAGTTTTATTTCTTTGTTTCTAATTCTTGTCCTGATAGGTCTTTTCTTTCTTCTTCAAACTAAAACTTCTGCACACTGTTGAAAAGAAGGATGATAATGGTCATTCTTCCCCTGGTTCTGATCTTGCAGGGAAAAACCTTCAACATTTCATCATTGATTATGCTTAGATTATTGATTTTTAACTTTTCCTTCCTTTTTGTAAATAAATTTAAGGTTTTAGCTGCATCTGATACGTTTTGACATAAAATAGTTCAAAATATTTTAAAATTTCCATTCTATTTTCTCTTTTAACCCACTAGTAATATAGATGCATTTAACATTTCCAAAATATAGGAATTTTTTAGTTATCGTATTTATTTTTGATTTCACTGTGATCAGAGAGCATAGTATTATAATTTTTGAAATATGCTGAGATTTACTTTAGGGTGCAGCCTATGGCTAATTTTTGTAAAACTTTTATGTACATTTGAAAAAAATAAATTCTTTAGTTTTAGCAATAGCCTATATATGTCATATAGATCAAGTTTGTTAATGTGATATTTACATCTATATACATATAACATTTGTGTGATTATTTTGTGAATTATAAAAAGAAGTATATTAAAATCTTCTGTGATTATATATTTTCTTTTGTAGTTCTCTCAATTTGGGGTTTATATAACTTTAAGCCACATTATTAGTTACATGTTAATTTAGAATTGTTACGTTTCCAATGAATCAATTCTTTTGTTATTGTAAAGGGTTATAAAGCAATATTATTTATACTATCAATATTCATTTTATTGCACAGATCATATTGTCCTTTTTTTCTTCCTGCACCTCCAAGTATTCATCTTAAATTATCTTCCTTTTGCCTGAAGAATTTTCTTTGGACTGCATATCCTGGTGAAAAATTCTCCTAGGTTGTCTTCATCTGACAAGGTTTTAATGTCACCTTTATTTTTTTAAGGCCATAAGTGTTGTGTACAGAATTTGAAGTTAGAAAGTACTGTCTTTTAGCACATTGGGGGTAGCAGTACTTTGTCTCTTGGCTTTTATTTTTTATGTGGAACAATTGACAATCTGTCTGATTGTGGCTCTTTTTAAAGTAATGCATCATTTTATCTTTGGATGTTGGTAAGATACTTGTCCTTATGTTTGGTTTTCAGAAATTGTTCTGTTGTGTACCTAATTGTGATTTTCTTTGCCTCAATCCAATTTGCCTCAGTAGAATTGACAGGGCTTCTTGAATTTATTAGCTTGAATTTAGCTGTTGAATTAGCTTCTTTCCTCAGCTTTAGAAAATGTTCAGTCATTATCCTTTAAAGATCTTCTTTATGTGGAGATTTCAGTTACATGTATGTACATAGTTTTTGCTCTATGTCTTTGCCTTTTATGTTTTCTTTCTTTTTGTGTTCTCCATCCTTTTGTCAATCTCTGTTCCATTGAGGCTATTTTCTTCTGTCCTATCTTCGAACTCACTAATTCCCTCTTCAGTTATGTCTTTTCTGCTATGATTCCTAACTATTGACTCCTTAATTTTGATTCAAGAATTGTTCAGTTTCAAAATTTCAATTTGTTTCCTATATATTATTTTCAGTTCTATGTAAAATTCTCGAAGTTGTTTTCATTTCATTGATCATATTAGGCATAATTAGCTTAAAGTCATTGTCTAATAATTTAAAAAATCTCCTGTGGGTCTTCTTCTGTTATTTGGGGCATTTTCTTTTAATTTTTCATCAACTTTTTTTGGTTTCTTCACTTGCCTGGTTATTTTTGATTGAGTGCTGGCCATGCTATCTGAAAAATAATAGAGATAATTTAAAACCTGACTTATTGGGGCGCCTGGGTGGCTCAGTTGTTAAGTGTCTGCCTTCGGCTCAGGTCATGATCCCAGGGTCCTGGGATCGAGCCCCGCATTGGGCTCCCTGCTCGGCAGGGAGTCTGCTTCTCCCTCTCCCACTCCCCCTGCTTGTATTCCCTCTCTTGCTCTCTCTCTCTCTCTCTCTCTCTCTGTCAAATAAATAAATAAAATCTTTAAAAAATAATAAATAAATAAAAAATAAAACCTGACTTATTTTATCATCCACCAGAGCAGATTTACCTGTATTTTTCTAGTAAGTGGCCAGGAACGTTAGCAAACTCAGATCATCTTAAAGCAACCAGGGTATCAGATTATCCCAAAGCTGGTTTTTGGTTCCTATAAGAACAGATTTATTTCTAGCTTAACCTTACTCCTAGAATAAATCTTTGATTTTCAATCTAAAACCTGGGTGATTTGCAATGGTTCAAGTAAGAAATGATGGTAGCTTGGACAAATGTGGTAATAGTAGACTTAGTTAATAATAGTGGTCAGATTCAAAATATATTTTGTGGATTGAGACAATAGGATTTTCTGGTGGTTTAGATATGGGAAGAGATGAAAAATTACCCCTAAGTCTCTGACATGAGTGATCAAACATAATGTACTGAGATAAATAAGAATGACAAAAGCTTTTTTTGGTGGATAAATATAAGGAATTTTATTTCCACACATAGTGCATACAATCTTTTCCTCTGCAAGGTACCTCTGGAGTACAAGTCTAGAATACCATTCAGATGGTGGCTGCAAGATTGACCGCAGTTTTAAAATTTGAAAACTCACCCAGAAGTCACAGTATTGCTTTTTTTATTTAAAATTCCTGCTAATTCAATCAAGTTTATTGACAAAGGGAAGAGACATTCCATTTTGTATGCTTATTATTATTATGTATGCTTAGGTCACAACTCTAAGAAGTTTACCATGCACTATTTCACTATGAGTTGTGTTGTAGTATTCTCACAATATTATACAATCATCCCATTTTAGGGAATGAATAAACAACAAAGGCTCAGAGAAGTGAAGTAATTTGTCCAAAGTCACATAGTATATTGGTGAGGGAGGCAGATTTGAAGTGAGGTCTATGGGGCTCCAAAGCTTATGCACTTGTTCAGTTCATTACACCAGCTCTGATACTCTGTAGACCAAGGAAAATGTAAGCTAAAGAGTCTGGAAAAATGATGAGGAAGGAATGTGGAAAATAGTTTCTTTTGCATTCATCAAAATCTAAGAGAGTCTTTCCTGAATTATTTCCTTCGTTTTTCTCTCTACTGGTATGGTTGGAACCATCTTGGAGATAATTGGTGACCTGAGCCTAAACTAATGTGTTTCTGTTGAATGGTAGAGCTCCAGGCCTCCATGACCTCTCTCCTGTGATCACCGGATGGGCAATCGTAGATTTGCTCTTGGACCAAATATAGTTCTGAGCACAGGGGTGGAACTAACAGAGTATTTGCAGATGGATGTAAACAAACAAACAAACAAACAAAAACATAGTCTTTAGTGTGGCTTTGAAAGCCTGTGAGCCACCTGTCTCCCCGCCCTCAAGTTTTCATCCATCTTCTTGACCTTTTCAACCGCTCCATTCCAACCCCTCTCTTACATGGAAAAAAAAAAAGTGTTTCATTTTGAACATGTTAAATTTGAGATACTTGATATGTCTGTTACTTACCATGCAAATACACTGGGACAATAGAATGTCTTTATCATCATATCTACTCCAGGATATATCTGTTCACAATCCAATCATGAAGAACCATTTCTAAGGACCTTAGACTTCTAAAGGTCCTTCCTGCTCTACTGATCACTAAGACTCGAATCATGGCACCACTGGCATGACCTGATGTATATATATTCCTCTCTGAGAAGACTATTCACTCATGTCTTTTCAGTGTAACTTCTACTGCATTAGTTATACTGCAGATACTATAAAAGGGATGGTAATACAGTTAACTCTTGAACAACATAGGTTTGACTGCATGGGTCCACTTATACACAGATTTTTTTCCCCATAAATACAGTACAGTACTGTAAATGTATTTTCTCTTCCTTATGATTTTCTTAATAACATTTTCTTTTCTCTAGCTTACTTTATTGTAAAAATACAGCATATAGTATATATAACATACAAAATCTGTTAATTGTTGATGTTATCAGTATGTCTTCTGGTCAACAGTAGGCTATTAGTAGTTAAGTTTTGGGGGAGTCAAAAGTTATATGTGGATTTTCAACTGCACAGGGATTAGCACACCCATCTCTGATTATTCAAGAGTCAACTGTACATTCAAGACTGGGAATAGAAGAAAAAAACATTGTAACATAGACTTCAGCCTATAGGTGCTCAAAATGTACAATAGAGGGTGAAGAAGTGTCAAGCTGGAGATCCAAGCACCATCTACCATTAAGCCCTGGAAACGTACCTTGCCTAGAGGCACCATCACAAGGTGCATCAAAGGGTAATGAATGACTACACACTTGAATTGACAGAACTGTGAAGTCATTTGTATGTTTTTATTTTTACAAACACAAATCCACAGGGTCTTGTATAACATTTCCTCTTAGAGTAACCTTTAAAAATGTTATATTATTCCATTGTGGAGAATTATCTGAATAGACTTACCTGCCTTTAGGGACTGAGAGGAATACTTTGTTCAGTTTAAATCAGTAGTACAAGTGTATGTATTACATCTTGAGATACATTTCTCACCTGCAACTAGTTCAGACAACTAGAGTGTTCAAAATATACAAAGTTTAGTTTTCCAAAGCATTTGGAATATTTGCAGCATTGTCAAGAAAAATTCCTGCTGAAGTCCCACATTAAGTACTGATTAACATTTAGAGTAACAATATCTTTTGGTATTTCAGTTGGTATAGACATCTTTAAGAAAATAAAGGGTTTGAAAGTCTAGAAAAATGGTAGTCAATCTCTTCATTACTAATTTGCTCCTTTTTCAAAAAGTGTGGAACTAAGAGGATGGCTGATACCTATGGGAGAACATGGCAATTTTTTTTAAAGGTTTTATTTATTTATTTGACAGAGAGAGAGACACACACACACAGCGAGAGAGGGAACACAAGCAGGGGGAGGGGGAGAGGGAGAAGCAGGCTTCCCACTGAGCAGGGAGCCCGATGCGGGGCTGGATCCCAGGATCCCGGCATCATACCCCGAGCCAAAGACAGACGCTTAACAACTGAGCCACCCAGGCGCCCAGAACATAGTAAATTTGAGTCTTAAAAAGGAATAATAGAAAAATATCATGAATTTGACCAACTTTATTTTTTAATTATTTTTTTTATATTTTATTTGAGAGAGAGAGAGAGAGAGAGAGAGAGAAACAGCATGAGAGGGGAGAGGGTCAGAGGGAGAAGCAGGCTCCCCGCTGAGCTGGGAGCCCAATGTGGGACTCGATCCCAGGACTCTGGGATCATGACCTGAGCTGAAGGCAGTCGCTTAACCAACTGAGCCACCCAGGCGCCCCGAATTTGACCGACTTTAGAGTAGACTTGCTTATAAATTCATTCAAGTTATAAAATAGCCCTTTTAAAATATACTGTTATGTTATTTTCCATATTTTAATGGGAATATTTATAATTATATTGGATTAAAATGTTATAAATTCAATTATAATGTTATTTATGACAACATATGACAAAGCCACAGAGCTAAACTTTCTAGGGTTGCCCTTCTGCTCACTTTTCACTGCACTAGAACTAAGCTCAGTGTTCTTTTTATAGGGTCAAATAATATGTTCTCTATTTTGCTGTCTTTGCTTATTGTTTGTTGTTGTCATTTTTTTTTTTTTTGCTTTAAAAAGTTTGAAGTATATTTATTGGATGACTGTATTAAGTGCAACTTCAAAGAATCATGGAGGAATTGGGTTTTCATGGGGTCTGCAAACAAACTAGGCTACTGTTCAGATTTAATCAAGATTGGGAAAATCTAAATATTTAATCGCTTGCTGGTGACATGGGTGAGGATTCTTAATTCAGCATCAGTGGGCATTTTTTTCTGTGGCATAGAATAATCATATATATTTAATATCTTCTTTAAAAAAAGAAAAAAGTCTTCTTCCACTTTACCACCCTCTCTACTTTAGGGAAGAGGCCAACAATGGGTGGCAGAGCAGTGATAAACCTTTCCCTAACCAATTTCCATCTGTTTAAATTAAGAAATATACAAAAATAATGGATAATGACTCCCGGAAACAAATTCACTGGAGCAGAGAGCAGGTAAACAGGTATTTGTACTTTTTACCACAATCTACCTTGTTAGTTATAGCTATACAACTAATATTTAAAAGAGATGTTACATTAGCAAGTAGGTTTGGAAAGCCTTAACTAGCAGGGTCAATTCAATACTAAAATTCTGTAAGACAAGGATTTTAATGAATGTGGTTTGAGTTATGTTTTATTTGAATCTATTACTATCAAGTCTATTATTGAAAATGTTGTCACTTTTGAACAACCTCTGCTAGTTGTATTCTTTAAAATTGCTCCCTTTCTTGCCAACAATACAGAAAATTTCCACGTTGAATAAAAAAGGGGGAAGAAATATTAATTTTTTCTTTCTAAACAAAGAAATCATGAAGAAAGTATAGAAAAATTATAAAGATCATAATTATTCCTGTCCCAAAGATCACATTATAAGACGTTTATAAAGTAGCTTTCAATTCCTTCTTTCATGAGCTTCTATATGCTAGTGAGAACATATTAGAACAAGAGATAATCTGACATAAGGTAATACTGGCAATAGAATGAAACAATGGCTTTTGTCAAGGACACCTGGAATGAAAGGGTAAAGAAGTTATATGAGATGAAATGAATTTTACCCATGCTGTAACATTCAATCTGACTCTTCTCTGGATGTTTTGATGAGAAAGGGTAAAACGTATTGGATTATTTTACTACATAAATGTAATTTAAAGGAGAGAGTAAGGGCAACAGACTAAGTAACAATCATACTTCTATCATTTGCTATAGATGTTGTATTATTTAACTCCCAGGCTTTTAAATGAGCAATTTTCTCCCTGTGATGGGCTTGGAAGAATTACTTCCTCATTCCATTGGTCAAAAACCAGAAGAAAATTTTTTGTGGTAATTTGGGTTCATTTTTCTTAAAAGAATACTCACAAATTTGGGGAACCCCAAACCCCAATGTTTTACATGTAAAGCATAAAAAGAAGATAGCGGATTTCATGTCTATGTATGGGCACCCCACATGCATGTGTGCAGGCCCACACGCACATGCACACACATGTACCCTGTGCTTGGTACAAATATGGAACAGAACCCTGATCTTTCCACTGTAAGAATTTCCTGAGCAGCACAGAGGCATGCCTCACAGAGGCATGAAACACACAACTCTTACTCTGTAAAGTGAATTTAATATTGTGTTTTTACTGCTATTCAATTAACCAAAATGCACTTGTAAGATTTTTTCAAATACTTCAGATACTCAAAATAAGAAGTGAAGGAGAATCAAATAAAGTAGAAAACTATCAATTATTTTCCTGTCAGTAAAATAGCACAGCACTTTCTAATAGAAATACAATACAGGATAATTTTAAATTTTAGTGTTACATTAAGAAAAAACGACAAACTAAAAAGAAACAGGTGAAACATTACTAATATATTTTATTTAACCCAAGAGAGCCAAAATGTTTTCATTTCAACATGTCGTCAATATAAAAATTCATTAATGAGATATTTTACACGTTTTTTTCTTATTAAGTCTTCAAAATTCAGTGTGGATATTATGCTTACAGAACCTCCACTTTGGACCTGGTCCATTCCAAGTGCTCTGTAGGCACGTGAAGTTGTATGAAGATGATTGCTGATGCCCAATCTCTTTCCCAAACTCCTAACTCTGATCTCCAACTGCTACCATTCATTTCCAGCTCTATACAATATACCATGACTGACAGTAATGTTTGCCCTCCTCCTCTAATTTCATGGCTTCACTACTTAGAATCTCTATTTTGGTGGATAGCTTTATTACCCACACTCCCATCATCGATCAAATTAGAAATCTGAAGGATATGCTCTATTTTTCCCACTTCCTCATTCGTCTTCAATTGAATAAGGTCAAAAACATCCTGAGTTTGCACTCTTTTGTTTCTCCACTGTCTCAACATCATTCAAAGCCTTAAATATCATGTGCCTGGATTATTAAGGACTTCCTAACTTGTCTCTCTCCCATCCATCAACCCCCACTACTTCAATCCACCCTCTACACTGAAGGGAAACTGGTCTCTTGAGCATACGTACAATTAATTAAGTTTTTAAAAAATTAAAATTGAATTACATTGCTCTTTTAAGTAAAGATCTCATAGAGATTCTTTTGGCTATATTTTTATTAAAAAAAAAAAAACACGTGTCACAGTTTCTCTATGTACTAATTATTAGAAAAACAGAAGCAAACTGGACAAATTGTCTTCCTGTTTACAAGGAGCTTAAGTGAAGTAAGTGCCCATGAGATTTCCACTAGGACAAAAGGGAAGTTTTTAAAAATATGACTCCCTGCTACATGTCCAATTTTCCCTGAGCTAGTAAATACATGATTAAGTGAACTACAAGCCTCCCGGCCCAAGGCTTTCAAAAAAAATAGTTTCACCAGAATTATTGGAAGGCTATTCAACTTTATTTTTTCTTAGGTAACTAATGAGCACTCTAGTTTATCACTACACAAAGCTGAGATTTTATATAAACCTTTAAAGGGAAGAGAAATGGTTCTAACTCTAAACAAGAGCATTATATACCATTTTCTGAGAATATTTTGCTTATGAATTATAATAGTATTGATCTGTGATCTCTTTTATTTGTGTATTTGTTTCAGTTCCCTCATTTCTGCCTAGTTCTAAACCCTATTCATTGAACTGTTTCTTGCCTGTTTTCATTCCTATGGAAATCTACTAAAAATTACTTTTGGGTTATGAGAAATAAGACATCTTTTAGGGGACATATTCCACTCTATAAATCCATATGAATCATACTACAAAGTTGGATTATTGTTAAGACATTGAGTTATAGAGCTTTAAGTTCTTACTTTGGATCCTTTGGATCTGCTAGAGCACAGGGAAATAAAGAGCATGAAGGATTGTGCATGAAGTTTTATGGGTCAGACCTGAAAATGGCAAACATAATTTCTGCCAAATACTTTGTTGACCAGAATGCAGTCACATGGTCTGGGAAATAGAGTCTTCCTGGATGCCAAAGAGAAAAAAGAAAGGGTTTTTGCATATTTGCATATTTTTGCTGCATTTCTTTTCTGTGAGGAAGTGAATATTTCCACCCTCACTTCATAAATGAAGATGGAAGGTTCACTAAGGAACTTGTTTAAGATGCCATAGCAAATAAGAAGGACAGGGACACCTGGGTGGCTCAGTCTGTTAAGCGGCTGCCTTCAGCTCCGGTCATGATCCCAGGGTCCTGGGATCGAGTCCCGCATCGGGCTCCTTGCTCAGCGGGGAGCCTGCTTCTCCCTCTGCCTGCAGCTTTCCCTGCTTGTGCTCTCGCTCACTCTCTCTAGCCTCTGCTCTCTCTCTCTCTCTCTAGCAAATAAATAAAATCTTAAAAAAAAAAAATAAGAAGGACGGATAAAATTCAGACGTAAGTAGCCTGACTCTAAAACTATTTAGCCTTCTACAAATTGTTTCAGGCTGCATATTCCTTTCTTGGGCCTTTCCAAAATAATGGGGAGGCAGTGGTTGCCTTATTTTCACTTCATGACTCTTTGTAGTAATATGTTTGATTGATAAATTTGAAAGAAGCACCCAAGCATGCCTGACTCAGTCCCCCTAGTGTATACAGAGCAGGCTGTCTTCTGAATGTTCGTGTTCATCTTCCTGCTGTATTTGAAGTGCCTGCCTAGAGAGGGAGACACTTTAAGGCTCTGCCTGAGACAAGTATTGGGGAGTGGAGAGAAGGTCAGTTAGCATGTGACTCTTAGAAGGACCTGTCCATGGATCCAAACCACTTCCCCATTGAAACTTTTCACTAATACAGCTGATATCTTCATCTGTCTCCATCTCCATCCTTTCTCCCTGATGGTTCCAAATTTGTTGGGAAGAATGGGGTATAGCTGGTCTAGTAGTCACCTATTATTTTATTTGTTTTCCTAGAGTAGTAATTTATTAGTATGCAAAAGAAAAAATCAGTGTATCCGAAGGTGACTAACTCACTCCCAGAAGGAAATGTAGCCATTGGAAAGTCTAAGACAATTAAAGCACTAACAGCTTTTTTATACTGCATAATACTTGACACTTATTTTTAACCAGGCTATTTAACTAACATTGGTTATAACCAATAGTAGAGCAGTACCTTGAAATAGGTGGTTAGTAATGTAAATGATCTCAAGGATAGCTTTGTCTTCTTTAGAATGTATAGAAGCTTAACATCTCAGGATGGCATGGTGACTAAGGCAGATATTCACATGAGAGGAGAAACTGAGCTCAGAGAGATGATACAAGACAAAAAGTTGGCAGCAAGAGACGAATGAGGACAAAGGACTCCTGGGACTTGGTCCAGTTTTCATTATTTAATTTTTGGGAGCAAATATATCCTTTATTGGGAATAACTTAATTCACTTTTAAACGAAAGAAAGTATCCCAACATATACTCAATAACAGAAGGTTAATATTTCACTTCAGTTAATCCATGAAGTGAATCTAACTGCAATTAATGAGGACTGGATTTTAGATTATATTTTCTAATAAGATTTTTTTATGAATATCTCTTTTTCCACAGTGGAAAACAAATATGAAGGATACTCAAGTAAACATACTCTAAGTCATAAGAGCAAAGCCAAGCTAGAAAATAAGCTAAAGTCCCTCTCTACCACTTAGAAGTACAACGTAATAAAATCCATTATAATAGCATTCTAGTTTTGTCATAAAACCATAACAAACCATAGTTATTGCATGAAAAATAGAGTAACTAATATTTTGCCTAGTAAAACTATAGTAAATTGGGTCTAGTAATAGCAACACTATAATAATTATACTGAAAAATAGCTGCAAGTTACGATCTGTATATTTACTACGCTATTATAATAATTATAGTTCTACCATAGATTCCTTCTATACAAAAGCTAAATTTACCCTAGTAATTGCATTCTCTTTTCTCTTCCACATAATTATAAGAATATAAAAGTGTAACTTTTGATTTGAAGTATGAAACCTTCAAGTTGGTTATTTTTTACCATTATTAGATGATTGGGAATTAGAGAAGATTATGTAAAGAAGAAAAACACAAAATTTTTGTGTTTTTTCTGTCTACCTGTTTACAAGACCGGTGAATAGTTAGTAAGATAGCAAAACCAAGCGGTAAGTTATTACCAAAATTCAAGTGTAAAAAGAGTTGTCTTAATATGTAGAATACAGAATAACCCAAAATAACTCAACCAAAAAGAAGCTCTTTATTTTATGTCATCTCCAAGAAGAGTCTCTCCTCCTTTTCCTGGAGTGCTGACATGGACCAGTGCACCTGGATTCCTCCTGCTGGTCCAGCCCTCAGACAAGGGTCAGGGCTCATCAACCCTCAAAGGTAAAGAATTTCTAAGGAAAAAAATGACCTAAAGGGGCTTGCTGACATTCATCAGGAAATGCAATATACTGTTGAATGGTAAGAGCCTAGGAAGAAATCAGAACAGTTCCTTGGCCATAGCTAACCATAAATCATTAGACATGGACATTTTTATTCTGAAGATTTAAGTCAAAAAATTAAAAAAAAGAAACTTCAGCTTCTATAGAAAGTAAAACTCTCCCCCTCCATCATTTGCTTTACCTGTCCTCAAACTGGAGTGACCATACTGTAACAGACTGGCTAGATGTTCACCACATGTTTCCATTTCCAGGACATAGAATTAAACCACGTTTCCCAGCCTGTTTTTAATGAGGCGGGGGCCTTCTGACTTTGTTTTGGCCGAGGGAACATTCGCCACTTCCAGGATCCCCCTTGTGAGACCTTCACTCTGCTGTTCCCTCCTACAGCTTGTAGATGTGAGAGCAACACAAGATGAAAAGAATCCAAGTCCACATGTCTCCTGCTCATAGGAGAGCTTCCCAACCCGCAGGGGCTGTAATGTGGGCAAGTAATTTATCTTTACTATATTAAGCTATTGAGAATTTGGTATTATTCCCTATAGCACTTAACCCTCCCTGATGTAAGCTCAAGTTCTACTGGTCTCTGTATTTGCTTTAACATGATTTTAGAAGCAATCACAGAAAGCACAATCACAGAAAGCAACTTTAACTGTGTTATTTTTTCTTCCTATCTCCCCCCTCACTCTCTCCTGGCCTACCTTCTTCCCTTCCTGCCTTTCTTCCTTCTTTCCCTCCCTCCTTCCCTCCTTCCCTCCTTCCCTCCTTCCTTCCTTGCTAATAGAGATGAGTAGGTAGAGGGCTGTAATTCTCCCTTACCCCTTATTTCCTTGTTTTTCCTTTCTTTCATCCCTCAGTACCATCTCTTTGCTTGTGTTTTGAATTCTATTTAGAATAATATTATAAACTAAAATGTGTAATGTTTTGACTGTAACCTCCTAAGAACTTCTGCCAAATATCTATACAAATCCAGCCCTGAGATTTAAGCAATAAAAGGTTTATGTATAAACTGTCTAAATAGCTTGAGGATGTATTACAACAGTGAATTTCCTGTTATTTAACACTACTTAAGGTAAGGCAGAAAAACACAAATGATTTTAATTTTGAGCTCTATAATTCCTAAGGCAGAAAAAGAATTATGTTTCATTATGTTTACAGTTTTCTTCCGTATTTCCTGCCTGTTGCTTGTTTTCAGAATTTGCATCGTGTTGTCTCCTTCAAGACAGTTTCTTATACACACCTCTCCTGTGAGGTTCCCGACAATTGCTTTCACTTCTCTTGGGAGAAGCTGCATATCCAACTTCCCAACCCCACAATTATTGCCACATTTTATAAGAATTGTTTCAGAATATTTCCCAAATTGAAATGGATCACCTCCCTGTGTTCCCATTGCCTTTGTTTTCTGAAATGGAATTCATCTTACTGTACCCCTTACAGCCTATTACAAGGTATTACTCAGAACACACAAATATCTGTCAGGGTCTTTCTGCCTTTAGCAAATTTCCCTTTCAACAAAAAACTCGAGAGAAGAGAAAGCAGTAAAGCCTCAAGTGCAATATATGTATGTGTATTAGACTAGGCTTATTATTTTTTAATTGCCTAGAAGTGAACACTTTTTTTTTAATAGAAATGGTCAAAAGCAAGTTTTGCTCGAAATGATGTTTGGATTTCATTTTTTATACCTTGCTGACATGAGATAATCTGGTTAATTTGTTTGGAAGGCAGCCAGCATGGGAACATTTTGCTGCTACTGATCTGTTGGTTTGGGTTGGAAAGGCTCCAACAGCATTCCTGAGGAGATGTCCAACCCAAGCACTTCAGTTCTTCCCTCCCCGGTCTACAGCAAACATCCAGAATCATCTTGGACTGAGATGTGATGCCAGAATCTTTAACACAGTGTTAAATGCAGTTTGCTATCCTTTGATCGGAATTAAACCTTGAGTTAGAAGCTACTTGCTCTTTACTACCACATTTCCGAAAGTGAGTTTTAAGATCAGAAAGGCCTATATTCACATCTCTGCCACTAACTTGTTATTAACCAAATGAACATTTGGGGAACTGGTACTTCCTGGTGGAAGGTAATGATTGGCCTCTAAAAGTGAGGCTGGCACCCATCTTTCTTCTTATTTTACCCAGCCCTCCTTGGGCAGGAACATGGCCTCAGAGGATAAGGTCATAGCTGAGTCAGGCACCTGTCACCTCACGGACCCAGTGTCCTGACAACTTCTCTTTACCAAACCCTATTTGGATTTGCTGGCTTCCTTTAAATGCAAAAGGTCTGACTTTTACCCTCCCTTAATCAGAGCAGACCAATCGAAGGGTGGCTACACTTATGTCCAGGGCATTTACACCTGCCCTTCTTCTAATAGCAACCACTTCTTTTCAAGGCACTTCACTTGCTTTCGCAAAAGCATATATTCCTATGTGCGTGCACATACACAACATCAGAGCTGGGCAGGGCATCTTGCTCTATATGTCAGTTACCCAAAACAATATCCTGCACAAAATTATGTATGACATACCTGTTAGTTCACTTCTCTTTCTGGGTGCCTGTATTGTTTGTTGCTCTTTTAATTATTTTATACTTTATCAAAGGGACTGGGGGTGGAGGGGTGTCTTATTCAAACAGAAATCAAACGAACTCCACCTAAGGTGGGTAGTTGAAATGCTAAGTACTCTTAGAATTTATGAACGGAAATTCCTGATCACTAGGAACAGGCCTATTCCGGAGGGTTTTCTTAAATATTTTTTTCTTTTAATTTTTTTAAAAGATTTTATTTATTTATTTGAGAGAGACAGGATGAGAGACAGAGCATGAGAGGGAGGAGGGTCAGAGGGAGAAGCAGACTCCCCGCTGAGCAGGGAGCCCGATGCGGGACTCAATCCCGGGTCTCCAGGATCATGACCTGAGCCGAAGGCAGTTGCTTAACCAACTGAGCCACCCAGGCGCCCCTAAACATTTTTTTTCTTAATTATGTAAATATAAAGGGTAAATAGCTACCCCTGGTATTGAGAGAACAATAGAATAAAAATATTCAAGAACGTGTCTGTTTTTTAGAATCCCACACCAAAAATTCCATATCTCCTTTGGTATACAGAGAACTGGAGACTATGACCAATTTACAGATGACACTTAGAAGGCTTCAGATATAAGGAGATCACAAGGGTGAATGTGGATGCTCTATTTAAGATCCAATGGCATGGAAGAGCAATAATGCTCCTAAAATCCAATTATCTGGAGAAAGGGAAGAATCTAGGTTAAAGTTCTGCTCTTTCAACAAGGGATTAAGTGTTCATCAGACAGAGTTTTTGTATGTTTTTTCATTTGTCACTGTTCATGACAGATTCTGGAAGCTTTTACCACATTGGCACAGTAATTGGAGCTTGGGGAATGATGGCCAAGTCTGTGAGTATGAATTAGAGAGAGCTGGAATGCGGGCGCTCTTGCAACACAGGCGGAGATTTGAGCATGGCGGGCAACTTGGCAGAGTGGACCGGCATCTGTGAAGCTGCAGTCTACAAAAGTGACCCCACGTGGTGGCAGCAGGCAACGACAGTGCTGAGATTCTAGGTCCTCCCAGACCAGACCAGGTAGGTACTCAAGTGGGGACAGGTTCTGCTTCAGAAGGAGAGACCCCCCTCCACCCCCACAGGGGTTCTTGAGCCTTTGGTGTAGGGGAATTCAAGAGGAACATCCAGGATTTCACTGCTCGAATGATGTCCTTGTTCAAGTGGTTAATTGAAAAAAAAAAATTAAAAATGGGTGTTTATAAACTGAACTAGTGAAGCAAGACATTGGGTAAGTTTACATGTGCAATGTCATTGATTCCCCTTATTTCCTGCTCTGTGATTTAGAAAACGGGAGAAGCTAATCTATGCTTCTATAAATGGCAAAAGTCTTATTTACTATTGTCCGTAAAAAAGAGGCTAACAAAAACACTCCAAATTCAATTATGTAAATGACAATTCAGAACTCTGCATATAAGGATCTTCAAAATTTACCATTATGATAAATGATAGTGAGACTTTTTATAATAATATGGATAATTAGAGTCAATGCACTGCTGTGAGGCCGTAATTCTACACGAGGCACTAGGTTTGAGACTTTAACCTTGAGAGGTGGCATAGAATCATGGAAAGTATTGATTCAAGAGCCTGACTGCCAAGTTGCTATTGCAGCTCTGACACTTGCTAGCTTTGTTCCTTAACTTCTCCAGCCCTCAGTGTCCACAGTAGGAAGTTGGGGGTAATAATGGCAGCTGTCTTACAGAGCTGATGTCAGAATTGAATGGCTATATAATTTAAAGTTCTTCTTTTTTTTTAAGATTTTATTTATTTATTTGACAGAGAGAGCGAGAGAGCACAAGCAGGGAGAGCAGTAGAAGCAGAGGGAGAAGCCGGCTCCCCGCCGAGCGGGGAGCCCGATGCGGGACTCGATCCCAGGACCCTGAGATCATGACCTGAGCCGAATGCAGATGCTTAACCATCTGAGCCACCCAGGCGCCCCTAATTTAAAGTTCTTAAAAGAGTGCCTGGCACATCATAATAATTACATATTGTTATAGTTATTGTCATAGTATTACCAGTAGCAATAGCACTAGTATTATGTTACTTGACTTGGATGGGAAGGAAATCTAGGCTCTTCTTTCCCAGATAAAAGGAATTGTAGCCTAAGATGAAAATGGAGAAAGGGAGGGGAAAAAAAAAACTCAAAATGGGACAAATAGTGGACGTACAAAAATACTAATTTGAGACAATTGGGAAGAGAAAAATCTTCCAACAGTGTTACACAGTTAGTCAGGATGCAAAATAAAATCCTGAATCAATACATAAAAACAACAACAACAACAAAACTTTATAAAGTAGAAATCCAAGATTCATTACATCTCTACTGGATTCCCCTCCCAGCATATTAATGCCTTTTTTGGTATTCAAATAGGAAATGTCTACCAAATAACACACTCCCCACTCCTCTTTAGCTACAGGATCCCAGGGATGCAAGAAGTTAGCTTATAGCCACCAGTTGTTAATGACTGAGCAAGATGATCATTAGTGATAATTACCATACTTTAAAAAAATTAAATATAATACAGTTTGCTATCTCATTGTATGAAGGAGGCATGGCCTCTGGTCTGAGCACAAGTAGGAACTATAGTCACAAAAATAACTTGTAAAGGTGAAAGGAGTGGTGATTTTTTTTTTTAAGATTTTATTTATTTGACAGAGAGAGAGACAGCCAGAGAGGGAACACAAGCCGGGGGAGTGGGAGAGGGAGAAGCAGGCTTCCCGCTGAGCAGGGAGCCCGATGTGGGGCTCGATCCCAGGACCCTGGGATCATGACCTGAGCCGAAGACAGACACTTAACGACTGAGCCACCCAGGCGCCCCCGGAATAGTCATTTTTTTTGTGCCTTGCCATTACCTTCCTCTCTGCACTCCTTCTCCTCCATACAATGACTTGTATCAAAAGTTACAGTAAAAAAGGGAGTATGCAAAAATATTAGTTTTGTCATATCATATAAGGGGAAAACAGGGAAAAAAGAAGCTTTCTTGTAAGGTAGAGACACACATAGTTCTTAGAGAAAAATTATTTTTTTAAGTTGTGCCTCCACTAACAGTCTATGTGTGCTAATTTAGTTATTGTTGGATTATTACCAAACTACAAATTAGATTTGGTAGTCCTTTTCTCCCAAGTGTTGTATTTATTCTTTGTTTTTCTTTTTGGTTTGTGAGAAGGGGTCCAAGTGTCAAAAAATTGCTGTCTCACAAAACTGACTCATTACTTGATTTTTATTTTTTTAAACCATATCAAAAACTGATCCAGAGTTAATGTGTCCCAACTCAGAAACCAAAAGTGACTAATGATCTGACCACATTGAGAATACTGGGATTAGTTAATGAATCATTCATTATTCTCTGACTTGCTCAGACTCTCTAAAAGTGGGCCCATTTTTTCTTCTTAATTTTTCAATTGGCTCTGTCTGCTCGTTTATTTATTTATTTATTTTTGTATGAGGGGAATGGTCTTCATATAGCCTTTCAATGACCCAAAGGAGAAACCAGAGTTCGCAGTTTGGAAAAGCTAGCGCTTCAAATTAGTAACTGCATCTGACATCAGCAGCTATGATTAGAAGCAAACTCCTGCCGAGATGACCAATGGCACCAACCAAAGGGGAAGGGAAGCAGGGGTACCCGTGAAGAAAGCTACGCTGTGGTAGGGGAAAGGAGAGTCCGGACAGTATTGGACAACATGAAATTGCTACATAATGATTTTTAAAAATGGGGATAA
Source organism: Eumetopias jubatus (assembly GCF_037043125.1). Taxonomy (NCBI): domain Eukaryota; kingdom Metazoa; phylum Chordata; class Mammalia; order Carnivora; family Otariidae; genus Eumetopias; species Eumetopias jubatus. The sequence goes on from NW_028274810.1 coordinate 175,127,899, forward strand.
TATTCATTCATACAAATGCAACTGCCAATAGGATTAAGGGACCATACAAAATTGCTTTTTGACCTAATGGTAATACATGATTCATGAATATCACAGGGTCTTCTACTGGGAGCTCATTAGGTGGGTCATCATGTTCCAGGACATATACTGGGACAAATTGCTTAGAAAAAAATGCCATTTTTCTTTTTGCTTTTTTGAATAATTTGTTTACTCTGATTATAATTTGTATACTCTGATATAAAAGACATGCATTGGAGAAAACCTAGAACTTACAGGAAGGAATAAAGAAACCAAACCTAATCTCACAATCCAGAGATAACCTTTGTTAATATTTTATATTTTTTTCTTGCACATGCATGTGTGTGTGTATGTTAATGTTACAATATAGAAAAACATTTTTGGTTGCTTTTAAAACTGTATTTTATCTTTTTTCAGATTTTATATATTTACTTCATGGAAAGAGAAAGAGAGCACGAGCTGGGAGGAAAGAGCAGTGGGAGAGGGAGAAGCAGAGTCTCTGCTGATCAGGAACCCAATGAGGGTCTGGATCCCAGGACCCGAGGATCATGTGCTGAGTAGAAGGCAGACGCTTAACCGACTGAGCCACCTAGGCACCCCTAAAACTGTATTTTAATATAAAAATAATAGATACTATTTGTAGGAAATTTAGAAAATCTGGGGGAAATTTAAAAATTGAGAGCCATGTTCGTGAGTATTTGAGATTAGCTTGTGGTAGTAATAACTAACTCATCTGCAACTAGAAAACCAAGAGATCCATTATGGTGTTTACATCTAACAGTATCAACAATACTAAACCTGCCTAGCGGCCATTGACTAAATTATTAAAAGTAGTACTTACCAAAAGAAGCCTGACAAAATGGCAGCAGTTTTGACCCAGAGTAGCCAACCGTGGCCCAACAGAAAGGTCTGTATATGCTCTTTCCTATACAACAGTACTGTTGTATTTATTAATTTACCAAAGAGAATAATAAGAGGGATATTTGGCATTTTATAGTCAAACATCGTTTCACAAATGTCCATCTGCAAATTCATACTAATCATTGGAATTAATTACTATTTACAGCAACTGTATGAAAAAGCTTTTTTGTTTCTAAGTTCTATAAATGGAAAAATTAAAAGATATAAGACAATGTGACTTTCATACAACAGAGGAAATCACAAGCAAACAAAGCAAAAATCCTTACTTTCCCCCTTACATCCCCATTTAGAAAAGAATTAAAACTCAAAACAGGAAACCCACATTAAGGATGTTTTCTTGAATACGACTTATTTATTCTTTATATATATTTGATGCTACCCATTCTTATAGAGAAGTTTATGCTTTTCTAAAGCATCTACATGGTCAAGGTATCAAACTAAACAATGTATTTAGTCAAGTTTACTAAAACATTAGTTAATTTTAACTGTATCATCAAACTGACCATTAGTGATGATTAGAAGAAACTTCAAAGAAAGGATGTATGTGTGTTTATGTAGGTGTATACTATATAATTTTTACATTTTATTGAATTTTTTATTAAACCATTATTTTTTTATTTTTTAAAAAGATTTTATTTACTTATTTGAGAGAGAGAATGAGAGATAGCACAAGAGGGAAGAGGGTCAGAGGGAGAAGCAGACTAGACTCCCTGCTGAGCAGGAAGCCCGATGTGGGACTCGATCCTGGGACTCCAGGATCATGACCTGAGCCAAAGGCAGTCACTTAACCAACTGAGCCACCCAGGCGCCCAAACCATTCATTATTTTTTAATCAAGTAAGCCAAAAATATCAGTGAAATCTAACAGTATTACCAAATGGTCATAGGTGTCGATTAAAGTCCCCAGCGTTGAGGATTACTATGTGCAAATATGAATTTGTGTTATATGTATATGGTATAATTGCTTTATCCACCTTAAATGCACGTATATCTTCATGTTTGGAAAAAAAAATGCTGGTCTATCTATAGTGTTGCAGCAGACTATCCTCTCCCCTTTCCAAAATCCTTATGAACAGACTAACTTCAGGCTCTTCTCCAGAGGAATCTTGCCTTGCAGTGTTGCTAAGACTGACCATTCAACTAAACCAGACAACTAGTAAACAAGTAGTAGAGATGTTCAGAAAAGTCAAACTCCTTTTCTTTGCACAAAATCATTGATAAATTCAATTAAATCAATTGAGCCAAGATCTTCAAATAGACAATACTGTAAACGTCTTCATAGGTTTTACAGGATGGAAACAATTTCATTTTAAAAGCATAATACACAGTGTAACAGAAAATGTAAAAGTATCTTCACAACAACAGCACTCAACTAAAAATAATCAGCAGAGATTCAACTATGTGGAAGAGTTTCCACCTTACAAATTCCCAAGGGTTTGAATAAGAAAGCTTAGAAAAATAGCTATGTGTGGTATAGTGGGAGAAAGAAGCCCTTCAGTAAGACAGTGTATGGTTAGGTTAGGATGTACCCAGTGAAGTTATTCCCTTCTTCTCTCAGAGAAAACAGAATTCTTTTTCTATTTTTTAAGATTTTATTTATTTATTTGACAGAGAGGAGAGAGATCACAAGTAGGCAGACAGGCAAGCAGAGGGAGAAGCAGGCTTCCCACCGAGCAGGGAGTCCGATACAGGCCTCGATCCCAGGATGCTGGGATCATGACCTGAGCTGAAGGCAGACGCTTGACCAACTGAGCCACCCAGGCGCCCCAAAAACAATTCTTGAGCTATAAAAAGAATAAAGAAAGCTAGATAAATATCTGTGCAGTGCTGAAGATGCTAATTATTCTTGGTTTTTAATATACAGAAGCATGGTGCTTCTAATAGAGCATGGGCTTTGGGATGAGATGCTCTGGGTATAAATCCCAGCATGTCAGACATGTGACCTTGGACTAGCAATTGAATTTCCCCTCCTTCCTTCCCTCTTTGTAAAATTCAGATAGTAATACCCATCTACCTCTCAGGGCAGATATAAGCAGAAAATGACCCACTGAGAGGGGAAAAAACAACTTAGCATAGTACCAAGCACAATATTCATCAAATGTTAGTTTTGTTTCTTCCTTTTTTAAGTACTCTCCTATAAACACTAACACTAGGGTGTCTATATATAATACACCTTAGGATTTGGACATTTACAGTTTTATGAGGCAAGGTCAAAGTCTTTCTTTAGTTTACCTATGTTTTTCTCACAGTTTTCCCTCTTTTATTTTACTTGATAGCACTTATTATCATTTGATAAATATTTGCCTTTTTTTCTATTTTCTGCCATTAGAATACCAGCTATAAAAGGGCAAGAATTTTGTTCACTGGTAGATCTCCACCACCCAAAAATATTCCTTATATATTAGACACTTAATAAATATTTGTTGAAATAAAAAATAAATGGCTTATAAACTTACTTTATTTAAAGCCTGTTTCCAGCATTTCTTACTGAAAGAGTTGGCAACAAATACACCAAACTCTTGGTAAATAAATAAGTACATGAATAAATAGTATCATAATATATACTTTTACAGCTCCATATAGGATAAATAGTCCCCTGATTATAATCAACATTTAATCAATATTTGTTAAGTGTGTTAATCTGAGCTTCTTACTCAACCAATATATATGCATAAGTATGTCTTCCAAGAGCAGAAAGGTATGATTTCTTATTTTTATACAGAGAAATCAGTGGGGTTTTTTTTTTTTGAGATAAAGTACCGTAACCATATATTTCATAGAAATGTATATTCATAATTTACTATAGCAAGTACTTTAGGAGTTTTGTAAAAAACAGTAATCTGGGATTCATTAAAAAAGAAACAACAGTCTTAAAATAGAGTCACTTAAGCTGAGCTCCATGTCAAACAAAGACTTAATACCTAACCTAACTGCAGTTTCCACCTCTCCCAGGAATGCAACCTTTACCAGTCTATCTGAAATTAGCTGGTCAGCACTAGTGAGGTGCTCTGCCTGATAGAACCCTGCCTTCCTCCAAAGGAAGGTGACCTTGGGACTGAAACAAGCCACTCTCTGCTGGGAACTTCCTAAACCTTTCCGCAAGCCCCCCTCTTCTGCCTACAAAAGTCTCCCAATTTGTATAGCCCTTCAGAGCTCCTTTCTATTTACTAGATGGGATGTTGTCTGATTTGTGAATCAGTAAATAAAGAAACAAACTTGGTGGCAGCAGCGAAACCAAAGAAGACTTTCAACAGCTTTGGGAACCATGAAAAACACAGGCATGGTACCTGCAAAACTTTAAACCTCTCAGAATCTATAGATGAAATCCTAGGAAAAACCATCAGAAGCTAGCTGAAAGTGAATTATCAACAAGGTTACTTTTCCCAGATCTCTATCTATAGTACCTGGTTGAGAGAGAAAAATAAAATTTCACATTGTCCATTCCTTTCCCAATCCAGGCCATTGGTTATTGATCTTTGGGAGGGGCTCTAGATCTTATGAAGATAGTAGATTTCGCACCCTCTTTGTGGATGCCTCCTAGGATTGCTTAATACAGCAAGAAATATTTAGTGGCTGAAACCTGAAAAGATATTCAAAAGGATTTAATAACTATGATCAAACATTTGTCCAAATTGGAAACTGATATTCAGAGCCCAGTAGGAAATTTTATTAAACCTTCTCCCCTAAGCTAAATGTACCCAGAGGGAAAGAAAAACATTTCAAAGTAAGTAGATGGGTGTGTCAGTCCTTTGATATCGTCTAGGCTACAACCTAACTCTTTGAGGAATTAGAAGCAATGATCCTTATCTTACAGCTCTTTGCAGGACCACAAATGCAGCTCTAGAAAGAAGTGAAAATCTACCTATCCTTTTTAACAATTAACTTCACTTATTCATCTCAGAAAGCTTGTGGTATTGTAAAACTTCTGGCCTTAGGGAACAAAGATTCTTCTTAGAAGAATTTGTATTCTTTCCCTGTGCCTTTGAGATGTAAATGTTCTACCTGGTCTTCCCCAGGAACTCTTACCTTCTCATCTAGGCCATTGCCTTAAAAATCAAGCTTCAGGGAGGCAATTCTTAAGGGAAAAAAAAAAAAAAAAGGCAGGAGGTAACAAGCTTTTTAAAAATAGCACTTTGGGAAAGTTGAAACTCAATTACATAGGATCACTAAGCAAGCCACTTGGCTTAAAAAGGTAAGTTTTTCAAGCTGATCTTTCTTTGACTTGATTTTGATTGGTTTAGGTCTTGGGGACCATGGCTCCAAACTGCACTCCAGACATTGGGAATAATCCCACTTATAATTATCATGGTAATCTCCCAGGTGCACTGTATTTTTTCATAAGCTTTAAATGGATGTTCACCATCACTAACCACCAAGCAGATGATCCCCTTAAGACTGAAATGTCAAAAAAGGAATGAAGAGAATGATTGACTAAGAAAAAAAAAAAAAAGTAAACCTGAAGTCATGACTGGTGAATATCACAGAGATTCAGCAAAAAAAAATGTCAAGACTTCTGAGTATCACACAGCAGATCAGTAAAAGCTACAAGAACTACAGGTGGGAGTGGTGCTAATTCCTTAAATTTTGATCACATCTCTGTGTTAAGCTGAGGGCCTGATCAAAAGGGAGGATTGTTAAAAAAGAAAAAAAGAAAGGTCCAAAATGGAGTCACCTGTGCTAAGCCCCATGTTAAACAAAGACTTAATACCTAATCTAATTGCAGGTTCAACCTCTCTCAGGAATATAACCTTTAACCCGTCAATCTGGAATTACCTGGTCAGCACTAGTGAGGTGATGCCCCTGCTTTCCTCCAAAGGAAGGTGACTTTGCCTGAAACAACCCATTCTCTCCTAGAAACTTCTTAAATTTTGCCACACCCCTCCCCACTTACAAAAGTCTTCCATTTTGTATGGCTCCTTGGAGTTCTTTTCTATCTGCTAAGATGGGACGCTGCCTGATTCCTGAATCATTAAATAAAGCCAATTAGATCTTCAAGTTTATTTTATTGAATTTTGTTTTTTAACAGATTGAGTTGTCATTCATACATGTACAAACCCACAAATATAATGTCATAAATGTTTAGGTGTGTTATGTGTGCATATGTGTGTATGTGCTTGTTATAGATCCTGGCTGTCTATTTGTTGAATAATTCATTAATATATTCACATATGTGTATATAAAACAAGCTATAAAAAATGTTTAGACATTGTGGAATGATACCATAAATGTTGGGATAAATGGTAATTGCCAAATGTCACTGGATTGAATTGTGAAGGAAGAGGAATGCTGAAATTTGATTAAAACAAAAGATAAATGGTGTGAAGTGAACTTAAGAGAAGAAAGGTTGTATATTATGTTTTTATTTACTATCCTATTAATATATATATATATATATATATATATATATTTTTTTTTTTTTGCCATAGGTGAGGGAGAGAAAGAAATGAAAATGCTTTCCATGAGTCTTTGGAAGAGAAGGATACTGGAAATAAGGGAGTGAAAAGTTATGCTTGTAGAGAGAATGTGACCAACCTCCCTCCCCCACACCCTCCACACTTCAATTCCTGCCAGGCAGGAACTGGAATCTTTTGTAGAGCACCATTATAGTATCAGAAAGTAACACACTCACAAAGGAGAGAAGAAAGGCTTGATCTGCGCGCTGTGACTCTAAAAGGCCCCCCAGTGAGGATGACTGTGGCAGCACTAAGTCAGAAGAAAAGACCTACCCAGCTAAACTGTCATGTCTAAGAGAAGCTCTGAAGCTGGCGAGGAAAAACATTTCTCCCCTGAATGGCTTTCATTTATTTTATTTTTTTAAAGTTAGTACAAGAGATAATGCAGCACATTTGTGTAATTTCATCCTGAAGCTCAGCTCTTGAGTAAGGGTTCTCAGATCTCACACAAGCATATCTGGCTTCTCATCCCACCCACTTCAGGGAAAACTCTCACGTTTCTCCCATGAAATATGCTTGACAGGTTATCATGAGCATTGGCAGGGGATGGCAATATTGATAGATAATCCCGATTGCACTCGCCTGTGTGCGTGCACACACTAGTTTAGGAGCTTCTTTCTTCATTTGCTTTATGGGTCAGAATAGTCTCATATTGCCCCCATCCCACCTCCCCTCACCCTAGCCCCTTTATTCTTCCAAGAATAGTCTGGGATCTTCCAAATCGGTGTGTTACTTTCTCAGTAAGGAAACAGGAAAGAGCTAATAAAATATTATTTAACGTCCTCTAACACAGCTTCCCGCACAGGCACCCCTCCTCCAATGCACACACATTCCCACCCCACCCTGCACATACACATGCTCAATGCACACACGATTATTTGCCCCACAGTTGCAGTGCAATTCTGGCGGTTTCATGGGCCTTTGCCGGTGCTAAGGCCCAGTATGTTTGGAATCTGGAAGCTGAAGGAAAAAATAGAAGCTAGATATGCACGGTGACCAGAAGGAATTATATTGCCTTTTCCTGGATCAGACCTAGACAGAACATTCTCTTCTGTGATTTCCTCTCTCCAGGGCTGAAAAGTATCCCGAAAATGGGGAGGTAGAAGAAGGGAAAGAAAAGGTTAAAGAAAAATGGACAACCATAAAAAGATTTATAATTTACTTTTGAAATAAATCAGCAAAGGGAGGCCCAATCTGCCATTTGCTCTGAGGGCTCTGGGATCCTACACTGAATAATGTGCCATGGCCCATTTTGATCTGCACTGAAATTAACAATCAGTCAGCCACTTTATGAAATATTATCTTTGTTAGCTTTACCACTAACAAAAATACACTTCCAATTTTTCACATCCACACACTACATCTATTAAAGCAATCTGGGAAATTAGTTTGAGATAAACTGTACAGCAATTTTATTCATAGCTTCCCTGTATCTCACACTGTTAATCTGCATCACAGCTCACTAAATAGTGCCTAATGTTTATTGCATTTAACTGAATGTATACGATTCTGAGGGTACGCCAGGGACCGATTATCATAATTATACATGTTTCTATGGTAACCCACAAGTCTATCAGTTTTGATTCATTATATTGTTATACCTTCTAGCACTTTCTAATTATTAGGTGCCCATAAAAAGTCTCAGTCTTGCTGTTACTATAGAAATGAGCTATAGACAGGCCTCAATTGTTAACCCTTAAAGGACCAAAATATATAGACTCAGACAGCTGGTAGCTATTCACGTAACTGAATAGCTAATAATTTCATCTATTACTAAAATTCATAATTGATTTGCTGTTATTAATTTCTGAAAATAGTTCAGTTAGACAACTCAGGAATGATCATCTCAGATTTTATAAAATTGCCCTGACGTTGAGATTCCCTATCCCTGATGTATACCTTCAGGTGTGATAAAAGATATAAAACCACTAATGCAACACTGAATTGGCGAGCATAAAGTGCGAAAATCAAAAGTCTTTCAGGACCGATTTCTTATTTCATAAAGACACAGTTGTTGGTGTAAACATAGAATTATATGTTAAGGGATAACTTAGATAAATCAGAATATAATGGCGAAAACTCAAGTGCACTGAGAGTCTTTAAATCAAGCGTCTAAAATTGCTTCACAGCAATATGGTTATTTAGGTATAATTTAATATTGCTACTTAAATTGCAATTTGTAATTTAATATTTTCATTTTACTTTTTCTTCTATATTCACTAACAGAATCCTGTGAAAATTGAAAGGGACTGAGCAGTTTCATTGTCTCTCTAACCCTCCTGCTATTATAGTTTTCAATTAGAAGTGCCTTTTAATTTAGATCAGGAAAGCTCTCCTAAAGTGACAGCTCGCCCTTCACACTGCATATCTATTTATTTCGGAAGTCAACACACCATTCAATAACCTGAGAACAGCCCTGATTGCTATGCTAATAGTATTCAGAAATATGTCGACACCGATCGAAACAAGTAAACTAAGGCTAATTCATAAAGTGAATAATAAAAGGCAGAAGGAAGCCTTTCATACCTTCTCCTACTTCAGCTGGAATCCTAAGCTTACAAATTTAATTTTTTCCCCTCCCTCAGGGAAATGAACACTATATGATAACCAAACTGAAATTAGATTTTACCTAATATTACAGCCTTGCCTATTTGACGCGGCTTGTTTTATTATATAAAGCTGCATTGGGAAGCAGCAGACACAATGACCGTGGATGTTAATGTTCCTGTGATCTAGGAGGTGCTTGCTTCAGCTGCAGCTTTTCTTCAGCTAAGAGCTCAATGCATTTTGCTTTTCGAGGTGGGGGGAGGAGAGGGAAAGCCACAGGAATTTTAAATGTATGCCCATATTAAAAAACAACAGCACATGTTGGGTAACCATTTTCTTCATATTACAAGCCCAAACCACCAATGTCCATAGGAGCTCCCCACCAATTAGGCATAAATCAGATTGTATAAGCAACAAAAGATATGGTCATTTGCATGTTGAAGTTCAAACTCTTAAAAAACAGAGAACCGACCAAAGCCTTTTGTTCGCAATTCATACATCGCCATTAGCATCAGAGAAAAGTAGATTTGCCACTAAATAGTAAATTTAAAGTAGATTAAGAGTAAATTCAATCAGATAGTTTAAAAACTCCATTCATCAGTATATGCGTATACCACTGCATGTATGTATGTAGTCTGAAATTGATTATATCTAATTCACATTAAAATACGTCTCCTTCTATATCTAGGTATTGGTTATTCAGAATAATTGAACTATATCTGCATAATATTTGTACTTACCCATAGAAATTAAACTAACCTTTAATAATAAACTTATTTTTCATCTTGTTTATACTTTCATTCCCATGATAATCAATTACTCCACCCAATTCACTAGGCCCCCCAAAAATCTACGGATCTTTTTCATACATTTTAAACTAAGTTAATATATACGTACCTTCATAAAAATCTAACAGAATGTATAAACATGCAGAAAATGTTACTATATCTAGATGAGTCACAGAAATCTATGAGAAAAACAAAGATACAGGGCCAAGATTTCATACACTTGATTAATAAGACTTAAGAGCAACAATAAAAGCTTCTGAAAGCGAGCATAATCTGGTGTGTGCTTTTTGAGAACACCTAAAGATCACTGTTAAGTTAGCGAATCCTGGGGGGCGGGGGGTGAGATAGGGGTCAGATACCCAGTCACCAGGGTGATTAGGCAAAGAACACAGAGAAAGTAAGTCGTTCAAGCAGCAAGCATATTACCACCTGGGATGTCATTTATTTCCTAGAGATAGAGTTGAGTTAGGTCTCTGCATGGTAAAACCATGAATTAATTATATTCTGCCCACCCCCAGTGAGCATAAAGTGCTCAAATTTTCTTTTTGGGTGATAGGGGGAAAGATGATTTATCATTCACGGTTGGATGTTAAAATCCCAGAGGAGGGAGCCAATAAAAGCAGCTCCTAGTGACAAAAATCCAGGAGCTGTACCATCACTATCCATCAAACCGAAATGTTTTAGGATTCATATTTATTTGCACCACTTTGCCACAGAGGAAAATGTAGTCAACTAGAGAATGTGAAAATTCTCGTTTTTTGATGCTTAATAGAAAAGTGAAAAGACATTAGTGAGTTGTGATTTCCTTCAGCAGAGAACGGGTTCATCCTGAGAAGGCTGGCCAGTGGTGAAGGGAGGCTCACAGACCCACACGGCGGGCCTGAGGCATTGTTCCCAGCCCCAAGTGTCAGTTTCCCACTACGGCACTGGCCAGGCCCTTGACAGAGGGCCAGGCTCGGCTCCCTTCCTTGGAGTGTCAAGGGTGAAGTGGAAAGATAACGTCGTTTCTGTGGGGTTTTATTCAGGGGCCCCGGGGCAGTGGATCTTTTTCCAGTTTAATTACGAGAAATCAGAAAAAGAAATAGATGGCTTGCTCCCAGATTAGGAAACAGCCAGAAAGGGTAACAGAGTGGGGCTAGATAAAAGAAAATGAATTCTGATCCAAGGGAAGGAAGATGTTCTGGGGAGAAAAGTGGAGGAAGAGAAAGACCAGGGGAGATTCTGGTAAGCTGCTGCCACAGGCAAAAAGTACTCACCTACCCTATTCATTCTAATACCCACCCTTGCTGATTTTCTTTTAAGTACATTTAACATAGGTAAATGTGTGCCTTTAACTGTCAATTGCCTAAAACGCACTACAGTATATAATTGTCAACGCCTGTGTAAGCACCACGGCTCTGGGCAGGCCTGGGCTACAAAAATAAAGTGATAAAGGAGTCTCTCCTGCAGCAGATACAATGTGATCTCAACATAAGAGGAGATCAAAGTATTTTAATGTGTTTATTTTTCTCTGGCCCTGTGTCTTATTTCAGTAAAATTCTATATTGCTTATTCTTGAGGAACACACACACAAAAAAATCAAATACTTTAGCTTCTCCATTTAAGCCTGTAGAGAAAGAAGGAAAAAGAATATAGTCCTCTCTCTCTCTCTCTCTCTCTCTCCAGTTTTACTCTCTTTCTCTTTTTCCCTGCAGCTCTTTCTTTCTTTCTTTCACTTTATCAGTGTATCAACAAAACAGTCATTATTATTCACTCAGGAAAACAGTCATTTCAAGAGGCTAATCAGCAATACTCACAGTTTATGTTTAGTTTTTATGCTACTTGAAGTTTAAAAAGGAAAAAGCACCAGGATCAACAAATATTTGTTTGAGTCTCACTGTCTGGCTAATAGAAAGAACTCCTTAGATATTCTACCTATAGCATATCTGGGCTCACATGTGTTCCTTTCCAGCAAGTGACTTACATTCTATTCCACAGGCAAGACATATACACTAAACCATTAAATATACAAGGTGCTTACTGAAAACCAGTGTGTCAACCAGTAAGCGCTCTGTGGCTCAGGGAAGGCTGGGACAGTGAGTGAGGGGTGGGACTACCAGGGATCTGAACCTGGACTACAAGAAAGGGTGAGTTTAGCTCATGGATGGGAGATGCAGAAATATATTTGACAAATCTGGAAACAGGATCTCCTGAAGTGGCTAGTTTATGAGGATGGAGAGAAAGCAGGTAGACTAGAGGATATTAACTGATTGGTTAACCGATATGAGTATTATTCTATTGTAATAGAAAATCATTAACAATGGTTTTAAATGGAAGATACAGCTTGTGTTTGGAGGAAGAATAGGTTGGAAATCACGGGCCAGAAGACCGAAATGGCAAAGACTTTGGCTAAAAAGCCAGTTAGAGACTCTTACACTACTGCAGACAGGAGTTTTAGAAAAATGCTGGGAGAGGAAAAAGAAATGAACAGGATGAAGGAGAACTAAGATATACACGTTATGCAAAGAGAGGAAGAGATCAAGGGTGAGTCCAAGCAACTAAAGCAAAGAAACCGAGGGAATGTTGATGCAGTGGTACAGGCAGATTTGGGGGTAAGAGAAGCAGTTTGATGGTTCACATATTTCTGGAAACTGTGGTGAAGTCCACATTATAGTAAGATTATAGTTCAGAAAGTAGGATTATAGTTCAGAAAGTTATCTTAAGAAAGAGGTCATTATCATTCTCATGATCATGCACATGGTTACTGTTTTGTGTTTCAAATGAGCTGGTAGGTAAATGGATATCAATGAATAAAAGAAATTGAACCGTGCATGTGATATGATATTTGGCATCATAAGAATGAGTAAAATCTACAAGAAGATGTGGAGAGAGAAAAATAAAGAATTGAATGAATCATGTGATATTATTCCATCTGTGAACAAAAAGAAGTAAAACAAGGGAAGAGAGGAAGTAGAAGCAGTCACAAATAGAAAGGAGAACAAAGACAAAAAAAGATGTCAAGAAGAGTGGAAAATACAATAACCTAAGGTGGGTGTCAAGGCTGAGAAAAGTTTTAGTGATATCGTTTGTGTGTGTGCACGCGTGCGCGCGCGTACGTAAAATAAAAAAAATACCAAATACATCTGAAGGCACAAGAGGAGACACTCATGAAAAAGGACAGATTCAATGTTCCACTGTAAGAAGCATTAGTTGCTGCTTCCAGAGGTGAAGGCACAGGGCACAAAGTTGGGAACGTCCCAGGGGGGACTTTAGACCTGGAAGTGGGAGCAGGGGATGTACCCTTCTTCTGTAAAGGAAAGAGAAAATAGGTGATGATCCAGGGATATTCTGAGGCTTAAAGAGAATGTATACACAAGGATATAAGCAGGGAAGAAGAAGGAATACATGTCAGATGGCCTCAAACTAGAAACAAAACAGGTGGGTAAACCAGGCTTTAAAAGAACCAACTGTATGAGGCCAAAAAATACAGTTACTATTGGAGAGTGGAGGGGCAGGGAGCTAGCATTGCTAATGTGAAGAATAGCCCCCTGGATTTTTACTGCAAAGTAAAGCTTTCATCTGCAAATCTTGGAAGACTACCGGGTGGGAACAGTGAGACAAACAGAAGTGTCAGCAAAAAGAGGACCATCTTAAAACTCAGTTCACTTAGACATATATTTCTTGAGCATTGATTACATGCCAGGCATGATATCATCAGCTATTAGCAGGAGAATTTTAATGGTATTCTAGGACCTGGAAGCTTGCAAAAAATGAAAATAAAATTTGTCCTAGTTTCCGAAAACTCTAAAAATGAGCATCCTCTGACCAGGGGGACCCAAGATGACATGCAACAGGGTTCAGACGATCCCTCCATTCTTTTCCATATTCATGAATGAGAACTCCTGCAATTCCAGCAAAGGAAATGAAACAAAATTAAAAATTGAGGATTGGACAAACTAAGATGATACTACTAATAATGCTACGGTGCTACCAAAAAGCCAGGGAGAAACCATGTGGGTCCATCACTGTCCAACTTCCCTCTCTTATCAATACCAAGGCTGTCTGTTGGTTTCCTTATGACCCACAACAAAGCATGCACAGGGAACTCACCGAAGGTGCCCTACAATTGTTACATATTAAATGACCGCGCTATTAGGAATGGTATCTATGTCATCTCATTTGATCTGCACATCTTTATAAAGCAGGTATTATCATCCCCATTTTACAGGTAAGGAAACTGAAGCTAAGAGACATTAAGTAACTGCCAAGCTGAGTAAATCAGTAGGTGGCTGATTCAAGCATAGCGGCCTCTTTTGTCAAAGGCTGTATCTTTTTTCCCCCTTTGCCAGTGACACTCAATTCTGGCTGCTCATCAGAATGATGTGAAGTTTCAAAACATATCAATGCCTGGGCCTCATCACAGACCAATTAAATCAGAATGTCGGTGGACGTGGAGCTGGCATCTATGTGCTGAACAATCTTCCTGGGGGATGCTAACGAGCAGTCACCACTAAGAACCAGTCTTCTCCAGCAAGCTGCCATAATTCAGGTGTCTTTCATTCCTCTGCTTTTCCCTGACTTCCTTAAAGTCAGTCTACCGTTTTATTAGTGTTTACATTGGACAGTTAGAGCCAACAATATGTCAGTTATCTTAGGCTTGCAAATTCCTGGTTTTCTCACCTGTAGCTCTCACGGAGAGTTTATGATTTCTGTGATTGGTACGTATAACATGTTTTTTTAAATCTAAATTTAGTTGCATGTATATTTATTTTACAGACAATATTCACAATTCTTACAAAACTATTTTCCACTTTTTTTCTATTTCACTAATATATATCCATTATTTTTCAAGCACTATTCTGGGGGCTAGGGATGTGGTAAGGAAAAGGTAACAGCAGCTACTAAGTAGAGCAGGATTTGAATCCAGGCTTTTAACTCTGGATTCCGTTCTTTCTGCTCCTTACACTCATATAGAATATATTTTATGTAGCTATACTTATTAGGGGGAAAGCTATTATAAGCCCTGGGTTGCCTGTGCAAACACGAAGTTTATTACTTTATATACCCTGGATATGACTCAATCGGGCCACAAATATTTTACTACTATTCTGTCCATTCTAATTCTCTTTCTAATATAAAGCCTGAGATTCCCCTACTCTTTTGAAAGAGACATCAAGGATAAAATTATGATGCTTCATAATTATTATTATTACCTGCCAGTCACAGAGCACCTGATTAAGAGAAGCTAAAACAAACCAGTTCTTTCCTACCGTGAAGTCCGAAGACAAGTGGCTATTAATATTGGTTCAGTGACTCACAGATGTCAAACCTAGTACATCTGTAATTCTCATGAGCAGACTGACAAGATGGTGACAAGATGGATGCCACAGTGCCTTCTCTCACATCTACATTCAAGGCAGACTGAAAAAGAAAGGGACTGTCTGTGCCAGTTGGGTCTGCCCCTTCCATCAAAAAGCAAAAACATACCCTGAATTTTCAGCTCGCTTGAGTTTACCGTCTCATGTCAACTGTGTTACCTGAGCATCCCTAACTACAAGGGCAACTTAGAAAATGTGTTCTTAGCTTTTCTTGCCTCTTTAGAAATGGGCATGGGAGACAATGTCTAGGCTCTGGTTACAGTCTTTAGAAGCCATATTTAAAATGTACTGCATTTGTGAGGGGATGTGAACCATAAGGAGCGCTAGCCTTTTCTCTTCTGTTCATTCAGATTTATTAAATAAGCTGAATGTTTTCTTGGAAAGCAGAGAGCTTCAAACCAAGGAAACCAGGCATTTTTAGACAAGAAGAGGTGGAACGCCAATGATAGCTCTCTGCATCTGGAAACACCAAGAGGGACAAAGGATTTCGGCCCTGGTGATGGGTAGTAGGGAAGGCAGTTGCTCATAAACAATGGAGCTCCAAAGAAGTGGTCTGAGGAAAGGTCGTGGAAACATGAAGACACAGTTTCGATGAGAGTTGGCCCTCTCTCCATGTAAACTGATTCTAATATTGTAAAAGTCATCTCATTTTTTAACAGCTTTATTGAGATATAATTTAAATACCATATAACTCACACATTTAAAATGTACATTTCAATGGTTTTTAACATATTCATAGATATGTGCAAACATCGCCACAGCCAATTTTAGAACATTTTTATCCTCTCCAAAGAAATGCTGTAACATCACCCTTCTATCCTCCAACCACTCCAGCCCTAAGCAACCACTAATCTGCTTTGTATCTCCATAGTAGGGCTTATTCTGGACATTCATTCAAATGGAATCATATACTATGTAGCCTTTTGTGACCGGCTTCTTTCACTTAGCACCGTGGTTTCAAGATTCATCTATGCTGTAGAATATATCAAGTACCCCATTCTTTTTTATGACTGAATAATATTCCATTGCATGGATATACTACATTTTGTTTACCCATTCATTAGCTGATGGACATCTGGATTGTTTCCACCTTTAGGGTGCTACTGAATAATGTTGCCAATAAACAATTGTACGCAAGTTTTTGTGTAGACATATATTTCCTTTTCTCTTGGGAATATATGTGAGCATCAAAGTTCTGGGTCATATGATAACTCTGTATTTACCATTTAAGGAATTGCCACAAAGTCTTCCACAGTGTTTCCATCATTTCAAATTTCCACAAATGTCATATGAAGGTTCTGATTTCTACGCATCCTCACCAACATTTGTTAGCTGACCTTTTTTTTTTTTTTAAATTCTAACCATCCTGATGGGTGTGACATCTCATTGTCATTTTGATTTGCATTTCCCTTATTACTAATGCTGTCAAGCATCTCTTTATGTGCATATTGGCCATTTTTATGTCTTCTTTGGAGGAGTATCTATTCAAGTTCTTTGCCCATTATTAATTGGGTTATATTTTTATTGAGTTGTAGTTACTTATATATTCTACATACAAGCCTAACATTAGATGTATGATTTGTAAATATTTTTCCCATTTTTTGGATTGCTTTTTCATTTTGTTGATAATGTCCTTTGAAGCACAAATGTTTTTCATTGGATCTTGTCCAATTTATCTTTTTTTTCTTTTGTTGTTCATGCTTTTAGCATCATGAATATTCAGTCCTATATTTGAATCTGAGATTTTTATAGTTTTAACTCCTACATTTGAGTTTTTGATCTATTATGAAATAATTTGTGTATATGGTGTGAGGTAAGGGTCCAACTTCATTCTTTCTCATGTGGCTATCCATTTGTTCAAAAGATTATTTTTTGGACTTTCGATGGTTTTGGTGCCTTCATTGAAAATCAGTTGACCATGGACACACAAATTATTTCTGGTCTCTCAACTATTCCATCGATTTATATGTCTATCCTTGTAACAGCACACTATCTTGATTACTCTTGCTTTGGAGTTAAGTTTGGAAATCAGGAAGTGAGAGTCCTTCAATTTTACTCATTTTCAAGATTGTTTTAGCTACTTTAAATCTCTTACAGTTTTCTGTACATTTTAGAATCAGCTTGCCAATTTCTACAAAGAAGCCAACTGGGATTTTAATAGGGATTGCATTATATCTGTTAAGTCAATTTAGGGAGCATTGCCACCTTAACGATATTAAGTTTGCTGATCCATAAACTGCTTCTAATATTGTAAAAGACATTTCTTACTATCACTTTGTTTGCCTTTGTTCAGTCTATTTTCAGTTTATCAGTCATGTGTAAAGGGGCATATAATAGGGAAATAGAGAATCAAAACACAGTGGTATGGACAAGGAACCATAACTAAGGAATAGAACATGGTTCCTGTGAATACACCCAGGTAGAACAGTTCCCTTCAAGGTCCATCTTTTGTGTTTGAGGGGAAATCCTAGAGGCATTCCATTCCAGAGCCTCATTTGGGGTCATCTCTTTCTTCCACATGCTGCAGCCCTTGGGCTCCCTTCCTTTTTATTGCAGTGGCTGCCATGGCAACAGTTCAGATAGGCTGGAAAAGAAAAGCTGAGGTCTCTCTGGAGCCATCATTAGTGCTCCTCTGGCCAGCAGGGGGTGCCAAGAAGAGCAGCCACTCCCACCTTCTGTTTGTAATTGTTCATACCCACCCCCAAGAAAGCTGAGGACCTGGAACTAACTGAAAGGTGGCATGTGTATTTCTACAAAAAGAAATCGTGAACTCCCGGGAGAGGTTTTTAAGAATTTGTGAGGATTTCACTAAGAATTCATGTCAGAACAAAATTTAGGAGTGATTAGCTAGCTAGGAAAAATTGAAACTTTTAAATTCTAACTGCAAAATAGGATCTTTCCAGAAATCAGAGATCATCTTATTATTATTATTTACTGATTGTTTTTGGCCACCCAGGGTTAATTTTTACATTTCCTGCTCTCGACAGATTCACACCCGTTAGCCTCTCTTTTCTTTATGCACAGTGCATTGAACATCCTAGGGAATTAATAAATGTTTATTAAGTTGAATTCAAATGCCTGGTCTCTAGATACTGAAGCAAATTCTATTTCCATTTAGCATATAGCAGTGGATCACCCACCAATGCTTTCCCAGCACCATAGTATGTTTCATTTCAAGGGGACACAGGGTTGTTATTTTACAATTCCATTTCATGTATGCATCAGAATATTTTACCTCACACACATGGACAGGCGAGCAGCTATTAAATTAAAGTGTGATGCCAAATACACTTTAAAAGAACTGTAGAGAACAAGGTAACGGTCTCCTCTCACCCTCCCAGAGTAACGTCATGTGAATAGTCATGGATTTATATTTCTGGATTTGTATTATGTGGAATAATGTGCACATCTCTGGCCTGTGAGCTTGGAATCTCCACATCTCTGTTGCCTGTGACCGGCAGTTTCTACCTTTGCAAATCCTCTGGTATGCAACCAGTGCTGCATGATACACATAGTTGACTAAATATTTATCAAATATTCATACAGTTACTCAGCGGATTAATTATTGAACAAGCTTCCACTGAACTATCTTTCTTTTTGCTACAGCCAATTCTCTATTGCTCAGTTGACATATGTTCTGGGGAAGCAGGGAAATAGCCAACTCAGCAAGTTTTATTACTTTCAAGGTTATGCACTTAAGCTGGGAAAGCAAGACACACGTGAAAACCCACATCGCTGATTTGGCTTGCTTAAAAGATTGTTTAAAGATATACATGAACCTCTTAATGGGTTTGGCTTTTTTTCTTTTTGAACAAATTTCATTTTTAAAGTGAATCTTTCATAACCTATTAACTGACGAGGGGAGGGAATTCTTTAAATAGGTAAAAATTATTATTTTCATGGTGACTTTTTACAAAATCTTGTCCTATGCATCGTTTCATTTATTTTACCATGGGGAACCGAAGATGGCTTCTCTCTTCCCATTTTACAGAGGAGGAAGATGAGGTTCTGGATTATCCATTGATTTCCCCAAATTCCCACAGCTAATAAGTGGCCAAATTGGCACTGGAACTTGTGTTCTGTTTTATCCAGTATAGCATAGTTGCGTACATTAAAGGGAAAAAAATGGAAATAGCTGCTATTTGGATAGTTTTTTTTATTTTATCAATATTTTTTATCATTCTCTGTATTTAGAATTGAAATTATACTATGCACAATTCTTCTCTTGTTCTTGATAGGCTATACCAGAAAGAAGTTACTGTTTCCATAAATCAGAGAAGAAACAGGGGAGGGAAAAGCCCTGGGATCTGTTCACAGAGCAGCTGCACTAGAGCTTTGGGATAGGGAGAAGCATGATGAACAGGTCTTCCATGATAAAGCGTTCACGCCATCTCCACCAATCAGTCATCAAAACATTGGTAACTTTAGTGAGGATTGTCAAAATAAGAAGGGAGATGGAGAGTCAAATTCTGTCACTAGCCAAGTGCAGCATTGTATTAAATAGGACTCTTTCTTTCTATCTTTAACATAGAATTTGCACTCCTTTGGAGAATACCAGTTCCTTTATGGAGTTTGATGTCTACTTTCAGTTAGATCTAGGTAATTCATATCTCCTTCAGAGAGGGAGAATAGATCTCAAGCTACCATGTATCGTGAATCTCAGCATTTCTAGATTCAAATCCAGTGCAGTGTTCTCATTTCCACTTCTTTTAATTGGGTCATCATTTTTCCCCCATTAAACATTCTCAACAAAACATTAAAGTTTACTTCTGAATGCTACATTTCTCGATTTTTCTCTAAGAACATTACCATAATCTGCCCATTTTGGCAGTCTGCTTAAAATCTTAACAATAGGAATTGAAACAATATTCTTGGCATCATAGCAAATAAATATATTGCAATAAAACACTTGAACATGCTTTCCAATTATCCTTTTGTGAAGAAATGTTTAAAAGCAAACTATTTTCTATACCCGTGACAATTGATATCTATGATAAATCGGCCCGGATTTCAAGGTTACTGACCACCCATTAATTTCTAATGTCTTATTTCAAATAAGTAATAATACAAGTTACAACATTATCAGCAGATGTGTTCATGTTGTAAAACACGAATGGTATATTTAATTAGTGGTAAGTAATACAAATGCTTGACATAAACTCTTGAGACTTCAGATGTGGAGATGTTTTGTGAAAAGCTTTGAAATCCACTGGCATACGCCATTCTCATTCAATACAAATATGTGGGCGAATCAGCAGGAGTCCATTCTGGCTTCCAGAGAGTGCCCTGGAGCTGTCCACAGGAAGGTGCTGGAAAAGGCAGCCGCAGATGGTCCAGGTACACAATTATTTCAGCCCAAAATGCAACAGAATAATCAGACTCATGTTAGAGGACTGTTACAGTGTACATGACCTGGAAACTGCTTCATGAAGGTTGCAGGGCCACCTCCAATCTCCTTTGATAATTATTTTTAAAGAGACGATTTCTCTAAAAACTAGGGGAGAAGAGTCAAATAAGACAAGGAATCGTGTATGTAGTCTCAAAGATATAAATGACGTTCTTAATAGGTACCTGGTGGAATTGCTAAATAACTAGCATGTTATCCCAGAATATTTAAAGTTCTTTATTAAAGAACATAAGTTCAGACTCTATGGACCCTCCTAGTATTTCCAACTCCATGTTGGAAAATCAAACATCATTTAAAAAATCAGCTATTTACTACCCCCAGTAGAATTGCCCTCCCAGTAAACTGAAAGGGAAGGGGACAAAAGGAATTGTAGTTTTAGCAATATACAAGCACTGACTTTCAGATCCATGCTAAAGGTCAGGTGTAATATTCAAAAACAAATTAAAAGGCAGCCATCCTATTGGACTCAGAAGATTCCAGCAAGCGCTGGGCACCCATGGGCATTGGCTCAAAATGTGTTTATTGTGATCACACCCCAGATGATGCTGCAAGCACTATTAAGGACCCTATTCACCACCATCCTTCTTGCATTATGTATGCAGTTATTGTTTTGCATTATGCACTATCTAAAATGATACAAAAACATTTTGCTGAAAAATAAACCACTGGTTTTATGCTTAACACCAGGATTACAAAATGTGATGTCATGAATTATTCATATCATTCGATTTAATGTAATCATTTTCTCCCCAGCGCTAAGCCTCTGTGAATGGTGTCCTATGCAGCCACTGTTTTGAAGAACTTAATACTAGGGGGAGAAACACCTGGCATTAACTGACAGTGAATTAGGCTCATTGTCACTTTGGAAAAAAAATTGCAATTTAATCTTTGATCTTCTGTACATCCTAATTCCAAGGAGCATTTATCAACACCACAAAATGAACCAAACTTAGGAATTTATAGAAATACTGACCTCGACATTTAGGCCTAGACATATATGAAAGTACTCACACACATTTGAAATTTGAACTATAGAATGGAATTCATCTTTGTTTCTTTCGAAGCAATGATAGAATGTATTTTGAATGTGTTTACACTAATATCAAATAGATTTTGATACACATTTATTATTTATTTAGATCAAATCTTTCAAAGAAGTACTGACCTTAGGACAAAGCACGTTGAGAAAGATAAATACATCAATGCAACTTAGCCCACAGATTAAAGTAATTTATCTTTAAGGCAGTCCAAAAAAAAAAAAAAGAAAATCAAACCAAGAGTAAAGAGTGCTTCTGAATGCTTGAAACTCTATAAAGAAAGGACTGACATTGGCTTAAAACGGGTAGGAGCAACTTTTAAAAATCAGAATTCCCTTCTGGTTGCTTATCTTTGACTTTTAATCCATGCTTCAATATGGTAAAGTCATTCCAAAATATTTTCCTTACCCTTAAATTAGAAGATGCTTCATTCTGCAGTTGAATATAGGATCATGTTATAGTGAGAAGTGTAGAGATCCAACATACCTGATCCTTATCCCCAGCCTGTTTCCCTGCCCAGCTCCTGAGCTTCTAGAAGCGATACTATCACCTGCCCTACCACCCTCAGAATGGTGTAGGGAGACCCAAGTGACATAATGTGAGGTAAAACACACGAGGTGATTCACAAATATGAGGACCTATTATTTAAAACCAAAGATCTCTATAATCTGTACATATTTGCAATCTACAGAAGTATTCAAATGGATAAGTAAAGATACTTTATAGGTATCAGTAATAAAGTAAGACAGGTTTTTTTAAAAAAAGGAATTCACCTAATAAGAAAAAAGAACACCATAGCAATTTAAGAATTAAGTGGTACGCAAATCTATATGGAATAGCTTACCCATATAATTAGCAAAAGGAAGAAAAGTTTGTACATAGTGTCAGGAAAGATCTCAATTACTATTCCAGAATAATTTTTATCTCTTACGGCACCTAGCATAGCATCATGCACACAGTTGGAACTTAGCCCCTGTTGCCTGATTGATAATGAAGACAGTTACCGTGGTCAATCCAACAGTAATTGAACATTCGTTTTTTTATAAGGTCAGTGTAAAAATCTGTCAACTGCTCCTCTGTGATAACAAATGCCTGGAAAACTTGAAACTCCGTCTTTACCAAATAATAACAAATTGACAATGTTCACTACTTTCCAAAACAGCAGTGGGGTATTATTTAAGGTAAGGGAGGCAGAGCAGTGAATGGAAAACATTCCTTAAGCTAATGGCTTCTTCGATTTGCTTCGATTTGCTTCTAAAAAATACCTAGGCTATTAGGTATCTTTTCTACCTAATAGCCTAGGTAAAGAAAAAAAATCTCTCTTTCTCTCAAATACAAATTATTCAGCATTTTGTCTATTAATCTTAGAAGCATACCCCAACTAGTCTCATTAACATTGTGAACTGGGCCAGAAGCAACCATGTCACATTATAAGAGCTGCCTTTCATTTCAAGAGCACCTTGACCTTCTCCAGGAGTCACATCATATACTCCTATCATGGTTCTCACTGTTTCCCAGGGTGGCCGCCTGGTCTCCCAAGAGCTAGACTCGGCCCAGGGTGGTCCTCAGAGATAGTCGGCACAGGAAGCCTCTGGGGTCGGCTTTTCATTTGCTCACGCCCACAACTCACTCACAGTTTTAAAAAAATTATCATGTATTCAAATCCAAAAAATGTTTGTGCTTATAAAAAAAAAAAAATCTGGAGAACTGAGAACCAGAGTCAGTGCTTTAAGCCTCTCGGTGAAGCTACAGCCTAATTACTGCCTGCTGTGTGGCGCAGTTAAACACAATCAGTCAGAAAGCCTTAAAGATACAATATCCCTTTTCACAAACTGTCTGCTTGTCAATTCCAAGTCACCCCCCTGCTTTAAATCAACCAACCACAGAGCTGTTATGAACAGCAACTGATTTTCCATGCAGTGCTGCAAAACAAAATCACACCGTATCCTATTTTTAATGGCCACAGTTTTTCAACTGCATAACAAGAGTTAGCTGGCACTGCTGAGCTGAACGGTATCAAAAAAATGGGTTCAAGTAGAAATAGCATGGAACCCTTGAAGTGAACAAGTACAGACCCAATTACAAGTGCATTGTGATGCTCAGTACCAATTACATCCAAATAACAGTGGAGCAAATTTCCCCTTAATAGTTATATTGTAGACATCAACTTCTTTTATTTTTGTTCCTCCAGGGTATAGCTTGATACTTAAAAGGAAAAAAAAAAGAGGCTGAATCATAAATATTGTTTTATTAACATACAGTTTATTTATGCACAAAGGCTTTCCTATGAATTGTCAGCTTGTAGGGACATGGTCCCTCGGTCATCACAAAGAGATGTTCTTCTTTCCATAGAGTTCATGGTTTGTCAGGAATTTCACTTGGGAAAATCAGATTTTCTTTTTTGTGTATTGCTCATTAGAAACTATCTTTCCCCAAACAATATGCTTTTTAATTATTTGAGCCTTAGGGATATAAACAGGCAGTACCAGGCATTTTTTTTTTTTTCTTTTTTAAGGAATCCTAGCCCCCTCTCCAAAGAGGCGGGTAAAATTAGGCATTCCATGAATTGAAGGAGCTGCCACTTGGGCCCCCAGGGGCTGACATATGACAGGTTCCTTAATAGCTAGAAGAAGAAAGAAAGATAAATGGGAAAACAAATGAGCTGAATGGAAGTTGAAGAGATGGAAAAGAAGGTGCAAACAACAAATTGATCCTTAAAACCCGGAGCCAAGATAAGGGAACGCGGGAGGCAAGGGAGACCAGATTAAACAAAGCAAAGAAGAAAATGTCGCTACAAAGTATGTGTTGTGTTTTGTTGACAATCAGAGAAGCACGGAAACAAGGGCTCTTCAATGTCAGCCTGTCTAACCTTGGACCACATACTATCCCAGCAGTCACCCTTGCTCTGCTGGAACATTCTGCCACAGACAGGCAGCTTTCATTTGTTCCTTGGGTATTAACTTCACTTTCAATTTCTTCCAGGCCAATACGGGCACTATCCTAGTAACAGAGTGCCACATCTTTTCAAGGCCGGCCACTCAGGCTTGAGGAAAGTAGCAAGAGAAAACGATGTCTCCAGGGCTTTATCACCATGCTTCAGAGGATGGGAGTACCATGTGAGCAAACAGATCTTTCGTTATTTGCCCCTTTGCTCTGCCCATTTGCTCTTTATTTGGAACCATGAGACAGAGCACGTGGCCCAGTATTTGCCGCCAGGTTTTGTATCCTCTGCTCCTTCCTCTTTTCCAATCCAGCGTGAGCCTCATCCTGAAAGAAAATAAAGCAAAATAGGTTATCTGCGGTGTAAGATAAAATGTAAGTTCTTTAAAGGCTTTCATTTGGAATAAAAGATAAACTAGAGACATGCCACAGATTACAAGTAAGTGTTAGGAGACTACCAACCCATCAAATCCTCTCATTCTAGAGATGAGGAAACTGAGGCCTCAGAAGAACTGATTCTGGAATACGTTTGTTGTCAGCAGGCAGGGCATCAACAGCCGCCACACCTGGCCCTCATTCCAAGACTCGTGGTGGTGGGAATGCTATTTATTGTACATAGTGACTCACAGATCTAGGTTATGTGAACTATAAAAAGCCTGACTCAGAGCTCCAGAGAGTAAGGAGCTAATACTATTGAAATATAGGACACAGATTGCAGTATTAGGATGCTTGGAGGATTATTTTCCAAGGCAGCATTATCCAAAGCAGAATTGAATAGAGTCATATGTCCACTAATGAATATGTGTCAAATTTCATAACATAAACCAAAATAACTTTTAATGACAATCAGCCTATGCACTTCTGGGCATTTTTGGTGAGAGGGAGGGGGAATCAGAGGGATGGCTGAGACAGGGTGGAGGGCAGCCGGACTCAGGCAGGGAAAGGAGGCTGGGCCATGTGGAGGGAGCAGGCCTGGAGGAGGCAAGCGAGGGCAGGAGCACCCGAGGTCCCAGGCCCACCAGCAACCGAGGACCAGGACCAAGTCTTTGTCAAACTTTGCTGACTGTCTCTTTTTACCCCAAGAGAAGACCTCAAGAGACCAGGGAGAAAGGTTATAAACCTTTCCACTGCCCAACTCAGCCATCACCCAAAAATGTTAAGTCAAGTTTACCTTCAGGACCTTTGAATGATTTCAGTCCTTCCTGCCTTGGCTCAGATTGCCCCAGCCTCTGTCAATAGCTGACATTCCTTTAGTCACCGAGAGCTAAAATGACCTAAAATGCAAACGCTTGGATGAGGTAACAGTTAATCAGTGAATTAAAAAATAGAACTGATCCATCAAATGGAAAAGACTGATGTGTGATCTTTTCCTGTTTTGACTGAGGAGAGAGTCTGAAAACAGAAGGAGAGTACCAGCCACCTCATGTCGAGGGAAGAAGAAGTAAGTTTTCAAGAACAGGGAGCCAAAGACACAGAAAGAAAATTTGAGCGACATCACAACCCAGCGGGGGCGTGGAAAGAGGCTTAGCATCAAGTGTATTTTAATCGGCAGCTAGGAAAATGGAGTTTTATCCTCAAATGATTTAGGAAGATTTTTGTGGGGGTGTCTGGTAGATGTTATTGGGAGTTTTATTGTTTGTTGCTTCTGTTGTTTTTAACATCTCTTGCTTCCTATAAAGAAATTTTCCCCCCCAGGGGATCCTATCCCTGTGACTATATAGACTTAATTCTGAAGCACCAGTGCAATTAAAAGACGGTTCTAATTAATAGGCAATAGAATGGTCGTATGTAAAAGATTTAAGCAGTTTATGCTCGGTGTACTAAACGAATCTGAACAAAGTCACAAAAGGCATCAGAGCCCCATTAGAATTTATCAGCTGAGATGCTTGGAATATTTTTCACACCGGATAGTCACATTGCTCTTTGCAATTGGGATCGTAGTAAGAGGGGGGAAAAAAAAGGTCAACCTATTTTTCTGTACCGGTGGCAGTAAAATGGCTTCTCATTTCAGCTGAGAAGTGGCAACACCAGAGCAAAAGCACCCTTACTGCAGGGATGTTCCTTCCGATCCACCATAGAGAAACCTGACAGAATCACTGCATCCAATTTTCCAACAGGCAGCTGGGCTGAGCAGGTCAACTGCAGGCTTTGCAGTCAGTCTTCCTGGCTTCCAGACTGACTCTGGCCATGTATGAAATGTGGAATCCTGGGTGGGTGACTACTGTCTCTTGTTTCAATGTCCCCATGTGTCAGATGTGGTAACAGCCCCTGCTCCAAGGGTGGTGGTGAAGTTTGCTTGAGTTTATTCACGTAAAGCACTCAGAATCTTGCCTTGAAGCCCAGTGAGCGCTAGATGAATTTTGTATTATGACTGTTATCTAGGTCCATCATTACAAATCTGTGATGGTGTTGTAGGGAAACTGCACAACCAAATATCCCATATTTCTTGTGATTATTTTGTCCAGTGGATCTCATAATGCATATTTGGGGGTTGAGGGGAAGAAGTTTGGAACGCTAGCATCTCAAATAAATACAGTTCTGCAATGTAATGCTGGGCAAACCATTAACATTCCACATTCTCTTTTGTTAATGCCAATGAGTTCTGAGCACTTGGAAAAAAAAAAAAAGGATGACCTCTAGTTCTTCACAGAGGCTAAACACAGTCCATCTCAGATACTATGTTGTTGTCACTTATTTACTTCTGAAAATTATGTCCTTGATATTCTTACTCCTATCCCTAACCCCCTACCTATCATGGAGCATCTTGGAAAAGTAACAGACTGAGAGATCTAGGCTTTGTTTGAGTCTCAGAGTGAGAAAGCAGGGAGTAAGGAGTTAAGGGGACACCAGCGGTCTCTTTGCCAGTCTCGTCGACTTCTCAGCTTCTGAACTCTCTGCCTAGGGTTCGAGAACCCTTCCCTATGTGGCACCGTGCGCCGTTCTCACAGCCACAGCACGGATGGAGGACTGGCCATACTCAGAGCTTGAATGGGAGGGATCGGGTAGCTACCATGCAGCATCCAGACAGCGGTGGCTGTGTTTTTAGGGACAGCTTCAGGCTCCTACTTCTCTGTTATCAGAAGTAAAGCTTGGGGTCCAGTGCCCAGTGGCAGTGGTCTCTCCACCAGGCTCCACCACGAAACGTGACTTTGGGCTCCATTCCTGGCTGTAGAAATAACTAAGCCTAGTTCTCTGACTGCTGAAGATTTTGTAAGTTACCTCATATCTTTTTCATAAATCTTCCTCCCATATATCAGTCACAGTGGCTAAGAACACTGACTGATTGATACACTGGACACATTGGGGGATTTTTGAGCCAGACGTTTTCATAAATGTTAAAAAGTAGAAACTAAAGTGAAATCAGCTAAGCAGAGCTCCCTGAACTCTTCCTGATCAGGGAATATCTGGAAATTGCATTGATTTTTGAGCACCAGGTAGCGGAGAAGATATTGTCAGAGTAGAACTTGATCCCAGTGTGGCAACACTAGAATAACAGCCCTGGAAAACCCGTCAGATGAGGAAGCTACTAAGGCTATTTCTCCAGACTGCTGCTTCTAGACGGGACCAACGCAGAATAACTGAAGCCTTCCATCATCCAATATAATCCTCATAAGTGTTACCCTTCCTGAATTAACTATGTTCAGGGATTTCAGCATGGCTCAGCAGGTTAGATTACATTACATCCAAGATTCCTTCCCACTATTAGATGTCATTCATGCTTCGGAAGACCTAAGTTGCAAAGCACTGTCTAACGTCCATCAACGATGACTTGTAATCATCAGTACCACTGTCTAATATAAAAGACAGAGAATATTTGACACCACAGGTAAAATGTCATGTGTGTTCACCATTTTTCTTTCTTTGTTTTTCAAAATTATGGATGGACTACATTCAACACCCAATAGGAACTCCATCTGTACTGCACCTAATTGAACTGAGTTATGTCCATGGCTCCATTCAGCCAAGGACACCTTTTCCAATTTCTCAGCTTATCACCCTCCCTGGTTCCCTAACTATGTTCACCTTCTTCCTGACCCTAAGTTCACTGGCATTGCTTTAATCACTTACCACTCAGTCTTCTTGGTCTATTTCCTGCAGACAAGCTCATTTCAGCTGCGTCCTGATCCTAGATCACCAGTTTGTTTGCCAACTTTGTTTTCTTCCTTTTCAATCCATCTATTCCAACAAACTGTAGTCTCCTATGGCTGCCCAATTACCTTTCTCAGGGTGGAGGCTCAGGAAATGTTTGATGGAATAAATGGATAATTCACTCTCTCATAATGACTTTTTAAAACACCCATTGGCTTAATAAAAGAAGTTTATCATTTTTCTGATATTTCCTTTAGGTTAATAAGCACATATTCTAAACTGTTCTTTAAAAAGAAAAAAATATATGAAAACGAAGAGCTTTCAAACATCACTTACATGTGTGCATACTTTTATTCTTTGCCAAAGAACTTGTCTAGAAATAAGGCTTTATTTTTTTTAATTTTTTATTGTTGTTAATCACCATACAATACATCATTAGTTTTTGATGTGGTGCTCCATGATTCATTGTTTGTGTATAACACCCAGTGCTCCATGCAGAACGTGCCCTCTTTAATACCCATCACCAGGCTAACCCATCCCTCCACCCCCCTCCCCTCTAGAACCCTTGGTTTGTTTTTCAGAGTCCATCGTCTCTCGTGGTTCGTCTCCCCTTCCGAAAAAAAAAAAAAAAAAAAAAAGAAGGCTTTAGAAGCCAACTGTGGTAAATGTTCCGTAAACTTTGAAAAGGGTAGCTCAGCTCATTTTCAACGCTCTTGCTCATATCTTCTCATATTCCTAAAATTATGTGATATAATGGCGATAATTAGCATTGCTGTAGGCAACGCTCGCAAAGAAATGCCTCTTTTCATAACACTAAATAAACGCAGAGGACTGTGCCCTTTATTTAGCAAAACAAGGCCACTTTGACCTCATATAAAAAAGTACTGGTTTTAAGTGATTAGGTATGAGACTTTCCCAATTTACCCTGGAACACTGGAAGTACTGGTTAAGTGATGTATAAGTCTTTCATTTTAAACATTCCTTCACAACATTTGCAAAACTAATGCTACTTCTGCTTCCTCACAACTGCCCAGTTGTTTGATAGGACACAAAGAGCTGGATTCATCAAAAGGATGACAGCAGGTAGCCATTAAAAATTTCAGCTACTAAAAAAGCATTTCTATTAATTTTTATCTTCCTTTAAATATTAATGAATAGTTCAGTGATAATTAGCAATTTTCTCTAATTACAGAAAATTGGCACTTCACAAATAACAAACTCTGATATTATCTAGTATTGTGCCAGTTTTCCTATTAATTTGGAAATTCAGCAATTATCACCAGGACCATGTAGGTTAAAGTGTGTCAGATTCTAGATAAACAACTTAAAATACCTAGCAATATGAGGTTCAATGTCAAGGAAGTTCAATATGGGCATTTAAAGAAAAAAAAAATATTAGTGACCACCACTTGCTATTGCAGCATTGTGGGAAGGCTTTCCAAGTTTTGTTTGATTTCAGCCTGGCCCCTGCAGATGACATCGGTGGCAGAAGCTGGACAGCATGCCTTGTTATCGATTTAAAGAAAACAAAACAAAAATGCAAATTCTCAAATTGGAAAACAGCACATACAAAAAATGTGATATCAAATCTTAAGTGGATGCTATTATTAATTTTCTTCCAAACCCAACAAAATTTAGGGAGACAGAAATTCTCCCGTTCCTTTGTTGGGTAAGAAATAACTGACACAGTCATGTACTTATCAATCCCTGACATGCAAATACCTCCCTGAATGTAAACCAATCTGTATACGAACCATGTTCTTGAGGATCACCTTGATGTTAAGAAGTCCGGAGTTGGAGGAATGCATTCTATCTCAGTTCACTTTGGAAGAGCTTGTTTAATGCTGACCAATCACAAGCCCATAATTAACTGTGGTAACAGCAGGAATCATAAGATTGACTATTATTTTTCATCTTAATGTGTGTCAGGATTACTCTCAACACAATGTCACTTAGTTTTAACTGGAACAGATCCTCGCAAGTGCAACAGCTAAAAGCAAATGCTTGACTAGGCCTTTCAGAAGTCTTTCCCGAACTCAGCAGTTCTGAGACCAAAATTCAGGCTGCATTTGCATATCACCAAAATAACTGGTTTCTGAAATGCATAAAATTCAGTCAACTGAATCAATCCACAGGAAGCTTAATCAGTTTGACAGATATTTTTTCATTAAATAGATATGTGGTTTGTCTGTTACTCAGCCCCCCCTCAAAAAGGAAAGTGCGGTTAGGTGACAAGGGTGGTCAGATTTCTGCTCCCAGATAAATAATACTAGTTTCCAATGATGCCATTCAGAAATTAGGAACAGATTAAAATATCAAACTATGGCTATATTGAAAAATAGTGCAATTGATTTTCCACCTTCATGGAGGGACCACAAGAGAGGAAAAGAATTCGAATTCCAATAAAAGAGATTGAAGTCAAACAAAAACAAAATCCTCCTGTCTTCGGGGGTTAGGGAACAAAGAAATGTATTAGGGTGAGATGGCAGAGAATGTTCTTTTCGGTGATACTGTTTCAGTCCACCAGAATTTAGAGGCCAGGGAGATTATTGTCCATATCATTCCCCGAGGGGTAAATAAAGCCACAGTGGTTCTCCACTTTTCCTCAGATCCAGTCCGAACCAAGGCTATGACACCACCTAATCCATTCAAATGTCCCTCCATAGCTCTCACTGCCCCATCCACTCTTGCCACTCCACAGATGCCCTAGTTATTCCAATCTTGCCCCTGTAGCCTAAGGATGGTCCTCACCTCTTTTCTCTACCTCAGCAAATCCTGCCACGTTTCAGCCTACCCGCTGAAGTGATACAGGATATATGAAGCAATGCTTCAGTCAGCTGGACAGTCTAACTGAATAGATTTCCTTTATCTGAATCCTATCAGTATTTACAGTTTTGTTTCAAATCCCATGTCTTTCTTGAAACATTTTTCTAATAACTGCAGGCAGCCCTGACTTTTCCTTTTTGACAATCTCGCAATACCACATGCATTGTACCATATACCTTTACACATGAATTTCATGTTGGAATTTTATTATTTCACAAAGTAGTACCATTTTCTAATTATTTTAGTACATGAAACACGTGTCCCTAATAAGACTACAAGGGCCTTAAAAGCAAGAACAAATCTCACCTTTCTTTTGTGTCATCTGCAGAGTCGAGCAAGCACTTGACAGAAGAGTTTTATGCTTTAGATCAAGACTCTGAGCTCAACCTGGATGCGATTCTAGGCCTTTATCGCTGACCAGCTATGTGATGTTATACAAGTTGCTAAGTCTCATCTACAAAAGGGATATAATAATTTCTACCTACCTTATTTGTTAAGAGAACTGAATAAAATAATATTTATTTAAAAAAAGATTCATTTATTTATTTTAGAGACAGAGAGAGCATGCGAGTAGGGGGAGGGGCAGAGGGAAAGGGACAAGCAGATGCTCCACTGAGCGCAGAGCCCAGCACAAGGCTCCATCCCACGACCCTGGGATCATGACCTGAGCTGAAATCAAGAGTCAGAGGCTTAACCAACTGCGCCACCCAGGTGCCCCCTGAATAAAATAACCTTTAGTTCTTATGTTCAATGGAATATGGTGTATATTAGGAAGTTATTAGTATTTTTTTCATAGTCTATGTCTTATATTTTCACTTGCATTTATACTATAAATATTTATGGTCTTATCTGAAAGCAGAGGACTCAACCTGAAGCCTATTTTTATTTTTTGTAATAAAATAAAGTAAAATTTTTTGTAATAAAATACTAGAAGCTCTATTTTATCGCTCTTTCCCTGTGAGCCACCTTATTCCTCAATTCAGCCTCTGATTTTCCTTCCCCGAGGCTGTCTGATCACCCTGCTTTGCCTGGAGTAGTGGAATATGTTAACATAATTAACAAGTTTGATCTAACTATACTCAACAAGTAAGGAATCCATATTTTCTTAAAAAAACCTGACACATTTACAAAAATTAATTATCATTAAGACTGTAAAGAAATATTCAAAAATCAAAGAATTGTTAACACTCAAATCATATATTCTGATCATAATTCCATTAAGTCAATAACAAAAAGATAAATTTTAAAACACCATATATTTTGAAATTTGAAAAAAGAACTCTGTATTAAATAACTCAGGGGTCAAAGAAAAAATAATGATGATATAAAAATTAAATTATAATAAATTTCATAATTGAAAGGTAATAACTTTTGATATAAAAAACATCTCAAAAGTTATGCCATACAGTAAAAGCAGCTTCTACATAGAAAAGAGGAATATGTCCCACCCCATTAATGAAGTGAGTGTGACCTTAATATCAGCATGAGAAATGCAAGTTACCTGTCAACTTCACATGCCATCTAGGTAGTTTATGTGAGTTAAGTTTTTATCTTGCATAGTGTGGCATCATAGGACAGTGTAGTACTTAAGCTCAAGAAATAAAATTAGGGGCACCTGGATGGCTCAGTCGGTTAAGGGTCTGCCCTCTGCTCAGGTCATGATCCCAGGATCCTGGGATCGAGTCCCACATGGAGCTCCCTGCTCAGCAAGGAGCTTGCTTCTCCCTCTCCCTCTGCTGCTCCCCCTGCTTGTACTTTCTCTCTCTCTGTCAAATAAATACATTTTTAAAAATGTTTAAAAAATAAAAGTATAATAATATTATTTAAAATTATAAACATCACAACCAATAAAATTACCAACAGACACAAAAGAAGGTCACATCTGAGAATGAGAAAGTTGGTGGGTGGGAAATGTCTTCAGAAGCATTTTTGAACTGACCTATAACCAAGTGATAAATTAAAATGTGTATTTTATCAAAAACAAAATAAAGGAGGATGTGTGAATTAGAAGTAAAGATAAGCAACTGGAATATAACAAATGTTCAAAAAGAGGAACAGGTCAAGAAGCTTTTGAAAGTTTAGATATTATTTTCTTCCTCCATCGTCGGGCAGCCTGCTTCAGAGTGGGCAGGGACCGGGCTGACCATAGGACCAGGGTCTGTGGGTTACAAGCATCATGTTGGTCAGTGTTCAGCTCTATCATCTGTTTTTCAAATTAGCTGTCAAGGCTTTGCCATGAATTACATCATCTCCTTTCTCCATTTTGTTTCACAGTTCTTGAATTACTAGAATTATTTGGATTAATGTCCACAGTTCCCTCATTGACTTTTATAATGAAAAATATAAATATGAGTGCCACAGTACATATAAAGTATCTAGAACACGGTAGGCATTCAATTAAATACAAATTTTCTTCTCTCTGCTTGGGCTCCTGAACCCACATGCTACTTTTCAATGGAAGATTAAAGGGGCAGCTATGATCAAATTGAATTTTGTAGACTATAACTAAGCACTGCCATTTTCTTAAAACCTTTTTTTTTTTTTTTTTAGAGAGAGAGAGAGAAAGTGCAAAGGCACACATGTCAGAATGGGGGAAGGGGCAGAGGGAGAGGGAGAGAGAGAATCTTGAGCAGGCTCCATGCCCAGCGCCAAGATGGAGGTGGGGCTCAGGCTTACAACCCTGAGTTCATGACCTGAGCCAAAATCAAGACTATGTCACTTAGCCGATGGAGCCATCCAGGCTCCCCAAAACTGATGTCCTTTTATTACTACAGCCCATGACTGAAATTTGCCATTCCAGAATTTTCATTAATACATAGTAACTATTCCATTTTGTTTATATATCATGAAGGAACCAGTACGCTGAAATCATTTTCGTGCATAAGATTCTGGGAAATACATTCAATAGTTTCTGTGGAGTATTTAAGTGGATACCAAGATTGAGGAGCATCTAAATAGTTTCCACCTACTAAGAATCAAAGTTACCATTATCATTTCAGGACAATTTGAGAAAAGAAGAAGAAGAAATTCAGAGTTCTTCAATAACTTCATTCAATTGCTCTTATTGTATGCAGTAAAAACAAAAAATCCTCCTGTGATTCAAACGTTAACAAAACATTCTAGATAGCTCTCAATGTCTTTAATTATGTATATTCCTGAAAATATTAAGTTATTGTAGCTATTTTCTTAGCTATAGGCAGCTTATCCTTAGCTATCCCAGCTAACCACTTTACACCCTCCCCACCCAGGGGATAAGGTAAGTCCAAATGGATCCTAGGGCTTAAATGATTCCTGCAAATATTTCCTAACACCAGAAACAAGTCTATAAACTTGTTCATTTACCCTTGTAGTAGCAAAGTGATCTTATTTTCCTTTCCTTTGCTGGAAGGAAGGAAGGAGAGAGAGAGAGAGAGAGGGAAAGAAAAAAAGAAAGGAAGAAAGAGAGAAAGAAAGAAAGAGAGAGAGAAAAAGAAAAGAAAAGAAAAAAAAGAAAAGAAAACGAAAGGAAAGGAAAGGAAAAAGAAAAGAAAGAGAAGGGAAGAGAAGAAAAGAAAAAAGAAAGAAAGAAGGAAAGAAAAGAAAAAAGAAAAAAAACAGGACACTCCTCAGAGGCATTAGCATCATACTTGATTTTCTTCAGTGTCATATGTCATAATTTATAATGTGGAGTATCTCTGCTTACACAGAGCTATTTCAATAAAGTCGTTGAAATTCAGATTGTGAACCTCACTAGTGACTACCTTATGGAATTTTTATATTTATGTATTCCTCCACAAAGGAGCTTTATCTGTGGATTGAGTGAGTGCTGCCTATTTGTAAAGTCCCGAATGGGTCTTCCTGTGCCAGTGCCTATTAAGCTCCCATTACAGTTCCATGTCTTTGAGTCCTGAAAACTTTTTATTCCCTATTATACGTGGACACACAGCTCCTCAAGCTTGTGTTTCTAAAATTGTGGTAGATGTACCACCTGGCACATGCAGAATTATGTCAAAGGAATGAGAGATTATATAACAAATATGACATCTCCTCCTGGAAAATAAATTCTACCTGAAAATTTTGAGGCAGAAACTTAAGTAATTTAAATAAAAATTTAAACATGTTTTATATTTTTAAATTATATATTTATATCATGGAATAGAATGCAAAGCGTGTGTGAATTGTTAGGCTAAAACCAAAAACTTCAAATAATTTTAAGGAGGTGGGGTTGTGTTAGTAAATCAGTAAGGATTTGTTTTATTTGTATCAAATGGCAGAAAGAACTCCATGTGACTTTAACACAAAAGGCATGTATTTGATTGTATAAATGAAAAGTCGACGGGTGGAACTGGCTTTGGATAAAGCCTGCCTAGAAGCTCAAAAGATGCCTCCTAGATTTAGAATCCATCCTATAATCCTCTCTTCCATACTGACTTCAATCTCATAACCAAAAGATGAGTGCCAAAACCAGATTTTATATCCTCACTATCTTCACTATTTCAAATCTCAGGGGAAATAAGCAGTAGACTCTCTCCTAAAAAGTCCTAAGAAAAAAAAAAAAAGTCCTTGCTGGTTCCAGCTATGTCACTAATGAGTCGCTGCAGCCAGCTATAGAATGTGCTGATTGGCCAAACTTCACACCCACCCAGGAACTTCAACAGAAGTCTATAAACTGTGAGCAGAAGAATCAATCCCACCCTCACTATGTACATTGTAGTATGCTTTCGAGAATAACAGTGAATAATGCCAGGTGGCATGCTTTACACACACAAATGTTACTGTCCACCAAAGCCGAACTACTTCATCCTAAACGTATGCACTCTCCCCAGGTTTTAATTCCATGTATCAGGAATACACTGGTGGAAAAAATCTGAGAAACACTGGTTTACCTTATCCACTAAAACTTTGCTAGGGATTAAAAGTTAGTAGAATCTAGCAATGTTCACTGTCAATAAAGTTCAAGTCCCTAGATGAGAGGCTCCAGGGATGGGCAAATGCTTCAAGGATGATAGCAGGCATACCGGAGATTCTTGTCTATATTTCCCTGATTCCTTTCATTTAGATTTCATTTAGAACCTGCCTCACCTAGTGAGCTGCTGATTGGAGGTAAACCTAGATGACTTAATCAGCATAGGCAGAGCTGGAGAAGGATGGGAGGGTTTTTGAACCCATCTTCAAGGTTGGCCAAGACCGTCGCAAACAGTATAATGGACCATACATAGTAATGACACTGCAGAGACCCATAAAAGGCAGGATGATCAGTGCTGAGCTCAGAAAACATCTGATCTTCTGGGCAAGCCACACAACTGGAAAACTCCTTGCCAATGGGAGGAACTTTGTTTCTCTTTCAACTTCAACAGCATTGGGTTTTTTTCCACATGCTATACAATTGCATTGTTTTTTCCCATACTCCTTTTTTTCCCCCAAAGAACAGAAATTCTGTTCTGCCTCAAGAGATTATATTGAGAATATATTTACGCAATTCATTAGTTATTATGGAAGTATCAGCCAAGTGGTAGATCTTGCCTGTTGCCTATCCATTCTCCTCTTCTTCTTGAAGGAGAGAATCCAGATTTTGTTTAAGGTGACAATGTGTCCAGCAAAATAAACCCTTAATATCCCAACCTTGATCACAGATAAGGGTGATCTTGGAACACTGTCTGGATAATGATATATAAGCAGAAGGCTTCTGTGGACTTGTGGAAATATCTTTGATTTCTTTAATAGTGCCATCTCTTCATTTCTCCATGTCTGTGACCCAGACACGCCAACATGAAGATGAGCTGAAGGAGCCATTCTATGACCACGTGGTGATAGGCATGAGGATGTTACAGGATGTGGGGGTGGGGAGAACCTGGAACAGTAACAGGATGTGCGGAAGCACTCTAGATTCAAGGCGCCTGCAAGGCAGCTGAACATATTCTTAGCCAATAAGGAAACAGTTTTCAAAATTCTGCAAATTCTATTGATTTCCCATAAGAACAGCAGAAAATTAGTCCAAAATAATTTATTCCACTGGAACATTAGCCTGTAAAAATTCTATATATTTTTCAGGAACATATAAGCAGTGCTTTCTTGGGCAAGTCACTCAACCTTTCTAAAACTCACTTTCTCCAGCTCTAAAGTGAGATTAACATATCACCTACTTCATAAAATTGTTATGAGGATTAACTGAGACATTCTGTAAATATTTCCTGGCAAAAGATAAGCACTAAAAAATTGAATCCATTATTTCTAATTATCATTTAAATTGTATAATCTTGACTGGAAAGGAACATATCAAAGAGCACATAGTAAAATCCTAATATACATTAGTGAATGAGTGGTTAACAGTGGTTGCCTAGTTGTTGGGAGTAAGAGCTGATGAGTTTTTTCTCTTTTTCTGCATTTTCTAAATTGTATTGACTAAATATATATGCTATTCATAATGAAAAATGACATTTATAAAAAAATAGAAATACCTGAGTGAGAACTGGTGCTATACATTGAACATGAGAAAACTCTTATAATTAAAAGCCAAATCCTATAATGAACATACTCCCAGGTGCTTCCTGACTCTTGTATATTGCTTGCTTTTTTGCAAGTAGCATTACAAGCAAACTTACACAACACCCCTATGATGTGGATACTATTAAAGCCCCTTTTAAAAGTTAAGGAGACTGAGACCCTATGAGGTAAGATAACTTGTGTATGGTTTCAGTTGCTGGCCTGAGATCGAACCCTGCCAATCTCCTCTGGGTGCCAGACTCTTAGCTTGCATATTCTAATGCCATTACAAGGACTCACATATACCCATGGTCTCAGATGGTTCATAGTAAGTAGTTAACTTTGTTTTAACAACTTCTCTGCAACAAATGTTGACCTGTTCCTTTGCCCTATGATAATTCTACAGGAAAAATGTCTATGTGCTTTTTAACATGCAGAAGCAGTGGAGCTATGGAGTTGAGTCGCTGATATTGTCGCAGCTCTTATGTTCTGCCCTCGATTAGCATCCTTCGCTTTTCTCGGTTCTTCACTCTTCACTTCGTGTCCTTTTTTCACTGCTTGACCAAG
Organism: Eumetopias jubatus; assembly: GCF_037043125.1. Lineage (NCBI taxonomy): Eukaryota > Metazoa > Chordata > Mammalia > Carnivora > Otariidae > Eumetopias > Eumetopias jubatus. Next base: position 175,166,310 of record NW_028274810.1, read on the forward strand.
AAGGTGGAACTTATGTGGTATAATATCAAAGATGCTGAGAATCAATTTTTATTCCCTCTCTCCCTCTCAACCCCTTCTCCCTCTCTATATCTCATCTTTCTCTCTACTCCCCTTCAAGGGTATGTCTTAACTGTTAGATATAAGCCCTGAAGAAAAAGTTAAAGGCACGAGTTAAGATTCACCTTCCCCACATAATAGCTGTGATCTTGACAATTTTCTTTCACTCTGTTTTAATTTCTTCATGTGTGAGCTGTAAATAATAACAGTACCTACCTTATGGAACCACTGAAATAATTAAACAAGTAGAACTGTGTTTAGCACCTAATAATAGTTTATTATTCTTATTATCTTCCCTGAAATAGTGCCTAAAATTTCACACCCTTTTCAGCTTTACCTACTTTAAACCTAATTAAGAAATACCCAACTTTAAGCTGTTTGTAGCACTTGGACAACAGTTAATTGAGAGTACAATATGTATTAGAGAAAAGTTAACCACTATGGCTTCATTAAAAGGGCGAGAGCCTCCCAAAACTGAAAATTTACTATTAGAAATATTTATACCACTGTTCTATGCCACCCATTTTCCCTACTTAAGTAAAAGCATTTCTTTTCATTTGCTAATTTATAGAAGAGACATTGAACATTACTTTTATTTTTTTTCATCTCCTGTTAGACCAAGAGTGGTATTTCTAGTAATATATTTATTTCATTACACACCTATTTTCCTATGCATATGAATGGCCATGCATCTAATTATAATATAAACATTGGTTTTTAAGACTATTGAACTCTTAACTATGATTTTTAAAAAATTTCTTATAGTTCGATCTTCTTATTCAAACCATTTCAGTATTTTTTAAAGATTTATTTATTTATTTTAGAAGGGAAGGGTAGAGGAGGAGGGAGACAAAGAGAGAAAGAATCCCAAGCCGACTCCTCCTCACTGAGTGTGGAGCCTGATTCGAGGCCCCATCGTGGAACCCATCGCAAGGTGAGATCTCACAACCCCGAGATCATGACCTGAGCCAAAACCAAGAGTCAGATGCTCAACCAACTGAGCCACCCAGATGCCCCAATCCATTTTAGTATTTGTAAAAAAAAAAAAAAAAACTAGTGTGGATCATGACTGCATCAGACCATTCATTCATTGCTCCTTCCACCTCATATTCCTAATAACCAAAATTATACACACACATATATTATATATATATATAAACGTATAAATTTATAACATATCTGGGGGTCTACTTAAAAGACTGAGAATGTTAGGGGTGCCTGGGTGGCTGAGTCGCTTAATCATCCAACTTTTGATTTAGGCTAAGGTCATGATCTCAGGGTCCTGGGACGGAGTCCCTCATTGATCTCCTTCCTCAGTGAGGAGTCTTCTTCTCTCCCTCTCCTCCTGCCCCTCCCCCTGCTTACTCTCTTTCTCTCAAATAAATAAATAAATCTTTAAAAAAAATAAAAGACTGAAAATGTTAGAGTGAGAGGAAAATGCAATCATGTCTATGCGGATACAAACACATATGTACATAGAGATATATAGAATTTTAACAATAAGCTACTTGAAAAAGGCACATTTAACCATAGCACCAAAAGTTTAAATATAAAGATGTATTCTATAAAGAAAGAAAGTGTAACAGTAGTATTATCTGACATATAAAATTCAAGGTGATAAGCATTAAACAAGAAAAAGATGAATATTTCATATTGCCAAATTGTATCATCCATTATAAATAAATAACAGTTTTGAACTTTTATGAACCTCACAGCACAGCCTTGAAATATAAAATAGAAAAAAATGTAAAAGAGTAATGGAAAAATCTACAATCATAGTTGAAGGTTTATTGCACCTCTTTCAAAAGTTAACAAATCAAGTAAGGATGCAAAAAAACTTGAATTATATAATTAATAATGTGATATATTTTATATAGTAGAATATAACAAACATGTAATTATGGCTGTTGTAAGGAATTAAGAATTGTAGCGTATGAAAATAAGGTATAAAAATGAAATGAAAGAGCAAACACTTATAACGCTAAACTTGAATTGTAAATAATAAAAATTATGACTTTTTACTTTAAAAACTGTATTTCTTGGTTATGTCCATTTAAAGGACCTAAAGGCAATGACTGCTCAGCAGCAGTGAATGCTCCTATATGCAGATTGTAGTCCATAAATACCAAGGTTCATTGGGGAAGTGTCTGGTTACAAATCTGAAACATAAAATATAGATTTGCCTGAGACAGCTTGTTCCAGAACTCAAGGACCCTATCACAAACTAATGGAGTTAGGTCCAAATGACAGGACCCAACATGCAGAAAGATGGCATACATACACACCAAAGGGAACAAAGTGCACAACTTATTGAAATCTATTGATTAGAAAAACCCATGAGTTAAAAATAAAAACAAGAACATGAAAACAGGAACTTATAATGATTTTATAAAGACAGAGCTAAAATTTAAAAAAACTCAAATTTTGAAATTGAAAAGAATTATTACAACAAAATAAAACTAGATAATAAATGTGGAGGGGAAGATAGAATTTACAGAAATTTTTTTTAAAGATTTTATTTATTTATCTGACAGAGAGATAGCGAGAGAGGGAACACAAGCAGGGGGAGTGGGAGAGGGAGAAGCAGGCTTCCCGCTGAGCAGGGAGCCCGATGCGGGGCTCGATCCCAGGACTCTGGGATTGTGACCCGAGCCGAAGGCAGACACTTAACGACTGAGCTACCCAGCACCCCAGGGAAGATAGAATTTAAAAAAGAAGTGGACTTCTCTTTTCCAGTTTTATATATACAAAGCTTGGAAATCACCACTCCATCCTAACAACAGATAAAATACTGAACAGACTGAAAAATCAACAATTCTTCATGGATCTATAAGGTCACAGGACAAACCACTGCCTCAATATTGAAGTAGCATAAAGTGAATACAGGGAGAGAACAAAGAACAGAAACTGCCACAGAACCAGTAGGAAAACCTAAGCTATAATTAACAAATGGCTGGAAGTCCAGTGTGGACAAATCTGAGAGTTAAAAACTCCACAGTGGCCCAGTCCTAGAGGAACTCCCATACTTTTGTGAAGTTTACCCCCAGGGGCTTGACCAGAGTCTCACAGTAAATATCAGAGAAAACTCCCCTCATGCTTCTACCAAGGGGAAGAGGGGAAACACCAACAGAAGATACACCACAGCACTCTTCTTTTTAACAAGGCCTGCCTTCACGACAAACTTAGCTTAACCCACTTAAGTATTACTAGAGCCTAACTGACCCAGGAGGGAAATAATCAATGAGTTCAGCCTTCCATGGGGGGAGAAGGGAAACACCCTAATCCAGCCTCTCCTGGCCATGCTGACCCACCCAAGGAGAAAAACTGAGAAACACTTAAGAAGTTCACTACCTAGAGGAAGCTCACTAAAAACCGAGACCTAAACATATGACTGTATAACTATTCCCCTCCTCCCACACATTACCACCACATTACTAAAGACCTATTTATAGCAGTTAGTTTTACCCAGGACATGTCTGGCTATCAAGGAAAAAAAATTTATAAGACATACTAAAAGACAAAAACGAAAATTGAAGAGAAAGAGCAAGCATCAGAACCAGATATGACAGGGATGCTGAAATTATCTGACCAGGAATTTAAAACAGCTAGAATTAATAGTTAAGTGCTCTAATGAATAATGTAGACAGTATGCAAGAACAGACAGGCAATGAAAACAGAGAGCTAGAAAGAACCTAAGAAAGAACCAAAAAGAAATGCTAAAGCCAAAAATACTTTAATAGAAATAATGTATTTGATGGGCTTATAGTAGACTGGACACAACTAAGGAAAGAATCTCTGAGTTTGAGAATATCTCCAAGACTCTTCCATTACTGAAAATTAAAGAGAACAAAAACTAAAAGCAAGCAAACAAACAAACCCAGCAAACCCTGTGAGACAACTACAAAAGATGTAACATACACATAATGGGAATATCACGAGAAGAAAGAGAAAAAGGAAGATTTGAAACAATAATGACTGAGAATTTTCCCAAATTAAAACACCAAACACCAAAGCACAGATCCAGGAAGCTCCAAGAATGCCAAACAGGATAAATGCCAAAAAATCTTCAACCTAAGTATATGTTTTTCAAATTACAGGAAATCAAAGATACAGAAAAACTATGAAAGAAGCCAGAGGAAAAACAAATAATTTACCTATAGAAAAACTAAGAAGGGGCACCTGGGTGGCTCAGTTGTTAAGCGTCTGCCTTCGGCTCAGGTCATGATCCCAGGGTCCTGGGATGGAGCCCCGCATTGTGCTCCCTGCTCTGTGGGAAGCCTGCTTCTCCCTCTCCCACTCCCACTGCTTGTGTTCCCTCTCTCACTGTGCATCTCTCTGTCAAATAAATAAAATCTTAAAAAAAAAGAAAAACTAAGAAAAGAATTATATTCCACTTCTGCTCAGAATACATGCACACAAGAAGAGAGTAGAACAAAATATTTAAAATGTTGGGGGAGGGACGCCTGGGTGGCTCAGTCGGTTAAGTGTCCGCCTTCGGCTTGGGTCGTGATCCCAGGGTCCTGGGATCGAGTCCCGCGTTGGGCTCCTTGCTCAGCGGTGAGCCTGTTTCTCCCTCTGCCTGCCTCTCTCCCTGCTTGTGCTCTGTCTCTCTCTCTGACAAATGAATAAATAAAATCTTTAAAAAAAAATAAAATCTTAAAAAAATCTAAAAAAAATTATAAAAATAAAATAAAATGTTGGGGGAGGGGGACACACCAACCTAGAATTCTGTACCCTGCAAAATTATTTCTCAAAAGTGAAAGAGAAATAAAGACTTTATCAAGCAAGCAAAAAATGAAGAATTTTTTGCCAGTAGACCTGCCTTGCAAGAAATGTTAAAAGAAGTTCTTTACAAGGAAGAAAAATCATACAGGTAATAAAATTCAGATCTACATAAAAAAAGAAGAGTATTGAAGAAGAGAAAAGTGAAGATAATAAAAACTTTTATTTTTCTTATTTTTAATTGATCTAATCAATAACAATTTTTCAAAATAATAATAGTAACAATGTATTAAATTATGAATGTTTATATATATATACACAGTTATATATGCTTGTATATGAGAGAAATGAATGACAACAATAATACAGGGGATAAGAAGGAGGAGGAATTAAGATTATTTTGTTATTTTAAGATTCTGACAATACTAGTAAAATGGTATAGTGTTATTTGAAAGTGAATTTGGATTAATTATAAATATATATTGCAAACTCTACAGCAAAAACTAAAATAAGAAAAGATGAATTATAACTGATATGCTAAAAAGGGATAGAAAATGGAATGCTCAATTAAAATCAAAAGAAGAAAAAGAACAGAAGACAAAAATAGAAACAAAAAATAAAGATAACAAATAGAGAACTAACAAATATGGTAGATATTAATCCAAATATATCAAGAATCACTTTGAACATCAATGGTCTAAAAGCACCAATTGAAAGGCAGAGATTACCAAAATGGATCAAAAAACAGGATCCAGCTATGTGTTGTCTACAAGGAACACACTATATCTAGAGAGAAATATACATATTAAAAGTAAGTGGATTGAAAAAAATATCCCATACTAACACCAATCAAAAGGAAGCAAATGTAGCTATATTAATTTCTGACAGAGGAGACTTCAAAGGAAGGAAAGTTATAAGGGATGAAGAAGGGCATTACATAATGATAAAGGGGTCAACTCTCCAAGGAGATATAATAATCCTTAATGTCTATGTATCCAATAACAAAGCACTGAAGTATGTGAGGTAAAATAGACATATTGCAAGGAGATATAAAAGAATCCACGATCATAGTTGAAGTCTTCAACATCCCTCTATTACAAATGGAAAGATTTAGCAGGCAAAACATAAATAAGGACTTAGTTGAACCAACAACATCATCAATCAACCGAATATAATTGATATCTATTGACTACTTCATCTAAAAACAGCAGAATACACATTATTCTCAAGCTCACATAGAACAATCACCAAGAGAAACTACATTATGAGTCAAAAACACACTTTAACAAATTAAAAAAAAAATAGAAATCATACAGTGTCTGTTCTCAGACCACAATGAAATTAAGCCAGGAATCAGTAACAGAAAGATAACTGGAAAATCCCAAAGGATGTGGAGATTAAATAACACACTTCTAAGTAGCACGTGGATCAAAGAACAAATCTCAAGAAAAATTAAAAATATTTGAATTAAATGAAAATGAAAACACAACATATCAAAATTAGTGGGATGCGGTAAAAGCAGTGCTTAGAGGAAAGTTTATAGCATTGAATGCATATTTTGGAAAGGAAGAGGTGGGGAGTGGAGGAGTGGGAAATGGAGGTAGGTTGTCAAAGGTGCAAACATCCACTGATGAGATAAACAAGTACTGGAAATGTGATGTACGACATGATGACTATAGTTACCCCTACATATGATATATCGGAAAGTTGTTAACAGTATGTCCTAAGAGTTCTCATTACAGAGAGCAAAATTTTTTTTTAATTTTTCCATTTATTTTTATTTTATCTGTATCAGATGGTGGATATTTATTAAATTTATTGTGATAATCATTTCACAATATATGTAAGTCAAGTCCTTAGGCTGCACATCTTAAACATACAGTGCTTTATGCCAATTATATCTTCATAAAACTGGGGAAAAAGATGAAAGATCTAATATCAATTACCTAAGTTTCCACCTTAAGAAACTATAAAAAGAAGAGCAAATTAAACCCCAAGTAAGCAGAAGAAAAGAAACAATAAGAATTTGGTCAGAAATCAATAAAATTGAAAACAGGTCATTAATAGAAAAAGAATCAATGAAACCAAAAGTTTGTTCTTTGAAAAGATCAATAAAATTATATATAAACCTGTAGCCGGGATAACTAAGAAAAAAAAGAGTATAGACACAAATTACTTATATCAGAATTGAAAGAAAGAACATCATTACAGATCCTTTCAATGAACATTACAAGGTTAATAAAGGATTACTCTGAACAACTCTATGCCCACAAATATGATAACCTGGATAAAATGCACCAATTCTTTGAAAGATACAATCTGACAAAAGTCACATAAGAAGAAATAAGCAATCTGAATAGGCATATATCTATTAAGGAAATTGAATCGACAATTAAACTTCCAAAACAGAAAGCACCAAGCCCAGATGGGTTTATTGGTGAATTCTACCACATATTTAAGGAAGAAATTATAACGATTCTCTACAATTTTTTTCAGAGGATAGCTGCAGAGGGAACACTTCTTAACTCATTCTATGAGGCCAGCATTACCCTAATAAAACCAGGCAAAGATATTACAAGGAAACAAAACTACAGATGAATATCTCTAATGAACACAAGATGCAAAAATCCTCAACAAAATATTGAATTCAATCTAATAATTTATTTTAAAAAAATATATGCCATAGTCAAGAATTATACACCATACTTGGGATGTTCCCCAGGTATGCAAGGCTAATTCAACATTTGAAAGCAATTAATGTAATCCAGCACATTAGCAGTCTACAGAAGTTTATACGGAGAGGCAAAAGACCTAAAATTGCCAACACAATATTGAAAGACAAGAACAAAGTTAAAGAACTGATATTAGCTGACTTCAAGACTTACTATAAAGCTATAGTAATCAAGACTGTGAGTTGGGGAAAAAAATAGACAAATAGATCAATGAAACAAAAATTGATCAATAGAACAGAGCCCAGAAATAGACCCACATAAATATAGTCAACTGATCTTTGACAAAGGAGCAAAAATAATACAGTGGAACAAAGTATTAATCGTGTTAAGTGAGATGATGTCTCTGGTTATGTAAGGAAAAAAAAACATATATTTTTAGAGATAATCTCTGAAGTATGTGAAAGTCAAATAACATGACATATATTATTTTCTCTTTTAAAAATTCAGGAAAAGAGGGGAGCCTGAGTGGGTCAGTCTGTTAAGCATCCAACTTTTGGTTTTGGCTCAGGTCATGATCTCATAGGTCGTGAAACTGAGCCCCAAGACGGGCTCTGGGCTCAGTGGGGAGTCTGCTTGAAAATTCTCTCCTTCTGCCCCTCCCCACATTTGCATATACACAGTCCCTCTCTCAAGGAAGGAAAAAGGGATAAGTGAAATACAATTGGCAAATCTTTATTCAAAATATTGACTCCAGGTGATGATTTTACTGAGGTTCATTTTACTCTCTTCTTTTTTGTGTATAACTGAATCTGTTCATAATAAAATCTTCTCAGATCTAGCAGCCATCTTGTGAGAATAGTGTCAAGTAGTTGTGTACCTGTATTAGGGCTTCTAGTGGTCCAGGCAATTGGCTGAGATCTGATGCATCTGTTTTGTTCTATGTAGCCACTTCTCCTCTATTAAGTTAATTAATGTTTGACTAAATACTTTCGAAGTGTGATGAAATTCGCTTCAGGATTGAGGGTGCAGTAGAGAGGGTCATGTCTATAACTTAATCTATAATACACTCAAAATACTGTCAAAACCCAATAAATCTGGACTAAATTAAGTCTTTACATACCCAGATTAGAAACCAAGAAAGAGTGAACATAAATGACCTAAATGTACAATTTGAGAATCTATTTTGTTTAATAAATAAACTTGAAAAAGAATTGTAAATTCTTGCAAGTTTGATCAAGAAAAAAATAGAGACTATAAACAACATTAAAAAGATTAAAAGGGGACATGAGACACAGGAAATTTTTTAAATTATAAATGAAGACTATAAATATATTCCAAACTTTGAAATGTAGAAAAAAATTAGTGGATTTTCAAAAAAATATATGTATTATAAAATTGACATAAGAAGAGATAGCCAGAATAGTCCAATGACATTAGATAAATTTTAAAAGCTAGTATAACATCTTACTTTTAAAAAAGCAACTGGCCCATGTATTTTTACATAATGATCAGGTATAATTTAGCCAAATACAAGGTTGTTTTATGAACTGTTGAGTTAGCGTTGCCTTATATCAGCACATGAAGACTAAATGTTACATAATCAGTAATTCTCTGAGCCATTTGATAGCTTGAAATCAGCTATAAGGAAAGAATGTACAACATGGAAATTGGCAAATGCTACAAATCAAGGCATTTTTTTCCCTACAGTGGGTCAGTTAACTAACACACCAGTTTTGTGTTAAAAAAAAAAACTGTCAAAGGCATTCACTTCAAAGAATAAAGAAAAATATTATCTCAATAGATGTCAATAATGATGATCAATATTCATCCTTCCCAAAGGTCTTTTGTAAATGTAAATTAGAAAAGCTTCCTCAACTTTCTAAAGGATTTCTTTCAAAAAATTTCTGAAAAAAACATGTTCAATACATCTTACTAAAAATAGGAATGACAGTGTGTTTATTTATTATCACCCTCAAATATTTATTGACAGTCCTAGACAATGCGTTCAGAAAAGTAAAGAAGGAAGATAAAGAAAAGAACATGTATAATCTTCAGACAGCTAGAAAATTAACTGATAACACATTAATACAAGTGATGGAGTTCAGCAAGGCAGCAAGTATAAAATCATCATAGATTTTAGTTAGAAAATGCAGTTGAAAAAAGTTTCAATAAAATTTTAATAATGAAATACCACAAATAAACTTAATAAAATTATTGAAGATCTAAATAAAGAAATTATAATATTTTCTGACTCTAAACAAATATATGCCGAACTTTGAAATGTAGAAAAAAATTAATGGATTTTCAAAAAATATATGTATTATAAAACTATAAAATAGAAAGATTTTTTAATGATTCTACATGGTAGCTACAATGTTCATATGTTAAAGAAACTGTGCAAGAATAACCACGAAACTTTGACAAAGAAGAATGTAAAGGAACTTGTCCTAACATAATTAATATAAACTAGTAATTACAACAGTTCGGTATTGGCATAGCCCAAAAAAATTAATACGTAGAACAGACTAAAAACCACTTTATATGATATGTAATTTAGTTTGTAATAAAGAACGTAAAATGAGCTGAGATATGATTGTCTATTCAATAAATATATGTGTAAAAATTTGCTATATTACAATGCTATAATATGCTTTATTTGCAGTAAAGTTAAGCTAGACTCATATCAACCAATGCACACATAAATTAATTCCAGATACATTTAAGTAAAAAGCAAAGTGATAAAAAAATCAAGAATCAGTTTCTAATCTTAAGGTAAGGAAAGCAGGAATCTACCAAAGGCTATTAGGAAAGGAGCATATGTTCCCAATCTTAAATGTATGGGAGTGTTAAAAAGACACTAACTAATCTCTTGCAAATTCTAACACAATGAATAAATAGAGGGCATTTATACAAAGCATTGCCCTCAAGCACCGTTTACTTTCTCTGTATTACTAAGGAAAGGCAAAGCTAAAAATGGAAAAGGCTGTTCAATTCTCCTCATTTTCCTACTAAGCATCTCTATGAGGCCAGATTTCTTCAGGTACTTCAACACAAACATATTACAATAGATTAAATGCAGAAGCAGATATGCAAATCTAGTTGTCTTTTATTAAGCCAAACATTAAAGAGATTTGCAAAAATGCAGGGAAAAAGAAAAGGAGCTATTCTTTTCAGTAACTTTATCTGAAAAAAGTTTATTATATATATTTATACACACACACGTAATGGCTGTTTTTATTATTTTTAATGTAGCAATAAACATATTTAAAATATTTCTCTTTTGATTTTTAATAGACTAAATATCAATAGATACAAACCCACATAAACAAAATCATGATAAGAATACGAAGGGACCATGTGACCAGAAAGTTTGGGAACTACTAGTCTAAACACTCAAATTAAAAGGAAGGAATAATCAGATAAAAGCAGGACCTACCTCTATGTTGTCTGTAAGAAACCCCCTTAAATACAAAGACCTAGATTAGTTAACAGTAGAATTATAGAAAAAGACATACGTGAAAGAAATATATGATATATGAAAGAAATAAATAATATGAAAGAAAGCTAAAGTTGCTTTGGTAATATCAGATAACCTAGATTTCAGAACAAGGAATATTATCACAAACAGAGACAGACATTTTATAATTGATAAAGGGTTGTTTCAGCAAGAAGACACACAATATCAAATCTGTTTGTACCTACCAAGAGTGTCAAATATAAGAAGCAAAACTGGTAGAACTGAAAGGCAAAATAGAAAAATCCAAATTATAATTGAATATTTAAACACTATTTTCTCAATAATTAATAAAATGTATAGAAATCAGTAAGAATGGGAAACTTGAAAGACATTATCAACCAATTTTTTCCTAAATGTCATTTAGAGAGCATTCTACCCACGAACAGAATACCTATTCTTTTCAAACACACATGAAACACTAAGAGCATATTCTGGTCCATAGAACAAGACACAATAAATTTAAGAGAATTAAAATTATACAAAGAATTTCTGTAAACATAAAAAGAATTTCTGTAAAATCATACAAAGAATTAACTTAGAAATAAGTAATAGTGAGATATCTGGAAAACTTCCAAATATTTGGAAATTAAACAACATGGTCTAAGTAACACATAAATTAAAGAACAAATCATACATACAAGAAACTAGAAAATATTTTGAATTGGTTGAAAACAAAAACATCACATACAAAATTCTTGTGGATGTAGCTAAAGCCTTGTTTAGTGATTACTTTATAGAATTAAACTTTTATATTAGAAAAGAAAGAAAGATCTCAAATCGATGACCTAAGATTCTACCTTAAGGAGTTAGGAAAATGGAATAAATTAAACCCAAAGTGACTAGAAGAAACTAATAAACACACGGCAGAAATTAATGCAGTAAAAATCAAAATAAAATGGAAAATCAAAAGTTGCTTCACTGAAAAGATCAAAAAAATTGATAAAACTCAATAGTTAAAAAAACAAACAAACAACAACAGAACAGTCAGATTTAAAAATGAGCAGATCTGGATAAACATTTTTCCAAAAAATACATATAAATGTCCAGGTACATGAAAAGATGTTCAATGTCATTAATCATCAGGGAAATGCAAATCAACCACAATGAGGTATCACCTTATACCTCTCAGAATGGCTATTATCAAAAAGACAAAAAATAACAAGTGTTGGCAAGGTAGCAGGAAAAAAAGAACCCTGTACAGTGATGGTGGGAATGTAAATTGGTGCTGTCACTATGGAAAACAGTATGGAGTTTCCTTGAAAAATTAAAAATAGAATAACTATATGATCCAGCACTTGTGAGTCTTCATCAATTCCACCTGTGAGCCTTATTTAAAAAAAGAAAAAGAAAAGAAAATCCTAAATCAAAAAGATATAGGCACCCCACGTTTATTTCAACACTATTTACAATAGCCATGATATGGAAACAGACCTAAGTGTCCATTGATGGATAAACGGAATATTATTCAGTCATAAAAAGGATGAAATCTTGCCATTTGCAACAACACAGGTGGACCTTGAGGGCATTATACTAAGTGAAATAACTCAGTCAGAGAAAGACAAATACCATATGATCTTTCTTATATATGGAATTTAAAAAAAGCTAATAGATATAGTAAACAGATTGGTGGTTGCCAGCAGTAGGGGTGGGGGGTGGGAGAAAGGGATAAATAAATAAATAAATAAATAAATAAATAAATAAATTTAATTAATTAATTTATTTATTTATTAGAGATGGGGGAGAGTGGAAAGGACAGAGGGAGAGGGAGAAAGAGAATTCCAAGCAGGCTCCATATCCAGTGTGGAGCCTGATGCAGGGCTCTGTCCCATGACCCTGAGATCATGACCAAGCTGAAATCAAGAATCAGATGCTTAACCAACTGAGCCACCCAAGTGTCCCCCTCTTTTTTTTTTTTTGGTTTATATAAATGGAATAAAATAAATTTGAAAAGAGAACCCAGGAAGCAGGAGAAGGAAGGTCTTCTCACATTTAATCCAAGTCACACTCCTCCTTGTCCAACACCTCACAGACCCTTAATTTGGGTGATATCACTGCTTCCTTGGAGCCCAAGAGTCTTTGCTCAAGAGCTAGTGTTCAGGGTCAGCCATGCCCAATGCACAGTGTAGCCATTTCCTTTCAAGATGCCAGTGGAAGAGTCTTGAAACCTCATGACCCCACAAGGCCTCTTCTGCCTGGTGCAGGCTACATCTCTCCCTGCTCTCCCTTGTTTTCCTTCCTCTCTTCAATAACACCTCAGAAATACCTGATATCATCTCTTCAATGAACTAAGCCATTGACAGAAGACAGGAAAGACAAAGAGAGAAGGAAAGGAAGGAAGGAAGAGAGATGGGAGTGAAGAAGGAGGAAAGATGTGATGAAATTATGCTGTGACAAGAGTAAAATCCAGTGCTCTTGACTGTTCATCCAGTGCTCTTTCTTTTAAGGTGATTTCTGACTGAGCAGAAAACGCAGGTTACTGGTTTATGAGACAGTTGTCTTTAGTATCATGGTCTCTGGTAGCTTGATCCCTGGATCTGCCTATTCCCCATGGCCTTTGGACATCATTATAAAAATCTCTAGGTTTCCAGGTATCTGTATATAGAACATGTCCTGTATTTAATGCTGTTTGTCCTGAATACTGTATTGACTTTGTCAAGATACCCTAAATGTCTGTATTCAACTTTCTTTTTTTTCACTAAATTATAAAAATACAAAAAATAAAACTCTATTGAAAATGCAAATTGGTAATTTCAGGAATGAAGGAGAAGATATCACTACAGGATCAGTCTTACATGAAAGAGATAATAAGGAAATACTATGAATAACTATGGCAATAGATTTGGTCATTTAGGTGAAATGGACAAACATTTTCAAAGATATAAATTACAGAAGGTAACTCAAAAAATAACAAATCATCTGAATAATCTTTTATCTTTTAAGAAAATTGAATCTGCAGCTAAAAGGAATCCTTTTCCACAGTAAAGTCTCCACACTCAGAAGACTTTACTACTGAAGTCTACCAAATATTAAAGGAAGAAATAATACTAATTCTACACTGACACCTCCAAATTATAGAAAAGAAAGACACATCCCAACTCATCTTATGAGGTCAATATTTCCATGATCAAAAACCAAAGCCATTAAAAAAAAAAAACTAGAGGCCCATATCCTCCTATTATACATGCAAAAACCCTTAACAAAAATTATAAAAATTACATCTAGCAATATAGATATATGAAGCATAAAATATTATGTCCTATCTGGGTTTATCCAAGGAATGCAAAGTTGGGTTTACATCCCAAACTCAATGTAACATATTATATGAATACACTAAAATAAGACAAACCATATAATCATCTCAATATGTGCTTAGAAAACATTTGACAAAATTCAGCAACAATTCATGGTAAAAACTCACAGCAAAGCATGAATAGAAAAGAAATTCCTCAAACTGACAAAGGGTATTTATAAAAAACCTATTGCCAACAACAAATTTAATGGTGAAAACCTGAAAGCTTTCCTAAGTGAGAGCAAGGAAAAAAATGTTTATTCTTACCATCTCTATTAATCATTATCCTGGAGGTCCTAAACAGTGCAATAAAGAAAAATAAATAAATAAAAAGCATAGAGATGGATAGGAAGCAGTACAACTGTCTTTGGGTGCAGGTGACATGGCCATCTAAGCAGGAAATCATAAAGAATCTACAAAAAACAAGTAGACAAATAAGTGGATAAGGAATAACAATAATAAGGAATGTATTAGAGTTCTCCAGAGAAACATAACCAATAGAATATAGAGAGAGATTTATAGAAGGTGGATAGATAAAGGTTAATATACAAAAATCACTTCTATTTCTATCTCCTAGCACACAAAAAAACTAAAAAATTGAAGTATAAATAAGAATATCATTTAAGGAGGAGCAAGATGGTGGAGGAGTAGGAGCCCTAAATTTTGCCTGGTCGCAGGAATTCAGCTGGATAGGGATCAAACTATTCTGAACACCTACGAACTCAACAGGAGATCGAAGAAAAGAATAGCAACAACTCTCTGAACAGAAAAGCGACCACTTTCTGGAAGGTAGGACATGCGGAGAAGTGAATCCGAGGCGATATTCGGGAGGATAGACGGCGGGGGAGGGGGCCTCTGTCAGCAGCTACAGGCAAGTGATAGAGCCGCGGAGCACAAAATCGGAAATTTTAGAAGTCGGCTCTGCTGAGGGACGTCGCTCCGGTGGCTAAGTGGGGGGTGGAAACAGTGTGGTCTCAGGACCCTCCGGGTCACAGGAAGACCGGGGTTCCTGAGTGCAGCAGAGCTCCCAGGTATTGGAGCGGGGAAGCCGGCTGCAGAGGGACAAGCCGAGGCGTGGTCTCTCATCTCTGGGTTGCCATAAACTGTGATCCGTGGCACAGTTGGGCCACTGCTCCTCCAGCAGGGACCCAACAAGCGGCAATCCAGGGAGACTCCCCTTCCTCTCCAGGGAGGGGTGGTGCAGGAGCGCACCGCAGGAAACTGCTGGGTTTGGAGACTTCACACTGAGTCGGGTGCCAGAGATAGAAACACTCGGTCACAGGCCGGGTGAGCACGGAGTGCGGCCAGAGACCGGGGAGACGGGAGTGACTGACTGCTTTTCTCTGGGGGCTCACTGAGAAGTAGGGCCCCGAGTTCTCGGCTGGTCCGGGACAGAGATTGAGAGGCCACCATTTTCACTCTCGTCCTCCAAAGCTGTACCGAAAGCTTGCAGGGAACAAATCTCCTGAGAGCAAACCTGAGCAGATTACTTAGCAGGGACCCCAGCAAGGGCGGGACAATTCTGCCCCCTGCAAAGACATTTGGGAACCATGGCAACAGGCCCCTCCCCCAGAAGAACAGCCAGCCAAGACCAAGTTTACCGATCCATGAGAACAGCAGAACTCCAGCACTAGGGGAATACAGCACATAGAATGCATGGCTTTTTCCCCATGATTCTTTAATCTTTCAGTTAAACTTTTTTTTAACTTTTTTTTTTAATTTTTCTTTTTCCCCTTTTCAACCAACATCTTATCAATCCCTTTTTAAAAAAAACTTTTTTATTTTTCATTTTTAGAGTCGTATTCTATTACATTACAGTAGTTAACCTTATCTTTGAGATATATATATATATATATATATATATATATTATTCTCTCTTTAAAATTTTGGGATACAGTTTCTTCTAACAGACGAAAATACACCCTAAATCTCTAGTGTATGTCTTTCTTCTAGTCTTCTGCCTGATCACAATCTCTCCCTCTTTTTTTAAATCCTCTTCTTTCATTTTTCAACCAACTTCTTATCTTATCAATTCCTTTTATAAAATCTTTTATAATTTTCCTCTTTACAGTCATATTCCATCCCTTCATCGTATTTACCCTAATTTTTGTACATATATAAGTTTTTATTTCTTTAAAATTTTGGGAGGCACTTTCTTCTAACAGACCAAAATACAACCAAAATCTAGTGTGTGGCATTGATCTATGCACCAGCCTGATGATATTTGATCACATTCTGTTCTTTGGTTTGTTTGTTTGTTTTTATCTTTTTCTTTTTTCTTTCTTTTTTTCTCTTTTCTTTCTTTCCCTTTATTCCCCCCCAGTTTCAGGTCTCTTCTGATTTCTTTAGTGTATATTTTTCTGGGGTCATTGTTACCCTGTTAGCATTTTGTTCTCTCGTTCATCTATTCTCCTCTGGACAAAATGACAAAATGGAAAAAATCACTTCAAAAAAATAAAAGAACAAGAGGCAGTACCGACTCCCAGGGACCTAATCAATATGGACATTAGTAAAATGTTGGAACTAGAGTTCAGAATGATGATTTTAAAGATACTAGATGGGCTTGAAGAAAGCATGGAAGATATAAGACAAACCCTTTCTGGAGAAGTAAAAGAACTAAAATTTAACCAAGTAGAAATCAAAAAGGCTATCAATGAGGTGCAATCAAAAATGGAGGCTCTAACTGCTTGGATAAATGAGGCAAAAGAGAAAATCACTGATATAGAAGACCAAATGATGGAAAATAAAGAAGCTGAGAAAAAGAGAGATAAACAACTACTGGATCACAAGTGCAGGATTTGAGAGATAAATGATACCATAAGATGAAACAATATTAGAATAATTAGGATCCCAGAAGAAGAAGAAAGAGAGAGAGGGTCAGAAGGTATATTGGAGCAAAGTATAGCAGAGAACTTTCCTAATTTGGGGAAGGAAACAGGCATCAAAATACAGGAGGCACAGAGAACTGCTCTCAAAAGCAATAAAAACAGGTCAACACCCCAACATCTAATAGTCAAACTTACGAGTCTCAGAGACAAAGAGAAAATCCTGAAAGCAGCTGCGGACAAGAGATCTGCAACCTACAATGGTAGAAACATTAGATTGGCAACAGACCTAACCACAGAGACCTGGCAGGCCAGAAAAGACTGGCATGATATATTCAGAGCACTAAATGAGAAAAATATGCAGCCAAGAATACTATATCCTGCTAGGCTGTCATTGAAAATAGAAGGAGAGATCAAAAGCTTCCAAGACAAACAAAAACTAAAGGAATTTGCAAACACGAAACCAGCCCTACAAGAAATATTGAAAGGGGTCCTCTAAGCAAAGAGATGGCTTAAAAGTAACATAGACCAGAAAGGAACACAGACAATATACAGTAATAGTCACCTTACAGGCAATACAATGTCACTAAATTCATATCTTTTAATAGTTATCCTGGATGTAAATGGGCTAAATGCCCCAATCAAAAGACACAGGGTATCAGATTGGATAAAAAACAAGACCCATTGATATGCTGTCTGCAAGAGATTCATTTTAGACTCAAAGACACTCCCAGATTGACAGTGAGGGGGTGGAAAACCATTTACCATGCTAATGGACACCAAAAGAAAGCTGGGGTGGCAATCCTTATATCAGACAAATTAGGTTTTAAACCAAAGACTATAATAAGGGATGAGGAAGGACACTATATCCTTCTTAAAGGGTCTATCCAACAAGATCAAACAGTTGTAAATATCTATGCCCCAAACATGGGAGCAGCCAATTATATAAGGCAATTAATAACAAAAGCGAAGAAACACATTGACAACAATACAATAATAGTGGGGGACTTTAACACCCCCCTCACTGAAATGGACAGGTCATCTAAGCAAAAGATCAACAAGGAAATAAAGACTTTAAATGACACACTGCACCAAATGGACTTCACAGACATATTCAGAACATTCCATCCCAAAGCAATGGAATACACATTCTTCTCTAGTGCCCATGGAACATTCTCCAGAATTGATCACAACCTAGGTCACAAATCAGGTCTCAACTGGTACCAAAAGATTGGGATCATTCCCTGCATATTTTCAGACCACAATGCTTTGAAACTAGAACTCAATCACAAGAGGAAAGTCCGAAAGAACTCAAATACTTGGAGGCTAAAGAGCATCCTACTAAAGAATGAATGGGTCAACCAGGAAATTAAAGAAAAATTTAAAAAATTCATGGAAACCAATGAAAATGAAAACACAACTGTTCAAAATCTTTGGGATGCAGCAAAGGCAGTCCTGAGAGGAAAGTATAGAGCCATACAAGCCTTTCTCAAGAAACAAGAAAGGTCTCAAATACACAACCTAACCCTACACCTAAAGGAGCTGGAGAAAGAACAACAGATAAAGCCTAAACACAGCAGGAGAAGAGAAATAATAAAGATCAGAGCAGAAATCAATGAAGTAGAAACCAAAAGAACAGTAGAACAGATCAACGAAACTAGGAGCTGGTTCTTTGAAAGAATTAACAAGATTGATAAACCCCTGGCCAGACTTATCAAAAAGAAAAATGACCCAAATCAACAAAATCATGAATGAAAGAGGAGAGATCACAACCAACAGCAAAGAAATACAAACAATTATAAGAACATATTATGAGGAATTCTATGCCAGCAAATTAGATAACCTGGAAGAAATGGGTGATTTCCTAGATATGTATCAACTACCAAAATTGAACCAGGAAGAAATAGAAAACCTGAACAGACCTATAACCACTAAGGAAATTGAAGCAGTCATCAAAAAATCTCCCAACAAACAAAAGCCCAGGCTTCCCAGGGGAATTCTATCAGACCTTTAAAGAAGAATTAATACCTATTCTCCTGAAACTGTCCCAAAAAATAGAAATGGAAAAATAACTTCCAAACTCATTTTATGAGGCCAGCATTACCTTGATCCCAAAACCAGACAAAGACCCCATCAAAAAGGGGAATTACAGACCAATACCCTTGATGAACATGGATGCAAAAATTGTCACCAAAGTACTAGCCAATAGGGTCCAACAGTACATTAAAAGGATTATTCACCATAACCAAGTGGGATTTATCCCTGGACTGCAAGGTTGGTTCAACATCCGCACATCAATCAACGTGATACAATACATTAACAAAAGAAAGAACAAGAATCATAGGATCCTCTCAATAGATGCAGAAAAAGCACTTGACAACATACAGCATCCTTTCTTGATCAAAACTCTTCAGAGTATAGGGATAGAGGGTACATACCTCAATATCGTAAAAGCCATCTATGAAAAACCTACAGCGAATATCATTCTCAATGGGGAAAAGCTGAGAGGTTTTCCCCTAAGGTCAGGAATGCAGCAGGGATGTCCACTATCACCACTGCTATTCAACATAGTATTAGAAGTCCTAGCCACAGCAATCAGACAACAAAAGGAAATAAAAGGCATCCAATTCAGCAAGGAGGAAGTCAAACTCTCACTCTTTGCAGATGATATGATACTGTATGTGGAAAACCCAAAAGACTCCACCGCAAAGCTGCTAGAACTCATACGGGAATTGAGTAAAGTGGCAGGATATAAAATCAATGCACAGAAATCAGTGGCATTCCTATACACCAACAACAAGACAGAAGAGAGAGAAATCAAGGAGTCGATCCCATTTACAATTGCACCCAAAACCATAAGATAACTAGGAATAAATTTACCCAAAGAGGCAAAGGATTTGTACTCAGGAAACTATAAAATACTCATGAAAGAAATTGAAGAAGACACAAAGAAATGGAAAAACGTTCCATGTTCATGGATTGGAAGAACAAACATCATGAAGATGTCAATGCTACCTAGAGCAATCTACACACTCAATGCAATCCCCATCAAAATACCATCCACTTTTTTCAAGGAAATGGAACAAATAATCCTAAAATTTGTATGGAACCAGAAGAGATCCTGAATAGCCAGAAGAATGTTGAAAAAGAAAAGCAAAGCTGGCGGCATCACAATTCCGGACTTCCAGCTCTATTACAAAGCTGTCATCATCAAGACAGTATGGTACTGGCACAAAAACAGACACATAGATCAATGGAACAGAATAGAGAGCCCAGAAATGGACCCTCAACTCTATGGTCAACTCATCTTTGACAAAGCAGGAAAGAATGTCCAATGGCAAAAAGACAGTCTCTTCAACAAATGGTGTTGGCAAAATTGGACAGCCACATGCAGAAGAATGAAACTGGACCATTTCCTTACACCACACATAAAAATATCCTCCAAATGGTTGAAAGACCTAAATGTGAGACAGGAGTCCATCAAAATCCTAAAGGAGAACACAGGCAGCAACCTCTTCGACCTCAGCTGCAGCAACTTCTTCCTAGAAACATCGCCAAAGGCAAGGGAAGCAAGGGCAAACATAAACTATTGGGATTTCATCAAGATAAAAAGCTTTTGCCCAGCAAAAGAAACAGTCCACAAAACAAAAAGACAACCGACAGAATGGGAGAAAATAGTTGGAAATGACATATCAGATAAAGGGCTAGTATCCAAAATCTATAAAGAACTTATCAAACTCAACACCCAAAGAACAAATAATCCAATCAAGAAATGGGCAGAAGACATGAACAGACATTTTTCCAAAGAAGACATCCAAATGGCCAACAGACACATGAAAAAGTGCTCAACATCGCTCGGCATCAGGGAAATCCAAATCAAAACCTCAATGAGATACCACTGCACACCAGTCAGAATGGCTAAAATTAACAAGTCAGTAAACAACAGATGTTGGCGAGGATGTGGAGAAAGGGGAACCCTCCTACACTGTTGGTGGGAATGCAAGCTGGTGCAACCCCTCTGGAAAACAGTATGGAGGTTCCTCAAACAGTTGAAAATAGAGCTACCGTACGATTCAGCAATTACACTACTGTACGATTCAGCAATTGCACTACTGGGTATTTACCACAAAGATACAAATGTAGGGATCCGAAGGGGTACGTGCACCCCAATGTTTATAGCAGCAATGTCCACAATAGCCAAACTGTGGAAAGAGCCAAGATGTCCATCGACAGATGAATGGATAAAGAAGATGTGGTATATATACACAATGGAATTTTATGCAGCCATAAAAAGGAATGAGATCTTGCCATTTGCAATGACGTGGATAGAACTGGAGGGTGTTATGCTGAGTGAAATAAGTCAATCAGAGAAAGACATGTATCACATGACCTCACTGATATGAGGAATTCTTAATCTCAGGAAACAAACTGAGTGTTGCTGGAGTGGTGGGGGGTGGGAGGGATGGGGTGGCTGGGTGATAGACATTGGAGAGGGTATGTGCTATGGTGAGTGCTGTGAATTGTGCAAGACTGTTGAATCACAGATCTGTACTTCTGAAACAAATAATGCAACATATGTTAAGAAAAAAAGAAAAAGAAGAAGATAGCAGGAGGGGAAGAATGAAGGGCAGTAAGTCAGAGAGGGAGACGAACCATGAGAGATGATGGACTCTGAAAAACAAACTGAGGGTTCTAGAGGGGAGGGGGGTGGGGGGATGGGTTAGCCTGGTGATGGGTATTAAAGAGGGCACATTCTTCGTGGAGCACTGG
Source organism: Eumetopias jubatus (assembly GCF_037043125.1). Classification (NCBI taxonomy): domain Eukaryota; kingdom Metazoa; phylum Chordata; class Mammalia; order Carnivora; family Otariidae; genus Eumetopias; species Eumetopias jubatus. The sequence goes on from NW_028274810.1 coordinate 175,188,162, forward strand.
GTGTTATGCACAAACAATGAATCATGGAACACCACATCAAAAACTAATGATGTAATGTATGGTGATTAACGTAACAATAAAAAGTTTTTAAAAAAAAGAAACAATCTGAAGATTGCGGGAGTGGTGCAGAGTGGGAGGAATGGGGTGGCTGGGTGATAGACATTGGGGAGGGTATGTGCAATGGTGAGCACTGCGAACTGTGTAAGACTGTTGAATCACAGACCTGTACCTCTGAAACAAATAATACATTATATGTTAAAAAAAAAAAAAAAGAAGAAGAAGAAGAAGATATTAGGAAGGGAAAAATGAAGGGGGGAAAATCGGAGGGGGAGAAGAACCATGAGATACTATGGACTCTGAGAAACCAACTGAGGGTTCTAGAGAGGAGGGGGTGGGGCGTTGGGTTAGCCTGGTGATGGGTATTAAAGAGGGCATGTATTGAATGGAGCACTGGGTGTTATACGCAAACAATGCATCATGCAACACTACATCAAAAACTAGTCATGTAATGTATGGTGATTAACATAGCATAAAAAATAGTAAAAAAAAAGGAATATCATTTAAAGACATCGATAAGAATATCATTTAAAGGGGTGCCTGGGTGGCTCAGATGGTTAAGAGTCTGCCTTCAGCTCAGGTCATGATCCTAGGATCCTGGGATCGAGCCCCACATTGGGCTCCTGGCTCAGCAAGGAGCTTGCTTCTCCCTCTCCCTCTGCCTCTCCCCCCTGCTCATACTCTCTGTCTCTGTATCTCTGTGTCTCAAATGAATAAATAAAATTTCAAAAAATAATAAAATTAAATAATAAAATTAAATTTAAAAAAGAATTTCATTTAAAGACATCAAATACTTAGGGAAAATTTAACAGAGGATATGCAAAACTTGTACTGAAAACCACAAATTATTGCTGAGAAAAATAAAAGAATGGCTGAATAAATGGGCAAAAGTGGCAAACTCATGGATCAGATTCTATATTGTCAAAATATTCAAACTTATATTGTTATTTGACAAAATCTGAATCAAAATCCCAGCAGACTTTTGGAGTAGAAATTTATAAAGTGATTCTAAAATTTGTTAAATCATGAAGGTTTAGACTACTAAAGAAGCACTTTTGAAGAACAAAGTTGGACGACTTATACTACCTGACTCTAGAATTTACAATGAAGTTAGTATAATAAAGATAAGGAATTGTTGGCAAAAGGATAAGCATGGACTAGAATAGAGAGTCTAGACTTGGACCCACACATAACCAAAAGACTTTTTACAATGTGCCAAAGTAATCCAGTGAGGATAAAATAATTATTTAAATAGTATTGGAACAATTTCATATACACTCAGGAAAAAGTTAACCTTGACTCTTATTTAACATAAAATCCAGAAGTTAACTCAAATAGATTATAAATCAAAATGCAAAAAACATGGAGAAAATCTTCGTAACTTTGGGACAAAACACAAAAACACAAACACTTAAAATTGATTAATTTACCCAAATTATAAATGTTTGCTCTTAAAGTAAATATTAAAAAAAACAAAAGTCAAGCCATAGTATATCTGATAAAGAACTTCCAACCAGAATACAAAAAATATATGAGAATATGTAAGGAATATTTACAGACACAGATCAATTGTTAAAGATGAGCAAAATAGTTGAGCAGATCCTTCACTAAATACAGTATATGAATAGCAAATAAGGACATGAGAAAGATATTTAACATTCTTAGTAATTAGAGAAGCACAAATTCAAGCCATAATGAGATACCACTGCACACACTATAATAGCTAAAATTTAAGATTAACAATACCAAATGTTGGAAAGGATGAAGAATATATCAGAATTCTCCAGAGAAACATAACCAATAGGTTACATATAGATATTTAGAAAGAGAGATTATTCATCATTGGCTCTCTAAATTATGGAGGATAAATTCCACAATCTGCTTTGTGCAAGCTGGAGGCCCAGCAAACCATAGTGTAGTTCTGGTCCTAGTTTGAAGGCCTAAGAACCAAGAGCACTGATATGTGAGGGCAGGAGAAAGTGGATGTCCCAGCTCAAGAAGAGAGTAAATTTGCCCTTCCCCTTCCTTTTTCTGTTCAGGCCCTCAATGGATGATACCCACCAGCCTTGGTGAGGGTGATTTTCTTTACTCACTCTACTGAATCAAATGTTCATCTCTTCCAGAAACATTCTCATAGACATACCCCAAATAATAGTTTACCAGCTATCTGGGCATCCCTTAGGCAGGTCAAGTTGACACATAAAATTAAATATCACATGGAACAGCCAAAAATCTCATATGTTGCTTGTGGAAATGAAAAATGCTATGGCTTTTTTAGAAATATGTTTGGCATGTATGGTGATTAACATAACATAAGAAAAGAAAAGAAAAAAGAAAAAAAAGAAATATGTTTGGCAATTTTTTACAGTTAAACCTACATTTAGCATTTAACTTAGAAACTCCACTACTAGAAATTTAAAGAAGAAAAATGAAAACATATGTCCACAAAAGGGCTTGCCAGATGCCCATTACCTAGTGAATACATTTACAATAGTGGTATATCCATACAATGAATTAGTCCCCAACTATATATATATATATATAATAAACAAAAAAGGAATTAGTGTTACATGTAACAATACAGATATTGGAAGCATTATTCTAAATGGAAAATTCATACACAAAAGTCTACCTATTTTATGACACCACCTATATGACATTCTGTAACAGTCACACTTGTCTCCCAAGCACCTTTCCAATCTTCACTAGGAAATGCACCAGTTTTCCTCTTAACCTTGCAAATTCTACTCTTTATTATTTATTATACAGGCCTCCACCAAAGTGTATCAATCATTCGTTCCATGCAACTTTTCCGAAGCTTCAGTTATAGGGATTACTTTGTTTTAGAGGGTTGTCTTCCTCTGTTCTCCCTAGTAAATGGGCATTCTTCAAGGACAAAGTCCCTATCGACTTTGTATACCCAATATTTGACAATGACTGATACATAATAAGACCTCAATACATGTTGAACAATACTTTCAGTTTTCTGTGTCCCAGATCACCTTTTAAGTAGCATTTCTATAAAAAATAATTTGACTACAGTTAACTTATTTCTATTTTAATTTATTGGTATTGTCTAATTATATAAAGTAATGAAAAGAACCAGAGAATATCTTAGCTTAAGGATGTACGCTAGAGTTTTATTATAACCAAATGTTATATTTCATATAAAAATGTGGTTTTTAGTAGATTTTTTCTTTTGGTCATTTGATAGCAGAAATGAACAGGCTTGTCTTCCTCTCCTTCCTTCTTTCCTTCTTTTTTTTTTTTTTCTTTGTCAATGTCTCCAGCTAAGGAAATGAAATGGAGTCACATTTAAATAGAGATGGGAGAGATATAGAAATCCATTTAGTGGACGCTGAGAAGATTCTACTGTATGATGAGCCTGTTGATAATTATATTTTCACAGACACATGGCCACTGATATTTAAGCAAAATACACTGAGAGGAAATGCATATAGAAACATGGCATTTCATTCCCATTTTCAAGTAAATTCCAAATTCCAAAAGTCTCCAGAATAGACCAACATGAATTCTCATTCATTTGTTAGGTTTGATTGCTCCTGAGAAAACAGTTAAGGGTTTTTTTATTTTATTTTTTAAGATATAAACATGTGTCTACCTATACAGACATAATTAAGAGAAGTGTGCACAGTTAAAATGACTTTTATAGCTTAATAAAAGATACCTTTATTTAAGGAACTTACGGTAGAAATACAATAAAATATAGAGCTAATGACAACATTTAAAATAACCAAGAGCAACAACAACAGCAAAAAAGGGGAAAAAAAAGACAAAGAAGATCAAATAAATATGCAAGCAATACACACACACACACACACACACACACGCAAACACACTTTCAGGGGACATTTCTTTAAAGGGGAATTTTAATACTAAATAGCCCACATTTAACAAAATATCATTTTCATGGTGAGAATAAGGAAGGAGATCCTAAAATATGGCCTCTCCATAAGGTTTGTTTTGCTAAAACTAGTCTCCATGCAATCCATTTGCAGAGAGTCTTCGATGGCAGTCTCATGGGAAGAATGGCAAGACCACTAAGAGGAAAAGAAGATGGACAATCCACCAATTCCAGCTCATCAGTTCAGCATTGCTATCCTTTTTCCCGGATTCTCCTTGTTTTCAAAGACCTACTTCAGATCCCTCCTTTCTTCTTGCCCTACACACATCTAAAATACCATTGAATCTTTCTTCTATGCTCTATAATGGGCTAGTTTTATCCATTTTGTACAACTCAGCTCAAAATCCCGGAATGCAGTGTGGGACAACCTTGAAGGGAAGGAAAGTCAGACAGAAAGCCTGTGATACTTAACTCAAGAGCAAGAGTTAGGCTTTATATTCCTCTAGGAAGTGGAAAGAACACATCCCCTACTTTATTCACCAAGCTTCCTCAGGGAAGAATCCTATGGAACACCAAAAATCAACACATTGGTGTTCTATAAGAAGGCTGAGGAGGGCAAAATAAACGTTAAACATAAATGATAGGAGAAACTCCAAAGGAGGTAGAAATACTGGCAGGGATAATCACAGATATCCCTGCATGTCTTAGAACATTCTCTTCCTCCACCTTAACTTCCTACCAAAACATATTTGTAGATGTGAAGAAATTTCAAAGTGGCCCAAAAGGGCCCTTGAGATGTTTGTGTTCTTGAAACATTTGAATTCCCAAGGCTTATGGAAGGAGTTTCTACTCTTGAAGTCTCTAAGTCTCCTGAGACCATTGTGTTAAGGGGATGGGGAGGCTTTTCCAAGGCACTGAGTTCCAGTGAATATAATCTGTACCCGAAAAGGAAAAGCTGGGGCTAACTACTCAGGATATACTCCATAAAAGATACAGAAGATGTTTGAATTCCTTTTTTATGCTCTTCCTCCTTATCAGGAGGCAAAATTTCAAGGCAAAAGTCATGTCTATAAATTAAGAAGATGATTTGGGGAGGAACATTTACCACATTCTTCTAAATTTTAAATGAGATAAGACAGAGTTTGGCACATAAAGAATGCTAAAGAAATGGTTTTTGGTTTTCTATTAATGTCTACTCTCCATCATCCTGACTTCTCCTTTTTGTACATGCTGCCTTAAACCACCCCTGCCCCGCCCCAAATTCCTGTTGCCTTCACAAACCAAGGTCAGAAAGACCCAACACTGGGTCTTTAGACATAGTGGCTTCCACATTGCCCTTAATATTGTGGATGTGGGCTGTAGATCAGCTGCAGTTACATCTTAATAGAAATGGAGATTCAGAGCACAGATTTAATAGCAAGTCAAGGAATGTCTATAAGAGCAGCTCGTTAATTACATGTACCAAACACTATAATAGCATAGCATCTATCCATCCGGGAAACATTTCTTTATTTGCTATTTGAAAGCAATGATTTCCATAGTTGAGTTGTGTACAATTATTCCTTCAGTGACTTGAATGTCTGCTTAAAGTAGTTCAAGAGCTCAAAAGATTCTCTCTGATGTGACTATAAGGTAGGCATAGTACTTAGGATATTACAAAATTGCCTCAAGAATTCAGGTTAGCAAACATTTAACAAGTGCCCTATACAGTATCAGGTACCTGGGGGCTAGGAAACTAAAGACAAATAAGACAGGGTTGAGTCCTCCCTCAAGGAGCTCAGTGAGACAGACAAATAGGCAGATGACTTCAGTACCATGGGAAATTAAATGTTATGATAGAGAAAGGGTACCTGCTCCATCCATCCTGGGGGCAAGAGGCTGGAGAGTTGATTGCATGTAGGAGGTAAAGTATAAGGAGAGACTTAGACAGTGAGGAACATGAGCCAAGCAGAGCAGTTTGGAGTGGAGTGCCTGGGATGAGAGCAGGGCAGAGAGTGGAAATCAGCAAGGTCAAGGAGTGAGTGTCAGGGCATAGAGAACCTTGCTTAGAACTCACACTAGGATAGGCAGGGAACTGCTGAGAACCTCATTGAGAGGAATGTCACAGTTAAACCTGTCTTTTAGATAAATGACCGGTAATCCATCTAAACAGATTTGGTTCTACAGTTAGGAGGTAATTGCAGTGGCCCAGACAAAAGATAATGAAGGCCAAATCTAGGATAGCAGCTGTACGCTTGGAGGAGAGAAGTTGGGTTAAAAACATACAAGAAGAAGTAAGATCTACAATACCGGGTTATACATTATACACGGAAGGTAAGGTAGAGAATGAGTCAGGTTCTTCACTTGAGTGAATAATGATACCAACAAACATGACGGGAGTAGAAGATAATTCTCTTAACCAATAGCAGCCACATAGTGCTGATGGGCCCTTCAACATATTGTTGAGGAGCATGAGCTTTTGAGCCAGAGGCTGGGTTCAAATTCTATCTCCATTTTTCAGAATTTAGACTAACTTGGGAAAGTGCCTGAATCTTTCTAGTTTTCTCATCTGTAGAAAGGATGATAATGATAGTATCAACTTATAAGACTATTATGAGGATTATATAAGTGATTATATTTAATATGCTTAGAATAGTTTCTGGATTACAGCAAGAGACAACTATATACATATAGGTGTGTATATATATGTATGTGCATATATATATATATGTATACACACACATAGGTGTGTGTATATATATGATGATGAGTGATACAGAACCCAAACAGCAGAAACACCGACACTCAAGAAATAGAGTGTAAGTGGAGCATGAGGTAGATCAAGAAGGAGAAAAGAAAGAGACATAGTGTGGCATCAGAAAGCCCAAACGAGCAGCGAGCAAGTGTTAGATGCAGTTGAGAGATCAAGCAAAATGAAGACAGTAAAGGATTTTTAAGGTAGCAGGTAGGTGTATAGTGAAATATAGCTTCTCATACCCTTCTTCAGATGAGGCTCTACTGTGTTTGGAAGCAAAAGTGAGGACTACTTCTCTCTCAGATGTGGTCAGTTCCACTCTGCCAAATCAATAAAAGGCATAAGAGCAAACACAACTAAACTGGATCCCTACATCACTCCTCAGATCGAAATAAATCCCAGGTGTGTCAAAGATAGATATGTAAAATATGAGGCCAAAATATACAAGAAACAAATTCGTGAACATTTTGTATCTAGGGGTAAAAAAAAGTACTATATTTAGGCATGATAAAATATTCAGAACTATAGAGAAAATAATTTACAACTTCTCTATAGAACAAAAACTATTACAAAACTAAAAAAAAAAAAAAAACCCGCTATGATATAAGTATTTGTTAAGATTTATTGGTGTCCACAGTTTCTCAGGTTTTAGAGGGGAGGGAGTTGGGGGGATGGGTTAGCCGGTGATGGGTATTAAGGAAGGCACGTATTGCATGGAGAACTGTGTGTTGTATGCAAACAATAAATCATGGAACACTACATCAAAAACTAATGATGTACTGTATGGTGACTAACATAATATAATTAAATTAAATTTTAAAAAATATTTATTAGAGCAATTTGGGGCATCTGGGTGGCTCAGTCAGTTGAGCAGCTGCCTTCTGCTCAGGTCATGATCCCAGGGTCCTGGGATTGAGCCCTCATAGGGCTCCTTGCTTAACAGGGAGTCTGCTTCTCCCTCTCCCTCTGCTGCTTCTCTCTCTCTCTGTCAAACAAATAAATAAATAAATAAAATCTTTAAAAATTTTAAAAAAAGATTTATTGGAGCAATCATAAGGCCAAGATCCCTAATATGTGAAAAATTTAACAAATTTATCAGAGAAGTCCCAATATCCCAGGAGAAAAATGGACAACGGACATAAGTGATCACCTCACAAGAAATGAGAAACAAATAAATAATGTCTTTGAAAATATTCTCAATATACATGTCAATTAAATCCATGAAAAAATTCTATTTATCACCAGCCAGGTAGGCAAAGTTTAACAAGAACTGAGTATCTTCTAATGTCAAGGTTATTAGAAAAATAATCACTAACATTCACTAGTATTATAGATTATTAAAACATTCTGGGGGCTAATTAGCAATAACTATTAAATTTTAAGTGCAAATATCAATCAATCCCTCCTACAAAATACCTGGCCAGTACTCTTCAGAACTGTCAGGGTGATGGGAAACAAGTGAGGACTGAAAATAGTCACAGCCCTGAAGAAACAGGAAACATGATGACTGAATGAGATTATTCTGGATTGGATTCTGGAACAACCCAACGAAATGCATTAGTGAAAACATCCCACTGAAATCTGGAGCCCAGTGAATAGTAATATGCCAATATTGGTTTCTTAGTTTTCATACCTAAACACAGTTTATGATATTATCATGATAGTATAAGATGTTAATTTTATAGGAAACTGGGTGAGGAATGTATTATCTTTGCAACTTGTTTATAAATCTAAAATAATTTCAAAATAAAGGGTTTGTTAAAAAAAATCATTTAACCTGCTGGTTAACTCCATTTTTGAGAAATGTATCCCATAGAAATAGCTTAACAAGTATGGGGAAAAATGTATATAAGGATATTCATCACATAATTGTAATTGGAAAAAACCCAAACACTGTACAAAAGGAGGTTTAATAATTAAGCGAGGTTATAACTATAAGATGGAATGTTATGCATCCATTAGAAAGGATGTTTACTAGACTTACAAATGCTGGCCAGAAAGTTGTCTATAGTATATCCTTTAAAAAAAAAAAGGCCAAGTTGCTATACACAGATATAGATAGAGAGAAAGAAATGATATACATAGGAGAAATTTGGTGAAATATATCATTGGTTTTTGAGAGATAAGAAAATGGAGGACTTTACTTTCCATGTTTTTCGATTTCTATTTTTAAAAACTTTTTCCTTCAAATATTATTACTTTAGTTATTGGGATTGTACAGTAGATATGTTTCTTTTCAAATATTGTATTGTAATGAAAAGAATCATGGACAATGAACAATCAGAAAATAAAGAAAAGTTCCAGTCTTGCCGTTGGCTAGCTCTGTGACACTGTGCATGTGGCTCAACTTACTTGGCCTCTATCTTCTCCCAGATAAACAGCAGGAAGTGGGATTTAATCACCTTCTAACATCTTTCTCAGACCTAAAATTCTATTAGTCGTTGGTCTTGAAGACTGAGATCTGTAGAAATTTGTGTATTTGGTCTCACAGCATCTCTGTTAGGAGGTAATATACAAATCATCTTTAAGCTGATGGAGGAGGACCTATGGGGTAAAACGTGGGATATATTAACTCATTTACTCAAGGAAGCTTATGAAAGCAGCGTGGGACTCTTGTGTCCAACTCACAGTGAACACAGCTGGTTTGTTGGAAATACATTAGGCTACTTGGTACATTCATCATTTAGAAACTGGTTTTGACCAAATTACTGGACAACATCAGACTGAGAGACTATATGTGCTCTCAGAGGTTAATGGACGTTTCAAAGCACCATGATTTCAAACTTTCTTTAAACTCTTTTATGCACTTTAATGAGTTGCTCCCAGTCAACCCTGGGCGCACTCATTACTAAGAGAATTCAAACAGTCTTTCCATTCCTTACAATTATATATTTTTCTAAAATCTATTCAGTTATTGTAGGCAGTGTTGGTTTATCAATTACCTCTCCAAGCTGTCCATTATCTATTTTGAGAGTATAATTTGTTTCCCGCATAGAGTATGTGTTAACAGCATGATGCGTTTTACATTTGTAATTAATTTTGAACTGACAAAGAAGGTAGGAAAAATTCTCCCATAAATAAAAGTAATGAATGCAAGTATTTAAACAAAAGGTCCTAGTAATTTCCAGCAAATTAAAAAAAAAAAGAAAAAAACACAATTTGCTCTATCTTTTAAACTAAAAATACCAAGATATCTTTTGTTCCTCCTTCATGATACTCTAGAGATTTTGAAATTCTAATACTAAAAAGGATAATAAATAACAGGTAGGCACACTACATTGAAACTGGGAATGAGAAATAGTTTATTTCTCAATAGCATTAATAACACCAGTTTTACTGTACATGACTAATTGGCTAGTCCACACAAAGTTTTATCAAAAAATCGGTGTTGTAGACATAAATTCCTACCCATGATGGAACTACGTATTTTGCTACTCATAGCACTTTTAAAATGATAGAGAGCTTGAAATTAAATTACACTAAATGCCTTTATATTTATTCGGCATTAAACCTTATTTTCCTTACTGTCGTTCTGCCAGTGTGATATCATCGGAGTTGAAGAGGGATGCTAATGCTATTTATATTACACTGCACTGTCCTCTAATTGACCTTGTTTGTGCAATGGAATGGCTGCTTTTCTCAAGCTGCCAGCCCTTTATTGCAGCATTTTGACCATGCGCTAGTGGCTCTTTGTGCTGCTGCTGAGTTCAAGAATCAATACTGCATTCCCCACAGCCAATAAAGGCAGCTGACAGCATGAATTAACTGAGTGTGGCCAGTTGCATGGAGGGCCATTGTCTTTAAGGAAAATCTGGATGTGATTACCAGCCTCCATCTCCGAGTGAAGGTTTTAATGCAAAGTGCGAGGTTGCTGTAATTTAATTTTGGCCTGCTGCTCTGACACACTCCCCTTCGCCACTGCTTCATGGAATCTAAGCGATTAATGGCCGCAAACCAAAACACATACGGAGACAAAGGCAAATACTCTCAGTCATACGATAGCGGTTTCACCTGACTTGGCCATTCTTTTCTGATAGTACTTGTATAACGTTCTGTTTCTCCGAGCCGGGCCTTCTGCCATAGTAATAAGTCAAGTCCAAGTTAAAAATCCAACTTGTTATGATCGCTGTACCTAAACGAAGTTTTCATATGTGGCATAAGGAATTTGCTGCCTTTGATTCAACTGTCAAAACTATGGAAAAATTGGTCTGTGCTCCTCAACTTCCACCCATTGCAAGATTTCCATACCCCCTGTTGCGCTGAACCTATTTTCCCTTACAACGAAATCAAATGGATTCGGTTCCATCTTTATCTTCTCCATAGAATTTATTGTCAACTACTTTCTCTTTCATAAAACATCCTCAGCTCTGGGGTTCTGTTCCCTTTGATCCTGCCTTCGTAGTGGGGCTGTTCCTCTCATGGTATCCCAGGCCACCTTCTCTTCTCACTTTCATGTGGGCCTTCCATGAAAGTGCTCATCCTTCTTCATGCCCACAAATACATTTAATTTCCAAGTACTGATTCCCAGATTATTATCTGCACCCCACCCTTCCTCATAAATTTGGTTGTCCCATCTCTACTTTGAAGTCCACATATCTCAACCTGAATGTGTCATCTCCTGTTGGGTTTTCCCAACGTGACCATCTGTCACGTATGCAAGAACATGGACTTTATCTTTGAATCCTTCCTTTCCTTAGCCCCCTACCACCAATCAGTTAGCAAGTTCTCCTACTCAAGTCCTTAATTTCTCAACCTAGCCACCCCCCTAATCTGACATTTCCCTTACCCCTCCTCCAGTCAGGCTCTCCAAGGTTTTCCTAACCACTCTCCCTGACCCTAGGCTGGTGCCCCTCCTCCTCCCCCTCCCACCCCCTGCTGAAATCTCTACTCGGCAACTAATCTTATCTTCCCCCAAATCAAATCTGTTCACATTACTTCTCCACTTCAAACATTTCAAAGACTTCCCACTAAGACTTTATCTCTTCAGCTTCAAGTTTTACAGTGTTTTGTCTTTTGCTTCTCCGCAGTGGCATCTCTTGTGGCTCGGCAGCTACTAAGTCAGTGATTTAAATACAAGGACATGGACCATGGCAGAGACTTAGCTTGAAACCAGAACAAAGGAAAACACCTATTAGACACTTGACTGCAATCATTATGCTCCATGGCTGTAGGTATTGCCTAAGCTTCTACAAGTGTGTTAGACAAAGGGAAAATCCACAGAATAACAAAGTGGGATTTATGTAAGCCTTTAAAAGCGGAAATGACATGTCATTTCTTGCTTTATCAAAAGACCTATATTTCTGAGAGAATTTGGGTATTGAAAACATCAGTTCTGTTTATAACTGGCAATGCTCTTGGTTGAAATTAATTCAAGCAGAGTTATTCAAGGGACAGTGTATTATATACAAACCATTTAACTTGAGCTTTAAAATGATTTTTCATGTCTGAGAATTATCAAGAAGATACCAGTTTGGATCAACACTTTCCATAAACTGGAATAAAACCTGTGGTTTCAAAGGCTTTTATTTTCAATGCAAACATTCGTGAGACTCTTAAAGGCACAGTATCTGATCTAGTCCTATTCAAAACTTTTGTTGTTATCATTAATTTTTTCAGGAGAGTTTTATTCTACCTGCAATGTCCCCAAATCTCCTAACCATTAAAAAAACAACACATTGAAGTATATAATTCTTACATCCCTCCTCTTCCAGAAAGGCCGAAATGAAGAAGCTGAATAGGCAGCCATGAAGCAAGAAATAGACATGTTGAGGAGAGCCTGGGTGGCTCAGTCGATGAAGTGTCCAACTTTATTTTTGCTGGGGTCATGATCTCAGGGTTGTGGGATCGAGCCCCACATAGGGCTCCATACACCATTCCAGCGTGGAGTCTGCTTGAGATTCTCTCTCCCTCTGCCCCTCTAAATAAATAAGTAAGTAAGTAAGTAAGTAAATAAATAAATAAATAAATAAATAAATAAATAAATAAGAAATAGGTGTATTGAACTTCAGATCAGCACATTATGCTCTGCCTGGGATAGCTGAAGGAAAGATGTTTGTTGTTTCCCTACCCTTCCTCCTGTCAGCTTTCATCTTTCATATTATGCACTTCCCTGACCAGGGAATCGTTAAGAGTTTGTGGGTTGGCAGCTTAACATCATTTGATCCTGTGTGAGAGAACAAGGGGCAGATAAAAGGAAAGCATGAAGAACTCTCTGCCCTACTCCATGTCTCTCAAGGTTATAGCGTGGAAGGAGATGCAGAGTAGCTCCACAGAGACAAAGCCACTGCTCTTTGTAATATATGATGAGCTCTTGGGCATTGGGAGGGATGTTTTGTGTTACATAGATACATTCACTCTGCCATTAGGAGAAGAGGAAACTTGGTTCAAGGAGCCCAAGGAGGAATGGGCAAGTATACATCTCTTGCTCACCCTCTCTTATTACGTCAGGAGCTGCCTGGCATGGAAGCATGAATACTAGCTTTCTTGAAAAGAAAGTGGACACGAAGGAGAGAATGTCTCACCCCCTCTATACTTGGGAAGGTACACTTGTATAGCTGCTCCCATGACTTCAAAGTGACTAATTAAACCCATTAAATATCTGTGCTCTTGATTTATTTTACCTTAAATGATTTTTCTGAGTAGCAAGATGATTTTTACCAAGTTTCCTTAATCAAAGGCATCATTCTCCAGATTAGATCTGTCTAAAAATGTATTTCATCGGATTTAGCATACTTTACACCTTCCTGAAATAACCCTACATTTTTAATGACGCTTGTGGTTGCCTGGCCTCTCGACCTGAGAGAAGAATGATAGCAGCCCAGTTCTTCAATGGCATGCAAGTCTGGATGGGGAGTGGGGGAGTGGAGAGCTATCCATCAAAGCCCTTGCTATTGGCATGTCCACACAAATGGCTGTATGTATGTGAGACCCTGAAAATATATCGGCTTTTCTCTCTCTTTGGTAATGTGCAAAAGCCACGTTTACCTGTTATTCTCTTTTCTATTCCTCATCCTCAGCCACAAGTTATGTTTCCATGAATAAGAAAATGTGGCTGCTTTTTGTTTTTCCATCCAAGTCTCTGGGTGAATTATCTGGCTAAAGCAAAAGGCCAGGGGGCCTTCTGGATGCTCTTGATGATATACGGGAAGGCTATATGGCATCAGCTGGGAAAACCGCAGTCAACATTGGAATAATCAAAAGTGACCTACATGCAATGTGGGGCAGTCAAGAGGGGACACCAGGAAGCAGGTGGTCTATATGACAGAGGATCGATAACTCCCGTAGCAGGGATAAAATAGATTCCAAATGGAAAATAAACTCGTGGAGAATAGGCAAAGGAAGACCAGAGAAGGGGCGGGAAAAGAAGCCAAACCTGCAGGAAACAACACAACAAAGAGAATGTGAGGGTGAGTGCGGGGCCCACAGCTGATGTGATGATGAAAACTGAATGAGAAAAGGGAGAAGACAGTCAGTACGCATTTGCTTCCACAGCAAAGAAAAGGCATAATGCGAGCCCTCAGAAGCTCGAGCTACTCAAATTAGCCAGGATCTTCTCCATTCTAATTTAACATGCTTACGAAAAAGGTTATCATTTGTAAGAGATGTTGACAGCCTCAAAAACTTGGTTTTGTTTAGTGAGGCCTAGTTTTTAGTAAGGAAACAAGGACAACCCACATTTCATTTCTTTGAAAATATATTCCAATGAAAAGGGAGACGGATAGAGGTAAACCTAATTTGCATTATTTAGTTCAAAAGAAATGTTGCTTTGATGCCACTGTGTATATTTGCGGTGCTTCCTCGCTCTCTTGGGAGCTGGTGTGTATTAACATTCCATTCCTCTTTTTCATTATTGCTATCACATATATTAAAACATGCACGCGCACACATACACATGCAGTATTAGCTGATAAAGCCGTAACGGCAACCTCCAATATGAGAACTTTCTCCAGAATTCAATCCCAAACATCAATAAAACTAAATACTCTGACAAATGTTAATGAAATTTCATTACATTAAAAAAAAAAAAAAAACAACAACAGCATTGGAATTTCATGACTCTGGGTCCCACCGTGGGTCATGTGAATCTGCGCTTTTAGGGAGTCACACTATTCTGTAGTCGGGCCTGAAGAATATTTCAAATCTCATTCAAATGGTGGAACATTGCATTATCTACGGCATCATCTTGATTTCTTCCTTTTATTTTTTATAACCGAAACTCACGATGCATTATTGCTCCTATGCCAGGGGAGGAGTGGGGCATCTCATTTCCTGCCTGCTTGCTGACGCACAGGGAGGATTTTTGCTTCCAACCCTGAAAGCCTATGTGGAAATCAGAAGTCAAGGACTGTGATCTTCCTAAAGAAACAGCTTTACAAAAATCTCAAGCTCTTCCTGCAATGCAGCAGATGTGCTGGTTGATGCCAAGCTCCAGCTAGCTCTCAAAAATGCTGACACAAAGCCTGAGGCTCTGCAAGGAACCAAAGTGATGTTTACACAATGCTGTGAGGGTCCATGAGACGCCCTCCTTGGAGTGCCCTTCAAGTATGCCTTTTTGTTCCTGCGCCCTGCCTGGGGCTTCCACTGGTCTTGCTCTCCCTGTGTCTCTGCGTACTTGGCCTGGGTTGGAATCTCCATGAGGGCAGATCCATGTGTGCCTCTCACCTCCGGCACAGAGCCTGGGCACCCAGCAGGTGCTCCAACAGTTACGTGCTGGATGCAAATATACAGAAAGTATAACTTGGAAGAAACCTCCTGAGTTTCGATCTTCTTAGCTGAGTCACTTCCTGGATCTGGCAGGTAGCTCTACATTCCTAAAGGAAGATATGTCATTGAGGTCATTGAGGACGGCCGACTCCCCTTCTGCCTGGAAGGGAAGAAAAGCCCAATGTGCCCCCAGGCGGATGGCATGCCTCTTTCTTTCCCCTTCCTATGAAGTGGTCTCTCAACACAGCCCTCAGTGAGAGGCTGCCCAGTGCTGGTCTTTGTTTCTGGGCTGGAATTCCTTTGCTCCTAAGGATGAATCTCAGCCATGGTCTGAGCCACTTCCCTGTGTCTCACCCAATAAGTGAGTAAGCTGCTGCTTCCCAAGTCCAAATCAGCGTTGCGCTTTTTCCTCTGGACCCTAGTATTTTCATTTGGGGTGAGTAATACGAAGTAGAGATACCTGGATTATGATAACTCCCCCTCAGCTCCAGCTCCAACTCCAAGCTAAACTCCATGCCTGATTTAAGGAAGAAAACAAACAAACAAACAAGCAAAAGGCATGGAGAGACTGGAGAGATGGTGAGTCCCTCCAGCGACTGCCTTCTTCCCAAGTGCCCAGCCCTGCTAGCCACACCACCCCCCTGCATTGTGACAGTGCGTGATTCATGGCTGTCTGCGTTCAAGCGAGCAGGGCTTTTGCTGCAGTCTGCACATCTGCTGGATCCTGAGAAGAGCCCACGTTTTATCAAGTCTTTCCCTTAGGAAGATCACAAACCACTTTATGCACAATCATCTCTTCATCCAACCCTGTCACTTGGGAAGTGAAGACTACAGGGAGCCGTAGATAAAGAGGCTGTAATAACTCTAACTAAAATTTGGCTGGGATGTTGAGGGTTACTCTGTCCTCCAACAGAATGTGCCATATGTTCTTCTGTAAGCACAAGTGACTGAATCTTTGAATTTATTCTTTATCTGAAAGATAGTTAAAATGAGTTGTCAAACACTCTAGTTTGGGACCATATTCAAGACTTTTTTTTTTTCCCCAAATGGCTCTTTGGGTAATTAGGACATTCATATATATACTATATACATATAGTATATATATATATATTTTTAAAAAAAGGTCTTTAGTCTATTTGCCTATTTAAGAATTTTCAAATTTGACTGTCAGAGCCAATCCAGGGAGATATTTAATATAGAAATGGTTTCCATATTATTAAACCATGCATTGATTCTCCAGCACATTTAGATAAAGATAAAGATCTTAGTCTGGGCTGAGTGGACAATGATCGCAGCCCTCCCCACTACACACCGACACACGTGCATATATGCGAATGTGCGCACACATATGCGCACACACACACACACACACACTTTTATCTTTCTGAGAACTGCTACCACCTCGCCTCTTCCTTTAGGCCACAGGATCTGTAAAAGTGAGAATTAAAGTTCTTTGTGGTTTAATAAGGAGTTAAATGAAAAGAACCAGAGTTTTCCTTTTGCTTGAACCCCAACCTCTATTTGTTCATCCTATACGAGTTTTAAATGACCCCACTTCCCTAAGACTTAATTATGTTATCTCATTCTCCGTGAACCCCCTGTGAGGACCTCACTGTGGGGACTCGAAGACTTTGTGGGAAGTGTCAAACGTGTTTTATAAGGAAAACTATATTTTACTCTTTTGAGGCTAGCAAAGATAGAAAGGAGTGCTTCTCTGTGTCGTTTTAATGTATGAACCTAGGGATAATTCACTTAGCCAAATAAAGGAGCTTTTCTGACTTGATTTCTGTGCATGTTTGATGTTCACTTGAACCTACCCACCTGCTGCTTTGTACGAATGGGTACTGGAAAAACTTTTTCTGTCCCTTAATTTGTCCAATTCCAACCTGAAAAAAAATATTCTAAGGAAATTTTTGGATGATATCTATTTATCTCTCCTTTTTAAATAGAGACCAACAAAAGACTTAGCACATACAAGGGACTCGCAAAATAAAAATGTGGCTTTATAATAAGTTATTCACAGTCTGAGTAACAAAATTCATCCCAGGTGAAAGCTGTTCTTTGGAGAAGTGGGTGATTTCACTGATGCCCTGAACTCAAATTGTATGAAAACATTCCGGCTCTTTGTCTAGCCACCTGGGCTGCCTTTTGGATTAAGCAAAATTCACTTTTTCTTTACTCCTAAAATACCATTTATTTTCTTCATTTAGATATTTAAAGGGAAAAAAGAAACAGATAAAAATAAAAATTACTGAAGAGGGAACATAACAAATCATCCCCTCAACAGAGGTGGTTGGGGAGTGCAACCTTTCACAACCTTTTCATTCTCTGAGTGAAAAACAAAAACAAAAACAAATTGGAGACATTTCCCCTTGAAAGCTGCACAATGATTTGTCTTCTGAGAATTATCAAAGTGATTTTGTGTTCTCAGAAGTATCAAACCATACTTGGTAGGAAAAACCGTAACTACTAACCTATGGTAGGAAAAACCATAACTACTAACCTATTAATAATGTTATCTTAAAAAGTGAAGTAGAGACAACTAAGGAGAGAGTTTTTCTAAAAATGTAAGCGTAGGAAAAGTAGGAGACTCAAAATGACCTGTCAATCTTAGAGCACGATTTTTGAAATAATAACTTAGTAACTTCGATCTCTAGAGTTCTACTTTTTTAATGCTAAATGTATCTATTTTCACTTAATCTTCCTTTTTCATAAGGTTTAAAAGATAAATTTTCTGATATAAAATTGCTGAATTAGACAAATGCCATTTGTTTGATTAATGTCTCTCATAAGCAAGAACTGCATGACCTCTGCATGTTTCTGTCAGGTGTCATTTTGGGCTACATTTAAATTTGAGCAGGACCAAGAAAGGATTGATTTCACTGTGATGATGTGCCTTTCTTGTTTGCAGATAATTAGCATGAAAAATATTTCATATATATAAAATGCCATGATAAAAGAAGAGAAAAGGAACACAGTCAACTCAGAGCATATTTTATTTCAAAGATAGAAAAGAATAAATTTGAAATAAGTTCCCTAAGACTTATAAGTAGTTTTCATTCACTGTGGCATCTACTGACTTGCATTTAGTTATCATATTTTTATTACTATGTGACCCATATTAAACCAATTTAGGTTTGGGGATGGATGAGCTGATCAGTTAGATTAGCACAAATATTATTTCCCTAATGTAATGTTTTTAATCACTTTTTCATTTAAACGGCTGTAGTTGATATTTTAAGTATAATCTCTCCTTTACCAGTTAGGAATGTACTTAGCTGCAAGTAACAAAGTACTGAAATGGACAAAATAGTGTTGAGTTTTTCCCACAAACAAAACAACAACAACATCAACAAAAAGTCGAAAGACAAGCTGTTTCTGATGTGTGTTCAACAGCTCCATGATGGCCGGCCGGACATTTCTGTCCTTTTACAGTTCAGATTGCTGCACATCTGCACTCAAAACAAGAATAGAGTGAAAAGTGATGCCAACTCTGTCTGTTCTTTTTTATAAGAAAAGGAAAACCTTCCCAGGAATAATCTGAACAGACTTCTTCTTAGATTCCATTGGCAGAACTGACTCTCATGGCTGCCCTTTACACCGTGGACGCTGGGAAAGCAAGGAAGATGATGGTTGTGATTGGTTTTGATCAATTACAATTTACCTCAGATTCAGGGAGGCAAAATACGTCACCATTCTGAAAAAAATGTGGAGGAAAGGAAGAAAGGAGAACGGATGTTAAGCAGGCGATAACACTGTCCGTCCTATATCCATAAATATTTATCCATGGTTCTCTTGCTTATTGCCAAAATATGCCACCTGTTATGTGAGCTTCAGTCTTCAAACTCAAAGTGCTTGTCACATTGCAACAGTCAATCACATCATCTTGGTATGGAAAGAAGCATACTTATTACTGATTTCCAGTGTCCTTAATCTCTCTCATTAGAACTGATCCTACATGACAGTAGAACTTAACTGAAGTACAAATAAAATTTTTTATTTCCCTACCATCATTGAAAGAGGGTCTCACGTGGGCCCATCCATGTTTTCACAGTCATTTTCTCCACATTTGCTCTCTCGGGCAGTAAGGATCAGGTTGTTTGGTTCATTGTATGGCGCCCAGACCCTCACCAATGGTTATTGACAGAGCTTAATGGAAAGTTCACAAACACTGGCATAAGACAGACCTGGGCTTGCATCCAAGTTTTTTCTCTTACTTTCCACCCGACTTTAAGTAAGTTACCTACTCTCTTTGGACCTCATTTTCCTCATCCGTACACAAACATAACCATTCCTAGGTCATCAGCAGCCACAGGATGGGATGGGTAGACAAATGTAGAGGACACATCCTGATGTGCTTCTCTCTCTCTCCCTTAAAAGTGAAGCCTAACATGAGAGCCAACCCAGTGCTAAGGAAAAAAAAAAAAAACCCTTAAGGTTTCAGTATGGATTTTTAATCTTGTCCTTAAGTGCACACAGAAAAATCTTTCAGTCAGTCCTGGTTAGTAGAAAACAGACTACAATTCATAGGGGTTGGAGTATGGAGGCTGATGAAGACAGATATCCAGGTTTCCAGGAATGATGGAGAACTGAGCTGTTCTAGGACAGTGAGTAGGTTCTAGAGTTGCAGTTGTCTGTCAAGTCTTGCTTAAAATCTCTTTCCTGACATCTTCAACCCTCATTAAATAAGTTGTTCTTCCCCTGTCGAACCTCGTTCTTTCTCTCAGTTTATTTTATATTCAATCTAACTCATCAGTTTTATGATTATTTCATGTATGTTATCTGCCCTCTCACCTGTAAAAATAGGATAATAATAATAATACCTTTTTCAGTGGAATTATGTAGGGATTAAATGAGATACTGTAGGTGAAAGGGCCTAGCACAATGTCTGACTCATGTCCTTGAGATATAGTCATTGCGTGTTCATCTGTGTGTGTCTGTGCATACTTTCTAACTACTTACTCATCAGAACTTTTCAAAGTAATTTTCATCATTCTTGGAATAGTTTTGGGGTTTCCATAAATTTCCAACTTTCTCCGTTTTATTCATTGTAGTCTTTCGGAAATCTTCCCGAGGGATAGAAGGTACAAACAGATGCTCTGCCTACACTGAATAAACATTTCCAAGCCATTACATTTATATGAAAAGTCCTTTCTCATCTAATTTGTAAAATTTTGTCTACAGCAAAGATTGCTAAAGTTCCATCGATGGGGAATGGACTTGACGTGACTCTGTCAGGAAATACTCCCCAAAAACGGCAAAAGCCACTTCTCTAAAGGAAAGTTTTGATGAAGAGGCTCGCCGGGCCCAAACCGACTCTCCTATTAAAAGACTAACACCCTGCATGCACCAGTAATTCCTTCCCAAACATTCATTTTATGATGGGTAGACACAGCCTTAATGGAAGTTAAAACTGTATTTGAGGGATTGTTTGTGAAAATTGGAGGCACATTACGCATGAATCTCATTTACGTAGAACTAGAGAGAGCAGCCATGCTACTTACAAAGCATTAGAACAAAATCCTTGTCATAAATAAAATAAAAAGTCAGACGTAGTGTTTTATAGCTAAATTGCATATGCTGATTTTGGTACCTTTCCTTTCCTGGCCCCCAAACTATTTAAGTAATAAAGTTCTAATTGCTATACGTACCAATTAAGAGTCCTTGGCAAACTGTTTGCAAGTGAATAATAAATGATTCAAACCTATAAATAAAATGAAAATATGCTAAAATAGTAATGATAGACTGTACATACAAATGAGCACACTGGGGGCTTCCCTGCAGGAGAAAAGAAAAGCCTCCCTCTTGTCAGCATTGCCATTTTTTTTATGTAGCAAGGGAAAAGGCAACGTTAGCAAACAAAAATTGCCTTTCACTTTGCCAACAAGATAAATAGAATGAAATTTCAATGAAAATGACGGGAAAATGTACATGATTGATGCTAAATTTGCAAAAATTCCAAAGATATGGGTACAGTTTGTCATCAAAAATGATGTAGAAATCTTTTTGTTTTGTCAGAAAAATTATGCAAAGAAAAAATTGCCAATTTTCCTCCTCCAGCTCTTGTCCTTGCCTCTTCTAGAATCTGTTTGCTTTTTGAAGAAAAGAGACAGGAATATTTTTACTTTAAAATCTTTTATTTTGCTAATCACTAAGAATGTGTGGCAGACATGTTTCCGTGGGAGCTTTCATGAAGATAATGGGCCTGCATCTGTCCCTCAGAGCATTGGAGGAGGACCAAAGGAGGAGCCGTACATGAAAGCCCTTTGCAAATTTCAAAATGCCCCCAAAATGTTCATTTTCCTTATTAGCTAAATGCCGACTTAGATACATTTAAATACTGTTTGTGGAAAAGAAAATGAGATTCTAAACTCTAAATCAAAGGGAAATTAGATAGCCTTAAAAATGGGGATGGGAGATAAGGAAAAAACAAAACACGCTTTTACTAACATTTAGAGATCAGGCCTATACTCAAACCTCATCTTTTATAACAACAACTCACTCCCCCCACCCCCCACAGATCAGTAGAGCAGAGACTCGTATATCTGAGTCTTCTCTGAAAGTCCAGCCCTTATTAACGGAGGAGGTTCATAAACACATATTCAATGAATGAATGAATGAATGGTCACTAATGAACTAGGTACAGAGTTCTTTTTTTTTTTTTTACTTGCAATAGTTTATTTAATCTTTATGTTGAACATATGAAATAGGCTTATCCTCAAATTTTTTATAAGAAAACTGAAACTTGGAAAGGTACTTGCCATGCTATGGGTACTGTTGTAAGCATTTCACATAATTATATTGTTTAAACTTTGTTGCAATCCTATGGGGTGAGCTCTATTATCCCCATTTAAAAATAAGAAAACTGATACAGAAAGAAGTAAAATTCCTTGCCTAACCAAGGGGTCCCACGAAGCAGGATTCAGATCCTAGAAATCTGACCCCAGAGACATACTTTTGTTTTTTAAAGATTTATTTATTTATTTTAGAGAAAGAGAGAGAGAGAAAGCATGCAGGAAGGGCAGAGGGAGACGGAGAGAGAATCTCAAACAGACTCCTGGCTGAGTGCTGAGCCCCACACAGGGCTCGATCTCATGACACTGAGATCATGATCTGAACCGGAACCAAGAGTTCACCACTTAACTGACTCTGCCATCCAGGTGCCAAACCACCACCCCACAACCCCAGAGATACACTTTCAACGTGAATATTATTCTGCCTTGCCTGCTGAGGGCATGCAGTAAGAATGTGGTATGGACCAGATTTTGTATCCAGCTCTGCTTGACTCCAAAACTCCAAAATGATCTCTTTCCATTCCATATACAGAAGAATATTTTCAAAGTTGCCAAAACAGAAGGTTGGAGCAAAAAAGAGTTGGAGGATTGGGAAGATCTTGGTAGGAAAAAACTGAAATTGATTTTGGCAGTTTTGCTGAAGGTGCTCAGGAGCCAAAGAGGAAGAAAGCACTGACATGAATGCAGCTCACCAGACCCAGGAGAGAGTCTGAATTCCATCACTTGTTAAGTGGATGACATTGAACATCTTCATTCAGTTGACCTAAGACTCAGTTCCTCAAATGAGAAAACCAAACAAAATAGTAAAACAGATGCCATGCAACTCAGTTTTTTGCCAGTGTAACTAGACATATGAACTTAGAAAGTGTCGCTGTCAGAGTGGCAGTATGGTTTCACTCTTTTATAGGAACTATTGGCCAAATTTGGACAGAAATAAATCATGTCTTGTTTGGTGGGAAGGAGCATGTGATGTTCAATTTTGTTTCATTTGAAGGCTCTTCTGAAAATCAGCTATACTTTACAGTTAGACCATAGGGTCAGCCTCTTATTTTTTTTTAAATAAATACAGACTGCTCTAGAGTAAAGATCATTAAAAATTCAATCTTTTGGTTTCTAAATCAGTTACAAGGAATTACTTAAAGAAATAAGGGATTATAACAATGAGAGCGATTTCAGAAACATGTTTAGTCCAATCTTGTGTCTTTTCTCTAAATGTATTTGAGCTGGTTCAACCATGAATCCTTTCAATCAACTAGAGTCTACTGAATACTCACCGTATAACAATAACACTTACTGAACAATGCTATGTGTTATGTACAGTGCTAAACTTAATTTGGATTAACTCATTAAATCTACATAATAACCCTCAGGAAGGGTCCTTTTATTACTACCATTTCACAGATAAAGAGACTGGAACATAAAGAGGTTAAGGGACTATCCAAGAACACAGAAGTTATAAGTAGTCAAGCCAAGCTTAAGACCAGGTATGTATAACTCCAGAGCCCACGAGACTAATTCCAAGCCATAGAGAAACTGTATCTGGGGCTATGTTAATTTGTAAAAATTCATTATTTAGATATAATATTAACTTTACAGAAAACTTGAAAGAATAGGAATAGTACAAAGAACACCATTATACCATGTATATGATTCATCTATTAAAATTTTACTCAATTTCTTTGTCATTTGCACAAGGAAGAAGAAAGAAAGAAAGAAAGAAAGAAAGAAAGAAAGAAAGAAAGAAAGAAAGAAAGAAAGATGGATAAATAGATGATAGAAGACATATAGATAGATCAGTAGATCCATTGATCTATAGATTGAGCAAGATAGTTACAATAGGTAGGGAGATGCGTAAGTAGGTAGATGGATAGATGGGTGGGTGGATGGATGGATATAAATTTATAGATACAGATATATATCACTTTTTTCCTGACTCTAGAGAATGAGCAGCATATGTTAGGGCCCATTATCCCCATATACTTCAGTGTCTAATTCTTAAGAAGAGGATATGTTCTCACATAAACTACAGTACAGTTATGAACCTCAGTAAAATTAACATTGATGGATACTATTTTCTAATCTACCGTCTAATCTAAGTCCAATTTTGTCAAGTGACCCAATAATGTCCTTCAAGAGCATTTTCCCCCTCCTGTGCAAGGTGCAGTCTAGAGTCAAGTAATGCATTTTATTATTATGTCTCTTTAGCCTACTTTAATCTAAAACATTTCCACAACCTTTCGTTGTCTTTTACGACAATGACAAGTTTGAAGGAAACAGTCTTTTTTTTTACATTGAGATATTCTTCATTTTGGGTTTATGTGATGTTTCCTTATGATTAAATTCAGCTGATGCATTCCAGTTTGGAATAACACATAAGTGATGTTGTGTCCTCAAGTTATCACATCTGGAGGCACATCATGTCCATCTGTCCTTCCCTGATGTTAATTTGGATCACCCAGTCAAGGTTTGTCTGATTTCACCATTATATATTGCTACTATGCAGTTGCTTATTATATAGAAATTAAATTGTATATAAATATATATAAATAATACTCAGTATGTAGCGATAATATAGTTAGTATTATGTTGGTACTGCTTTTCCCCCTTCCAACTACAAGCAATCTGTGCAGAGACACTTAATATCATACAAATATCTTGCTTCATCAAAATTTCCCTCTGGATCAATGACTCTTGTCTGATCCAATCTTTAGCAAGATGGGTGCAAAACAGTGATTTTCTAACTCCAGCACTTCCTCCATTTTTATGAGTAGGCACTTGAGGGTCTACTGTAAGTTAAGAACCCTGCCTTTTCCTCCATTTGTTTATTTATTTTTTTGACGTGAGCTTACAATTTTTTTTTCATTTTTCAGTGGCTTATTACTGTACTAATTGTTTTCGTGCTCAGATTGTCTTAGATGTGGTTAGTAGGGGTCACTTAAGAGTTGTTCCCATGTCCTTGTAATATGTCCCACCAGTTTATTTATTTGGAGCAGGGGGTGGGCACTTTCTTATTTTCTAGATAATAAGATAGTCCCAATTCATCCTGTAGCTACTGTGCCCCAGCCCTGAAATCAGCCATTTCTTCAAGGAATCTTAATTGCTTTTCATAGGGAATAGTACAAGGCACAAAACACTAGTATGATAGGCTTTTTTGTTTAATCTTTTACCATTCCTTCAGGTAGAATTTCTAAAAAATTTTTAAAACTCTCAGGCATCTTCCACTAGTTAGACCATGAACTCTCTCACGTATGTGGGACTTTCATCAAGTCTTGAAGGAGTCCTAAGTAGATAATGGAGGAGAAAAAAAAAAAAGGAATGAAGAGCATTCTCAGTTCCATTCCTAAAATTTTCGAGTGGGAAATCCTCAACCCTGAAGATCAAGAAATTATTTTTTAGAACTCTTAAGCCAAATGTATTGTGAAGAAATTTCAAAATTTTTCAGTGGAAACTAGTTTTACAAGATCCTCTTTGAAAAAGGCACTGCAGTCAAGTTTAGGCAATGACGCTTACCAATGTCCCCGCCCCCACGTAAATTAGCAATACGTATTAGTAAGTTAAAGACTCTGTTAAGTCCTGCATTAGAGACAACTGGTTAATGTTAACCCAGTACTGCCACATTCACTCGCCCCACCCCCGTAACACCTGTTATCATCATTCAAGCATTGTCTGAGAATTTTAATTTGCATAGTTGAAGTGGCTATTGAGTTGCCTTTAAGGTCTGTCCTCTCCTCCATAGCTTAGCCCTCTCTAGAGCTCTCAGGAATTGCTTTGCAACCAGTTATTTGCTTCTCCAACTGTTCCATTTGACAAAAAGGTCCTAGAGGACAGAAATTTGTTGTTCTCAATATTTGCCATTTCTGCTACAGTACCTGGTACTTAACAGGCATTCGAAAAGTGTTAAATTGAAGCACTGACTTGCCTGAGAGATATCAAATTTACTTGAAATTTTATCTTAGTTCGGAAGCTGCTCTTCCCTCACCTTTATCCCCATTCAGTGAACTATTTTGAATTAATTTTACCTGGGACCCATAACACTTACTCTCCTTGATCCTAGAATAGATGCCCCGTTGAAAAACAAAGCCAAGCAGAAGCAATGCGTGTTGAGAGTTCTTGAGTTGCTTGGAGCAGTGAGGTTTTTAAGGGGGTGTGGCCGCCGCCGGCTTCTCACCCGTGACTGAGTGGAGCCTAAGCGCAAAACAATGTGTCGGTCCCTTCAGAGTCTTCTCGTCCTCTTCCCGGGGCTGGAAGTTTCGTGGTAAGTTACCCCCTTCTCTCCTGGAGCTAGTATTCTAGTGGGTGAAGACAAATGAAAACAAAGTGAGCAAATAAGCAAACAAGAAAACTCCCAGAGCCTTAAGCACTTTGAAGACAATAAAACAACGTAATAAGATAGAAGGTAAGCGAGTGGGGTTAAAACTTCGAAGAAGTCAACCCTATGAAAACCCGGGAGCTGAGAATCTTAGGAAGAGGGGCTGCCTCAACAAGTGCAAAGGCCTTGAGGCGGGAAGGGGCTGTGCAGGGCTGAGCACCGGAAGTGACCCCGTGACAACGAGGCATGGGCATCACGTGACGTACCCCGGCTGTGGCTGGAGACTCTTCTTAGCGGCATCCTGCGAAGGAGGAGTGCAGGAAGGAGGAGGGAGGAAATGATAAAGAAAGGTCTGAGAGCTGTGAAAAACAGCAATAAATAAAGGAAGCCCGGTTTTAAAGTTAAGGGATGGATGATAATGTACCGAATCTGAGTGAGCAGCACGATGGGAAAACAGTACTGCTCCTTAACGGCTTATACCTCAAATCTCCTCGCTTCCTCTCCCTTGGCTTTTCCCTTTGTCTTCCGCTGTCAATGCCTTATCTTCTGTGTGTCTCCCCCAAGGCCCCCTCCTGGCTGATCAGGGCTCTCTCTTCTATTTTTGCTCTCCCTCTGCTCCCTTCACCTTTGCTTATCCCTCTTGTGGGTCCTAGCTCCCCCCTCAGCTCACGTTTCTCATTCATACTAATTTATTTGACAGACCTTCACCAAATCACTTCTATAGCCCAGTCACTCTCCTTAGTACCTGAAGGAGAGACCAAGATGGATTAGCTCTAGTGCTCCCTGCCCTCAAGGAACTTGTGGGCTTCTAGGGGAGGCAGATGAACACATTGTTCCAAGGTAGTGTGTGCTATATAAAGGAATAGACCCGTAGATGGCCCTTCACTGCCATAGCCCTCCTCTGCCTCAAGCAGTCATAATATAGCAAGAGTCTCCTGACATTCCTGCTTTGAGCTCTCTGCCCTAAAATCTATGTCACATGCTGCCTTAAAATTAATCTCCCTGAAACACTGCTCTTGTGAATTTTGTAGTAAGACAGAAATGGGTTCAAAATATGTCCCCCCAAATAGAAACTTAAGTGCCTTGTGGGATCCTGGATAAGATCCTGGGACAGAAAAAGAAGAAACTGATGAAAGTCA
Organism: Eumetopias jubatus; assembly: GCF_037043125.1. Classification (NCBI taxonomy): domain Eukaryota; kingdom Metazoa; phylum Chordata; class Mammalia; order Carnivora; family Otariidae; genus Eumetopias; species Eumetopias jubatus. Next base: position 175,215,763 of record NW_028274810.1, read on the forward strand.
AAAAGGTCCCCTTACCCATGTTAATTTTTGGTGGATAGTTGTTGTATGGTAAAGTAATGCCAGGAGAAGCAAGAGAGAGGTCTATGGGAACTCTATGATTTTGCAACCCTCCTGTAAGCCTAATGCTTACTAAAAATATTAGTTAAATATTAGTTAACATTAGCTAGCTAATACTAGTGAATATTAGGGGTTTTTTTTTAAAGAAAGAATGCACATCATTGAAAATGTTCAGGGACAGGAAAAAAAAAATAGAGTATATCTAGTGACTTTGTCTTAATAGCCACTAGATGATGACCACAAAAGTCAGGGCGTGCTGCCTCTGACCAAGAGAGGGGAAACACGATCAGAGAGGAGCCAGGTCCTCTGCCTGGTTGTGCCCACATATGTGTTTGTTTCATAATAATTCTTTTTTTTAAAGATTTTATTTATTTATTTGAGAGAGAGAGAATGAGAGATAGAGAGCACGAGAGGGAAGAGGGTCAGAGGGAGAAGCAGACTCCCTGCTGAGCAGGGAGGCTGATGCGGGACTCAATCCCGGGACTCCAGGATCATGACCTGAGCCGAAGGCAGTCACTTAACCAACTGAGCCACCCAGGCGCCCCCCTGTTTCATGATAATTCTTAAATTGTGCATATACATTCTAATATCATTCCAAATGAGTATTGGGCCTGAGAGTGCTAAGTAAATACACAAATTACGTATCATTCAGAAATAAATATATGCTCCAACACTGGCAAGCTGGGCAAATTACTTTGTCACTCAATTGGTTGTCATAAGGATTCAATGAAATAATGTATAAAACACTTAACATGAGCTTGGCCAATAATAATAAATGCTAGCTTGCATCTCATATAGAGTTATATATTTTATTATATTGCACAATAGTAACAAAACTAACTATAAACAAAGAAGAAATGATCGTCTCAAACCAGAAGTAAACCACTTTATTATCATCATTATTACTGTTATTGTTATTATGGTGTTAAAGTAATAATAGCTAAGAATTATTGAACTAATACTATGCTTCAGAAGCTTCAGAACTAGAGCTAGTTCTAAGGGGTCCCAGGAATCTGGATGTTTAATTTTGTAAGTGATTCTCCACATTTTTAAGTGATCAGTGGATCGCACTTGGAGAAAACAGAGCTCTGGCAGTGAATTGTGTAAGACTGTTGAATCACAGACCTGTACCTCTGAAACAAATAATACATTATATGTTAAAAAAAAAAAGAAGAAGAAGAAGATAGTAGGAAGGGAAAAATGAAGGGGGGGAAGTTGGAAGGGGAGACAAACCATGAGAGACTATGGACTCTGAGAAACAAACAGGGTTCTAGAGGGGAGGGGGCAGGGGGATGGGTTAGCCTGGTGATGGGTATTAAAGAGGGCACGTACTGCATGGAGCACTGGGTGTTATACGCAAACAATGAATCATGGAACACTCCATCAAAAACTAATGGTATAATGTATGGTGATTAACATAACATAATAAAATAAATTTAAAAAAAGAAAAGAAAACCGAGCTCTGGCAGCACTATCCCATAGAGATAGCAAGGGTTTTAACATGTAGGTTTTATTATTATTCAAGTATGGCAAGGCCAACAAATCAGAAAATTACTGCCATTGAATCACAGGTCCCAAGAAGATGGAGCATGCCATTCCATGGGCGGGGGCCACATGGGGAAGTACCAAGGGCAGTCAGATGGCCGAGAGAAGGGGGTAAAATGTGCGCAAGAGCCTTTATTGTTGGTTTGCACAGGGAGGAGTAGGAGAAGCAGGGTAGGCAGCCTTAAAATTGGCTAATTTGAACAATTTCCATGGGCTCTGGGGCATAGGTCTATCCCTAGTTGTCTGGTACCTGGTCCTGGGATGATTAGGGCAGGTGAATAGTGGCTTGGAGTATGTAATTTTAAATTTCCTAGTAGCCATTTTTAAAGAGAAAAAAAAAAGTGTCTTAAATACTACCATTTCAACATGTAAGTGATACAAAAACTATTAGTGATATTTTATGGGTTTTTTTTTTAAAGATTTTATTTATTTGACACAGAGAGGGAACACAAGCAGGGGGAGCGGGAGAGGGAGAAGCAGGCTTCCCGCGGAGCAGGGAGCCCGATGCAGGGCTCGATCCCAGGACCCTGGGACAATGACCTGAGGCAAAGGCAGACGCTTAACGACCGAGCCACTCAGGCACCCCTGATATTTTATGTTTTTAACATTAAATCTTAAAATCCAGTATGTATGCTCTACTTAAAGCATGTGATTTTGACTAGACGCATTTCAAGTGCTCAATAGCCACACGTGGTTAGTGGATACTCTGTTGGAGAGTGCAGCACTAGAGAGCCATAGAAGAATTCACTGAGGTTGATGGAGACTTAAGAGAATCTCTGAGTATCTGTTTGGTGGTGGCAGCCACGTGATTCATTAAAGTGATCTCTATCTTCTGACCCCTGACCCCACCTCAGCATATTATCAACACTGCTCTTGTCTTTTGCTAACCCAGTCCCCTGCCCTCCCCCTCATTACCACATCCCCCATCACTGCTGTCACCTCCTCGTTCCCTGTCTCTCCCTGTTAGTCATCTGTCCTGGGTAAGACAAAGGACAGATGCTTTTTTCAGGTTGCTCTCATCTTGGTGGAGAGAAGGATGTCAGAAGAACTTCCAAGCAGGCTTAAGGTGCGAAAAAGTAAAAATAAAGGAAAGGTAACCATGGGCCTTGTATTAGCTGCTATAAACACAACAACGCTTACCCAACCATAAAACTTCTTACTTGGTGATTTGGATAGAAAGAAAATGGGGTGGGAGAAGTTGTTTTGTTATTTAAATCTATACGTCAGTTAAATGATCACAATAGAAAAAAACTGAAAGAGAGCAATCTATTATTTTAAAGGGTAAACATTTTTAAAAACCAAACAGGTAGCTTGCTGGTCTAAAAAAAAACCCCATAACTTTATCATCATGTCTGCTTTTTATTTTGATGAGATACTTTTCCCCATGATCATTTGAAAGTTTAATCAGCTCTCTTGGGAAAATCTAATACAATTCAACCAGTTTTAATGCCCAAATCAGCAAGGTCCACACAGCATTTCCCAACCTAGACACCATATGACAAACTAACTTCTCCTAGACAATATTCCCTTGGTTCCAAGCTCACTCATCCTTGATCTCTATTTTTAAGGTGTAAATCTGGCACCTAGGAAAGTGAGAAGTATGTAGCTTTGTCCTGAGCCAGGAATCCTGTGAATATGTCTCAGGCAAGATAATCCACAGAGCTCAGCACACGCCCTGCGACCTGAGAGATGCTCCTGTCTTCGCCGTTTCCTATAAATAGTGGTTGACTACTGAACTTCACAGAAAATGTCAGCTCCAGCGACATTTTCCAGGACTAAGAATTTAGGTCTACCTGAATTTCTTCTTGAAGTTTCATAAAAGATTACTTAAAATAAGGCTACGCATGATAATGGACACTACAACTTCAGCTAGCGTGTGGCAACAGAAAAAAAAATCTTGTTAACATTGTTATTTTCAATCAAGTTACTCCTCATGAACACTTCTGGCAAAGTTCCCTGAAAGGATAGAATGAAATTGTATTTTAAATGGTCCTGAAAAATACACGTTGCTGCTTCTTATAAAGTATTAGCTGAAGTGCTCACTGGTGACAGGACAATGGGACACACAAAAAATATGACTTAGTTCTCATTCTCCATTGCTCAAGTGATCTAGAAGGAAAGGATGTTTCAAAAGATTTCTCAAAAATGCTCCACATCCATGATCTCAAATAAAATTGCTAATTTGTCTTCAAAACACCAGTTTGCACTGATGGAGTATCTCTGTCTGATAAAAGGCCACAACCCAGTGCAAGGTAATCATTAGGAAGACATTATTATTATTTTGCTAATTAGTCAAAAATCATTGGCTTTCCCGTGGCTTCTTCCTGCTGAGCAATCATTTGATCTTGCTTATGTTGACAAACACACACGTCACCAATTCTGCCTCATTTATCCTTTGACAGGGACGGTGTTTGCTTCTCCGTGTGTAAAGAGAGGAAAACTAAGCAAAGGCAAACAGGCAACAGGAAGCACGGGATAACTCAGACTCATGTTCTTACAAATAAATAAACAAACAAACAGTGCAACACTTTGTTTTCTAACAAACTGGCTTTTGCGTGCTCTAGCAAGTGACAACATGGATTTTATATCCCTTAAGAACAAACCAAATCAGGAAGTGAGGAAAATTGGTGTACTTAATATTGAGAGAAGAAGCAATTGATAACCTAGCAAAAGACTGAAAAATCTTATTAAATAGTCAAAGATGTGGAATGATCTTTTCTTCTATTTGAATTAATAATATTGAGGATACGTTCGGCTAGAAAAAGATAAAAAGGACTTTCTTGCCTCTATTTGGTTAAAATATAAGAAAAATGCTACATTCTGTGTTAAGACAGACTTTCAAATTCAGTGTGACGATCATTTGAAATTCCAATCAGGCTGCTTAGATTCTGTTGCTAAAAAAAAAAAAAAAAAAAAAAAAAAAGGCAGTATCTAAAATAAAGTATCTAATAACTACTTGAGGAAAAATATATTTGCTTCTACAGTAGAATGCATCAGATCTGATGATTCTTAGCAAAATTTCGTGGTTTGGTCAGCCCTGGCAGGTTAATAGGATGAAATGCTTGGTTGACTGATTGATTATTTATGCAGAAATCATCATTATGATAAGAAAAAAAAAGTTGACTCAAAGGTTCCAAGTAAGAGGGCATCTGTATGTGGCTAAGAGGGGAGGTGAAGACAAGAGCGGGAGAGAGGGGGTAACTCTGTATATTCCGGTTAGAATAAACTGGGGAGGTCAGCTGAATTTTTCAAGTGAAGCTACAATAGGAGCCTGGTGTTCCCAAACAGCTTCTCAGGTCTATGTTGTCCGTAATCTCAGAGAGATTAAAAATGAAGTAACATTGCCACCCACCCAGATACTGTGACTTAGCTTTAGGCAGACCCCAAAGTTCTTAAAAATGCCAGTGCAGTGGCTTCTACATGAACACTGAAAAAAAAAACCTAAATTAAGTAGCTGCTGAGATGTGAGAAACACAAGTCAAGGAAAATTCCCTCTGTGTCTTCATGTTTGTTTTTAAGGTATAGGTTCAGTGATATGGATGTGATACATCCATTAAATTCTCTGGTATTTTTTATTAGCCATGAAAACTCCACTTATGTAAATTCCTTTTAATTTTTCCTAAATTTTGCTCATGATTTTCGTTTGTGAATGTAATTCGTATTAGGAAAACAGTACCAAATTACATTTTTGAAACACTTTTCCTCCTATTCAAAATCAATATATTATAGCTCACTGTGTATTTGTTAAGAAGCATTCAAAATCCAATAGCTTAGCCTCTTTTTTGACTAGCATCCCAACATATTAGGTTTTTCATCAAATAGGAAAAACATTATAAAAGAAAAATAATAATAGCCCACAGATAAATGGTTTGGCAACTTTCAAGAGGTTAAATACGCTGCTGCCTTTTTATACAGGAATTGTAAAAGGTGAGACCATTTTCTAATTCTTATGATGTTGACATCCGTGGAATCAAGGTGGCCTGGATGTCATGTTTTAAGTCAGAGAACAGTTATTGGCTAAAAAGAAAAAAAAAGTTAAATTACGGTGCTATATGAACTTTATCTCCAGTGTTTTTCTAAGCCATTTCATAAACAAAAGCAAAGTAATGTAAGATTAAGCAAAAACAAAAAAATTCTTCCTTTGTTCACACAATTATATGTCCAGAAGATAATAAGTATACGTTGTTTAGGTATCATTTAAGTGCTATCTCAAATGCTTTTCATTTTTGTGAAGTAAACCAAGGTTGGCTCACTACACAGTTTGTATATGTATTTATTTCCACCCCAAAATTTTGCAAGAAAAAAGAAGTAACAGGGCCCTTATCTCTCTGACTCTGTAGGAAATATCTTTTTTTTTTACCCATGATTTTAGAGATAAAATTAACTCCTCAAAAATAAAATGCTTTCTTCAGAATGTTTAACAACTTTACAAAGAGAAAAATCAGTATTTTATTCATTATTTGCAAATAAAATATTACAATAAAATGCTTGTCCTCATTTTAAATGGATGCACTATATTAACAAACAGAATATTCAAGGCTTAACTCAAATGATTAAAAACTGTAGCTGTCTCATTAATATAGGATTTTAAGGTAATGGCATACGGCTCATTGGTTCTTTGTGTGAATAATGTGATCAAATGAAGGGGGGGAGGGGAGGAAGGCTAAAAGAGTATGGAATCATAAGAGCTTATTTCCATTGCCCATGAGGAAAATATATAGAATAGTATCCCCACCCCCATTTTCCCCCCAAAATGATTTTGAAATGTTGAAATACACCTTTTGGGGCTAGTGTTTGTCAACACTGATGGCTAAAACGTACCTGGAGGAAAAAAACAATGTGCTTCTTGATTTGGATTGTTACCAACTGACTGTCTAAATTTCTCTTCTACTTGAATTACAAGGGTTATATTTTGATTTTGATTGTAACTCTTGTATGAGTCTCCAGGTATGATGAGACAGGGAGCGCACGCGTGCACGCGCGCACACACACACACACCTCTGACCTACTACCTTTAGTCTATTACTTATTATCAACATATCACACGTTTGCCCATTTGAACAGCATCTTTGTTCCAGATCTGTGAAATTATTTCACGAACTATAGTAAGTCCCTTAACAATTGTTATTTTATTAGGATATAGTCCACTTTCCAGATCCAAAAGTAAAATCACAGCGAAAAATGAATATTCCAAGCAAGAACTAAAAGTAATTTAAAAAATCTAACTCCTTACTCAAATTATTTTTTTCTCAAGTGTTTAGACCATTTCTTATCTCTCTCAAGAGTGCTGAAAATCTACACACATGCAATAAAACCTTTAAACCATGTTACCTAAACACTGCATCTACTATGTGAAAAAAACAGAAATCTCACACCACATTCATTTATAGTAATAATTTCATGCTTTGTCAGCATGTCATCTGTTATCAAAATTGTGGACAAATATCCAGATTAATTCGTTCGACAATAGGGCACCACTGCATTACAATGGAAGGCTTTTCTTTTCTTTCTTTGTATTCCAAATCCTGTAAGATAGGGCAAAAATAAACAAAAGAAATACACATGATATGTATACACAGTGTGCAATCTATGTATTTAAAGAGACAGAGTTTTTATCACATAAAGGTAGCCAGTGTTTTCCCGGAAAAACTGACTCAAAGAAAACCCAAATCAATGTTCAGTAGACAATGGAACAATTAAAAGGAGTCATTTCTGAACGAGTCTCTTGCACTGCAGCTTAGGATGTATCTTTAGGGTTAAGCGGGCAGCAGTGGAGCCTCCTATAATCTCTGCATTCTGGAAGGCAGTTTGCTCCAGGGCCTCCACTGGCTCTTCCCTGTGCTTGGTCTCTGCCACTGCTTTGCCCTGCCTCCCTGTGTCCAACGTCAAAATCACACACAGGCAATAGGAAGAAAGCCCTCTGCTTCCGCAGTCATTGTGAGTGATGGCGATGCACTAGCACGATGGCGAAAGTGCCCGAGCCACAGGGCTGCCTCCAATCACTGGCAATTATCGGAGGCTCCCTGAATTCCTCCTTCCGTCCATCCCAGGCCCTGGGAGGGAGCTGCACTGGGAAACAGAGGCATCCTCGGGAAACCGTTGCATCTTAAGATTTCTATACCGTGCATTTGGAGCCTCTTTTTTCACGAGGATTAGAAAAATACCACCTAACATCTATTCCCAGTGAATGTCACAAATCTGTTCTCAGACTAAAGAATATCCTTTTCAAGAGAAGATGCTAAAAATCCCAAAGCTGACAGCTAATATTTTTGTTCCATTTTAATTAAATGCCTAAAACCCTAAAGGCATCCACAGTATTCATTCCAAGAGTTATTTATCTAGATAAACTGTGTATTAGTGTAGGTGAGAGATTATCATTTTATCACATTTTATAAATTACACGTGGCTACATGCCTGCATATCTCAGTCTCTGCTTCCAGCAGATACTGTATTTCTTAAAACATCACAAACAGCATTTGATTTTTTTATGCTACAGTTTTCAGAAATATGCATTATCACATTTTATTTACAATATAGGTTAGGTACATATTCTGCTGTGGAGATGCTTTGCCAGATAATTGTGCTCCAGATAATTGTGCTCCAGCTAACCTACGTAAACAGTCTTCAAATGGCAAAAAGATGGACTTATGCTTAAAGTTCTCGATAAGGAACTAAATATACTTTCGCAGCCTCCACACATTCCTGAAGGCAGATCCTGCTGTGGCCGCCTCTCTAAGCAATGCAGCGGGTGTTTGCATATCTGCATAAGATGCTGCAGCGTGGCCAAGTGCTTGAATCCTTTCCAGAACGAGGGCGCATTCGTGATTGGTCCAATTGATCACTGCAGTCACTTGATATTACATAAAAGGTTGGTGTTGAAGCATATGGATTGGATAATAATCAAAGTTGTTCTGACATGGTCTATTTAATAATTCAAAAAGGAAAATTTGAAAATGATTCTGCACAAAGCTGCAGCGCCCGGTTGACACTTTATTTATATCAAATGCTCGTTGTGTAGTTTGTGAGCTGTGCAGATTGCCTGTTCGATGTAGTTCTTTTTCTAAAGCATCAATATTCCAAATCACCGTCAGCAAACAGTCGTGCACATCACCTGTCACTATGGAAGGGTTGAAGTGTTCAGTTTCTCCGTACACTGAGGTAGCACAAACCAACCCGTGGAAAAAAATCACCATTTGTGAATGTACCCAAAATGTAACATAGGGCAGGGTTAAAGATTGGGTGAACTTGATTAGACAACCTGGAGAGAAAATACTTATTGGTAACATTCACGAGTGGTCAGAGTGTTTCTATTTCATATATTCTTTATATCGACTTGCTTGAGAAATGCAGGGGGAATGCAGCTGGATTAGTGATACTAACCTCCTCTCAGATGAACATGCACTGGAGCTGTTTCAGTAGGGTGGAAAAAAAGAGCCAGATGTTCATGGTTCCATGGGCTAAGCTTAAACCCTTAAAAAGGCTCTGAGCACGATGGGGGATAGGCAGGCAGATTTTCACACTCCAGAGGTGGGGCCTCCTCCACATCTTTTAAGACCCCCATTGGCCAGTGCCCTTGCTGGTCACCCTTTTGGCCCCAAGGGCACATCTTCTCTCTCACCATTTGTGAACCTCATCTCCCACACCTGTGACCTAGGAAGAGCACTGCGATGTATCACGGGCTTTCCTTCGGACTACTCTAATCGAAGAGCTGCCTCAGATGGCCCTGTGGAATTTTTAAAAATCTGCTTTGTAAATACCAAGTGGTAACAATTTAAGTCATGAAAAGCAAAGCGAATCGTTACTGAAGTTCAGGAAATATATTCCTGTCTTACATTATACTTATACTTTTGGTCTCAAAAGCTACTCACAGTGTATAGCTCCTTCACATATATACAAGTTCATGATACATAACAGCAACCCTGGCAAAGGTTTTGACACCATAAACAAGTACGGGTCACATGTTGCGATAATCGCATGCTATTTTAAATGCTAGACTGACCCCTAATGTTTCTTCTCATTAAAAAATTATCAGAAAGATTTTAATCTTGAAGAAAAGCTGCAATCTTTAGTACATCTTCTAATCTTTTGTAAGAATCGATGCATGAAATGCTGACATATATCCAGCCTCAGAATGAACTAATTTAATAGCCATGGCCCATACTTCTTAGCAGCAAATCAAAATGCGCTCATAAGACACCTGGCTGTCAAAGGTAATGTTTTTCTATGTATAAAAAGGTTTAAGAACATTTTCTCTTTTCTGTAAAGGAATCTAAGAAAGACAGATGACAATCAACATGCAAGAGACTTCTAAAGTGAAAATAAAACAAATTAGCTGAAATAAGAGGACAGCAAAGTGTGATCACGCACACTCAGAAAGGTCCACCTTTCTTGGCCTATATGTCCTTGATTTCAATCCCCAAACTACTTATAACTCATCACCATTGCTATCTGCTACAGTTAATATTTAAGATGAGATAAGACAAGGTGGGATGCCATTTAACATTCCCCTAAGTTATCATCATTGGAAATGAATATGTCTATCTGTAGCTTCAGATCATCCTAGCGAACTTCCAGGGAGAAGAGGGGAAATCTGTGCTCTTTAATAAAAACCTCCACTTTTTCTTGCAAGTATTTCTTACCATGATGAAGCAGTTACATTGTGCTCACATGCAAAGTTGCACTCACGGACTTCAATTTTCTGAAGAATGCTCTGGGTGAATTTAACAAACAAGAGAGTTAGGGACACACAGCATTAAGATAAATTAAGAAGGCCTCAGGCCGAAAATCGTAGGTTCAACTTTTCATTTCTAATCAAAACTTTTAACTCCTGCTAAAGAGAATGTAATCAAGGGGCAACATGGAAGGTCACAGGTGAGGAGAAGACCAGGACATCCATGTGCACGTGATCTTTATCCTGGGATCTGAGTCCAAAAACCTAGATGCTGACCAAGGGAGTTGATAGCATTCTTTCTTGGTCTACCCTCATCCATGCCATTCCTTGGTCACTAATTCTACCTCTGATCTGGTCTGTTCATCTCCCATATAAATGAAACAAAGAGGCAAAAAGAACAACAACAAAAAAAAACCCTGCATTACTTTATTTCATATTTGTAACCTAATCTCATCTTGAAAAGTATTTTATAAGCTTCATTAACCCCATTTTATTGATGATGAACCTAAAGCCTAGAAAGTTTAAAAACCTACCTGGTGTCCGGTCCCTGATAAAGTGGTGAAGCTGGGTTTTTAACTTTGAGCTTAAAGTCCAAGTTCAGTGACTTGTCCCTTAACTGAACTACAAATAATCAATGATAACAAATGAGCCATACACATGTCATCAACTTGGATAATCAGCATCCTCTACTTATATAAAGGGCAGTCCTCCACTCCATTATCTGTTACCTAATAATTGATTTAGATAATGATTAATAAGTACACACATATTGTCGATTGTGATTCATAGAACTGAGCCCCTGTCATAAAACATTAATCACAGAAATATGACAGAAGGGACAGAGGATTAGTCAAAGGCTTTCTAAACCACCCTCCCCCCAAGACAAAAGTCAACAACATGATTATTTAATGACACCATAGTATTTCTCTGTAGGAGCTTATCTCCAGGGCAGACTATTGTCACTTTCCCCCATAATGCTGCTGCTGTTTTTAGCCTGGCTTCCAAAGGTGGAAATTTAGAGAGTCCCCTGCCAATAAAGAGCCATCCCGTCACTTGCTTCTTCTGGGCCAATGAGAAGTGTATGGGACAGCCCATCTGAAACTGTTTCCCATTCTCTAGCAGCCACAGGTATAGTCTCTAGAAGTAAACTGCAATGTATTCAAGATATACATTCCTGGAAATTTAGATAAAATGGGTTGGTTTTGCTTTAAAAAAAATTGAACACTTTTATATGTATTGGGATCAATGACGATTTAAAGAAAAACCACTGGTGAATGCTTTTACAACTTCAAATACTGTATTACAAAATTAACGGAAAGAGCACAGAGTTTATAGGGAGAAGACATGGATTCAAGTTCCACCTTTGCTACTCACTACCCATGACCCTTAGTGAGTCCCTGTCTGAATGTCGGTGGTCTCATCCTTTCTTTTCCACGGGATTGCTTTACAGGTTTATTGAAACAATTTAAACTATGAATTTGCCATGCAATCTAAATTATTATCAATATTTCCTAATTTAATATTTCTGTAAACTCAGATATTTTGGGTAATTATTTTCTCACAGAGAGATGTCTTTCAAAATGAAATCAAGTGTCCCCAAGATCCGAAAAAAAACCAAGAGGTCTCACTTGATTGTACCTCTCTGCTCCCATCTAAACTAAAACTCCTGTTGTACTCTTTTATACTCTCTGTAATTTATCTTCACAGCACTTACTGAAGACTCTTTTTTTAAAGAAAGAAAATTATGGACTATTGGCTTGAACCTCCAAATTCCTAGCATGTGGGGATACAGAATATCCCCATACTTGCTGCAAATCCCAGAACATTTAATAAGCCCCAGGCTTTCTGTCCCCCTGGGCCACCTTGATTTAACCTCTCACTGATCTGGACACAAAGGGAAGCTCCTTTAGAGTTTATCCCCAGATAACCCACTGTATCAAGTTTTTCTCGAGTTTAAAGGATCTCAGAGCACCTCACAGCTTTCTTTCCCCTTTTTGGGTCCATCTCCACTAAGTGTTTTCTTCCTCCCCCTATAGAGGACAATTGGTCAATCCCTCCCTTGGTGACCAGTGAATGGTTCCATCTATACCTAGTGCCTTCAGCATCCTTACTCCTCCCCGCCAAGATCCTTTCAGTATTTTCCCAAATAATTCGATCCCGTTCATCGAATAATTTCTAATGTCAGCTATTAACGTAAACTCTTCCCTTCTTTTTATACTCAGCATTATTTGTATTATTTGTCAACTGCTTCTCCATTTGAACTATCAGCTCCATGAGGCACCGTATCTGTTTTTCTCACCACTGAATTTCTAGCACCTATATGTAAGTTTTCAGTAAATATTTGATGATCGAAATTAATAAAGAAGAATAAATAGGAACTAAAGGAGAGATAGGAAAGCAGAACACAGTGCAAGTAATTATAGATTTACATCCATTTTGAACGAAGTTTTCTTTAAATATCTATGCTTCAGAAGTAGTTTCTGTCCCATTTTCCACCCTACTTGGAGGACGGGGACGGAGAGGAGGAGAAAGGGGAGAGGGAGGGAGAGGAGAAACAAAATAATGTAACAGGCAATATTTAAATTGCATTGGATTTTTTTTTTGCATTGGATTTTTTAATGAAATATCTATGATTTTCCTCAGTAAATTATTAAATGGCATTTTATTTCATGTATTTAGGTAGACAGTCAATGAATAGGCTTTATTACGGGTGTACATTAGTAAGAAAACCCTGAAAGAAAAATAATTTTTTAAAGCGCTGGAATTGCTGAAAAAATATTCAGACGCCTTCAGCATTTTGTGTTAAATTTTAACAAATAGGAATGTTATTTATTGATCTGCATGTAGAAATCAATAAAATCCCTTTGATCCTTGTTGTGATTTAAAGAATTTCTCAATTTCTGGTTGGAATTAAATCAACATCTGGAGTGGGTGATGTATGCCCTTTTTCTGTATATGATTTTAAAAAACCTACCAAATGGCACAATAGACTTTAATAGTATGGGGACACGCATCTGCCATTTGGGCTACTTTCATTCTGATGAAATGGTTTGGGGTCAGCACACAGTTGCAGCTCCTAAATGCAAATCACTGCGTGATCCTAGCACATGGAATTACATCAGCGCTTTTCATGAGAGGACAGAATCAATACAGAGGTCAAAAGTGCACAATTGGGAGGAGAGCCGCAATCAGGCACTGGGATTCCCCAAGATTACAATTCCCCTGACGAGATAGAGCAGTTGCAAGAGCGTCCTTAATGTAGGGAGGCTACCCACCGACCATGCAAAGGACTCACTCCTGAGGGTTTATCTCTGCCCCCATTCATCTCTGCACGGACTTGATTGGATTATGTTGCAACGCTGGCCAACAAAATGCTGACCAAAAAAAAAAAAAAAAAAAGACCAAACTTTCAGAAAATCAATACCAAATAATTGCCCGGGCCATGCTGGAAGATAAACTTATCCTGCATGTTATACACCTTCAGTTCTAGAGCGTGGTAAGCCACAGAGCTGAGGGAGCTAAGCTGTTCTTATTGTGCATAATATACCTTTATACATCAGCAGGCAGCACAAATCATTTCCTTCCCCGCTGCTCAATACCCAGTGATTCCATCTCTTCTATATTCATTTTTTGTACCAGACTGATGACCTTAAATGCTATGCTGCTGTCAGTTCTTGGATAACCCTTACCTGGCAGTCAAAGGGAATGCTTAGGAATGAATCTCTTGTCCCCACAGTAAATGTCTTCCAGTAGTGGACTAGTTTGATAAGTTTAAGAAATAGACCACAATACCAACCATACTGTATTTTCCATAAATTCTGTCCTACAGAATACACTTTTCAATTTATTTTTAGACTGAATGGATAAAGGATGAGGTGAAACAGATACGGGGGGCCTTTGTTACTGCAAAGTTTCAGTGAAATGATTTTGTCTCAAACAATATTAAAAGTCAAGATATCGAACCAATTATAAATATAGCATATATATTTGTTTATGCTTCAGTGGCCAGAGCCACTCTGTTACGTAGATTACAGCAAGAACTATACGATCCCTCTCATTCCTAAACTGAATTTTCCTTTCCCCCAATAAAAAGGAAAAAGAAAAGATTTATCTTTTGGGTCATGGCTATGAGTCTTCCATATTTTTGGTTCCAAAATGCGATTTCAAGCTTAGACAACAAAACAATGACCTGGGAAAAAGCAGCTCAGTTGCCAAATGTATGAACTGGTAACTCCCTACTCCAGACACTGTCTTTTTTATTATTGTGTTAAGAAAAATAGCCGAAAATATTTCAATAAAAATAACAGACATGCCTATTCAAAACTCCTCGGATGCTAAATTCCTGCCAACCTTGTACATCTCAAAGATATCATATTCCCATTTATAGAAAAATCTACCACATAATATAATTTGGAGATGCAGGCATAGAACAGGAAGAAAAGCCTGGAATAAAAAGAAACTATGTCAAGGTATTTTAGCATGAAATTGGCTTGAACGGGGGGGGGGGGAGGGGGGAGTTTATAATCAGTGACACTGGATTGCATAGTCACCTCCTTAGAAATATATTAATTTTACATGATTGTTCCTTTGCACTTTGTGACAGAAAGAAAGACCCTGTTAACATTAGTCCAGCTTCATCTTTAATCACATTAATTCAGTAACATGTTATAATTGGAAGATGAAAGACTAGTGCTTTATTTACATAAATATAAACGATAAATGAACAATTTCCGAATTGAAGCAAATCAATACACACTGCATTGTCATGTTGACCTCACTAGCATTGAGGTCAATAAATGTGTGAATCCTCAGAATAATATCCCATCAAAACCAGAGGCAAATCTCCAAGTCTCCAGGGATGTTTCCATCACTCCTTTATCCTCCAGTCTGAGGCTAGCTGATGAATATGTGACAATGTTAGATAGATGGAATGCAATATTTGAAGTGGAGAGAGAAAAAAAAAAAAAACAGGCTTGGTGATCCACTGGCTGATACCTAGCATATACTGTTGGCTGCAGCTGGGAAAAGGTAGTTAGCATGCTCTTACTCACCAAATGAGTGAACCACAGATGGGAGCTCTCACACTGACGTTTCGGCTGAGCGTCTTGACTTGAGAACCAACAATGCAATTTATTGACAATTGGAAACCTGGCACAAAGATGCCATATCTACAGCAACTCGCTAGAATTGACTCTTTTGCCACCACATTGTGCCTTTCTGCCAGGATATTACAACCCTGTGAAGAGTACATGTTTCTTGTCCTTATTAACAACTCACAACACAATCAAGTGCTTAACATTATCTCGAACTGCTTTAAGAAATTAGACCAGCCTAAGGTTACAAAGAGGAAAAAAAATTACAACAATCCTAGCAGGTTGTTAGAAAAGAAAGGCAAGATTACTCTTATATAGCTAAATCAAAATTACCCTTGTATAACTCATAAATTGCTATTGAAGCCATGCTATCCACAATCACCAAATATCAGAATAAAATAAAATCAGCAAATACTTATTGACTATCTATAAATTCAGACTATTCAGTAAAACAGAGTTTCAGGATCATTTACTCTTTGAAGGCAATTCATCGTCTGATGGCAGATTAACAAAATTAGAAGACTGAGAAGGATAAATAGATTCATGAGAACACCCCACCCCCACTGCCACCACCAACCGATAATACATAAGAAAAGACCTGGCTATTTTATCCCTGAGGCAACTTGAAAAGGAGTTTACTTTTGAAAGCTAAAAAATTATCCAAGTAGAGGGGGAAAAAAAAAGCCTCTATTTCTGACAACATGGAACTTAAGAATTAAAGGTTCATTTTTTTTTTAAAAAATGGGATGTGGAAGAGTGTTCAAGAACAAATGTTTTCAATGAAAAAAATTTTAATATACATTTTTGAAAACACCAGATATTTGAAACATGAAGGAATTATTGTTAATTTTAGGTGCAATAATGGAATCATGGTTGTTTTAATTTTTTTTAGAGTACACATTAAAACTACAGGAAAAAATAATGTCTAGAATTTGCTTTAAAATAATCCAGACAGAGAGAAGTGAAGGGTTCTGTTTATGAAACAAGATTAATCATGAATTTATAACTGTTAAAGGTGGTTGACGGACCCATGGAAGAGATTTATTACAATCTTCTCTATACTTTGAATAGGTTTGAAATTTTGTATAATATTTACATGTATACGTATAAGTATAGGTACACATGTTTTAAATATGTATAAATTATAAATGTATATGTATGTGTATACATTTATAAATGTAGAGCTATGTATATATAGTGTATATAAAAGTTTATATTTAGATATTACATTCATATTAGTAAGATCTTGAAGAAGCTTATCTCCGCCTAACACTGAATACTGGTTCTCCAGCTTTTTTTGATGGAAGTCTTAATGTCTGTCATTCGTGCTGAAATGTTCATGAGTAATTCATTCTATATTCACTAAAGTTTAGGCTCTCTGCTAGGTTTTGAAGGTACAACAATCATGGACAAGTTTTCTGCCTTCACGGAGCTTACGTTCTAGAGAGTCAGGCATTTATCAAACGCACAAATGAATAAGCAAGAAAAGTACAGATTGCGATCAGCGCTCTGAGGGACATAAACAGAAATGAGAGGGGGAGGCATTGGGCAAAGACACTTGAAGGAGAGCGGTTAGAGAGTTTCTCTTTGTGAATGTGACTTTGCAGCCAAGTCTTGAAAGACAAGGGGTCAACCATGGAGATGTTGGAAAACATTCAAGGCAGAAGATTAGCTCAAGTAATGATCCTAAAATGGGAATAAACCGGATATGTTTAAAGAACCAAAGAGGGTCAATTTGATTGGAACATAGGACTGACCACACCTGGTCTTGGATTGCATGTGGAGCATTTGGGAAATAGAGGCTCTGTCTTTATTTCACATATTTCACATGTATTTATTTCACATATGTATCTTTATATGATTTATATCCCATATATATCTATATATATATATAAACCTTATATATCCCTTATCTATAATATATAAATATTATATATTGTATTTATATCTCTTATATATATAAAACCTCCTAATAGAAATAACGTATATCTTTTCCATCTCAAATACAAAAATATATAATTTTAAATTTATATATTTGTATATATATAACCTAATAGAAACATGTATATCTTTTTCATCTTAAATACAAAATATTTCTAATTTTAAATTTAAAATACATTTTTATTATTACAAAGGCATTACAATTTCACAGAGAAAAAATTAGAAAATAAGCAAAAAAGGAGAAAATTAAAAGACCCATAATTTCCACATCCAGAGTGAGCCACAATTACCATAGTATTCTTTCAATCCTTTCCTTCCATATTTTTGGATGAAATAATGCAAAAAATAATATGCATACAAACTTTAATCTGATTTATTTCACTTAACAACGTAGTGTGAGTAGTTTTCCATCCCACTACACATTCCATTGTGTGGATGACTTGTTTAACCCATTCTCCAACACGTGGCATATAGGTTATTTCTATTTTTTTCACTATTACCAGTAACACTGAGATGAACACTTACAGAAAACTCTGTGTAAATCTTTAATGATTTCCTTGTATTGCAATTCTACAAGTGGAATGGCCTAACCAAAAATCATGCACACTGTTCAAGGCAAAATACTTACTTTTGCTGGAAGAAATAGGCGTCAAAAGAAAGGTGATTGTCTTCACGGTCCTCCAAACGCCTTCTGTTCTGTTCCAATTCTAGATCTTCAAACTTCCACTGTCTGTTGGCTTAAATCTTCACATGGAAATGATTCCTGCAGGATGGCGTTTACGTACAAACTCATACAGACAGATCTTGATAGGTCTTATAATAAGGTGTATCGAATCTATCCTTCACACAAAGAGATACAGTGGGGTAGGGGGAGGAGGTGTTTGTTTTCTTCTCTTTTACTTAGGGACTATATTTAACCTATATGATAAATCTTAAATTAACTTAGATTCCGACAATTAGAATTGGAAATAAATTTAGATTTTCCTCCTTCTTAGCGTTCTCCTTTATTCAGTGGAATTTGTCACTGTTCCAGTTAAAAAATGGTGCTCAGAAACGATGACTTTATTTCCCATGACCTGAATATTGTATTTCGATTAATGCTGCCTACAATTGGAATCTTTGTCTTCATTCAGCCCTCAAAAAATGAAAAATGATTTTTTTTTTTTTTTTTTACTGGTTGGCCTTCAGTTTTCTTCTAACAATTTCATCTTCTTACAATTTCTACCTCTGGGTCGACAGTACACTAAATCTTACTGCCTTTTGACTATTTTGAAACATTTTGGATCTCTCTCTACAGTTAATCTTTTGTACCTGTCTCCCTCTTTTTCTCTTTCTTTGCTTCTTTTCCTTTTCTGCAGCTACTCTCTCTCTCTCTCTCTCTCTCTCTTTTTTTTTTACTTATGTTAGATAGATAGACTGAGGGCCACGCTCTTCTGGAAAGGCAGCATTGACATAATATTGGGCAGGAGGAGAGAGAGTCATCCATTTCCAAGGTTTGTTCAGGACTCTTTAGGACTTGCCCAGAGAAACTTGACCTTGTTCATTATGGGTGAAGTAGCCCTGGGATCTCCTTAAAAGTAGGGTACACAGGGTTTGAACAACCCTTGGAAATGGATGGCTCACTCTCTTCCACCCCAATTTCATATTGCCCACCCGTGCTTTTCCAGAAGAGTGTAGCCCTGAATACATGAGGAAAAAAAAAAAGAGAGAGAGAGAGAGAGGAACAAAGAATTAACTTTAGAAAGATTCCAACATGTTTCAAAATAGTTAAATGCTGGTAAATTTGGGACTTCTAAAACAAAATATAACATTTTGTTAGGACCAAATTATCCTAATGTTTGTCATTTGAAACAAAGTTAATTGAACTCCTCAAGCATGGATGAAGGATTTAATTATGTATTTTACACGTTCCCACTCTCAACAGACTGAGTTCCTCAAGTCAGGGGGTGTATTTTATTGATTCTTCTTTCCCCAGCACTCTGAAAAGTGCCTGGCACAAAGGGTTTACCAGAAATATTTGTTGAATGGATGATGAATAAGTAAATGGATGAGTACATTCTGTTGCACAAATCATTTGTAGTATTTATAGGGTATGAAGATTGATTTTCAAATTTGCTATTTCAGATTCAATTAATATATGTAAAAACTGTGCAACTCCATTGTCACAGTGAGCACATGACTCATTGGCACAAAGACACCCCCTCCCACAATATACCTTTATTTTAAACAGCTTAAATGCACAAACCTATGCTTACTTTTTTGCAACTCTCTAAAGTTCTCTATAAAATTATTAACCATTGTTACACAAAATTAACATGTTCACAATTGTCGCCTTATTACTTCAACAATTCACTCGGAAATCCAAAAGCATTTCCTCAGTATCATTTGCTATAAACCATTTGACCTTTTAAGTATGAAATAATTCTGATTTCTTATTTTCAAGTTGAAGATTTTTTGAATAAATTAGGTAGAAGCATTCTCTCTTACTTTTGTTTTCTCAAAACTTTAGGTCATATTCAAAATGGAAATGTAAATGATCCAATTTGCTTTTGCAATTATTTGTATATCCTTTTAAGGACAACCTAAAGATTCCATTTTTTCTTAGGTAAAATTTCCCATTTTGTTCATCGGAATGCCCTCTACACTTTGAAAAAGTTTTATTTTGGTAGGCCCTTCTGCCCACTCTGATTTTTCTTTCCTATCCAGAATCTTAGTCTCTTATAAATTTACAACAAACTATTAATCCCTCTACCCTCTACCCTTCTCAGCTTATGAGAAGTGATCCCCAAACACATCTGCTTAGAGGGTGATACTGTCTTCTTTGTTTCCCAACTGTGAAAGTTTACCTAGGCTGGCTCTTCCAAAATCAGTGCATTTCTCCATACTCACCCTCTTTTGAAAATTATAAAATCATCTCAGTTTTAGTTCACACTGTCAAAGTTTCACAGTCCAAAGATGAAGGATACAAAAGGGAATATGGGATCACTCTTTTGTAGTTACAGGTATTATGATTATTTATTAATGTTTATTACTTTATTATTGCTTATAAATATGGCTACAATTTGAAGTTTGGCCTTCTATCTTTTCCCTATTTAGCACAAGATGACAGGTCTATAGTTCATTTATACCACCCTCACCAGGAATGTTCACAATTCTAAATACTGCTGTATGAGCTTAGTGAAATCCTACTCAACCTCTACTGTCCAGCTCACCATGAAGCTTCTTTTGACTTCTAAGGAAATATCGCTTCCTGATTCCTTGTGCTGTTCAGGTGCACATCTTTACATCACTGCTTCTTTCTCACGACAACCACATCCTGGATGAGCATCCTCTTCTGCCTGCTCCCAGTCCATGTGGTTCTGCTCAACTCCTCACGTTTCTTTAGTTTGTGACCCTGGCCCAGGTGATCAGTGTATTCTCTCCCCATAGCTTCAGACATTGTTTCACAAAGGGGCACAAGATCGAAACCAGGCCAATGTGAATTATTTCAGGACATTTTACTAGAGTTGGTGGGAAAGATGTGCATTTTCCAATGGGATTGCTAAATTGAGGATGATAATACCTTGGAGCTGCCCAGAACTGTGCTATGCAGAGTCCCAGCTGGATAAAGAAGCCAAGACAGAGGAAAGACAAGAGAAAGAGACAGAGAGAAATAGACAGTGAGTGAGACAGGAGGAGAGACAGAGACTAGAAGCTGACTTGCTCAGCAGCCCTCATACTGTTATGCTTACCTATTTCGTTGTTAACGCTATTTGTTAGCAGGTCCATATTACACACAGCACTGTGAGCTCCTCAAGAGTATCACTGATGCTCATCAGGGCTTTGAATCTGGTTTTCCTTTCACACTCTCCTTAAGTAGGGTTTTTTATGTAAATCACAAAACCCACACAAAATGAGTTGACTCTTTTTTCACCTAAAGTTGGCGTGATGGTTAATTTTATACGTCAACTCGACTGGATTATGGGGTGCTCAGACATTTGGCTAACCATTATTTCTGGGTGTTATCTGTGAGGAAGTTTCTGAATGAAATTAGCATTTGAGTCAGTGGATATGGTGAAGCAGTTTTCCCTTCCCAGTGTGGGTGGGCATCATCTAACCCATTGGGGGATGGAATGGAACAACAAGGCAAAGAAAATTCATCCCTTCTGGCCTGATTGCTTGAGTTGGGACATCAGTCTTCTCCTGAGAACACTCTTAGTTCTCTGGTCCTGGGACTCAGTTTGAGTTACACGACCGGCTTTCTTGGGTGTCCCACTTAGAGATGACTGATCATGGGACTTCTCTGAGTCCATAATGATGTGAGCCAATTCCTTATAATAAATCTCTTCCCGTATATATATCTTATTGGTTCTGTTTCTCTGGAGAACCCTGACTAATACAGGTTTTAGATAACTAATACCATTCTAGATGCAGAGGAATAAAATTAATTCATTACATACAATGAATGCCTGAGGGCATTCAGGCTTAATTACCTCACAGACCCTTCCCCCTTGAAAAGGTCTTAATTTTTTGCTATGGTTTCTAATGACTCCTATGTTTTCAGACAAAAAAAATGTTCGTTTTTCCCTGTGTTACCCAGATCTTGTTTCTATACTGGAGACCCCCAGTAAATATATTCAGTTGGCTTTCAAACCCTATATGTGCAGTGTGAAGTCATCAGACTTTTCTCCAGAAGGGCTCCTCTCCCTGGATTTTCTCTTCAGTCGATGTCGTCAGAAAATGGGCAGTCATTATTGACTATTACTTCATCCCACAAACCTCAAGAATACTTTTTCCTATAGATTCTAACTCTCCAGATGTTGTTGTTTTTTTTTTTTTTAAATCTGTACTCCCAATTCAATCTCTATTGTCATTGCCTGAATTGGGCTCCTTATTTCATATTCAGGTTATTTCAAAAGTCTCCTAAAGTCTTTTCTTGCTTCCAGACTTTATCCCTTGAAACCCGTCCTTCATAGCCCAACAAGACCACCTTTCTAAATATTACTCTTTGTGTATGTTTCTTGTCTCGCCTTACTCTCTCAGAGCCAGAGTTAGGATTCAAACCAGGTTCACCTGTTTTGAAGCTTATCTCCCTTTATCTGTCATACTGTACTTCCTGAGCTCATCAGAACAAGAGGTTCTTTGCTTGTTTGTTGTTTCAGCTCTTGTGCCCTTGCTTTAAAAAACAAATCACTAAATAAATAAATAAATGAATGAATAAATAAATAAATAAAAAATAAATCACAGGCAAATCACAAATTAGAAAACACAGATTGGAGTTATTCTGGCTAAAGCAGGGAAGAAAACACCTAGGACCCATGCCTATCAGTGTCTTCATGACATCCTCACATTGCCAGAAAGCTTTTTGCAAATCACTGACCCATTTTATAGATGAGCAAACTAAGTCCTGCTCTCTTCCCACTCTATCAGTCTGCCTCCCTGAAAGATAACACATAAACTATTATTTTGAAGAACTCCTATCATATGTTCATAAACAAGGGGAACTAATTTTTTTTACTGAAACTGCTGAAAGCCCTTTAATAATGTACACCATTCTTCGGTAATGCCATATAGTCATCCTTTTGATTCATCTGTTTGGGAAGTTTGGTTGGCACTTACCAAATTTTCCCATGTCCTAGATTTCATTATCACTTGATCTACCTAGAGCTTGCTGCTATATTACACCCCTCTTATTTGCGATGAGCTTATTTGGTCTCTGTCTATATTATTTCTTATGGATAAGTACCTCTGAAAAAGCAGAATTTGTTGATGGCCTTTACCTCTAAATCTCCTTTGAATAATTGTCATTTTTGGTTGTTGTTGAGGTAGAACTGATATATAACATTATACCAATTTCAGGTGTACAACATAATGATACAATACTTGAATATATTGCAAAATAATCACCACAATAAATCTATAATTGTGATTATTCTTAGAACTTTTCAGACCTTTAAGTGAACTCAGCTAATTCTGCCTGATAGTTTGCATTGCATCACATATGTCTTTAAGACTCAAAGTCTGAATCAAATATAGTTGCTGATAAGACTTGAAGTGAACTATGTTTGTGTAGAGAGATAGGTATATTTCCCACCTTGTTCCCTCTGCTCCCCAAATCCATTTTATATGCAGAGCTCTTCTTCTTCTTTTTTATTTTTTTAAAGATTTTATGTATTTATTTGTCAGAGAGAGAGAGAGTGCACACGCACAAGCGGGGGAGCAGGGGACAGAGGGAGAAGCAGACTCCCCGCTGAGCAAGGAGTCCAATTTGGGCCTTGATCCCAGGACGTTGGGATTATGACCTGAGCTGAAGGCAGAGGCTTAACAGACTGAGCCACCCAAGCATCCCATATGCAGAGCTCTTCTATGTTTAAAATGATCCCTGTGCAGTAAAGATGTAGAAGAGAAATGCCAGATAGTCATGGTTTGTTTGGAAGACTGAGGAATGGAAGACTAGCTGCGAGAAACACAGGACCCAAGGGTAGAAGGAGATGAGAACAGTAGGCCAGGAAGGCCAGGAGCAGACTGCCTGGGAGGCAGGGAAGGTGTCCAGGAACCTTTGATCCAAAGGCAGAGAGCAAATGAGGAAGACTACAGAATGTGGGGCCAGATTAGGCTAAAGATGGGATTAGGACCTTGGCAATGAGGACGTGATTGCGAGCTGTCTCTGCTGTGTAGTACTCCATGGGTCAGCTGTGCTAGTTTTGCACAGAATGAATGACTAAGCATTTATATCCTCATCTCCCTTACTCCTTCTGGGCCATCCCGTGGAAGCCGTGGGCTGAGTCCCTCACACTTGGCTACTACCACGGTCACAACATTCTTAGGTAAAATGATTACATTTCTAGATATTACCCTAAAGCAGCCTCTCCTTAAAATGATGCTTTGTTCCAATCCTGGGTTCTAAAGACATTTTGCAGAGCTCTTTTCCGGACCAAGAAAGAACAATTTGGCAAATATTTTTGTTCCCATCAAAGAAGTGTTATATATGACATTACTATTTTTTCCTTCTACAGATCACCCGTGGTGAACAATATCCATCTTCTCTTTACACTGTGAAGTGGAGGATGATTATAACACATTTTCCTCCATTATCAATATTAGCCATAATGCCCCTGAAGTTAAACATATAAGAGGTGCTGAGACAAACAGTTCAAAAAACCAGATCGAAAAAATAAATTAATTAAAATAAATTAAAAATGCAAAAAAAAAAACCCCACACACAAAAAACCAATTCAAACACTTTTTTAGTTCTGTGCCTTCAGTGGCAGTAACTACCCAGCCACAATCCCAGAGAAATAACTTGTCGTCTCACTTATTCTAAATCTCATGGGCGAAGGGTAGATACAGAATAGGGGGGATTCATGATAACCTTTGATAACATACTGTCCTATATTTCCAATACAAAGCTCTCACACCCAGAATTAAACTAGAAACCCACTGAAGGAAAGACAAGTCTTCACAGTGTTTGCACAGCACAAGAAATCAATACATACTTTTCATATCAAAATGTAAATTAATTCGCCTTTTTTTTAAAGACCTACCAAAATCAAATGAGAGAGAAACCCAAGCTATAATTTAATCCAAGAAGAAGTATTCAACTTTTTTAAACCAACAAAAAGAGCATTTCAGGAAGAGGCTTGTTACTAATTATATTTTGCTGACATATGCCAATTATATTCAGCAATATTGTTCTCCCAGCCTGTTGGGTCACGTAACAGCCTGAGAGAACAATGATGCTGAATTAACAATTGCAGTGAAGGCTTTCAAGAATCTCTTACTCAATTAGATGCTGACAAATTTACCTGTAAGTCATAAAAATTTTATGAAATTTAGTTTCATAAAGTGCAGGTACTTCACACAGTTAACACAATAGCTCTGAGATATGGAGTCCATTTTTATATATTTATAATGTTCCCTTCTTACATTTAAGTGACTGAGCAATTATGTATTTTTTAGCCATTTTATCACATAATGTATATATTAAGTTGTCTCTGCAAGTCGTTTGAAACTAATAGAGAAAATGCAATTCGATGATTCAATGGCCTTCCAGTGATGTCCAGCTCTTTTATGGTTACGAACAAGTCATTTAACCTTTAGAGGTCCAGTGCTGATCGATCCTGAAGCAAAGATTAATCACAAATACCAAAATTAAGCCAAAAGATAGATGTTTTTAAACATTCACAACTCATAGAAATAAGAATGGTCTTATTGAGGTACTAGAAATAAACACCACCATATGCATTATAGTCTCACTAAGAACACAGTTTGCCTAAATGTATGACAGAATTGCTTTTCATTGAAGTGTTATTTTAGAAAAACAGGAGAATGTTTCCAAAGCCATCATACAGACAGAAAAGTAGAGGCACAGAACTAGGATTGCATGATGGGAATATCACCCAGAAGATCTCACACAGACTGAAATGGGCTCCAAGAGTTTCTTTGGACTCTACGTTGACCTCCACCACCACCCCCTTCAGTGAGGAGTTCAAAGATTACTCAAACTTTGAGAACACATAGTGACAAAAATCTTAAAGAATATAATATCGGGTTGTTATTAGCTGTTCCAACCTGTTCCTTTGATTGATTGAATAATCTAAGTATATATGTGTATACACACACACACACACAAACACACACACGTTACACACACACACACATATAAATGACAAACTCCTTGAGAACAAGAATTGCATTTATCTTCCTTTAAGTTACAGACAGCAAAAGTATATCATCTCTAATTGGAACATGCTTTACTAATTCCATGTGAAAATGATGTTGGCAAACTTATAGGTACTCAGCCTATGGGCTGACTTAACATGAAAACTGTGTTGAGCAAGACAGATTCTGACCTTCCTTACATTTTATCTTGTAATTATCTATCTTTTGATGTTATCAAAATTAGCCACCTTTCCAATAATTTTCACATAGTATAAGACATTATGTTCCCAACAAGAATTATTAGAATAATATTATATATCTAAAGTAGTCAGAGTAGCATGGGCTTCCTTTCTAAAACACTCTTGGGCTGTACCAGAAGGAACTGAATAATTTAACAGGAAGTTTGGGTAAATCCAAGATAGCGATATTATTTCCCTTTAAAATAAGCATATCTCTATATCCCCCAGTCTTAAAAGCCCTTGTAAGTTTTCCTTGATACTTTCAGTTTTAAAAAAATATATATCTATATATATGTGAGTCAAGATCAACAGATTTTCTTTCTATAACCATTTCTCAAAACACAGATTCCAGCTCCTGGTTCAGAAGTCAATTAGAATATTTATGTGGGTTGTGGGTACCCTACACTTAGTCTCATTTACATGATCTCTTTGCACTCTGTGAGGTGGGAATGGTTATGGAGCCTTTACTTGATTTTGCATATTGACCTTGACCACTGAGGTTTTAGAAAAATGCTTCTTGCTCGTGCAAGTCAGCCATTGTTCCAGCAGTTCTTCCTTTCAGCCTGCGAAGGCTTCAGGTCATGAGATACGGCCCCTTCCTTGACCCAATATCTTTGTTTGGCTTTTTCTCTTGAAATGATCTTGTGCTGACGTCCATATTTGCACTATCATGCATTCTTTTTTTATTTTTTTGCTTTTTCTTCTCTCATTCCCTCCCTCTTCCCCTAACTTGCACATACACGCGCATGCATACGCACACAGAGGAAAATCTATATGTGTCAGACATTCAGCAAGGGAAAGACAAAGGCACTGAGTTAATTACCCATCATTTACTGCTGCTGAGAAGAGCAGATGGCAGCAGACGATATGTAAATGGCAAGGGGCAGTGAATTATTCGATTTTTTTAGATTAATCGTCGATGACAAAGGAAGTGATTACAGGCTGTGACATTTATACAAATGTATAAAGTACATCACACTAAAAAATAGAGCTTAATATTATTATGAGGATGTCAGGCATATGAACACTTTTGTCACAATACAAAGCAACAAATTTTACAATAACCCAAGACTATGTTCTCCTTTTACCTTAAAACTTTAGGGAGTCCCAGACTCTGAAAAAAAAAGGAACTCAAGTCCGAGTACTATGAAACATTCACCACCGCTCCCCCAGCCTAACCAAACTAAATAAGCACAAAATATAAGGAATGCCTTACACAGTAGAATAATATTTATTGGAACATGAAACAAAACCGTATTGTTTGCTCACAACAGATCTGGTGCCATATCAGTGAGTAGACTGTAAAACAGAAAAGGTGCTAATAAAATACAAGCTAGAAATAGAAATTAAAATTAAAAGTGATGTTTGGCTGTGAGGCCCATTTACGTGGTGTGGAGGAAGAACAAATGAAAAGAGAAAAGGAAAAAAAAAAAGGATTGTGTCCTATTATATCAAAATACTACCCTATCAGACACACACAGAGAAAATCTCCCAATAATTTTCAGGGTCAAAATGAAGAAATTTCTGGCCAAGTTTCTCTTCTAAATAATATACACCTATGTATAAACATGAGCCCAAGAGCGCGCGCGCGCACACACACACACACACACACACACACACACACACACACACTCCACTGCCTCTTTGCAAGAGGGAAGCATACATAGTAGCCTATACTTTCTGTTGCTTCAATAATTAATTGGTACGTGAACAAATCAGAGGCTCTCTTCTGCGGATCAGAGAAACTGCCCCATCATCGAAATGTTTTCAATCACCCCGTTATTAAATCTGTATGGTGTTAATATTATTGAACACAGAGGAAGCCATCGAGCCACACATTTGTTCCCTGAAAGCATTCTAGTCACTGTGGTTCTGAGGTTGCCCCTTTGGATGAGAGCTTAGCTCCAAACCTCGAGACAGAGAAAGAGGGAGAGTTTAGGGCACATTTATTTATACTCTTCAGAAATACTTTCAAAACATGCAAGGCAAAACATCACCAAAATTAGTGCTGAGTGCTTCACCATTATGTTTTTGTTGACAATAGGGTCACTGGTGCCTGTGAGAGTGTGTGTGTGTGTGTGCGTGTGTGTGTGTGTGTGTGTGTCAGAGAGAGAGAGAGAGAGAGAGAATGAGGGAGAGGGAGAGAGAATCATCTGAGTCCGATGGGTACCGTGTGGTGGGAGCCGGGTTGGGGGAGGGGCATTATTAGTCAGCAGCCGCATTAGATAGACCATTTAAGTCTGCCAATCCATTCTGAACGAACGTGGGTTCAGGAATAAAGTGCGGGCAGAACCAATCTGCCCTGAAGAAAAGGAAAGCATAAAATATTGCACAAAGAAAGGAGAATTTCCAGGGTGGCTTTAATAGCAACCCAAGCTGCCAGGTGCTCAAAGCAAACCATTAGTTGTGCATTCAGGTTTTAGAAAATATTATTGTTTTTTGTTATTTTTTTTCATGTAGCCATACAAAACGGTACTCACAGATGCAAATAATGCGGATTTATGCCTTGCTATAAACACGATGGGGTACACGACTTGACTACTTCCTTATGAAATTTTACCTGTATATACATGTTACTGACATTATACAAAGTATGCTTAAATGTAGGTGATTGTTACCTTTGGTTGAAATTGAGCCTGACACGTAGCCACCTTACCCTTACTGAGCATTTCATTTGTATTTTGAGATGATCATCTTTTAAATAAAAAGATTGAAATAGTACTGAAGGTTAACCACCACCTGGAAAAGTTATGTAAATATCTGGACCCCGTGACAAAAAAAGGACGATTATTTTAGCAAATAATTCTAGATGCGCTCACTCCATACTCACTCTGTCCTCTACACTTTCAGGGCACAGTGCCTATGACGTTAAGTTCATTCTTGACAAGTAAAAATAAGCCAAACCAGATAATCCTCCCTACATGTGAAGAGGGAAATATTCTGCAAGAATTTATATGTAAGAAAGAATTCTGGAAATACAGGTAAGTTCTGAGAATATTAAAATAGCAGCCCTATGAAGCCAAAGTTGTTTGCTACTGAATCTTTGTTAGGAAATCTCTTGAAAGTCGTCATTCATGCTCCAATCTCATTTTTAAACAAAACAAAGCAAGAATTAGAAAACATACTTATCCACAGTGAAAACTATTTCAAAAATAATCTTTACTTTTAAAAATACCTGAAATAACAGTAAGTAATTGAGTTTCAGTCTTCTTTGTATTTTATTAGAAGTCCTCTCTTCCCCAATTCATAGGGGGAAAAAAAGACAAATGGAAATATAATTGCTAATCAAACTCTTCTATATGAACAGTTAGGTTGCAGTTGTGTTTATTCTGTTTTAACGAAATGTTTTGTAAATAAAAAAACATTGAAAATGCTTTTATAGACAATCAAACCAAATTTTATTTGCTTGATAACAGACCATAGTAAGGACATATGTTGTGAACATACAATTCAAAATAAACAAGGTTTTTTTTAAATTAATGTTATCAGATCAAAGTATTACACATAGCAAAATCTTAGCAGGACAAAGCCATTATAGTAAAAATAACTAAATGCCTTTTGAAGAAAATATATTATAAGTTCAGAATATATTAATAGGGTATTACATAAGAACATATATAAAATAAATTCATTATACATAGTTTATATACTAATGGTTTAACCAGAATATTAAATTATAATGTGCATGTGCATTCAAGTTCTAGAAGGAAACATTTTGGTAGTGAATATAGGCAATTTATTAAGATTCTAGTATTTCTAAATGACATTTAAAGAATATTTTAAAACAGCAAGTTGGGAATTTGAGGTAAACATATTTTAGGAAATGTATCCAAAGTTCAAAATTATTTACTTAAATTGAATGTTAGTTTGCCATCAAAGCATCCCTACACCAAATGAAATAAACATTTTCAACGAGACATAATAAAATGAGTTAAAATTTTTAAAGGCTGTCTGCTCATAGAACATAATGAGCCTATGCATTTCAAAGAACACTGAAGGAGATCAGACAAAAATAAAATACTTCCTAAAATCAGAAGACAAAGATCTACAGTCCAAAAGTAATTTGCTTTAGTTTATTCTTTGTTTTACTTTAATGCATATCTTGTAAGCTTCTCCGACCTGAAAATAGAATAAAAAGCTAGGCCTAACGTGAAAAAGTAGACTGCACAGTATGCCTAAGTAAAGAAATATATTTCACGAGAGCTTTATTTTTATGCCTTTGTACTTCACCTTTCTAAACAGTATCACTTGTTTTTATAAAACATTTTAGTAACATTTTGCATTTTGCGTGCATACAAACACATTTTGTGTATTAAATATTTACAATGCATTTTACGTACATAATACATCTCCTTACACCAACACTAAATTATTTGACAACAGCAAAGATAAAATGTCTCCAAAGAGAGAATGAATGCAGTAGCTCTTTTTTTCTTTTAAAATGTAACCAAATGAGGTAATATTAATAGTATTTCAAAGCATGGAATATCTCTAATTTCCCTACTTTCTTGTTTAGAGATGGTAAAATGTATTTTGCCTTTTGAAAAGAACATCAATTCAAAGAATTATGAAATTCTGCCTTGTAAGAGTAGACCTTACATTTAATCTTTGGATGATTCTTCCAGTTCAACTCAACTGACTCCATTTTTATCAGTTCTATTTTTAAGGATAATACAGAATTTACTATAGCAACCTAAACCCAAGTAGTTTTCTCACTTTCTTTCTTGCTCCAAATCAAACCCATAGAGCCCTCTATTGGAAGGATTTCAGACTGCACGGTGTTGCTTTTCCTCGGAGCACAGGAAATGTTTGGAATGCTAACCTTTTTTATTTTATGCTAACAATTTTTATCTTAGAAGGCATAGGACATGAGTTTATGTGCCGCTTCCCATCACAACAAAAGCCATTTTGTGCCAAAATAGTAAAATACGTAAACACAAGATACCTTTACTCCAGAAACTCCAATCTGTGCTGCCTTAGTTCGGGGAATGATGTTAAACTACCGGATTCTACACTAGCACTACAGTGATACACTCTGTAAAACACTTGGATGCTGTTTTCACAAAAGGGAATTAATACAGGCATCCTTTGGTTTAGCCTGTAGGAATGATCTAGAGACAAAAGATATACCCATCTGACAAGTAATCATTTAAAAAGGTTCTAGGAGCTTTTAAAGTATTGAAATATTTATGCATTCATTTGCAACAACAATATTTTCCTATATTTATTTTTTTAAAGATTTTATTTATTTATTTGACAGAGACACAGCGAGAGAGAGAACATAAGCAGGGGGGAGTGGGAGAGGGAGAAGCAGGCTTCCCAGGGAGCAGGGAGCCCGATGAGGGACTTGATCCCAGGACCCTGGGATCATGACCTGAGCCGAAAGCAGCTACTTAACCAACTGAGCCACCCAGGAGCCCCAATATTTTCCTATATTTAAAAAGGATGCAATCCAAAGAGAAGATTCCTGAACTTTTAGGGATTACTTTTCTTTTTTTAAATAGAAGGCTTTTTGTTTAGCACATTTTTAATTATCAGATTGAGGAAGGGTGTTGGCATACCAGGGCCGCCACCTGTCCTGGACAGCTCTGGGCTCCTCTGTGTGGCATACCTCCCTCTGGGTCTCCTGTAGGTTTCTTCAACTTATCCAGACTCCCATTTGGTTTCAACAGTGGCCAGTCCCTTATCACTTCCCACCATCCTTCTGGCTGCTACTCCGAGCTTCATCCTCATCTCCTCGGAGAACTATCCTTGCTAATCCAACGTAGCCCGGTTTCCTCTATCGGGAGCATGACACATTTAGCTTCATCTCTTATAAAAATCAGTGTTGCTCTACATGCTAATGGAATGACTTTCATGGATAACGTGGCTGACTTCTTGGCTGGGTCAAGTAGCATCTTCGTTGGCAT
Source organism: Eumetopias jubatus (assembly GCF_037043125.1). Taxonomy (NCBI): domain Eukaryota; kingdom Metazoa; phylum Chordata; class Mammalia; order Carnivora; family Otariidae; genus Eumetopias; species Eumetopias jubatus. The sequence continues at coordinate 175,247,858 of NW_028274810.1, forward strand.
CGAGTGACTAATTTTTTAATGTATTGTCTTCATGAAATTCCCCCCCACCTCAGTGCATGTGGCAGATGGCCAGAGTTGGAGAACCCTAACAGGTTACCCAACAATTTATAGAATTCTCAATCCTATGAAAATGCGTATGAGAATCATATTTTTGGCAAATTTTGGTGGGTCATCCATCTTAAGGAAGGAAAGAAAAAAAGCATGTGCACAGCAGCAGGTCTTCTCCCAAAGACCCTCAGCTTATATAATAAGGATTAAAAAAAAAAAAAAAAAAGGCAAGCTACTTCATCTCCAAAAAAGGTTTTTTGCTAACCCCAGGCAAAGGGCACTAGGTCTATTTTTTGAAAGACTCGATTATCCCAAATTATTTAAGAAGATAACGGAAAGTAGGCTTTAGAACCCTTCTCTACATGAAAGGAAATGTTGATCTTCTTACCCCTAAACCAAACAGCAGCTTTTTTCTAATACTTATCTGAGCATACCTAGTCTGCAATAAAACTAACTTGAAAGTTTATGTAATACATATCTGTTTATATAATACACATATATATATTTTTTGAGGGCGTGAAAGAAGAAACACAAGCCAGGGGAACAAAACGTAGGTAGTCATGAAAGTTAAGCAACGACCTGTAAGTCAAAATTTGGGAAGAATTTGGGAATGAGATTAAAAAAAAAAAATCAAGACTACTGCTCTGCTTATCCTTCTTGCTTTAGCTTTCATGGGAATCCACATGGAGCAACTCTTGTGTACATTTGCTACAGGCACTTATGTACATTATCTCATTCTGTAGAGGGAAAGAGGATTCAATGTTGGTAAATACGGGTAAAACCAATCCAAGGGTTTGAGACAATTAAATTGGGGTGAAGAAGGTCAAAAGAGTTGAACAGCATTTCAAAAATAATTCCAAAACTAATCTATAGAATTAAAAATGGGATTTGGAGGGAAGGCCAGTTTTCTGAAACTCTAATTCATTTGCATGGTTCTCAAGAATTTTCTTTAGTAACTGCAAGATAAGGATTCCAACCAGACAGAGGATGGTACTCACAATTCTAACTCCTTCATTTTAAGGAGCTAAATCTTCAACCAAAATGAACTCAAAGGATTAGTTTACATCCATCAGATTATTCTGGCCACTTGGTCTCAAATTCCTGAGCTCCGAGCACAGCAACTGGGAAAGGTGTTTCCCTGGTGAGCAGATTCATCCCTGCTGTCTCCTGGGTGATGAGAGGCACATGTCCACGGCCAGCATTCAGCACAGGCAAGCCCCTGCAGCAATGAGAGCTGCATCAGCATCTTCACACACTTGGCTATCACCATGATCTAGAGCTCATATTCTGAACTGATGGACCTAGATTAATCCTGTAGAATGAGTCTCTACATGGTCTGCATGCATTTTTTTACTGATTAGGTTTCCTTGGTTGACTTTTAGCCTAAGAATCAAATAGAGAGGCATTTCTGTCATTTGCATCTTTGCACCTGAATGTCCTCTTTTCAAGAAACAACACTGCCTTTGGAAGATAAAGTAAGCAGTTAAAGAATAATGTCTCTTTGGGGACACACATTAAGTGTTTCTATGTGAGAAAGCATCACATGCTAAAAACAATTTGCCTAATGCCACCCCAAACCTCTGATACTGAGGAGCAAAGACTGCTTATTGATTACTAAAGTAAGAGTCACCAGGACTCTTGCAGGCATATGCACCTAGTGTCCTCATTAAAATGTTTTGAGCATAAAATCTCAACTGGCCATAGGATCAGAGAATCTGATATTAATATCTACCTGTCTTTGCACCAGAGGACAAAGGTGAGCATTTGGATGATTATATAATTAATAGGATTCTGCAAATACATATTTTAACTTCTTATTTAATCAATGGAAAAAGAAAGATTTTCATACACATACATATTTTCAGAAACTTCTAAACTCAATTTCAGGATTGGAAGAGTTCCCTGGGTCCCTTCTCTTCCAGTGAAAATACTTAGTAAAATAGCTTGAGCAAATAATCAAACCATCAACAAGATGTATAATACTATTATTTTCAAAAGGCTGAATTTCAGCAAATTAGATCAAATTTGATAAATTTGATAAAAAGCAAAAATCCATTTTGAAAATTGTCTTAAAAATCATAACCTTAGACATTCCTTTATCCAAAAACAAAAACAAAACAAAACAAAAAAACCTAAAGATTTGTTTTCTTCTACTGAGAGAGTAAAAAAGCATTCAACATGGAAACTTAATTTTACATGGCAGCCAGATAAATCTCTAAAAATGAATAAAAATTATGTGCTAGTGTTTTCTAAGTTGGTCTATAGAAATATCCAAGGAGAGCATTACAATTTAAACTTCTTCCTTGTCTTTGTAGACTCTAAATCAAAACAAAGCAGTAGTGTTCCAGGAAACATGCTCATCACTAACAGTCACAGATGGAATTCTAGAAAGAGCTGGGGATGATCCCCCTCCACCAGTAATACATGAGGGGCTCCATCATGTATCATCAGCCAGCTCTCTACGGGCTGTATTAGTAGTCCTTGGAGCCTGGATTGATGTTAATTAGAAACATCTCCATGTGAAGCGCTAAACTTTCATCCAGCATCCTCACATTCCATAATTTTCTAAATTTCAGAAAAAAAAAAAAACAAATACACCTTTGGCCGTTAAGCTATTAGGAGAATTATATATATGTACAAGAGAGCAAGCGTTTAAAGTGGGGAAGAATACACCCCCTGGGCCAATCTTCCTGCCTCTAAGCTTGCTCGCTCTCTCTCTCTCTAAGCCTTTCTGGCATTTCATTAACTTTATCTCTGTTAAAATGTTTTATGAATCCATTCACTCTTCTCTTTAAAACCTTCAGTGATGTGAGGTCAAGGGCAGGATCCTTGGCTTGGTGTTTAACATCGGATTGCCAGATAAAATCTGGGATGCCTAGATAAATTTGAATTTCAGATAAACCACAAACATTTTTTTTTATAAGTGTGCAGAATTTGGGACATAGTTAGACTAAAAAAAAAATATTTGTTGTCTATCTGAAATTCACATTTAACTGGGCATCCTAAATTTGTATTTGCTAAATCTGGCACAGACCCCGGTCCCAACACTTCTTGTCAGCTAATTTTCCCACCCTTGCGGAACTAACTCTACGCTCCAGCCAAAATAGGAACTCTCTGTTCCCCACACACCTGCACTTCCCCGACTCCACACATTTGTTCAGTCCTGTTTCTGCCCATCATGCCCTCCTCCATTCTATTAAACTTCTACTCATCTTGAAGACCCAGTTCAGGTTGCATCATTCCCACAAACTCTGACTTGATTGTGAATTCTTACAACACACCATCTTTCACATTCATTCATCAATCATCTCTACCTTGTGGTTTTTTTCCCATTGTAACATCTCAAACTCCATTTACACCCTGGATCAGGTCTTAACTTTTCTCACATTTAGGCTCAAACCCCCAAATAGTTTAGAAGCCCCGTGAAGCAAGGTGGCTGTTGATCTTGTACATTTGCGTACTGACTCCGGAACATGACCTTGAGCAGAGTATACTTTCAGGAAGGGAAACAGGTGAATACTAATGCTAGGAGGGGCTTATTATGGACTAGAAGTGGCACACGTCATTGTAATTCATCCTTAACAACAGACTGGTATCATCTTCTCTTTAAAGAAACCAAGGCTATCAGAAGGGTTAAGCATCTTGTATCAAGTAACGATAAGATGCAGAATTTGAACCCGGGTCTGACTCCTGAGTCAATGCCACACCATTGCTTCCACCAGTGCTGTTGTCATTTGCTGCTGGGGCTACAGCTGCCAGCACAAAGTTTGCAGGGCTGGTTTGGAAGGCTCAGGAAATGAAAAATCTAGGCAGGGAAGCTGAGGTCAAGGAGGCAACTAAGGAACTTTGTAGGAAGAGCAGATTGCAGCTGGGGTGGACTCTGCCATCCTGAGAAAAGCCAGAACAGCTGGGGCAGCAGAAGAGAAAAGCACACTGCATGGGGTGAAGAAAATTAAGTGGAACAGAAGCAGAGCTGACTACACATTTGCTGGTAACTGAATGTTTGCAAGCAAACAGCGGTCCGGAGCCAGCCCAGGCAGAGAGGCTAGTCCCATGCTCTCCCTGTAGGCTGAAACACTTGGGGTCTTGCTGCAGAGCATGGTTGCTCGAAGAAAAGAGGAAAGGAGAGAAGCAGCAGGCAAAAGCCCAAAGCTGAATTCCCAGCAGAAACTAGGCATTTATGTGCAGTAATTGCCTGTAGGTCAGTAGATTCTTAAAAAGCATGAAAGCTCCCTAAAGGTCAGTGAACATTTTTAAAAATTTCAGTGCACATTTGTGCACCATTGCATGCTTTGCTATTTTTCAGCTCCAAGCTCAGCAAGGGAGAAATGTGGTGATTCTAGGGTCTGGGAGCCTCACCCTGCCCTCTGGAAAATACCATCTACTAGATATACCATCACCCTTATCTCGGAAGGCTTATCTAGTGATAAATTTCATTTCTGCCTCCCTGCTGTTCAGAGGCCTCTGCAGTCAGCATGAGTGAGATAAGAACAGTGGAGCTGGATTCTCTCCCTCGTGCCTCTGTGAATTTCTGACACCGAGGTCTAGCATTTTATCATATTTTGTGTAGTTAAATGTGAATCATTTGGAAGAAGAACATTCCAGAGAACATTCACCTGCCCATTTAATAGCCTCAGTAGCTAAAACTAAAAGCAAACTGTGGTTGTCAGGATAAGCAACGATTCCCCCACAATGCCAAAGACATTATTATAAACTCAGGATCAATAGACATTACAAAGCAGTGTTGCTTTTATTTTCAGCTTTAACCTTTGAGAAAATCAAGGCTTCAGAATATCGAATCGGATCAGCACATCAGCGACTGCAGACACAGATACAATTAGGGCATTCAATTAGGGTGCAGCCAAACAATTATAAATCTTCTTTGTAAGGTGCCTTAGTTTCCTATCCTGTGTGGATTGTTCATGCAAATAAAGCATCTCGTTGTACAGACCTAATTTTTCTTAACATATATCAAAGTGCATTTCCGGTTCACAGTTATGGGATACTCCAAGTTACATACGGAAACACGAAAGTCAGATAGTTTATAAACCCTAGATGTTGATTAACCTATCAGTGGGCTAGCCAAGATGAGTGGCCAAAATGGAATTAAATGCAAGGGGTATAATTAACGTCAAAAGATGTAAAATCTGTGAAACCTCAACCCACGGAACAATGCTCTGCGACTGACAAAAGCTTCATGAGCTAGAGACCCCTGTTCAGCCATAACGTTGTAATATCCCTACTGAGGACCACTGGATTTCTGAAGCACCTAAGATCTGGAGTACCTTCCTTCTAAGGTTGTGTTTCTGCCCACTTGTCACCATTCGTGATGGCCCAAAGGTTCAGACTTGGGGGATGGACACAGAGTGTTTTGGAAGTAGGACAAACTGAATAGCAGTTACAGGAAGCCAAGCTCCTCCGATAAAGCTCCAGTTTGTTATCTGTTTTAGAAGCAAGACAAATCCTTCAGACACTTCAAGGGCATACAGGTATACTGAAATCCAAAATCTTGCTAATAATGGCAGCAACCAGCCAATCAGACTGGCTGGCGAGCAGCCACCAGAAGTGAAGTGATTCTCTTTGAGCTAAACTGTGAATCAGGTGCTTTCTTGCTTTCTTGTCCTCTCTCTCTCTCTCTCTCTCCTTTTCTTTCTCTGCCCCCTCCCTCCCTCTCTCTTCACTGCTAGCCCACAAACACACACACACATACACACATTCTTGGTTGTACACACTGCTAAGGTCAGATCTATGATAGAATCTAAGATCCAGAGAAATTCATTCTTTTGCCTCTCCTAGGTCAAGGGATGCCCGTGGATTATAAATATCATTAAAAAAAAAAATGTGTCTGCAGGACTAGGGGGGCAAGAAGGCCTAGAGAAGCCCCTACTTAATATGCTATCTTCATAGACGTGAAGAGGGTAAAAGTAGGGCCTTTAAGTAAAGATGAAAGGCAGCAGCATTGTTCATCCTAAAGAAGAGCAGGTTAAGAGGTGATCTGATTACTAGTCCCAAGTACACAAAGGGCATTCTTATGAAAGTGATGGTGATAGATTGCTCTCCATATTGGCAGAAGACCTGACAGGACGAAATGGGCCTAAAGATAGAGTCCAGGTAAATGTAAAGAAAAAAAAAGTGTTCAACTTCAGGTTGATCAAATGCAGAAATGGCCGGTGGGGGAGGCTGGGGGTGGGGGGGTGGGGTAAAGAATTCGTTCTTGGAGCTCTTCAGAAAAAAATAAGCCGTTATCTTCCCAGTATCTAAAATTATGCCTACCTGAGAGAACCCTCCCAATGACTCCTGATTACTAATTCTAGGTGAATGGTTAGAAGACGAGAATGGGCTGTGGAAATTAAATACTATGAGAAATTATATCAGAATGCCTGCAGCATTTAGCATATGTTTGGTGCTCATTTCACCACACCAAAACCAACCCTGTGAGTGAGCTCCATGTTGTCACTCACCTGCCTTATCCATTGCATTGGACGCAGCTTTTCACCCCCTCCTTGAAGTCTGTCCCTCGCTTGGCCGCTGAAACAGCACCATCTTGGTCCTCCTTCTTATGGGTTCCTCCTTTTCATCCCAGCCTCTGAGGCGGATAGACACAGACTGAGTCCTTGGACCCCCTCTCCTCTCTGACTATACTCACCCCATAGCTGCTCTCATGCAGCCCTGTGTCTTAAATACCACTTAGATTTTGAAGACTGCCAAATTTATATCTCCAGCTGGACTTCTCCTTAACTCCAAACTCATATAATCCAACTGCCTACTCTCTACCTCCCCTTGGACCTGTAATAGAGATCTAATAAAATCAAGCTCCCAATTTCCCTCCTTATCACCGAAATTTGCCCTCTTGCTTCTTGGCCATCCTTTTTGTCTGTCTGTTTTTTGTTTGGTTGGTTTTTTTTTTTCTTTTGCAAGTTTTTATTTAAATTCTAGTTAGTGAACATACAGCGCAATATTGGTTTCAGGAGTAGAATTCAGTGATTCGTCACTTACATACAACAACCAGTGCTCATCACAAGTGCCCGCCTTAATGCCCATCACCGATCAAGCCCATCCCCCACCCACCTCCCTCCATCAACCCTTAGTTTGTTCTCTATCGTTAAAAGTCTCTTATGATTTCCTTCCCTCTCCTTTTTTTTCTTCCTTCCCATATGTTCATCTTTTCTTAAATTCCACATATGAGTGAAATCATGTGGTGTTTGACTTCCTCTGCCTGACTTATTTTGCTTAGCATAATACACTCTAGCTCCATCCATGTCATTGCAAATGCCAAGATTTCATTCTTTTTGATGGGTGGGTAATATTCCACATCTTCTTTATCCACTCCTCAGTGGATGGACATTTGGGCTCTCTCCATAGTTCGGCTATGGTTGACAATGCTGCTATAAATATCGAGGTGCACGTACCCCTTCAAATCAGTATTTTTGTAGCCTTTCTGCCATCTCTTTAAATGGCAACTCCATTCCTCCAGTTGCTTAGGCCCAGGATCATGGAGTCTTTCTTATGCCTTCTCTCTTCTCCACCCACATCCAACCCATAGCAAATTCTGCCAGTTATATTCTCAAAAGATGTGCATATTTAACCCTTTCCACTGCTACCACCCTGCTTCCTACAGCCATCATCTCTTCCCCCAGGCATTGCCACATTGTCCCAATTCACATCTCTGCTTCCACCTTTGCCAGCACAGCTGATCCTTTAATAATGTGTTAGTGCATGTGACTCTTCTGGTCCAATTTTGCATTGGCTTCCAATTCATTCAGATGAATGCCAAAGTCCTTAATGTATTTGCTGTGGCCCCAAAGGACATAGGTGATTGGGCCTCTCTGACCTCACTCATCTCTAGCTTTGCCAGCCTCCTTACTAGTCCTCAATCATGCCCAACATGCTTTCACCTCAGAGATCTTGCCCCTGCCTGGATATTTCTTTTCTCAGATATACACATGCTGCACTTTTCCCCTTCAGATCTGTGCTCAAAGGACACTGTGATAGTAAGACCCTCCCTGACTAACCATTATGAAATGGTAATCCCCCCAGACCTGTGTCAGCATTTCCTCCCCCCTTGCTCTCCTCAGGTATTTATTCTGTCTGGAATGACCATATCAGTTACCAGCCAAAGAGATATTTATGCAGCTAAAAGGAGGGATATATTTTTAATTTTTTTTTAAATTGAAGTATAATTGACATATAACATTCTATCAGTTTGGGGTATAGGACATAATGATTCAGTATATTATATATGGCAAAATGATTACCACAATAAATCCAGTTACCACCCATCACCTTAGAGTTACAGGACATTTTTTTCTTTGGAGGAGAACTTTCAAGGTCTACTCTCTCAGCAACTTTCCAATAGGCAATACAGTACTATTGACTACAGTCACCATGCTGTACGTAACATCCTCATGACTTATTTATTTTATAAATGGAAGTTTGTACCTCTTGATTATTTTTACCCACTTTACACATACCCCTATCCCCCTTCCCTCTGGCGACCACCAATCTGTACTCAGCATCTATGAGTTTTGTTTTATTTGAAAGGAGGCACTATTAATGACTACTACAGGTGACACCCAAACCAGGAATTTTCCAGGCAAACCAGGATATATGGTCTGTAGTATCTCTCATCACCCAACATAGCGTTTATTCATTCATCGGTTTGTTGTTTGACTCTCTGCAGTGGAACATACCCTCCAAGAACTCAGAAACTTTTTGCTCATGATTATATCCAAAGTAGGTGCTGAATAATGTATTGATTGAATAGATGGCTATGTGAATAAATATTTCCTGTACTAAATCGAGCCTATCAAAACCTGTAGGTATATCAATAATAACAACAAATTCTAGCTAAAATTATGGAATGCTTACTAAGTATGCGCCAGCCACCATAATGACTACCATCTATGCATTCCCATTGAAAACTCACAGCCATTCTCTGAGCCCCACATTACAGACCGAAGGAGAACACTCAGAGAAGTTAAGGGTCTGCACCTGTTTATGCAGCAAAGAAGTGCTAGTGTGCACTTGACACTCAACTCTTTCCTTCTCTGAAATGACCTGGTGACCAGTCTCTCTGCCTATAGTCTGTCCATCCTTCCCTCTGTCCTCAGAGGTGTCTAACACACACACCCTTTCCATGTCTTTCCATTGCATTCCAAATGAAGCCCAACCTCTTCCACCTGGCCCTCAAAGCCCCACCACCCCGAGGTAGATCGAGCCCCACCCGCCTTTTGCACCTCATCTGAGGCTACCCCACCCCCGGCTCCTCCCACCCTGCCTGAGAACCCCCAAGTCTCCGCGGCAGCAGCAACTCTTGTCTTTCTCACTGTTCCCTGGACAGGGCTGGTTTTTCAGCCTCATTCCTCTGCTAAAGCTCCTCCCCATCTTTCCTGTATCTGTTAAAGTCCGACCCCATTCCATCCTATTCGTCCCATAGTATTTCCCAAATCCCCCTGGTAAACGTCAAGTTCTCTCTCTCCCGGATCTGAGAATGCTTAGTTAAACTCATTCATTGTTTATCCCAGTATGCCTTCTTGAAGCTATTTCTGTGCAGTTATTGGAGATTCACGAAGACAGGAGCTGTGCTTAATTCCTCATTGTATCCGAGCAGGGCCTAGCAGAGTGCTTGGCTCAGAGGAGGAGCTCAAATGGTATTGATTTTGCTGGATGTGCTGTGCGTGGATTGTTTAAGAAGCAGTTGGAGATGCAGAGCTGAAGCTCAAGATAGAAATTGCAAAACATTCACGTGTAAATGAAAAATACATGTGTAAGTGAAAATGAAAATTTTAAGAAAACAAGTGACGAGTGAGAAGCCTAAAGAAATGCCACATTTAAGGTAGAAGTGTACGAAGCGTGAGTAATTTTTAAGAGTGATTTGCTATTCATAATCTTATATAATACGTAAATATATACGATATTACAGAGAATCAAAAGAATAAATTGCATAATGATAGAAATCTCTTCCTTTTTCCTCGCATACCTGGGACTGATTTCTTGGCCTTGATCACTTGGTCTCCCTGCGGAGTTAGATTTCAGAGCAGACCCCATGCGGCATCAGAATTCACATGTAAGAACCATGTATGCTATTCTATGTAGCTCCACACCAGTGACTTTAGGGGAGAAACTACATACTTGCTGAAGGGAGTGCATTGCTTTAAGCTACTGTTCAGATTTGCTTGACCCACAGACCTATCTTTGGACAGAGGAGAAAGGCTGGATCTAAAGCAAATTAAAAATGAAAATTTGAATACATTTGAAATGCAGCCCCACACCAAATAAATTGAGTTCTGTGGCATATTAGCAGTCATTGACACAACATGTCGCACTATATACAGGACTGGGATAAGTCATAAAAAAATCTCACAAGTGAATACATCTCATTTGCCACCTATTTGCAGATCAAACACAAGAATAATTTTCAGATTTTGGAAAACAGACCACATAGATCTCCATTATGCCAGGACACTAAAGCAAAATTTCCAAGGATGATAAATCACTTTTTGCCTGACTTGCACCAATCCCGAAGCTCTACATTACTTCACAGGCAGTTATATCACTGAGTTAGGCTGTCCTCTGCAAGGTTACTGTGAAAGTATTGTCCCACTGATCAAGCAACGGTTTAGAGTAAGAAAGACCAGGTTGCTAAAAGGTACGTTCAGGTACGAGCGGCCTTCTTGCCATTATCATCACAAGCACAGCCGGTGCTTTTCTGGTGTCTCGATGAAGACCCCGTAGCCTGCCTTTTGTTCTATGCACTGCTTTCATTAGGGAGTGTACGGCAGCATTTCCCAGGTGTGTTGCCTGTACAAAGGGCATTCATTCTACCGCTGCCCAGGCATTAAAGATAAAGGACCCAAATTACAGCCGGAGCTGTGTTCATGGATAAATGAGGCAGGAAAAAGATGATTTTACTGTGCTTCTTGGGTAATCCTACCATTAATTCCTGAGATGCTCGTATAGAAGTTTTAGCCAAGAGAGAAATAGATGGTCGTGTTTCTATGCCTTGAGAGACAATGAGCAGCCCCAGGAATGTTCTGCCTCCTTCCGTATGTAAGAGAGCCCTTTAAAATGCTAATTTCCCAAGCCAATGCCGCAGTGATGCTATTTAGAAATAAATTAAGCATCCAACTCTTGGTTTTGGCTCAAGTTGTGATCTCAGGGTCAAGGGATCGAACCCTGTGTCGGGCTCCACACTCAGCATGGAGTCTGCTTAAGACTCTCTCTCCCGGTTGCTTCCGAACATCCTGCTCACCGGCACACCAGGGGTTGGAAAAACCACACTAGGCGAAGAACTTGCATCAAGATCAGGACTGAAATACGTTAATGTGGGTGATTTAGCTCGAGAAGTCTGATCAACGGATATCATGGAGTCTGGCAAGATGGCTTCTCCCAAGAGCATGCCGAAAGATGCACAGATGATGGCACAAATCCTGAAGGATATGGGGATTACAGAATATGAACCAAGAGTTATAAATCAGATGTTGGAGTTTGCCTTCCGATATGTGACCACAATTCTAGATGATGCAAAAGCTTATTCAAGCCATGCTAAGGAAGCCACTGTTGATGCAGATGATGTGCAATTGGCCATCCAGTGTCGTGCTGATCGGTCTTTTACCTCTCCTCCCCCAAGAGATTTTTTATTAGATATTGCAAGGCAAAGAAATCAAACTCCTTTGCCATTAATCAAGCCATATTCAGGTCCCAGGCTGCCACCTGATAGATACTGCTTGACAGCTCCAAACTATAGACTTAAATCTTTACCAAAAAAAGGCATCTGCTTCTGCGGGAAGAATAACAGTTCGGTGGTTAAGTGTTGGTTCGGTTACTAGCAGACCAAGTACTCCCACACTTGGCACACCAACCCCACAAACCATGTCTGTGTCAACTAAAGTAGGGACTCCAATGTCCCTCACAGGGCAAAGGTTTACAGTACAGATGCCCACTTCACAGTCCCCAACTGTAAAAGCATCAATTCCTGCAACATCCGCAGTTCAGAATGTTCTGATTAATCCATCATTAATTGGGTCTAAAAACATTCTTATTACCACTAACATGGTGTCATCACAAAATACTGCCAATGAATCATCAAACGCATTGGAAAGAAAACGAGAAGATGATGATGACGATGATGACTATGACAATTTGTAATCTAGCCTTGATGCTTGTCACATGTATACTTGGTCTTGAAACCATTGTACTGAGATTAAAAATGCATGCTGGGTATTTTCAAGTTGTGTTGTAGAAAACTTAACTGGCATTTAATGAGTAAATATGGTTATCCTTTCCAAAAAAAAAAAAAAAAAAGACTCTCTCTCCCTCTGTGTCTCCCCATGCTCTGTCTCTCGATTTCTCTCAAATAAATAAATAAATAAATCTTTAAAAAAAAATAAAATGCAGGTAGTCTGCTCTAGAACCTACCTCCTTAGCAATTATACTCTGGAGATGCTACGTCTCCCTAATAAAGTTTCAGTTAAGACCCAGTATGTTAATCTATGATAATAGCTATTGTTTCTTCCATTAGTAACCCATTTTAGCCCCCCTCCTTCTTATTAGGTTACTTGAACTCTCACCTGGATCTGTAGTGAGGCAGCCTGATATTTTAAAACCTATTTCACTTTTGAAAAGGTGAAAGGACACAAAATTTGCCAACAGTTTTCCAAATTACAAGACAATGGGTGGGAAAGGTGAAAGAAGAGGAGAACAAACAGACGTTAATCTTTTTTGAGTGACTCTACAAATTTAAGTAAGATGTTCAAGGCTGTATTTGTTCTGGAGGGCTAACAAAGTACCACAGGCTGGGTGGCTTCAACAGCAGAAATGTGCTGTCTCAAAGGTCTGGAGGCTAGGAGTCTGAAATCCACGTGTCAGCAGGGTTGGTTCCTTCTGAGCGCTGAAAAGAGGAGGATCTGTTCCTGGCCTCTCTCCTTGGCTTGGAGATGGCCATCTGCCCCTGTGTGTCTTCACATCACCTTCCCTTTTTGTGTGGCTTCATACCCAAATTTTCCCTTCTTTTTTTCTTTTTTTTTTTTTTAAAGATCTATTTATTTATTTGAGAGCGCGAGAATGAGAGAGAGAGAGTGCATGGGGGGGGGTCAGAGGGAGAAGCAGACTCCCTGCTGAGCAGGGAGCCCGATGCGGGACTCAGTCCCAGGACCCCAGGATTATGACCTGAGCCGAAGGCAGTCGCTTAACCAACTGAGCCACCCAGGCGCCCCCAAATTTTCCCTTTTACAAGGACACTAGTCATACTGAATTAGGGCCCACCCCAATGGCCTCATTTTAACTGTATTACCTCTCTGAAACTAGACATCTTTCATTTCTGTCTCTGCAGCATCCCTTTTCTCCTGCTGGAAATGGCACCATGGTACCTTCCACTGGAGAACTGACCTTCCTCCATCACATGGCATTGTCGGCTGCAAATCTTGCACCTTCTTCCACACCCAGACACAGGGAGGACTCATGAACTCTCAACAAACACCTCTTTCTCTTGGGTCTGAGGGTTGGAGAGATTTGATCCCTGATTTCCCAGAGTTAACAGCCGCCCACCACCCACAAAGAGAAGCCTGAAATTCGATACTTCGAGCACTGTATGTAAAAGCCAAGTGAGGAGACTGAAAGATAGAAAAGCAGAATAGACCAACATATATAGACAGACTGAGGTCAGAAGCTCCTTCAGGCTCTGGTTTATTTACCCTGAGACTAGATCCACTCCAGCCTGGGCATAGATTGGTTATATGCTTCTATTAATGATCCCTTTCTTTTTTTTATTCTCAAGAGAGTTTAAAGAATATGTCATTCATTTGCTTCCAATAGTGGTTGGAAGTGAATAAATCCTGAGTCTCCTTTTTATATATGCAATTGAAGCCCAGAATTTATAATGTATGAGGTACCATGATATGAAGAAACATTTCAGAAGTAGAATTCATACAGTCCTATTTCAGAAACTAGTTTAAGTGTTTGGAAAGGCCATAAACTCTGTTTTCCGCTTGTACCATAATCATTTTGACTTATAATTCAACACAGTTATCCCTAGAGCAAACCATTAAGATGGTTAATTCATTTTAAGATGAAACAGTGAAAATTAATAAAAGTAAATATGTGGCCTACTATCAAACTGCTGTTACTAATGGACATGTTTTTCATCTCATCATTATAAATCATCTTTTAGACCACAGATCTGAACCATTCTATATAACATTTTAAATTAAACTGTATTGCATTCTCTGGAATAAAAAAAATTTCAGAACATGTTGCCAAATACAATAAAACAACTGTTCATTACATAAATATCTTTATTACCTAGTCATATTTTTCTACATTAATCTTGAGCTTATTTACCAGACTCGCGCTTTAAAAATTAGTTGTATAATCTGTATCTTAGCAAGTAAAATTAAAAATATCTTCTAGAGGAATAGCATCATCCTCGATAATGAAAAGAAAACCAATGGCTAAAAACACCACCTCTCAAAAAATTGAAAAGATTTCAGGTAAGAAATTTTATAGCTTCGATACAAAAAACACTTCAAATTATATGAAATGTAGTGTATCTTCTTTCAGGAGTATTCCTCCTGCTAATGTCATATAAAAAAAAGGTAACAAATAATATCTGCCTGCTATGTGCAAAATGTTGCAAAAATATTTCACCTCCTTTGAAGCAGCACATATTCTAATGGATGAGAGAAGAGTAAGACATAAAGGACAAGAATCGCTTTAACTTGAGTTTTTATATTCCTACCACTGTGTATACTGCTGGTATTCAAAAAATATTTATCCAGTGGCCTACATTCACATAACGGATCATCCTTAACAGAAACCTATTTTAAAGTGCTATAGGATAAACAACTCATATACACATCAGTGAAGAGACAGGTAGAGACATAGTCAAAAGTTGTAGACACAGGTAAGGATATTGACATTCGTAGAAACACATAGATGCAGATATTGGCATAATAGACATAGATAGAGACATACTCGTAGATAAGTAGATACAGAAAGACATAGAGATATGGATACAAACATATAATGTACTAGGTATTTCTAGTTTTCTGCCCAGAGAAGACACCTGTTACTTCTGTCTCTCCAGCATTCCCTTCCTCCCCCTGGAAATAGCACCACGTTACCTTCCACTGGGGAACCGATCATCCCCCACTTCAAGTTCTGGTTGGCTGCAAATCTCAGCACTTCCTCCCACACGCCAACGCAGTGTAGACTCATCAACTCTCTCCAGCACCTCTTTCCCTTGGGTCTGTGAGTTGTAAAGACGTGATCCCAGATTTCCTGAAGTTAATATCCCTCCCAACCCCACAAAGAGAAACCTCAAGGCTGAGATTTTGAGCACAACCCACAAAAGCCATATGGAGAGACTGAGAGATGGACAAACAGGCAGACCGAGAGACAGAAATACTTGAGTATTTCTTAAGTGTGACTTGAGTTTCATGGCATTCATTTGTTACACCTCCCACATTGTAGCAAAATATAGGAAAGGCAAGGGAGAGGTGATGTTTGCAATTGCCAACAAGGAACCTGGGTCTTATATGAAAGGAAAGATGTTTTTCCCAAAAATTTGGATTTGAGAGTCTGCTATGAAGCATGAAGGGTGTTAAATATTGAAATGGGAGACCGTGGAATTTTTTAACAAGAAGTCTTTAAAAATACACTCTCTTTTGTCTCGATGACTTCTGTCTCAGTTTTCTCACGATTTATCTTTCTCAATCAGACTTTAGATAAAATAAAGCACAAGACGTGAAAACAGAACTTAAAACTGTAATGATGGGATAGGAGGCTAGATATAGAGATCGCATCCACGATTTTTCCTTCAGTGGGCTTGCTCTGGGTTTCCATACCCACACCTACCCCTCATGAATGTTGTTTCTCCTCTGAGACATTAAGACACATGCACAACTAATTTAAAAACTGGATAAATGATCATGTGGATATCAACCTTGTAAAACACAGGAGGCAGAACTGCTTTTTTAAACAAAGACTCTTTCGCATTTGATGTTGGCTAGATCTAAACAGAGAACAAGAAAAGCACCTACATAATTCGCACAAATTCTCTGGAATAACCCAAATATTCAAGTAATTCAGGAGAGAACTCTCATCTGTTGGGGGGTGGGAACCCAGAGGCTCTCTGAGCCTCTGCAAATAGCTCTCTTACAGAGACTGTGAGCCTTCATTTTAAGATTTAAAGGGAATTCAGTAACGACGCTTGTGCCTGTGCTTTTTCTACCAAATGGTCCAACATTAAAAAAAAAATTGTCTTTCAGAGTTAAATTAGTTTACATAAGCTCATTCTTACCCCTAACTCTCTTAACACTAGGTAAATTGATCAAGAGGGCAATCAGAACACAATTTAATTCTGCTAATCATTGCTGTGGTTTGCTATGGCCTTAAAGAGCTGGACATATTAAGGAAAGCCAGAGATATATATCTTCAAACTGTTTAATTGTGAGGTATAATTATCATATATATGCCATGATTAATTTTCTAAAAACATGTCTCTGGATGCTACATGGTTTGGAAAGGGAGCCATTTACTTATGGTCCTCTACAGCCATGTCTTTTGATTTATTCCGAATAGTCTAAAGAAGGGATCTTATAACCGGACAAAGCTGAGTGCCAGGGATAACCACTCCTTCAACTCCCAACTCTTCTTTCCAATCACAACACAAAAATTACCAGCAAGTATAGATTTACTCTGAGGGAAACACCAAGAGTATCGGCATGTGTAAAACACTCATTTCTACCGGAAACCAGTAACACTATTTTCATATGATAAATTGCATTGTCAAAAATTGAGACATTCTCTGTAACCAAGATTATTTGAGCTAGAATTTTAAGAACCTTATCTATATCCGAGAAACACACACAAATTCAGGAGGGAATATTTTGTTACCCTTCAAAATACAGATGTTATGTAAATATCATTTTAAT
Organism: Eumetopias jubatus; assembly: GCF_037043125.1. Lineage (NCBI taxonomy): Eukaryota > Metazoa > Chordata > Mammalia > Carnivora > Otariidae > Eumetopias > Eumetopias jubatus. Next base: position 175,264,837 of record NW_028274810.1, read on the forward strand.
GCCACTGTATATTTTGTAGTCCGGTATGACACACAGTGGTCCTAGTCCCACTAATATTTTAGACATACTTTTGCTTATTTATCTCACTATATTCTTTAAGATAAAAATGTATGGAAAGAGAAAACAAAATGAAATAATATGTTAGATTTAAAGAGGTAGTAGAAAATAGTCCCATCAAAGAGAGAACTGAAGCCCCTTACGAAATTGTCATAAAGTGGGCGCCTGGGTGGCTCAGATGGTTAAGCGTCTGCCTTCGGCTCAGGTCGTGATCCCAGGGTCCTGGGATCGAGTCCTACATCGGGCTCCCTGCTCCTTGGGAGCCTGCTTCTCCCTCTGCTTCTCTCTCTCTCTCTCTCCCTCTCTCTCTCCTTCTGTCTCTCATGAATAAATAAATAAAATCTTTTAAAAAAAGAGAAATTGTCATAAAGTTGTTCCACCATGTTAAGAAGCTTTCTTTCTAAACAATTTTTAAATCATCTTCTGAAAGTCATGCCATCAGAATCATTCTCAAGTCTCCACTGAATTTTAATAAGATGTTTAAGTGTTTAAGAACACTTGGATGTTTTTAGGTAATTATCAGGATTTGAGGGAAGGTTTATCTTTGCTTTTGGGTCAAACGGAGACATATTTAAGCTCAAAATATGAATATCACATGTCGATGGCTAGAAATCTGGGAGTAATTTCTCCCTTGAAACAACCTCACTATCCCTGCCAGAGACATCAGAAGTGGCCCGCTCAGTCTGCCAGTTACAATATACCTGAGGAGAGCAACTGACAACACTGAAATGACTTCTGAAATGACACACAGGATCCACAGACCTCACACAAATCCCAGGGTACAAGTCCCAGCCACCCACGAATCCATCTCCAAAACTTCTGCATGGACAAAGCATTTCACAACACAACTCGGAACAACTAAGAAAGTTTCATGAAATCCAGTCTAGCTCTTTATATAGTTTAAGATGAGGTTTAACTAATGACCGAAGATACAGCATCATAGGGCTTAAGCAAGACAAAAGCGTATTACTGTCTGAGGCAAATAAAGTCCAGCGGACGGTGGTTCAAGGTTGGTAGGTGGATGCCCCTTCTATCTTATTGCTCTGTTCTTTATCTTCAGCGCGTGACTTCACCTCATTGTCTGAAAGGGCTGTTCAGTATCCAGTCCCCTTTCTACATTCTAACCTGGGAGAAACAAGAAATTTTTAAAAAATATGATACTTCTGCTTCTGTCTTATTGACCAACATGTAGTCATTTGGCCACACCAGATGGACTCCTTCAACACACACACTCAAGGACTCCTTAGAAGTGTACTTTTTGTAGAAGGTAGCCAACAAAAACTCAGGGGATCCCTTTTGCTAAATAGAAAGGCAAGAACTAATATCGAGAGATGGTTAGCAGTCTCTGCCTCCTTCTTCTCTTAAAACGCTTTCGAATTAAAAAGAAATTAAAGGCTATTATTACAAAATCAGAAAACCAGAGCCAACTTAGAAAATAGAAGGATGGAGAAAGATCCTAAGTACAACCATTTCAAGTTTCTCACTTGGCCATCACACTACACTGTAAAACTACCTTTAACTAAACAAACAAAATCTATAAAATTCTATTATGACTTATACTTTAAAAAACAAAGAATTCTTTATGAAAAAAAAACACTCCACTGGGGCTATGTGAATAAGATAGATTTCTAAAAACTATATGCCTATAAAATTATATATTACATACCAGTAGAAAACACCACAAGCACAACTAATTCTATAACTGAGAACAAGAAATTTCTACAGACTCTTTATTGAATTACTGCTTAATGTTAGAAATTACATTTCTGTGAGAATAAGTACATTTGAATTTTATCTGTTTGGAGATCAGTTTAAGATCGGAAGCAGACAGCAGCATTGTGTTTAAATAGTGACTGAAAATTGCAATTTTTCCAGTCTTACAGTTTGGCTTTCGTTTAAAAAAAAAAAAAAAGACTTCTTCAGAAGTGAATCACTTGAGCAGAAATCTTCAAGGCCTATGATGTAGTGAAACAGAACACAGTGTTGATGGTTTCACGAAAATTAATTTTGTCAATCCAGGTATGTTCTCAAATTCAGAGTTTAGAAGCCAGAAATCAAAATACACATAAACCAAAGCAAATAAATATTAAGATGTTAGTACGGCTGAAATGTTAATAGCATGTACAGTTAGGATCTTTCAAGCTAAAACTTTCAGCGAGTATTCCCTAATTTGATTTACTTCTGGTACATGTTCCAGTAAAATACGGGCCTCCCCATTCTCCCTTCTAAATCCCCCATCCTCAATCCGACAAACAAATGCTCTTATAAGTACAAATAAAAGAACCCATAGAGGGAGTTATTCTGGAAATTTTGATCAAGAAGAGAAAATGTGCGATGCCTGGGTGGCTCAGTCGGTTAAGCGTCTGCCTTCAGCTCAGGTCATGATCCTAGGGTCCTGGGTTCGAACCCTACATCAGATTCCTTGCTCAGCGGGGAGTCTGCTTCTCTCTCTCCCTCTGCCTGAAGCTCCCCCTGTTGGTGCGTGCTCTCTCTCTCTCTCTCTCTCCCTCGATCTGTCAAATAAATAAATCTTTAAAAACAAAGAAGAGAAAGTGTGTGAGAGAGAGATCACTTTTAATTCCTACACTTTCCTTTTCCTACACAGGAGAAAGCAAAATCCCTGGCAGCACCAGAAATACCTAACCTCAAACCAGATCCAGGTCAGAGCAGGTCAAAGTCCCGCAAAAAAACCCTCAAAAGAAGAGCTAACAAGCAAGAATCAGAAACCACAGTAACCACTCTATGAGCCCTTCTAAATGAAAGAAGGAAAAATGTGTAGGGACTCTGCTGTTGCTATCAGTCCTTCAAGCGCAAGGATAACTGTGTTGCGGTGACTTTAATAACTGGCTGTCTAGCTAAGGCGATGCATTTTGTTTCTACATCCCTATTCATCAATGAACATGTCTGGGTGACTGCCGCTAACGTTGATTCACTCACTCATTTATTCCTCCAATAAATATCTACCATTTGAACATTTACAATTCAAGTGCCCAGAGAAACAACATGAATGAAACACACCATCCTCGCCTCCATGGAAATTATAGTGTGTGTGTGTGTGTGTGTGTGTGTGTGTGTGTGTGCGCGCGCGCGCGCACCACAGTCTTAGGAAACTGATATGAATACTACAAATACTACGTAAGAGGACAATGTGGAAGCTCCACAGCCCTGCAAAGGAGTTCTACTCCAGTCGTGGTGGTGGTAGTGAGACAGGGCAGGGGGATAGGAAATACTTCTCAAAGCGAGTGACGTTTAAGCTGGTATGGAGAAGGTGAATAGGAATAGTTAAACAGGAGCGCCTATGGTGGCTCAGTCGTTAAGCGTCTGCCTTCGGCTAAGTTCATGATCCCAGGGTTCTGAGATCGAGCCCCGCATCGGGCTTCCTGCTCCGTGGGACGCCTGCTTCTCCTTCTCCCTCTCCCCCTACTTGTGTTCCCTCTCTGGCTGTGTCTCGCTCTGTCAAATAAATAAAAATCTTTAAAAAAAAAAAAAGGAATAGTTAAGAAGAGTGTTTCAGCTTGAGTAAGGAGGAGGAGTTGGAAATAAATTTTTGGTCTGATATTCCAGCGGGTCCATAGGGTTCTTTTCCTCAGCTACTGGTAATAGAACACCCGAGGCATTATTTTCGTTCATTCGACAAATATTTTCCTGGACCCTCATTTGTACTGGGCACTGTTCTGGGCAGGGGCTGTGTGTAGAAGGGAGAGCAGAGGATGAGATCCGAGAGATGGTGGATTCTGTCTCTGAAACGTTTTTGTTGGTTTTGAAAGTCTTAAATTAAAAACATTAAACATTTATTTAAGGATGAAAGCATTCCATTACTATTCATTAGAGTCACTGCCTTGTATTGGCACCACATTCCCCAAGAGGCAGTCAACTATGGTGGTTATGAATCTGGACCTAGGAGCCAGATTGCCTCAGTTTAAATCTTCGCTCTGTCATCAGTTATGTGAGCAAGACCAGGATAATTAACCTCTCTGGAATTCAGTTTCCCCATCTGTAAAATGAGGGTAATAATAATCGGTCCTACCTCATGCCGTGGTTTGAGGATTAAATGAGTTAATACATGTAAAGCACTTAGAACAGTGTCTGCTCCACTGTGAGCAGTCAGTAAGGGTTGCATATTATTAGAGGGGAAAAAAAATTCCAGTATAATCATCCCGGAGTTCAATTCACTCTGTGTTACTCCGAATAAATAGCATTCTGTCAGTCTTGGTGCTTTTATATAACCTTAGACAAGTCACTTAAACATCATTAGCCTGAGTTTCCTCCTCTGCAAAGTGGGGGCAATAATACCAGCCTCAGAAGATTGTCTTGAGGGTTAAATGAGATAGCAGATTGAAGGGCTCACTGGCTGCAAATTGCTGTGCAATTGTTGCTTGTTGTTATTATCTTGCCCTTTTTAACCCTCGTCCCCAAATTTGTAAGTGTTTCTCTCCTTAGGAGGGAGACAAAAATGAACACACGCATGACTTTGACATAATGCTTCCTGCTCTCCAGATCTTATAGAGTGAATGAAAACGAATGCCTCCAAATTGAGACTGGAAACCAACTTGACATCAATTTGTAAATTCAAAAGCTGGTACGATGTCAGGGAGGAAGAACACTTGAAGCAATCCCTTCTTAGTTTCTGCTTTTGGCAGATGCTGCATTCCAGTCTTCCATGAATTTGACTTCTACGTTGCTCTTTCTTCGAACAGTATGTGGACGACAGACAGATCAATGGCCAGGCAGCCCCTGACCTGTGAGTGTGAGTCCACCTCCTTCCCCAATCTGAGCGCCTTCTGTATATTGGTATCTTACGAGGAAAGCCGCCCCTGCCTTTCCTTCGACACCTCATTCGAGAGAGAGCTGCTTGGAGGAGAGGCCAGCATTGGCCTGGCAGGCCAGGAATTGACTCGGGTTCACTTCCCTGACCCATATATTTGTTGAACACTGACTGTGTGACTGGCAACACATTAGCCTCTGTGGTGTTTGCAAAAAAATGAAGTGGGAAGAACTCCAAGCCCCAAGGGACTCTCAGGTTCTAGTGGGAAAGATGGACAAAAACACACATGACACAAGTCAGAATGTGGAATAGATGCTAAAAATAAAAGGATCAACGACGCAGAATAAAGGCCCAGAGAGAGTAATAATTTAATCTGACCGGATCGGTGAAGATGGGGCATTAAAACTTGTTTCTGGCTTCCCAGAAGAAATGGCGTCTCAGTGGGGACTTGAAGAATGAGTAGGTTTCTCAAGCTGAGAAGGAGATCAGGGACAACACCAGGTTGAGCAGCAACGTAAGTGGTGGCATAGACACACTCCAGAGCACCCTGTGTCCTTCAAAGGGGGCACAGAACAGAGAGCCTGGGACAGAGGGTCTGCGAAGAGGGCGACAAGGTGAGGAAATGTTAGACCCCAAAGAGAGAAGAAGCACGTACACTGTTTTCTGGGCCAAGCTGGGGGCTGCCGAATGGATCACACCCCCCTACACACAGGTCTGCATTTTAAAAGCTAAGTCCCAGGGCACCTGGAGGACTCAGTTGGTTACGCATCTGGCTTCGGCGCAGGTCATGATCCCAGGGTCCTGGGATGGAGCCCCACATCGAGCTCTCTGCTCAGCGGGGAGCCTGCTTCTCCCTCTACCCCTCCCCCTTGCTCGTGATCTCTCTCTCTCACACACACTCTCTCTTTCAAATAAATAAATAAAAATTAAGTCGCTCTACTCTGGACAAGAAGCTTCAGAGATTCTTTCCTTTTTAGAGAAGAGTCACCAACAGCAAACGGGACACTTAAGCATGCGGGCTTGTCCGTCACCTGCAGGCAGGGTGTGCCCAAATGCTACACTCTTCAGTACACAGTAGGGACACTGCAGGCCTGGGGAGCTGGGGCAGATACCAGATCATCCTGTTCACTCCTCCAGGACCATGCCACTTCCTAGAAAATTCCTGGCATGCAGACACCTGATCATTTGACTCAATGCTAATATTGCCTGATTTCTCTGGTATGTATGTAGATGTGTGTACCTTCACATTCATATTTATAAGGAGGCCTGTGGTTGCATTAGAGGGTTTCATTCCTTTCATTTCAGATGAACTATTTGTCTAAAATGGAAACAATTAATTTCAAATGCCTCAGTCCCCGAGGAGGAAGGCCAGCTTCCTCCACTCAGCCCCAAGGGAGTAGCTGACTCCACTATTGCATTTTATAGTTTATATGGTGCTTTCCCGGCCTGTTCCCACCCCCCAAGAAGTTCTAGAATTTGCCTGTGATTTCCTGCCATCTATTCCCCAGGATTCCTTCCCAGAGGAACACACAGAGAGTGAGGCAAGATGATAGGCAAGAAACAGATTGCTGAACTGGCTCATTCCACAGCTGTCCTATTTTTTTTAAGTAGTTTAGACCAGGGAAAAGGAAGGCAGTTACAAACTAAACCGCCACACAGCTTTTTATAATCCTCTGTCACACTCTCTTCAAAAGCAGGCGAAAATTAAGGTCCCCGTGATTTCAGTTGAGCCCGAGTTAGATAGGCAGATGTTGCATGATCAATGTGTTTTAAGGATTTTGCTTTGAATTTAGAGCCTCAGGTTGAGAGCTGCGTCTCCCAATAATCGATGTTGTTTTCAGGTTTATCCTATTCATTTTTGAAATGTGGGGAGTAGAAATTGCTTTAATGCCTGTTTTACAGACCAGAAAATTGTGGTCCTAGAGGATGGAGCCAGTCAGTAGAAGAACAGTGACAATTGGTATTCCTTCCACCTTCCTTATTTCATCCAAGAAATTGGCATGGATCCAGAGAAATAAAGACATTGGCCTGGTCATAATCCGCTTTGAGATCAATAAATATTTATCGAGCAGCTATTACTAGGAATTCAGGAAGACACGAACCAGTGTTTTTAAAAGCCCCTCTATTTCACAAACGTTTATTCTAGATTAAGAAACAAAACATAAATTTATGAAAATTTAAATGTTAAATAACATGTGACCCAAAAATGCCCATAGGCCCTCCGTTCAGGCTTTCCCAGTCACTCACGTGGAACATTTTAGAAGTCTCCAGAGCGGTCCCTCTGCTACCAGTATGCTTCTAATGCACAATGCCTCCACACTGATACAGAAGGGTGGTCCCATAAAACAAACTGGACCATGCTGCTCCCATCCTTTAAAATACCTGCCCTTCCCCTACTTCCTGAAGTATGGAGGCCAGACTGCTGAGCTTTGTGATAGGGCTCTTCACTCTGATTTCAATTTACTCCATAACTTCATTTTTGTATTCGTTTCCTACTGCTGCTATAAGAAATTACCATACACAGTGACTTAACACAGATTCGTGATCTCGGCATTCTTTCTAGAGGTCAGAAGTCTGAAATGGGTCTCACTGGGATAAAATCAAGGTGTCAGCAGGGTTGCATTCCTTTCTGGAGGCTCTAGGGGAGAAAATATTTTCTTGTGGTTTCCAGCTTCTAGAAGCTGCCTGCGTTCCTTTGTTCATGGCCCCCTTCCATGGTCAAAGCCAGCAACAATGGCACGTCTTTCTCACATCACATCACCCTGACACTGACCCTTCCACCTCCTTCTTCCACACTCAAAGACCCTTGAAATTCCATTTGATTCACACAGAAAGTCCAGGATGAAAATTTCACCTAATTTTATCAGGCAAGTCCTCTTTGAACTGTAATTCATTCTTACCACTCTTCATTCAGTCAACAAATATTTATCGTGCTCCTGCCATATGGCAATAAATCTATTGTATGTTGAATAGACGGTGATGTACAATACAGACATGATTTCTTTTTTCATGGAGTCAGGTGGAAGATATAGAAATTAAGCCAGGAATCACACATGTAAACATAAATTATAAGTTGTGATGATGCTCTAAGGAACAAGAAGAAGAGTACGCGATAAGAGAAGCTGAGGGGGGACAGTTTTGAGTGGAGGGTTCAGGGGACCCCCTGACCTGAGACAGGAAGGATGGTGAGACAGGCAAAGGGAAAGCAGCAAGTATGGCAGCCAGCAACAGGGGACCTGGCCAGAGAGGGGCTAAGACGCAAGAAACACAGCAAGACACATACGCTGGAGCCAGACCACACTGAGGAGTCTGCGCTTTGTTCCGGTACAATGAAACATCGGTCTAGTGATTTCAGTCAGGACAAATGGGGTCCATTGGGCATTTTTTAAAACTCACCCTTGAATGCTGTGTGAGCAGTGAACTGGAGGGGAGCAGGAATACTGGACAAGAAATATTCATGGGAAGGAGCTGGAGACAAGATTGGAGAAAGGGGAAGAGATGGGGGGTGGCCTTTTAGGGCAAGCTTACTAGACTAACGTAGATTTCTGGACCATGTTAAGGACTCATTTGAAGTGGTATCGATATATTTGAAGGAAAACCTGTCTTCCCAGTTTATAATTTTCACCAGTGACAATCAACTGCTCAGATGTAGCCACAGGGGAGACAGATGGTTGGATTTATCCCGGTTTGGGATTTTGCCAAGAAATATTGTGGATGGAAAATATGGTGGATGAAAACAGGGGCAAGGCAGTTGAGGGCTTTTGTAAGGAAGTGATTACAATGATTTACCACTGATTCCTCAGAAGGCAAGTGGAGCTGGGAGAAAATGAGAGGAAAATAGATGGTAGAAATCCATGGAATGATGCTGTCAGGGTTAGACTTCAACAAGTGAATTGGGTGGAGGTTGATGAGGGGGGTGGGGAATGGGCCATTTTGTTTTGTGATTTTCAATGTACTGTGATTCCTGATATGTCAACATCCAGAACGCAAGTATGGGAGAAGATGGCTGAGATGGAAAGCAGGAAAGAGTCGCTAAAGATAAAGGAAGAAGAAATGGAGAGGTCATCTCTGTGGCTGTCCGTGGGATCCAGAACTCGTGACACACAAGGAGCTGGTTACCAGGAGATTATTGGCAGACTGCACAATGAGGAGAGACAGGTGGTTTTGCCAGATGGTATAAGGTTCAGAGGAGTAAGATGGAGTTGGATTTTTCATAAGGTGGAGCATAAATAATAACCAGAATTGGCAATGAAGACTGAGAAGGACACTGGTCCAAACCTCTGCAGTGAGTTATCATCATTTGAGAAAATAAGCAATGAACCCTTCCTAAGAAGACGATGTCCTTATGGACCAGCCGGGTGCCAAAGAAGGATTCAGGAGGTGGAGGCAGCTTTTAGAGGAGAATTTGGGAATATAGGGAAGGTTGCTGAGTGTGGACAAGAGCTCCCAAGGACAGCTGGTAAGATTTGGGGAGAAAAGCAGAGAGGAGGGGATCAGATGAGAGAAGTCTAGGGTGGACAGAGGATACCCTAGAATAACAAGGTTTATCTGTTTATATTACCTCCTTCCCCACGAGATAATGAGTGCTTACAGACCAAAGATTTTGTCTTTCTGTATTTTAGAATAATACTTGCAATGTTGGGTGTTCAGTAAATGCTTGTTGAGAGAGTAAGGAACAATCGCTAAATAACAACTATAGAGTATATCTTCGATGATATTCAGAGCACATCATCCTATAGCTTAGAAAAGCTAGAGAGGTCATCCATGCACACTGAATGATTTCAAGCAAGGTTGCAACTAAGTGAAACACTGTGAGAAAAACTTTTGAGGGAGGAGTATCTAGAATCTAAGAGAACAGAAGTATTCTCTGGTCATCTAGATCTAATTTCAGAAGCATAGTTATTCAACAGTTTTGCTAAAATTTCCACATATTTGATGAGAGGGGGAAAAAAAGACACTCAGCAAATGTCAAATCTAAAATCAAGTGAAATCATCTCTTCCTCCAAAGAGACTGGGTTGGAAAGGCCTGGGGATTTATTTCCTTTTCCATCCTGGAAGAGCTGGGTGCAATTCCCTCTCCTTTATGTCAGCATCACTTCTCAGATGGTCACAAGGTTTAGGTGGAGGTGGGTGTTCCGTACCACTGATGGAATACAATGCAGCCAATGCCTCCCTGTCCTAGGCTGGAGGTTTCTCTGTCCCATGAGACCTAACATAACATTTTGCTCATGATGATTGCTTCACAGTGACTTGCTGGCATCGGGGATGGGTCATGCAAAAGATGAAAAGGAAAATGTCACTTGTTGGTTAGTACCAAGAAGTTGGTGCCAACCAGATAATTTGGCAAAGTGATACACGTCGTGGAGATTACAGAAGGGATTGATACCAACACCACAACCAGCAGCCAGCCATCCCGGTGCCCACAGACCTGTGCGGAGCCTAAAAGGGAAGAGGCCCTGTGCTGCTTCTCCCCTCACGGAGTTTGTGTTTCATTGTGGAACAGAACAAATGGCAAGACAAGCTCTTACATAGCTCTGCTAGAGTGGAAAAAAAAAAGACAAAATCCAGAATCAAAAGACCTGGGTACTAGTCTTACTACCGTATAAGCTCTTTGAACTTGGCTTTGACCAATGCAGACTTGACTATTTCATCTTGAAAATGAAGAGATTTCATGGAATACTTTATAAGTTCTCGTATGGCTCTAAAATTCTGTTATTTTGAATGTATATTAAGGAAATTCCTTATTTTTCAGGAATATTTAGAGAAGCAGGGGTTACCAGAGCTACATGGAGGTCTTCAAGTGATCATTTTCAAGAGTAGGAACTGATGAGAAGGAGCATCAGAGAATTTCATGTGGGAGGTAAGGCATGAGCAAAGGCTTGAAGCCAAAAAAAAATTCATGTATAGAAAAAAGTAGATAGATTGGTGTCTGAAGAGGTATATGCGGCCCCCAAAATTATGGGCACAGAATAGTAAAGGAAAAAGAGTGACTTGCCTAGCAATTAATTCCACTGATGTGATGTAGAGGTTAAGTTGATTTCTGAAGCAATTGGGAGCCACTGGTCATTTCTGAGAAAGGGAGGGACATCGTGCAAAAAAACCCACTGAGGATGAGAAATATGGCCCACGGGCTAAGCCCTGGGGCCGGACAGAGAATCTTTCATGTGTCCGGCCTCATGTATGTCTCTCACCTCCTGCAGCCAGGCCGCCTTCCTGGACAAGTAAGCAGAAGAAGGAACAGTGACTTTGCAGAAGGTCACAGGCTAGAATCCTAGTTTCCTGCCACCTGGACTGTAGCTCTTTCCCAGTAAACCCTGCCCCCTGCCACTTTCCTCACTGAGGCTTTTTCCCCCTTTGTTTCCATGTCTCCGAGAATAGAATGTGTCTAAATTTCATGGGTGCTGCATCCTAAGTGATCCAAATAAAGGGTTTGAAAACGGGTGCATATCACAGCTGAAAAGTGTTGTGTGTCGCCGGAAATAATAAAGGAGAGAGGCAAGAAAGGTCCTATCTTCCCTCTTCCCCCCGGAGCCTAACAGAAAACTAACAGGGATTTGGGGGAGGAGAGAGGGTGAAATCTGCAGTCGTCTTGCTGTGCTCAATTAGTATTCTAGCCACACACCGTCCCATCAGGGGAAAATGCTTCCCGCACACACACGTGTTCAGGATATCAGTGTGATGGATCTGAGCGAGGGCCCCTCCAAACACAGTGACCATCTGCTAGGCAAAACATAGGGGTCTGACAAGCAGAAGCCATTCAGACCCGTTGTTGGGCCACATTATTACATATTTGACAAGGGTAATGAGGGGCTGTCATTAACCTTACATGACAGTTGCTACAATGACACACTAAAGCAAGGACAAAGAGCCGAACTCAGTAAAAAGGCACCTACTTCTCATTTAACCCTGGAATTATGTGACGCCATTATTCCTGACGGAGGCTGGCAGGCCTGGGGTTAATTTCCATTTCTGTGTCTGCTTGTTCTCTTTTTAAAATGTACCCCTCGTATGGCTAAGGCAACTGTTGGGAAGGCACTGCATTATTTATCACAACACACTGAGTTAGATGCAAGAACAGAAAGGGTCTCGTGGAGAAATGAACAAACAGACAGATTTCATGAACCCCAGCGATGGCCTGAGATAAACCTTCTGAACTCTGGGATATTTAAGGTAACTCCTACCTAAGTATGACACTGCTTGGATTTTTTTTTTTTTTTTTTTTTTTTTGCTAGACATTTATCAGATTTAAAGGAAAAAGATGGTTTGGGAATATGAATACATAGTTACTATACCTTTTTTAGGCCATGGACAAGTCTAGGGGCAGAGGCTAAGTTAAGATCATAATTTTGACAGTTAACCACTTAATCTGGGGATCTAATTTCACAGAACTTATAGTTGGGAGTCTTCTAAGGAGCACCCCGAGCTTTTGGTTTATTTTACGGAAGGGGCAACTAAAATCATGAGATGTTCAGGTACTCCTACTCGCCCCCAAGCCCCGAGGCTGAAGAGAGGATAACTGTATAGTCCCCTCCTGCTGTCTTACTTTCCAGAGCCGTGCTTTCCCCAGCTTCTTCTTTGAGGATTCAACTTTTATGATTAAAAGGAAAATTTGTTTGTTTCATTTAATTATTTAAAGCTGGTACTTCTCTGAGAGCATGCTTTCATAAGTGTAAGTCTGCAGTGCTACTGTTCAAGATAGCTCTGCTTCATCATTTTGAAAGCTGGTTCTGCATCCTTTGGCCACCCAAAATGTGTCTCCTTGGTACATCCTGTCTGCCTGACATCACAGGGCCACCAAAGTGATGACAGCCAATCGGGATGCTTTGTTAAGTTAAGAAACTATAATCAAGATCGCCCAAGCCATGAAGAAGAAAACTTTTAGTAGAAAACAGAAAGATCTAGTTTGAGTAAAAGGACTTATAGACCACATCTATTTGCACTTAGGTACCACCTGCCTGAATGACACCAGCCTGTAACTCTCTCAGAGTCTGTGACTCCCCAGAGAGTCCAGATATCTAATTATTTTGGTCTAAGTTTCAATTCCTCCCTTCTGTCATATGCACAAAGTAGAAAGATCAAAAATCTACTTTATATGCAAGGTGCCTGAGTTTTATCTGGCTCAAACCTGAAGCAAGGCAATCATTGGGGCCTATGGCTGTGACCAAGGGGGCTGGGGCCTTGCTCTGTCACTACATAGCATATGGGATACCCGGAAAAGTGTTGAATCTCTCTTGCCCTAATTTCCTCAGCTCTGGAGTGAGGAGATTAGATCTGATACTATCAAAGGTCACCAGTTCCATTTTGACCAAAAACTTCCAAGTCCACAGCAAAGAAAAGGTGTTTGCAGATATTCCAGAAAGTACTATCAACTCCTTCTGAATATAATGAATTCAACACATAAATGAGTTTAGGTGATTTGGGACCTAGGAACAAAAGTAAATGGAAAGAATAAAAGATGCCCAACACCTTTGAGATTCATGTGCATCTGACATAAGAGCATAAAATCTCCTGAAAATTCAGGGGCACCTGGGTGGCTCAGTCAGTAAAGCATCTGCCTTCTGCTCAGGTCATGATCTCAGGTCCTGGGATCGACCCCCATCGGGTGCCCTGCTCAGTGGGGAATCTGCTTCTCCCTCTCTCTCTGCCCCTCCCCCATGCTCATGCTCACTCTCTCTCTCTCTCTCAAATAAATAAATAAAATCTTTATAAAAAAAAAAAAGCTCTTGAAAATTCATAAACAGTCCAAGTTAGTCAAATGCATGGGCAATGGGAGTGAATGGTTGTGTAAGTGTCACATCCTGGCTTAGATAGGACTGGAGTGGGAGTGAGAAGAAGAAATTGATGCAGTGATAATGTAAAGGATATTACTACATAGAGCCATCTCACAATCTTCATTATCTGCCACATAGGACTCAATAAATGAGTGAGTTGAATGTATAAAAATCTTAGCATAAAAAATACAAGGCCATATAAAACACAAACTTTCTGGTTTTGATAGAGTATCATCTCTTCCTCAAAAATTACCATTTAAAAGCAGGAAGATATTTGAAAAAAAGGCAAGAGAAAGGAAAAATCCCAAATGAGCCAGTCTTTACATCAACAAAATAAAATATTTAGACTTGACCTGAAAAGTCTGCTGCTATGTTAATGTCTTCTGAAGGTAAGTTGGTGATGGTGTCTTGGTAGGAACGTTGGCTCAGTTAATTAACATGGTTACTGGCTTATCACAATACCCATATGTGGAATCCTAACATACAACCACAGTTTAAAAATCAACAGGAAAAAATTTGAAAACACTGTGAATCTTAAAATCAGAACACTTCGAACATGTACTAGTTATAGTAAAAAAAAAAAAGTATTAATTTTTACTACGAAGAACCCTTGTTTTTACTCTTGAGTCACAATTCCACAGAGTCAAAATAAACAGGCGGCAACTTTAAAATGAACAGAGATAAAATCCCACATCGGGAACCAAACCAGCTAAGCATAACTTTTTTGTCCTTTATAAAGGCATTTAAGTGTCCACAATTTAATGTTTTCCAGAATGAAACTGCCAGTTTCAAAGTGTTACTTGACAGCTCATAAAACAGAGTAATGACAGTTTCCCAAGTAGCAGATTTATAAAGAAAAATTATAATACCCTAGGACAACATTATAATAAAGTTTAGCTAGCAAACTTAAAATGTATCTACATATATACTACACAATTATACTCACCTATTCCAATTATATGTGTATTACCTATGGTATAGAAACAATTCACACATCAAATATCTTTTCACTGTATTTCACATGTTAAATGGGATAAATGTGATTCTCATACTTCAAGAATGTCAGATAAAAACAAATCCAGACTTAGGGAAGGGGAGACTATTCTATCACAAGAGGGAGGAGGTTGGGAAATTATTGCAATAGAAAGAGCGTTCCAACTTTAGGATCCATAAGCTTCTCAAAGCTAAGGCAGAAAGGGTTTTTCTTATATAAGGAGGAGTGAACAAGGCTAGAAAGAACTGCATGTGGGGAAGTGGGATAAGCAGGTGGCATGATTGGAGAGCTGAGCAGGAAATATCTTTGTGGTCAGTCAGTCTGGGGGAAGGGTCATCAAGGAGGCACTGCTCCTCATTTCCAATGCTTGTTTAAGCTCAGGGGTGTATCACGGTCAGGGACCTGTGGAGAGGGGAGAAGCCTAGCTAGAGTTTGGTCAAGTCAAGTTGACAGGTATTTTGTCCAAACCGATGAGTGGGAACAAACTGTTAGCTAATCAATTATGAGGCAAAGAATGGAAATTTGGAAGATCTATGTCTAGCCTCATCATTGGTAAACAAGGGTATCATCCCTTAGCTTATCTAAGTCATATGCGAAAGGAGGGAATTCTTTGAAGTAACCCAGGAACACAAAAGAATAGAGGTGTTTCTTTTTTTCTTTTTTTTACATTTTTCATTGTGGTAAAATACACGTAATATAAAACTTACCATCTTAACCAGTTTTATGTGTACAGTTCAGTAGTGTTATTTGCATTGTTGTGGAACCAATCTTCAGAACATTTTCATCTGGCAAAATTAAAACTTTATATCCATTAAACAACTTTCCATTACCCCATTTCTCCAAGCCCCTAGCAGTCATCATTCTACTTTCTATTTCTATGAATTTGACTACTCTAGGTATTTTAATAAGTGGAATAAGTATAGCATTTATTTGTTTGTAATTGGCTTATTTCACTTAGCATAATATCCTCAAGATTTATGCGTATTGTAGCATGTGTCAGAAATTCCTTACTATGTAAGACCAAATAATTTCCCATTTTATGTATATACCACTTTTGGGTCAAAGGGCTCTTGGGTTGCAACCACCTTTCAAATGTTGTGAATAACACTGCTATGAACCCGGGTCTACAAATGTCTCTTTGAGACCCTGCCTTCATTTGCTTTGGCTCTATACCCAGAAGTGAAATTCCTGGATCTTATGGTAACTCTATTTTTAATTTTTTGAGGAATTGCCATATGTTTTCCACAATGGCTGCACCATTTTACATTCCCACCAACAGTGTGCACAAGGGTTCTGTTAGAGAGAACCAGAGCCTGATAGTAGTTAAAGTGGTAAAAACAGATTGTATTTAGGAACTATTGCAATAGGGAAAAGAGACCTCAGTATAGAACTGGGCTCAATTCCAAATATATCGTGGACAAATGGGCATTGATAGCCAAGAGACAAGGTCATGGTCAGTGAACGGAAGATTCCTAACAGGAAACATTAGGGCAAGAGAGATTCTGACCAAACTGAGTTGACAAGATTCTTGCTGAGATCAGGACAGGGTGATTAGATGTCCGGAGGGGTCATTGGGGATGAGAAACTTGATCTTATATTGAGGGTGATCAGATATCAAGGGTGGGGGATTCTAAACTGATTGAAGAGGATTCTTGCTAAAACTGAGCAATGCAAAGACAAACATAGACGTTCAAAAGTCAAGGCTCAGTTGAGTAGAGGATTCAGAAAAGCCAGTTAAAGCTTATTAGTCAAGGAAAGAGTCTTCGTTTACAATTTCTCCACATCCTCACCAACACTTATTATTTTCTGTTTTTCGGTAGTATCCATCCTAATGGGTGTGACATGGTATCTCACTGTGGTTTGTATTTCCATTTTACTAATGTTTAATGATTTTGAGCATCTTTTCATGTGCTTATTGGTTATCTGAATATCTTCTTTGGAGAAATATCTACTCAAGTCTTTAGTCCATTTCTTAATGGGGTTGTGTTTTTATTGTTGTTGAGTTGTAGTTCTTTATATATTCTATATATTAACCCCATATCACATATATGATTTGCAAATAATTTCTCCCATTCCATAGGCTTCCCTTTCAATACGTGGATTGTGTCCTCTTATACCTGAAGGTTTTAATTTTGACAGTCCGATTTATCAACTTTTACTTTTGTTGCCTGTCATAAGGGATAGGGGATTTCTTAATTATCATTGCTTTCTAGGAGCATGTGATGGAGGTAAAATTCAACATTCTCAAAAATAATGCTCAATTTTAACTGTTATCATTTACCATGGGAAAAGATGTAGCAGAGAATCTGCAACCTCTTACTATAACCTTAATGTTCAAAGAGCAAGGTACCATGGTCCATTGCGGTCCAACATGAAGAATCGAGGAGATCATGAAGGAGGGTTCCACTCATATCCAGTTCAAGCACCTATTGCAAACCAAGAAGAGGACAGAATCCCTGAGTCTTCTCCCTGTTGCTCCTCCTGAGGGGAAGTAGCCTTTCTTTCTTAACTCTGTAGTGTCCATAGGTCAACTTCAGTTTATCCTTCTTCTCAGGAAAACTCTCTTCTCCAGAGAGTCTTTGTCCTGCCTTCCTCACCCACCGCCCACCCCAAGAACCCACCCATCTCCTCTTCTCTTTCCCAGGTTTTTAAGCATTCTGTTCCACATGCCCCTGTCTTTCCCACACCCGTGGGACTCTAGTGTACTTTCTACTCTTTTGGCAAAGTTCAGGGAAGAATGAAGAAAAGCCCCTCTAACCCATTTGTCCTGAGGTCAAGGAAGACAATCAGACTTTTATACTCTAAAGATTGATTCCCTTTCCCTCCACTTTCTATTATCTGCTAAAAGTCTCTTTTCTTCATACAACACTTCTTTTTAATATTCAAATTCTATCTGTGTTCTATCTGTGTTCAACCCTAGAAGAAAGAACACTCTGTCCAGGAATAAGATGAGAGAACATGAGAATGAGAGAGCCAGAAAGAAACCACGAACAAGAACTTCACCATAAATCCACTGAAAAGAAAGGAAATACAGAGTCAAGAACCACGCAAGAGGTCAGGAGAGAGACAAGATCTAGGTAGGAGGCCAGGAGGTCACAAAAATTGGAAAACAAAGGAAGGTAGTTGACGTGGGACATTGTCCTATGGGTGGGAGCAAAGTGAAAAAACCAAAGGAGAGCTTCCCAAATCTCAACTAGTTAGATTCGTGTTTGAAGGAGACCCAGAGAAGCTCAGGGAGCTATATACCCATAAAGTCATCTCTAGAGTCCCATCATCAAACAGATGCCCAAATATTTTCCCTTTTTATTTTCCTACAATATCTCTCAAAATATTTAATTTTTCCTCTAGAAAATTGAGTAATACAAAAACATGACTTTTTAAAAGGTTAAGAAGTACTAAAGATACTACAAAAAGTTAATCAGTTTTCCATCTCCAGTCCAATTTCTCCTTCTGTAGATTCAATCACTAGTAATAGAGTCTTGTGATTCCTTTCAGAAAAATCTGAATGCATATATCAGTATTTATATAAGGGATGTATTTGATGTATTATCTTACATCTTATTTTGCTCATTTAATAATATTTCTTGGAGAAATTTTCTTCATCGTCATATTTAAAGCTACCTCATTCTTTGAATAGCTTCTAAGTATTCTTTATCTTATTTGTTCAACCAGTCACCTATGGGATTTTCTTGTCAAAAATAGATACATCTAAAATTTGGATAGTACCAAATCTCTCTCAAAAAACCTTATATCAGGGGCACCTGGGTGTTTCTGTCGGTTAAGTGTCTGACTTCGGCTCAGGTCATGATCTCAGGGTCCTGGGATCCAGCCATGTGGCTCCTGGATCAGTGGGGAGCCTGCTTCTCCCTCCCCCTTTGCCCCTCCCCCTGCTTGTACTCTCTCTCACATGCGCTCTTCCTCTCTCTTTCAAATAAATAAAGAAAATCTTAAAAAAAAAAAAACCTTACATCAGTTTGGGTTCCACTAACACTGTGTGAGAGTGATTATTGCCCCACCCTTTGTCTACACAGTACAGCGCCAACAATTTTGATCTTACCATCAAAAAGCAAAAATGCAGGGATGACTGGGTGGCTCAGTAGGTTAAGTGTCTGCCTTCAGCTCAGGTCATGATCCCAGGGTTCTGGGATGGAGCTCCCTGCTCAGTGGGGAGCCTGCTTCTCCCTCTCCCTCTGCTGCTCCCCCTGCTTGTGCTCTCTCTCTCTCTCAAATAAATAAATAAAATCTTTAAAAAAAAAAAAGCAAAAATGCTTTGCATAAAAAGCATCGCCTAGATTTTGTTTTATTATCAGTGGGGTATTTCCTGCACATTTTAAATTAGGTTTTGTATTATTGATTTGCAAGAATTATTACATATTAAGAAAGTTAAGCTTCAGAATCTTATATGCATTAAAAATATATTTTCTATTCTGACTTTGTTTACAGTATTTGTTCAACAAATTTGTTTTTAATTTTATATAATTTGTATTTTATTTGTGAGACTAATGCTTTTTAAATTTTTTCTCTTCTTTAGAAAGAGAAAGATTTCCATTCCATTATTAAAATATTCCTCCATTTTCTTCTAGTATTTTTACAGAATTGCTTTAGGGGATGCAGGGAGGAAACCCGGTTTAATTTTAACATTCGAATTGACAAATCTGGAATTCATTTTAAGAAAAAGAATGAAGTAAACATACAGACTTTTCCCCCCACAATGACAACTGATTGAAATTCCAGTTGTATCAGACTAACTTACTTTGTATATTTTTACCTATTCTGGACTTCAGTATTGTTCCATGGGTCTGACTATTCAGTACACCAGTACAAAAAATATTACATTAATACATTCTTATATTTGGCAGATTTAGTGTAGCCCGATAAATTTTGATTTTCCATTTTAAAATCTTATAATTTTTTGTTTCTTTAATGGAGTTTAGAACTAGCTTTACTAACTCCAAAAATAATCCAAAATTAATAAGTTTTAATAATGTGATTCTACTAAATTTAAAAATTAATTTAGGGAAAGTTTACATCTTTTTTTTAACATTTTATTTATTTATTTGACAGAGAGAGAGCAGGAGAGCGCAAGCAGAGGAGAGAAACAGAGGGAGAGGCTGGGCCTCCGCTGAGCAGGGAGCCCAATGCGGGGCTCCATCCTAGGACCCCAGAATCACGACCTGAGCAGAAGGCTTAACCAACGGAGCCAACCAGGCGCCCAAATTTACATCTTTATAATACTGAATCTTCTTATTCAAAAAACAATTACAGCTTTTTGTTTATTCAAGTTTTCATTTATATGCCTAAATAGAGTTTTTTAAAATTTATTTAAAATTTATATAGGTCCTGCATATTTCTTATTAAGCTCATGACTAGGTATTTATCTTTGTGTGTGATATCATAAGTGCAATATTTTCTTTAGATTGTCTCACTTGGTGGCTTGGTCCCAGAAAGCTATTGGTTTTTATGTTAAAGGCGTAGCTAGTCACATTAGTAATTTCCCTCATTTTTTCTAGTTGAATTTTAGATTATTAACCTAGGCTGTCAAGAAACAAAGTAACATCATCTGTAGATAATTACAATTTCTCCTCCTTATTTATAATTTTTGTGCCTCCGATTCTTTCACCTCTTCAAATTGTGTTGGTTGGTACTTCATGAAAAATTTTATTTTATTTTTTTAAGATTTTATTTATTTGACAGAGAGAGACAGTGAGAGAGGGAACATGAGCAGAAAGTGGGAGAGGGAGAAGCAGGCCTCCTGCCAAGCAGAAAGCCCGATGCGGGGCTCAATCCCAAGACCCTGGGATCATGACCCGAGCCGAAGGCAGACGCCTAACAACTGAGCCACCCAGGCGCCCCAAAAAATTTTAAATAAAAGCAGTAATAGTGGGCACTGACCTATTAATGTGTTGCTGGATTCTTTTTGTTATTTTATATTAGACTTTTATATCAATATTTATAAGTGAGATTGGTGTATTTTCTTCTCCTTCTGTATTTCTGCCAGTTTTCTTTATGGTGTCTTAGTAAACAGTCTTATATTTTAATGTAATTAGTCTACCAGTTCTTTTCTTTTGAGGTTAGTACTATTTGTGTCTGCTTCTGAAATATTTCTTTGCCCCCAAACATAAAAATAGTCTGCAAAGTTTTTTTCCTAAAATTTTAGTTTCACCTTTCAGATTACATTTTTACTCTACATAGGTTTGATTTTAGCATATAGTATGAGGCAGCTACCCAAGTCCTTTGTTTTCTAAATAGACTACTGATCATCTCACACCTTTATTAAATGGTCTATCTTTTCCTTATTTCTGCTTTTGTCACATGTCCAAGATCCATGTATGTGCCTTTCTAACTCTTCCAATACAGTGTTGAGTAGAATCAGTGAGAGTAGGCATCTTTGCTTCATTCCTGATTTTAAAGGGAATGCGTTTAGTATGGTACCATCAAAAATGATGTCTGTCAACAGAAATTTTAAAAATAGAATATTTGAATAAGTATTTCACCAAGAAGATACATGAATGACAAATAATCACGTGATAAGATTATCAACATCACAGGTCATCAAGGAAATACAAATAAATACAAAATAAGATACCTCTGTGCATACACTAGAATGGCAAATGTCTGTCATTCAAATTTGTTATATGATTGTATGGAATACTTAGCTTCTGTTATTATTTGTATTATTCTTGGACTTATTCCGAAAACAAGAGGTATCCAATAGAGGTTTCAGTTGAGATGTAACATGACCATAATTGTTTTGTTTTGTTTTGTTTTGTTTTTAAGATAACCCTGACAGCAATGTGAAGAGTTCTGGAGTGAGTTTATCTTAGGGTTACAGAGGTTCCAGAGAAGGAAGCTATTAGAAACACTGCAAAGAGGAGAAAGAAAAGCTTGAACCATGGAATTAAGAAGCGGGGGGGAGATTAAAAAGTCATTACTGAGAGAAAAATTAATAGTGTCTGGTCTATAATTAGATATAGGGCATCAGTATTCTAGAATCAACCTATTGGTAGCTTGTCTTAAAATATCAGATATTGAAATATGTATTTCAAAATGGCAAAATTATATAAATCACATCACTCTTATATTGGGAAAAAATATTAGTGAGCTTTAACTCTAATCAATTTAGAAAATCCTTAAAAGATAAACTTGAAGGTGTTTTGTTTTGTTTTATCAAATGTTCAGATAAACATAATTAAATCTATCAACATTTTTTTTCCATTTGTGGTACGGACACAATACACTTACAATCAAAACTGACATGTTGGCTCAGAATAAAATACATGAAGAAAAAGAAATTACAAGAAGCAATTTTTCAGTTCAAATAGATATGTCAGCTGTGTGCAGATACCCTAAAAATGGAATAGAAATTTCATACATTTTTGAGCAGGAGGACTAGGTTTGTTTAATGTGTTTAGCATATCTTGGCAAGTTGAAAAAATATATATAAAATGTCTCTCCTTAAATTTAGTCTAAAAGACTAAGCATGTGTTTTCATGATGGGTAGCAAGGATTCATTTTTTTTCCCTTTATCTTGGTCTTCATCTCTGGTTCAAAATGTTTGTTTCTGCTATTGAGGAGGATCTTCTAAACTGAAACAAATCCCCCAGATCATTGGTTTTTGCTTTTTCTTCATGTCTTCTTTGGTTCTGTATAGACAAATATCACAGTGAAGAAAAAAGTTAGGGCTAATACAGCTTAGTACATCTTATAAATGTTTACTTATACAGCCCAACTTGAAATACCTTTGACCTGAATTATACTCAAAGGGAAAAGCATATTGAATTACAACTAGGATTGCTCATCAAACTGAACCTTAGATAAGCTTGCTTGAATGGTAGCTGTCCCAACACGATTACACAGAGATCATCAGCAAATTTGTCCCCAGTTTGTGTTTTTATTACTAGATAGCACCTGAGTCCTTTGGACCACTGCGCTTCTTCCACCACAATTAGGTAAGAATCATGGAACACACAACATCCTAGGTCAGCTTCTGGAAACCAGACAGACTTCCAGCTTCCTGGAGGGCTCAAACTGAGAACCAAATCCCCATAAAAATACTTTCTAAGTTGGGGGTCTGGGTGGCTCCATCGGTTAAGCATCTGCCTTCCACTCAGGTCATGATCCCAGGGTCCTGGGATGCAGCCCCGTATGGAGGCCCCCATGGAGCCCCGCTTGGGGGTCCCTACTCAGCAGAGAACCTGCTTCTCCCTCTCCCTCTGTCCCTCCCCCCATTCTCTCTCTCTCTCTCTCCCCCTGTAGCTCAAATAAATAAACAAACAAACAAAAAATCTTAAAAATACTTTCTAAGTGAGGATGCTTCTACCAGGACCTAAAGTCAGCTATTTCGGTGAGTGGTGCATCACACATAAACACTTTTGGCTATCCTGTTTACCCACTTCTTACTCTTTGATGCATAATTAATGCTGAAGTCAGAGTTGTCACATTCTCATACTTCCTGTTTTGCAGTTACTGGCTTTCCAAGTAGCAATTTAAAACTATCCCAGCTCAAAGTGGGAGCACCTAATTTGGAGGCAAGGGGAGATTTCTGTATCTAAAGAAAATAGGCCTAGAGGGCTAAGAGCTGAATTTGCAGTACCAAGACCCAAAATTCAGCTGATTTTGACCTTGGGTCTGATAGTTATCTTTCCTGAGTCGAAGTTTCTCCTCTTTTAAATGAGAATTATCTTACCCTCCCCCTTCCAACACACAGAGGATTTTGTGAAAAACAAACAAATTAAAAATTATAAAAGCATTTTGAATATTGTGAAGCATTTATAAAAACAAGAAATGGTATCAGGAGCACTTCTCCAAAGCAGTGGTGCCTCCTGTCCTTTCAGACTTCAGATGAGCAGCTAGACTGGCTTTTGGCATTTGATTCAAATGGATCTCCTCACTTTAGAAGGAGAACCGTCAAGGGTGGTTCAGTCTTACTTCCTGAGGGCTTTTTGTTTTCTTACTTCATCCCGCAAAATCATGTGACAGGATAGAATAATTTCACAAATAACCAGCCCGTACATGTACCGTATGTGTACTTCTTTAAATATGGGGTAAATTCACACCCACACAATTCTAGGTGATTGTATTAGAATGAGAAAAGTCCTTGTCGAGAAAATTTGGTCTAGATCGTTTCCATGGAGTGTTCTACTTAGAAATCCACAAAAGCTTTTTGTGTGTGTGCTTGTGTCAAATGTTCTCAGGAATGGTTGCTGTTGGCCACCGTCTCTAGCTGAACATTAATTCCTTCTGCAAAACTTTCAGGTAAAATATTATGTTGCCCCATATGTAACTCCTGATGTAGAGCCCACACCATGTGAATGGAGTTCTCCATCCAAGGGTCATGAGATCCAAAGAAAGTACTGTCCGGTATTGATTTTATTTTCTAAGGAATTAACTTTGTCCATCTGAAAATTGCCACTATATGAATGCTGGCTTTGGAATTTGGCCTGGATAACAGTTTTTGCAATTCATCATCCTCTTCTTGCGAAACCTGACACGTACCCTGTTATTGAATGAAATAGATCAGAACTTGGGCCTTAGCTCAGATCCAAATGCCAGAACTTCCAGTAACTTGTCATATTCTACATATTATTACCAGGACTCTGCTTCTGGAAGTCTTACCATCAGGACAGGAGAATATCTATCAAATCAGCACATGCCACTTTAACTGTAATAACTGGAGAAAGTAAAATCTCCAGGGATCATAGTCCGGTGCCAAACCAGCAAAACCTATGAAGAGTATAATATCAAGGTGCCCAGGAAATCAAGGTGGAGAAATTGCTTGAAGATTTGAGTCCCCGTCTTAGTTATGTATCTTACTTACTGTGTGACCTTTGAAAACCCCCTGAAACCTCAGTCTCCAGATTTGTAAAATGGAGGTAACATTCGCTGACTGCTCCACAGACTGAGGAATGTATCTGACAGCCCTTCCTAAACAGTAAAGCCCGATCTCTCCACAAGGGCAGTCTTATCACTAACGGAAGATCATGGTAAGAGGTGTTTTTTTGTGCCTGTTGGCATCTATTCGTGATTGTTGCAGTGTTGTTGCTTTGTGAAAAGCACATTAGGACATGGTTTTTGCCTGCAAATTTCAAGATGTGATAATTTATCCCCATTCTCATTCTTCACACTCTGTAGGAACATTGCTCAATGTTTCTTCACATGCTTTGCAAGACAGACTCTGAGCTGTAAATGTGGAAAAGGGTATAAGCTGGGGAGGTGAAGCCTCTCCTGACTAGCTTCTTCTGCTGTAGTGGGGTTCATGTCAGGCATATCAAACAACTGAACGCACAACCACAAGTTCCACATTTTGTCCACTGTTATGTCTCCAGCATCTAGAACACTGCCTGGTACAGAGAAGGCCATAAAACTTTGCCAAATCAATTAATTAATACTCCTTTCACTGGTGCCATTGATACAACCACTTCTAAAGGTCAACTATTTCTTGCAAGCACCATTATACAACATGGTAACAATCACAAATAGATGCAACAGGCACAAAAACACCTCTTACCATGATCTTCCATTAATCATAGGGCTGTCCTTGTGGAGAGATAGGCCTTTCCTGTTTCCAAAAGGCTCTCGGATACATTCCTCATTCTGTGGAGCCAGCAGAAGATGTTATCTCCATTTTACAAATTTAGAGACTGAGGTTTTGGTGAGTTGATTTCAGAGGTCACCCAGGAGGTAAGTTGTATAACTAAGACTTCTCAAGGGTGTTGAATATGTAACATCTCAAGGCTGCTGAAATTCAGGGTCTCCAAAGCAAGAGCACTGAGCACCAATTGGTTTGATAAATGTTACATATGATAAGTACACATCTTTCTATAATTGTATGTATTTTATGTATAGTCAAATTATCACTTGGTACTCAGTGGTACTTGGAAATAAAAATGCTTCTATTAACTGAAATATTCATGGCATAGAATGTTGCAGTATCTGGAAGGTCTTTCTAACAATTACCAGACAGAAAGAACTGTTAATTTCAAGCTTTATTGAGATCCTCCTGATTTGAATTTTAGTTTATTTCTTCCATCTCTTTAAGGAAATTATGCTATAAATATAATGAGATCTTTTGTGCTTGAAAATCTTACACTGCCTGAATATTGTCGTCTTGAATATTGCCTTTTATTGTGCAGCAGAATAAATAAGAATTTAGGTTGATTTTGTTTTGATCCCAGAATGTACACTACACTTGCTTTTGAGAATAAATCCCTTTTACTAGCTTGTTT
Organism: Eumetopias jubatus; assembly: GCF_037043125.1. Lineage (NCBI taxonomy): Eukaryota > Metazoa > Chordata > Mammalia > Carnivora > Otariidae > Eumetopias > Eumetopias jubatus. Next base: position 175,290,649 of record NW_028274810.1, read on the forward strand.
CATGGTATTTTGTTCTGGTTTTAATACTAAAACTGTATGGTACAGAAAAAAAGAAAAACAAAAAAACCTTTCCTCATGAGAGAGACTTCACTGAAATGATTTTAAGTACACATTTTACTCATTGCATTTTTTATAGCCCCACAACAATTTTTGTTTTCTCTGTACTCCATCTCCTCAGATTACAAACTATAGGGTAAAAAGATAGACCTTGAATCTTCCATCCTGTGTCACCACCTAACTGTTTAGAAGCTTCAGGTCTTCCTTACCAAATTAGCATTATTAGAGTGTATTCACTACACTGAAACAATCAGGACTCTTTAGGAACATTCAGAAAAGACAATATGGTTTATCAATAGAGTAAAAATTCGGAATCTTAGCTGAGGCGTTGCTGCATTTGAAGTAAAGGAGAGCAGTGCACGCCACCCCAAAATATGCTGCTTTGGCATATTGATTATTTTGAATTAAAGTAACATAAGAAACACCTGGTACGAGAAGGATACCCTGACTCTCCTTTGTCCCCCAGAAAGCAGGAAATACATCTTCCACGTGAGGGTACCTTCCTGTACCAGAAAGGTAGAAGGCATCCTTGTCACCAGAGATGGGAATTTAAGGCTCTAGATCACTTATACTGCTAACACGTGAAGTCTCTAATGAGTGTGAGCGACCATAGGGACACAACAAATGTCAGACACAGTCATTGCCTCATGTCAACCATCGACTAGAAGGAAAAAAAGTACACACCCAAGTATTTTTTGATCTGGATCTTGAAGAGAGAAAAGGTAGAAAGGGAATTCGAAAGGAAGGATACAAAATGAGCCAAAGTATTAAGGCAGGAAAGATGGGCCATGTTTGTAAACAGTGTGGCCATCAGAATTTATACCATCTCCAGTGACAGAGAAATCTTGCTTCTATCTGCAAACACCCAGCCATGCCCAGGGCTGGTGCCTAGCTACCCAGTGACAAGAAAATCTTGTGTAAAAAGATCCCAGAGCACTTGCTCAAAGCTGAGTCATAGTGATCTAAATGCTCAGAACTACTTTATGTCATCTATAATATTGGCTTTTTAATAAAATAAAGCTAGAATTACCCAGCTGGGATGTGGGAAATGTCTTCCACCTGCCCCGTGAAGCCTCTCCTTGGGACACGTGGGGAGCTTTCTTTGCCGGGAAAAAAGAGGAATAGCTCTGCACTGGGCTCCCAGCTTGGCCATGATTCTAGGATTCCCCAGTCTTCTTGTACCCTCTTCTATATAAAATACCCCATTTTGCAGCGATATTTTGGAATTATATTAATGGCCTTGAGACAAACAGTGAGTTGTCCAAATCAACCATGTTTCTTCCCATCCACCTTTTATCTAAGCGAAATTAACAACTGTCTCCTTTTCCTTTCTCTAACAGTTTGGTTAATGCTTAACAACCAAGTTTATTAATTTGTTCATGAGTCTCTTGCCCTCTGATAAATAGTGAGTGCCTCCAGACCAGGAGCCATGGCTCTTCATGTCTTTATCCCCAGAGAATAGCACATAGCCCATGCACAACTCGTTATGAAGTGTAACTAGTGTGTGGAACACATATTGGAAGTTGGGGGTGGGAGGTGAGAGGTTGTCCTCCACCGGGAATCAGATCCTGCAAGATCCAACAGGCTGTGCTAAAGCATTTGTGGACCCAGGGAAAGTGATCTCAACTGTCTTTACACACACCACCTTATTTCATGTTTCAGTAACACTTTCAGGAAGGTATCGTTATTATTCCTTTGTTATAAATGAAGAAGCTAAGCTTCATCAAAATTAACTTGACCAAGTTCTCACATTAAGTAAATAGAGAGCCAGGGATGGAACGCAACTGTTTGAGACACCAAGGCCATGCCCTTAACTATTACTTTATACATCCACTCCAAGAATTTTAATGCACACTGTGATGATGGTAAGCAGGTGAGTTAACTATCTTCACACACATCAACATGGACGTCATTTTAGATCACACCAAGAATGAGAATTAAGGGCTCCAGTTATAAATCAGTAAGTTTTAGTTGTGCACTTGTTTCCAATTTGATCCTGAAAGCAAGATCATTAGACTCTAAATGCCTCTTTGTACAAATTGGTCCCAGGGCATCAGAGGAAGCTCAATTTGTTCCTGCCTCCTTGTACATTTCCCACTGAAAACAGTACTTGTGACAGAGCCCATCAGTTGCATTATTTGTCTGTGAGGAGCCATAGCATCTTGCCTGACAGGACAAAGATATAAAAGTACAAGCTTCCAAAGCCTTTCCCCTTACCTATCTTCTAAAGAAGATCCTGTCTGTGCAGCTGTGCTGCTAAGTGTAATAGGTTGGGAGAAGGAAAAAAAAAAAAAGAGAGGAATTTGATTCACTAAAGAAGAAAGGGCCTGTTGTAGAAGGAGAGGAAAGCAGAAGGAGGGGAGGTGTAGGAAGTAACCAAGAGTTTTGAGGGAGAGATGGAGAAGAGAGATTTGGGAGTGAACAATTACCATAGTGAGTGAGTTTTTAGTAGTAGAGACATCTAAAGAGAATATTGGAAAAACTTTGGTATTGTGTTGAGAAGTATAATCCATCGTAAAGCCCATCAAGGAGAAATTTACCATGTTCTTCAATATTTTGAGGGTCAAATATGTGTCCTTCATATATGTCACCACAGCAATATGGGGACTTAAGACAGATGTAAGAATCCATGGTCTCCTTGGACCTCACTTATATCTGGCAGGAACTTAGGAATCTCTCATATTTTACATTTAAGGAAGCAAGTATGGATAGGTGAAAAAAAAAAAAAAAAACTAGTCCAAGTTGTGCATGTGGTCTGTTGTATTAGTTAGATAGAAATGTATGGATAGGGCGCCTGGGTGGCTCAGTTGGTTAAGCGACTACCTTTGGCTCAGGTCATGATCCTGGAGTCCCGGGATCGGGTCCCGCATCGGGCTCCCTGCTCGGCGGGGAGTCTGCCTCTCCCTCTGACCCTCTTCCCTCTCGTGCTCTCTATCTCTCATTCTCTCTCTCTCTCAAATAAATAAATAAAATCTTTAAAAAAAAGAAATGTATGGATAAACAACCTCATTTCAAAAGGAAAGTAAGAAAATTCATAAAATAATATAGAAGTCACAGTATAAAAGATAAACCCATTTCCATTTCAGCATGGTAGATTAAGTATACTCCACTATCCCTCTCTCCCCAGACAAATCCTTAAAAGTGGTAGAAGAGATTTTAAAGCAAAAGTTAATTATGGTTAACAAAATTTAAATATACATTTATTTATCTATCTAAATTATAAGTAAACTATATGTGTGTTTGAAGCAAGAAGAGGAACTCATAATGAGTAAGAAATTGAGAGGAATTCTGAAAAGCAGGAAGATATAAAGCTGCAAAAAGACAGAGCCATATAGGAAAGCTGCCATCCAGGATATGCCACAAAACAAAACAAAACAAAAACATCTACTGGAAAGAGCTAGGAGCAGCCCTAAGAGTATTCTGCACTCGGGAGAGATAAAAGCTCAAAGCAGAAAGGGTTACCAGATGGGGGATTGGTTGGATTACTCTAGAGAAAACAGTCATGTGAGTCAACTTCAGGACACACATCACAACAAGAATGGCTGCCTCCAAGAAGGAACTGTGAGTGTTGTAGCTTGTGTTCAAGAGTCAGGGCAAAGTCTGGGTGCCATGGCCACATAAGGGAGAAACAGGGGAACACATGACTGGAAGATCATCACAAGCCTAGAGTCACAACCCACGGCTCTCTCCAGGTTTTGGGACGAGTACAAGAATTCCAGCCCATCTTTCCAAGCCAGCTGTACAACAAAGCCAGTAGGTAGCCCGTAGGAATGCCAAGCACAATACGGTACCCAATAAGGAGGGTAGCAGCATGAGAGATGAAAAGAAGGAAATAAGTAAAGAGCAAATAAGAGACAGAAATAGTAGATAAAGTCAGAAGTAAGGGTAACACATAAAAAGAATGATATTCAATCTGCATTTGCTAGATATGGTTCATGAATATAGCTTTGCAAAAGCTAGTACAAAATGTACTGATTTGCTAAGGCTACCATAACAAAGTACCACAGACTGGGTGGCTTAAACAACAAACATGTATTTCTTCATATTTCTGGTGGCTAAAAGTCTCAATCAAGGCGTCGGCGGGATTGGTTTCTTCTGAGCTCTTTTTTTGGCTTGGAAATGGCTGTCTTCTCCCTCTGTCTTCATGTGGTATATCCTCTGTGCTCTTCTGTCCTAATTTCCTCTTCTTATAAGGATACTAGTCATAATGGATTAAGGCCCATGCTAATCATCTCATTTTAACCTAATAATCCCTTTAAAGACCTATCTCCAAATATAGTTACATCCTGAGGTACTAGGAGTTAAGACTTCAACATATGGTTCCGGGTGGGGGGGGGCGCGGGGGAGACAGAGCTGAGCCCATAACACAAAGGCAGAAGTATGATTATATGGTTCTCTACGTCCACAAGACAAAAATAAATCAGATGCTGAGGAAAAACAAGATTATTCCTGCTACCAATGACTGAAAAAAAAAAAAATACCTCATTCAGATTCTCAAAAAGAGGTTACGGAGTACCAGGGTGAGAAATTTCTTTAGCAATATTCTTACAGTAAATACAGTGCATTTCATAACACTGTTTCTTGTAACATTCTTCAATGTAGGTCAATGGCATAATGCTAAAATGCAGTTTATAAAAGTATATCTACAAGCATGCAAATTCACATGATGCTCTGGCTTAATCCCAGAATAGATTTTAGAGTATCTACCAGAATGAATAAATGGCTTTCTTTATGGAAAATCTCCATAAATGCATTTCTCATCCAACCTTTCAGAAGTCCTAAGAGAAAGGAGTTTTAAAGTTTTACTTCCAAAAAGAACCAGTGGTCTATGTTGCTATTTCAGTATAGACCCAAATACAGCCAGGTCACCAGAACTGTGGTGACTCGCCCTTCTAAGACGGTTTTGCTTAGTGGCTCTGATCTGCTATTTCCTAGAACTGTAACATGGAGCAGATATCCACACTGCCCCATCTGTGTTCTATGCTATGAAATGGGAACAATAGCAAAAGAAGGTTAAGTGAGTTATTGTATGTAAACCACTTAGAACAGTATCTGCCCCATAGTAGCACTCTATTTGGTGTAAGTTTCCCTCATTAAGAAAACTAAAGATCTTTCAACAGTGGACAGCTACCTGAAACAAACAGGCTTGATACAACTTTTGTGCCTTTCTGTATGTAATTAATGCCAAAGCAAAGACTAGAATTCAGTTTTCCGCCACTACGTTGTACTGTGGTCGTTCTCAAAGGTGAGCATTGTCAGTAGCATCACGTGGGAGGCTTGTTAAACTCACATTGTAGGGTCCCTTCCCAGAGTTTCTGGTACAGTAGGTCCGGGTTGGACTCAAGTTTGTACATTTCTAAAAGTTCACACTCTCTACTCATGTCATGGTTCTGAATCCAGCCCCACTCGATAGCTGCTGGACCCTGCAGAAATTATGCTCTTTCTTTTAGCTTCATTTCCTTGTCTGTAAGATAGGGATAAAGACAGTCTGTACCTAACAGCATGCCTGGGAGGATTATAGAGCACAGAACCCAGCATGACCACTTCTAGATCATTTCAGACAGCTTCAGGGCACCAAGCTGCTGACCTCAGTGTTTGTGTGTAACAGAATATTTTTAATAGGATGTTCTGTCTCTCTCAGTTTTGATTCAAGCCTAGCAAACTGAGCACAGAGTGATAGATGCCAAGGACCCCCCTCATTACAAAAAGGGGTGCTGGGTTAACTACTCAGAGCTCCTGAAAGAGATAACCAAGCACTCTTTCTAGGGTGACTCTGCACATCAACTCCCTTAAGGGTGTTAATAGCCTCGAGTTGAAAGACCAAAATGTACCTGTGGCTGTGGGGATATTTCTGAGGAGTCCACAAAGCAATCTATGTGAGAAGGTAGGCATACCCATACTTCTCCCATTTAAGTATTCACCAAGCTACGAGAATGTCAACTCCAGATCACAGCAATACAAGTCAAGGAAGGCCTTTTGGGGCCCCATCTCCACTGTCTCCGACCCTGGAAGAACCAGTGTCAGTCTCAAGAGGGGCTGGTTGCCATGGAGAAAAGGAGTGCCTGACAGAGAAATCAAGAAGACGCCAGCCCAACCTGCATGTCCTCACTGCAGCTTCTTCCCATTTACAACACCTCGAACTGGAGGGGGAAACAGCTTTAATTTCCAGGCAAGTTCTGAGTTGTCATTATTACAATAGACGAGGTAATTTTGCTACTAAAATAAGACTTATTTTATAATTAGAAGTACCAGAGGACTTACTATTATTTTAAAGAATCCAGAAATACTAATGGACCTTCACTGACTTTCACCCAGGGGCAGAAAAGGCATGTTGGACTGGGCAATGGGAATGAAAAACAAGTTGCTTTGGAGTTGCACCCCTAATGTTTCAGGCTCTTAATGCACCCCTTATGTGCATACACCTATACATCCCAAGTCACCAAAGCATATTTCTTAGTTCTGAGATTTTGCTCCCTCTCAACCAGATGAGGGAATATCTTTATTTAATGCCACTTCCAAAGAAAAGAGACACGATCATTTGGAGCAGCTCTCAGAAGCCCAAATATAGTGTCTTTAAAAATACATATTCTTCAGTGGCTATTTGAAATATTATGCAGACATAAGGAAATAAGCAAAATATGTTCTGTTTATAGTCAATACATATAAAAAGCCCTATTTTTTTTGAAGCTCTGAGAAACAGCATAGTCCAGATCAGTCAACCACTGTTTTCAAGAGAAATGTTTTGCTGTCATTGGCTTCTTTCCCAGCCCAAATCATTATTTGTTTCTATTCGCAATCCTAGGAGATGCACATCTGCCAGAAAACATCTGAACTTTTCAATATACAGAGCAAGATTTATATTCTCCTTATGCTTTACAATCACTTTTCCTGCCCATGTGTGACACAATGTAGGTAGTATCATGAAGGATTATGCTATGAGGAGCTAAGATATAGGCAGTGAGGATGTTCTTGGGAACGGATTGCTACATTTTTTCCTGCTTAAGAGCATTCTGCATTTTTTCATTTGTTTCTCAGACAATTTTGATTAAAAATCAAATGCTATTTGTTATTTTTAACAAAAAACATCCATTGTAGCTCTAATTCGCCTCCAAACTAAGACACATTTGTACGAAACATAGCATATGTTTGTCTAATTTCATAATTAAAATAACTGCTTTTCCCATGAAAAGTAGTTCACTTGGACTTCCAAAAGTAGTCCAATTAAATTTAAAAAAATGAAACAAAACAATTATTCCTAAACTCAATGTGTGATTTGGGCAAATAGATTTAATAAATACTTTATCACCTTGTGGAGCCCATCCCAACTTTACATCAGGAGTTATCTGGTCATGAAAAAAATTCAAGGAATTTCTACTGCCTCAACATAAGTAAGAACTATTTTTTTTAAAGATTTTATTTATTTTTTGAGACAGAGAGAATGAGAGAGAGAGAGAGAGAGAGAGCACATGAAAGGGGGGAGGGTCAGAGGGAGAAGCAGATTCCCCACTGAGCAGGAAGCCTGATGCAGGGCTCCATCCCAGGACTCCAGGATCATAACCTGAGCCGAAAGCAGTCGCTTAACCAACTGAGCCACCCAGGCGCCCCAAGAACTATTTTTTAAAGACTCTCTCCACCCTCATCCTTTCTTTTTTAACTTGGGCCTAATACAATGCTCTCCGTCTACTGAAGAGAGACGGAGAAGCTTGATAAATATCACAGCCTCTTACTTTACAAACACCTAGAATCGGGGTTATAAGGTAGAGATAAAAGTAAAAGAATTAAAACTAGAGTTCCAGGCACTGATAATGAATTTCAACTACATAAATTTACTTCTGTAATTATTGACTAGCATGAAAAGATACCTAAATATTCCATAACTGTATCTAGATGTGATTGTAAAATTGCATGAGAAAGTAATATGGTATGTCCGGCCAGGTTCTAATTCTGACCCTACTATCATCCACTTGTAACACTTAGGATAGTTGGCTTATCTCTGCTGAGCTTTCGAGTTAATAACAATAGTTTACCCACTGAGCAAAACCGTTGAGAGCATCCAGACAGTTAAAGGGTGGGGTGGTTTAAAAACAAAACAAAATCTGCCCTTGGAAACAGACTTAGACTGAGTTCCAAACCAGGCTGCGACACTTCCAGGTCAAGACCTTGGGCAAGTCTTTTGACTTCCCTGTGTTTTTAACTCCTCATCTAAAAAACGGAACTGGTGGTAATTTAAAGTTTAGAGGGTTCTTAAAGTGATTAAATGTCACAATATATGTTCAAGGTATAATGCATGATAGGGGCTCAATAAATGACAGTTGAATTTATTACTCATCTATGTGAAAATATTTGGACAGTAGGAAGGGATTTTATATGCAAGCCATTATTATTACCACACAGTATATTCATGTAATCAGACAAAGAGGGACTCCACTCAGGGTGGCCGCACTCCTGTGTGTCCTTCCATTCATCTTTTCCCATAAACTCTTCCTAGAAGGTCCATTTCTTACAACTTGTAAAAATCTGTGATTCCTCTTAGCATTGACCACTAAAACAATAAGGCCTGCCAGGAGCTTAACACCTCCTCTTACAAACAAAGATGACTATTAATTTAATACAGTGTGTCATTATAAGCAAACATTTCCTCTCTCTCTAGCTGCTTTCCTCACATGTTTCCAATTCAGGGAAACCTCATTTTCAAGCCACAGTGTTGCTCATACTGAACTTTGTCTCCATCTATATTGTGGCTGACATAGTTTCACAATCAAGTGCTTAGTTATAAATGAATCACATAGGCTTCTAGCCTCTAAACCAATCCTAAGTAAGAGGATGAATGATAATAACTCCCCCAAACATGTAAGAATTTAGATGCTGCAGAGGATGTTCAGCGGGGACTGGAAAACACGACTCAAGCCAGTGCCCTTCTCTGCACCGCCTGTTACAGTAGAGAGCATTTGCAGGTTTCCCTGTGCCGGTAAAACGTTGGAAGAAGGCAGCTTTTGTAATAGGATCATTGGCTAAAATGAAATGAGTCAATCTGATCAATAGAAATTGCACATGCAGCAAAGAGCTCTTAATGGATCTTAATCTCCATTAGGCTGAGTTGGAGGAAGTTGCAGGGGAAGCTGCATCACATTTCAGCCATTGATAGTAGGCTCCTGGTCCATGAGCAGCTTTCAGGGAATGGGAGTATTCATCCCGGGGTGCCCTGGGACAGCCATCAATGGGGTGGTAAACTCTTGCATCATCGGTGTCCAGGAAATGCTCTGGGGGACACTCTGGAGAATAGTCTCCAAGGCTTATGAAAATTTTAGCAGGAATTCATGGTGGGTCAACCAGAAGAACATTAGCTCATGAAGCTTTTCTGTCATGTGTAATTAAATGTGGTTTAGAATCCCTTAGACATGATTTATAAAACCAAAAGGAACAGTTCCAAGTTTGTTACCAGAGGCCCATAAAGTCTGTGCTGTGGGGAGAACAACAAGGATCAAGTTTTTCGGGAGGAGGCATACTTTGCACATGACACATAGAAATATAAAAAACCTAATGTTTGGATGCCCAGCATGTGAAACTAACTGCCTCTCAATTTAATATATAATAGGGAAAGCTCCATGTGGAAATTCGAAAGAAAAGGAAAATTGCACACAATTTAGAAGACTACCCATTGTACATGCACTTGGAAATTACAGCACAATATCTCCTAATTAATGCTGATTGAGTACTTTGATTTCAAAAATTGAAAAGCATAATACATGGACACCGCATTACACATTCACACATTCTCCTCCCAAAGTCCTTGATGTCAGAGACCAAAATAGAAAAGCCAATAGCAGATCGCTTCATGCTTTTATTTTTCTTACTCCAAGTAAAATTTTATGATTATAAATTCAAAAGTCCAGAATTAATAAAAATGAAACTGCCTTGTGCTATGGCACAAATAATTTATCCCAAATGTTTGGGCTACTTAATCAGAAAAGTGAGGGTTGTTTTCTATACCATATCAATAATTTCAAATGTAGATGCTTTCTTCCTCTGTGATTCTGTGACATGTCACTATTTATTCTATTATTATAGCACTTCATCACTGCAGACCACGCTCATTTTCACGTCTGACTCTCAACTTGATTGTGCCTAGATGAATTATGAATCCCTTGAAAAGCAGAATGTATCTTTTTATCACGTTATGCTCTCTGCCTAAAACAATGCTAATATAAAAGGAACACACAGTACATTTTTATTGAATAAATGCAAAAACAATAAGATATTTTATATACTATAATCTTTCTGTGAGGCATTCCAAAAATACTACCTATTTTATAAAGGTCTGAGAGAACTTTGGAAATGTGTCAAAAGATCATCTTGACAAAATAGGGAAAAAAGCCAGATTTGTATATTTATCTGGGTACTTCCACAATAGAGAATATAATGACATCTATGAACTTGTCAGGTATGATCTTTCATTGTCTTCAGTTACGAATTTTAGAAACTGTGTCACAAAGTTTTAATGTCTTGGATTTTCCCATTGGTAAATATGCTGAGAATTATTTAAAAAAAACAAAACAAAACACATAGTAGCCAAATACGTTTTATTCTCTTTTTGACTGAACACAGACAGGAAAGAAAGTGCATTATGTAAATCAATTGTTGACATCATAAAGATGATCTAATAATTTACATTCTTAATTATCATTATTATCTGTTAATTGCTTCTACCCATGGCTCTTTAGAAACAGACAATCTTAAATGAAGTGCCTAGTACACACAGTAGGGACTCAATATATATTGTTGAAATTATAATGAATGAATTTTGTTCCAAGAAAATAATGGAAGGAAACATTCAGCTTCCTTATGGCACTATACCATAGTCTCTGGCTCCCAACACCTGAGACAACTCTGTTTCCAAAATATCACTCTGACCTCCTTGGACTATTGGAATGCCTTTACTGGTCTCCAGCAACTTGCAAACATGTTTGATCATCTGGGAGTTGAGGGCAGACAGGAGAGAATGTGCTTTTGATAATGAAATTATTGATGGTATAATACATTTTTAATAATTTTCATTTTAAATTATCTTATTATTTATTACAAAAATATGAAGGCTGAGTCAAGTGAGAATTTTGCACTCTTTAATTAATCTACTCTACTTGATTTGATAGTACTTAACTCATCCTGTCTTTTGGGAGAAGTTTCTTCTCTATATATAATCTCCATCATAGAGAGGCTTAAATCAGCTTTATTATACCATTACTTGGAAGAGGGGAAGAGAGTTTGCCAATGTGTGTCTTGGTTTAATAACTATTGATTGTCTAAAACCTAGCAAATGTAGATTCTATTTGGTATAGCCAAAAGATCCTTTAACCAACAAATTCTTTCAGTTAAAAAAAAAAAAAAAAAGTCCTAGAGTGCAATAATTACAATAGACCCCAGTGGGAGGTTTTGGGCTCAGCTGTAAGGAGCAATTAAGTGCAGGTTCTGAGACACTGCGTGACTTTTGTGAAAGGAGTATGGAAATGCCTGTCTCTGTCGATGACTGGACAAGTCACTTCACTCAGCCATCATGGTCTCTGCATTTTGTAGGTTCCAGGAATTGGCCCAGCTGGGAGCCTGGAACTCCATCTACTCTAAAATATCTGATCAATCACTTAACTATTAGAAAAGATGACCCCAGGAGAAGGTCTCATATCAAGGAATCTCTTAAGAATTTATCTCAAGTAAGCCCAATTTTTAAAAAATTATGTACTCTAATTAGCTCCGGGGGCATAATCCCCTTAGGAAGAGTATGAAATCGAGTTTGCCTTGTTTTCCAAAAGAAAAATGCTTTCTCTGTTCCAAACAATAGGCTTATTGGGCTACTAAACACTCTTTTCAAATAACATGACAGATTGATTCTAAACAAACTTTAGGACCACATTTTTTTTTCCAAAAGGAATGACTTTATGAGGAGTTAGAGAATTTTAGCCATAATTTTCTCACCGTGATCAATTTTATAGAGTGCTTTATCTCCATGAAATATCAGATGAAAGCAATTTAAGACCATTTATGAAATTCACCATCTATGACTGCAGCAATATTATCTAGTGGTTATGAACAGAGATTCAGAAGTCAGAGTGCCCTGGTTTGAATCCAGGATTCTTCGGTTACTAGCTGTGTTAATATCTCTGTTCTTCAGTTTCCCATCTGTAAAATGAGGATAATAATAAAATACAGAGCTCCCAGGTTTAGGGTACATTAGATCAAATAAATTCATATGTGCAAATCCCTTAACATGGTACCTGGAACATTATAACTACTATTCAGAATTAATTGTTATTGTTATTGTGAACAATAATGCCAATGGATACAAAATCTAAGATAGTCATGATATTAGATTCTACTGTATCTTGATATTAAAGCTAAAATCAGAATCAACAAAAATATTTTCACAGTACATGTAAATGTCCATGTAAATGATGTTAACCAAGGTTATGTCCTAATTCCTTCCTTGTCTTCTTGATTTACATCAAACAACTTGCTCTAGCTAACAGATACACCCAATACATGGCCTCCCCCTCCCCTGTCACACACATACGCTACAGGAGAATATACTTCTTTTTTAAAAAATTCTGGTGATATGTTTTAATTATCATGTAAAATCAATTCACTTCCTAGTTACTTTCAGGAAATGCAAATCACTATCAAACATCAAGCAAACTCACTGAATTGAAAGGCATTTCCCAACGTTAATTACATTTCAATTAACTCCACCAATTTTAAGTAATGCATCAATTCTTTCAACTATAAGGGAATGCCTTTTACAATTAATTTCATTCTGTCTAGTTTATCAGGATGTAGTTCCTTCTTAGACAAGACCGTCTGTTGGTAACAAATGCCTTTAAAATTGTTTCATGCTAAAACGAGTTCCTTCATGTATATTGTTCAGAACCCAGGACCTCTGCCAACTGATGGTGCAAGTGCTTGAGAAGATTTAAAAGCTCCTCTTTGAGAAAACCACTTATCTATATTTCAGGCAGCGTTGGAGTCCCTGCCCGTGTCCAAGTGGGTAGGCCTTTTGCCTAGGAGAAAGTAAGAACCGGGTTTTTAACCAAATGACAATATCCACTTTGCTACCAACACATTTGGTGCATAAAAGATATGGCCCTAGGTTAACCATAGAAACACAGAACACCTGCTTTATATTTAAAGAAATTGATCATGATCTAACTGTAAGCTAGAAACTCACAATGGCTTACCCAAGACATCTGATATTAAAGAGAATGTTCAAATGGGCAGGCCAATTCTCCACTCGGTGTTCCCTAAACTCGATCCCTATATGAACGCAGGTTATCAGAAAAGAAAATTACCCAGCCCTTCGTGATGAATTCAATATTCTTCTAAGTTACAATTTTATGTCACTACTTAAGCTTTTATAGGTCAAAACAAGAAGCACTCTTTTGAAAAAGTGTTGATGGCTTTTGCAAAACCATAATTGAAAAAAAGTTTTCTGCACGTTATCAAAGTGCTTCAGAAAAGTACAACATAATAAAACCATCCCTTTAATTTAGCTCAGGAAAATGTTTCTTTCTACAAATCAATGTATGTGTTTTTCTTTGATCAGACAATCAATGAGAGTTATGTGCCTCAAGTGTTTCTCTGTGTGCCCTGTTAGGAAACAATGACATAATTCATGGAAAGTGCCACTACTGGGCATCGTAAGCACTCCATTACAGTCAACTTCTATTATTAGCTGTTATTAATAATTCTAATCATATTTGAAATGCCAAGTGACATCTTCTTTGTTGCTGTAGATGGTCTCTGTTCTAATCTTATACTTAATGGTCCTGTTCTATATTATTTCCTTGTATAAGCTACCTTAAAATAGAAAAAATGTAAGTTCAAATTGAAAATTTTAAAACAACTAGGACTTCACGGCACTTATGTTTGCAATAATGGCAAAGGGGTTAGTTTAAATTTACAAATTAGGGCCCATGATAGAAGTATAAATAAGACTGTGATCAAGAAGTATGTTATTTTTTCTACCACAAAGAGAAGATTTGCCCAAATTCAGCATGTACCTATAATTTTTGATTTATAGTTAGGCATGGTAAAGCCTCAGTAGGTCAAATTAGGACTTGTGGAGAAAGCCTAATGGAATGAATGAAGTTTAAACCACAGAATACATAAATAATGTAGTTCTTTTATTTTAGGAAACATGAAAGCAGAAGCCAAGTAGGTCCAAGCGGGAGGTGATGGCAGGCTGAACCAAGGTCGTGACAGTGGGAGGGAGGGCCGAGTGCACAAGAGAGTTCCAACAAACAGGGCTGGGTGCACGGAGTCCAGAGGATGTGTCCTTTCTTTGAACTCTAGGAGACTGCGGAGAGATGCGCAAGCCCCGGCTGCTTGCAACAGAGATGGAGGCATTTCCATGTTTCTAGGCTGGGCAAGCTGAAATACAACCTTTTAAAGACATTATAGGGTCTCTTTTATTATTTTGCTTCCATGCCAGTCACTGTCAATAGTCTTGAAATCATGGGCCATGGAAGCAGGAAGGAACCCCATGGACCATCCAGCCAGAACTTTCATTCTGCAGCTGAAGAAACTGCCCTGGAGAAAGGTCACTCAGGGCCACACAGCTGGTCAGTTAAACAGCCCGATCTTAATATCAGGGCTTCTGCTTCTCAGTTCCGCTCTCTACACTCTGCTATCCTCCCGTGATAGGATATTTTTCTGGTATTATTGTGGTTTGTGTTTTAAAAGATTTTGTTTATTTACTTGAGAGAGAGTGTGTGTGTGTGAATGTGGGGAGGGATGGAGAGAGAGGGAGAGAGGGCATCTCAAGCAGACTCCACACTGAGCGTGGAGCCCCACATGGGGCTCAATCTCACAACCCTGAGATCATGACCTGAGCCAAAATCAAGAGTCGAAACCTCAACCGACTGAGGCTCCCAGGTGCCTCTGGTGTTATTGTGGTTTTAAAATGGAAAACCTCATATCCCAAGAAACCCCTCAATCCCAAGCAAACCAGGTTGTTCTGTCACCCTAATGGACATACGAATTATTATTTATATTCCCTTAATCTTCAAGAGTAGTTTTCATGGCTCATCATGGCAAAAGTTCACCATCCACTGGTGAGCCAAAACCACTCCAGAATAAAGAGTAGCCTTAACATTGAGGAGTGGTGACTTTATGTCAACAGAGTAGAAGGGATGAGTAAGCACCTCTTCCTTTTCCAATCTCACTTGTGACAAGAATACTGCCATCAGTTCCAAGTCATGGGACCAGGACTCCATCTCCACCCCCTTCCCCAATCATATGAGGCCTAATAGATCACTGGTAAAATCTGCAGAGGGTCTTTTTTTCCCCAACACCAATTATAATCTAGGAAAATATTCCAAAAGTTAAAGACAGAGTGGGGTTTGAGACCAGCCAATCTTGCTCCCCACCATCACTCCAGGAAAACATGGATTGACCTCAAGGGCATCAAGCAGACAGACACACAGACTAGAGAAATTAAACTATCTGCTTCCCTCCAAAGTCACCAGTAGCAAACAGCTACTGTTTGTACATTTTTGTACATTTTGGTTGAAGCAAATGGAAAGCCACTGCAAAGTCACTTGGGGCTTTCATTGGGGAGAAACGACACAGGCAACATGTACAAGAGAGGCTGGTGTCATCCAGCAGCAAGAGGCGTTCAAGCAAAAGACTGTGATTTCTACCCAGAAGGTCTTTCAGTGTTACTTTTCTTCAATTGGGCCCTGCCCTTCCTCATGAGTCATGCTGGCAGGCACTGTCCCCGGGTAGCCCAGCCTCTTCTTCCTCAAAGTCACTGCATCTATTAGAGATGCAGCCCCAGCAGCCACATCCCAGGCAACTCCAAGGACCCGAGCATCCACTTCCAAACTTCATGCAGAAGGTATCGGGGATTTTAATTCCAGATTACGCTGCCCTGACTTTGTGAAAAAGAAATGTCTACTGAGAAGATAGACAGTAAGAGAAATAGCATGTTGTCCTTGCCCCTGGACTCACCATCTAGTATGAATACCTTCCTCCTTT
Organism: Eumetopias jubatus; assembly: GCF_037043125.1. NCBI lineage: Eukaryota > Metazoa > Chordata > Mammalia > Carnivora > Otariidae > Eumetopias > Eumetopias jubatus. The sequence goes on from NW_028274810.1 coordinate 175,306,729, forward strand.
GGGGAGATGGATAGGTTGTTTTTCCTTTGCCCCTGTATCCTCTTTGATTTTGTTTCAAGGGAGTCTGTGAAAAAAAAAAAGTATGTTTTTTTGAATCAATCCCATTCACACTAAAGAAACCACAATATCTTACTTTTTACTTCATTTAAAAAATAAAACTCTTTTACCTCCTCTACAGAAAGCTAAAGGGTATGGAATCGAGCCTTTTCTATAAAAGTTGCTTTTCTTAGGAAAGTTTGCCCTTCCTGGCCAGGTGTTGGTCAAGGTGCCGCACATGTTCTGTAGATGCCTTTAAATTTCCTTTTCCAAAAGTCAGTGGGAGCCTGCAAAACACCAAAGGTGTGGATGAGTATGGCTCAAAGTAACAAATTATAGCTAATGTACTTTCTGTGGATTAGAAAGATGAAATTATAATTTCAATTGGAAGCAGGCTCTGGCTCCACACCTCCAGATCATAGTAAATCTCCCATTTGAACACTCGCACCTCTGAGGCTTCCTGATTGAATCAGAGCCCAGAGGCTGCCTGCTTTCGCTGGCTTTTGCAGACTGACTTTTCCACTGGGCACATACTGTGATACACAATATATTCTCACCCCTATTGGTTTGGTTTTGTGTAGTTGTTGGGTTTTTTTGTTCCCCTCTGTTTTGTTTTAGGAAGTCTCACTGGAAACAATGCTTGACTTAAAAATTTGAATTTGAATCCAGCATACTAGTAATTGCCTTGAACTTGAGCAACCTCCTGAGCCTTTCTGCATGTTAGTTTCTTATCTAGAAAAATGGCAATAATGATACAATTATACAGGTTTCTGGAAGAATTATCACAGCACAGGTGAAAGTGCCTGTACACAGAACCTCAGATATTTATGCAGTGCTACAGAGGAACCGTCACTTGAATAGCAAATATTCTGTGTGCCTTTCACCATAATAGTAGAGCAGGGCTCAAAAACAAGACTTTGACTTCAAATAGGTCACAATCTCATAATAACTACCATGTATCAAGCACCTATTACGTGCTACATGCTGTGCTAGGTATTTTAATATGCATTGTCTAACTTCTCATAACAATACTATGAGGCAAATATTATCTTAGCCATTTTGCAGATGAGAAAATGAAACCTGGAAAAGTTAAATCAATTCCCCAAAGTCACAAGATTAATACATGGCAATGCTGGGACTAGAATGTAGGCCTGTCTGTCTTCTAACAGTCCTCCAGTGCAAGCTGAGAGCGCATCAGACACATGCACAAATACACACAGAGTTAATCATATTCCAGAATGCTCCCCACTCTCATTCAGGACTCAGAGGGTTAAAGAGAAGATGACAAAATAGCATAAACAGCTGGTTCCAAGGTGCTAGTTGCTCTTCTGTGATACCATTTTGTTTGTGCTTCTGCAGCTGTACCAGAAAGTTTTTGTTCTCTGAAGAAAATACTGAACTGAAAAGATAATTGGTATTCAAGACACACATGTTTTCTACCAGCAAATAAGAAGAAAGCACAACAGTATTCTTGAAGGATGTTGATTTTTTTGTGTTTTGCAATTCTGCATTTTCAAAAATGACATCTGTTTTGTGAGTGACTAAAAACTCTGGAGGAAGAATTTGTAAAAGGAAATAAAATTGTGTTTCTGAGCATTTTCCTCCTTACTGCCTTCAAATGATGTTTAGTTGGCCCATTTTCCCCAAAACATTGTCAAGGCAGAAGTGTTCTATTTCCTGCCCACATTTCTGACAGGTTTGAAATGATGTTCCAGTGGCAAATATTTTAAAAGTTTCTTTTAGCACTTTTCCCCCATGTATCAAATCATTCTTTCTTTTGAGCACTCAGAAAAAAATTGTGCCTTCTAGGAGCATAAATGAATATAATGCATCCCATTTATATCATGCATTTCTAGAAGGAACTCAAAAGTATTTTACTGTCTTCACTTTTCCAGGCTGTTTATTTTTTGCTGGTGCATCAACAAATACAAAAGTTTAAGAGAGCCATTTCTTATTCATTCCCATCTCTCTGATTTATCACTTCCTATTCCATAAATTTCCAGCCTCTACTTCACACAAATAAAAAGATGTAGTAACTCATGTAGTTTGTCAGCTAAATCCGTCTTAGAGAAGAATGAATATTAACTAAGGTCATCTGAGGACGTCCCCCCTCTAAATGGCACCGTGTCAGGTTAAACCCCCATTCTTCCAAATCTGTACATGGCCACTCTGCAAGAATGACCTTCCTCTTCTGAAAACATATGACAGCTTCCAAGTTATAACTGGCAGAATCAACGCCCCTCAAGGTGGGCAAAAACTCCTGGACCACAGGTGCAAGTCTTTCTCCTTCCGCCTTTGCCCAGAATTTATGGAGCCACACATCACAGAGAAATGAAATCTAAATGAATCTTTGGGAACTCTCACGAGGCAGAAATTTCCCAAGTTGTCCTGATGATTGAGCTCACATTTATCTGGCCCCATAATTCACCAACCGTAAGCCCTGTTGGCACAATGCTGCTTTCTCAAAGCTTATATATGTCATTTTTGTTGTGATATCTTAGTCATACACACTTCAACTTTCTCTGGATTTTGGGCATTGACTAGCCAAGCACACCTGCCTCAGTGTTTGCTTCCTGGCACAATCCGTCTGGCCCTTTGCTATATATGGATTTCATGTTTCCTCTTTGGAAGTACTTAAGCAGAAAGTCCCAGACTGCTTCATATATAGGATGACTCTCTTGTTACAAGCCTGGAGAGACCAAAGCTACAGATGAGTATGCCAAGGGAAAAATCATATACCTTATCCTTGGCATCAGAGTTTTCATCAGCAGAAGCCAAACAGAATGCTACTCACAAGTAGAGAAATTTATATACAAATAATAGAAGTAGCATATGCGTCAGGAAACTCAGGTGGAACAAGAGTTCCACCATGTCTGATGATTTGTGAGTGGGACCTCCATTAGGCACACTTCTCTACCTTTTGAATAGCTTCCGGTGTCACCAGTGAGATCCTTCACATTACAAGATGGACTCAGCCAGCTGCCCATCACAAAGACATGTCTCCTCCAGAGTTGCTCTGCTGGAGAAGCTCCTGACACTGGAAACTCTGGTACAACGTGAAAGACAGTCCTCACATGTCCGGCGTGGGACGGGGAGGTAGGTCCCAGATTCATTTTTAAGTCACAGTGAAGCATAGGAAAAGTTGAAATGAGCAACGTGGCCTCATTCGTTGTGCACATATGTCACATCATGCATAGCTTCCTTCTTTAGACAAGATGCTCTCGGGCAGTGTAGACAAATTCATGATTTTGACTATTTTCATTTGCTTTTTGTGGTTCCCACAGTTTACATCCTGTCTTTTCCATTTTGTATAAAAAATTTCTTTTCTTAGATGTTGTCAGGGGTTTCATTTATTTTCCTCCAAGAATTATCTATCTATTCTTCTATACTTCTAGATTGCCACTCTTTTCAATTCACTTTTTCTTCCACCCTCAATTCTTATTGTGAACTTGGCGTCCTCCATATACATGTCTACTTGAACAACTGACTGTGAATGACATGGCCTCTCCTCATCTTTCTAAACTTCACTGAACCCTCAAGGCCCATTCCAAATCCCAAATTCTTCACCTAGCTGTCTGAGGTACTAACCAATGCCGATCTCTCCCACAGCATCACATCTCGACCACAACACATGAGTTTCATCTAGATGTGCTATATTACCCCAACTAGAAACCTATGACCTTCCACTGGCAGTAAGCACAGACTTAGGCACAAAACAAGCATTCAAAAAACACTGAGACACAAATGGCCACAGAAAAATTAGAAATGTAGATACACTCAAGAAACTTACATGTATTTGTATATTTATCCAACAATGTTTATGAAACCCCTAAACTCCTATGGTAGGCAGAGAGGAAACAGAGACACATATGTCATAATCACTGTTCTCTAAAGATTGAGTGGGAAGAATACAAATACAAACAAAGAAGTGTCTTAATGTGCCATGATATTCTGTGTAGAAATAATTAAAGGGAGGGCTCCTGGGTGGCTCAGTCGATTAAGCATCTGCCTTCGGCTCCCGTCATGATCCCAGGGTCCCAGGATCAAGTCCCGCATCGGGCTCCCTGCTCAGTGGGAGCCTGCTTCTCCCTCTGCCTGCGGCTTGCCCTGCTTGTGCTCTCTCTCCCACACACACACAAATAAATAAAATCTTTAAATAAATAAATAAATAAATAAATAAATAAATAAATAAAGGGAATAGTAGGAGCACAATGGAGAAAGTGGTCAATTCTGTCCGGACTCGGGATTGAAGGGATGATTTAGCTGGATTTTGAAAAAATGACTGAGACAGCAAAGGACAAATCAAGAGTGTTCAGGATAAAGGGAGCAGGTTGAACAAAGTCAGGATAAAATATTAACAATCCACGAGGATGTTAATTCAGTAAGTACGAAATAGAGTCTAGGAAATAGCCTCCTTAACAAGTATCCCCTGGGAAATTCTGATGAAGGTGAACCCAGAACCATGCATGGACCCAGAGAAATAACAGTCCACATTCTAGTTCTTGACAAACTTGCTAAGAAACATTTGATGGTGGGTAAAACACCTTACTTGGCTTGATGAGAGAGAAGATCCGCTCGGGTGTGGACAGGTCTTTCCTCCAAACCCCTGCTTCAGTGAACCATCCAAGATATGAACCTGGACCTGGATATTACCTCTCACTTTATAATCCTTCAGTGACATCCCCCTGACCACAGAATGCTTTAGTGGAGCATCCCTGGCCTCACCTCTAGTCTCACTGAATTGGCCCTCTTCCCGGGCCCCTAGTCTCACTGCTCAAACTCTACCTTACAATTATATCAAACGTCATGCCTTCTGCTGCTGCTTATCGTTGCTATGAAGTTATTAAAATTTAAGACACATATAGAAAGTTTCTACTGAGGATATCCAATTAAATAAGGTTATTGTTCTTATAGAAACATAGGATCGACTTAAGTGTTAAGAGTGAAATACCAGAGCACATTCCTTTCGTCTGTAGAATGTTAAATTGTCTCACAAATAAAACCAAAGGAGTTCAAAATTCTGAGAGAATGTTAAAAGATATCCCATGAAATAAGGAGAACATAGAAGCAAAAAGTATCCTAATCTCCCACTCCTAATGAGTGTATGTACACACACATATATACATGTGTGCGTGTGCACACACACACACAGATGTCTCATACCACTGGAGGGCATCCTGGAATCTGTGCATCACCAAAATATTCAGTGATAAAGACATTTTCTTCCTGGCACATTAGAGAGAGAAACTGAGACCAGACAGCTAGTAAGATAAGACACACTCTCCCTTCAGGAGCACATGCTGCTTTGGCAAACACAAATATCACTCACTCACACACACATGTACTCAAGCCTGTGCATAATTCTCTTGACAACTCCAACTTATAACATTAGCATATGAATACCGAGGCTTACAGTGATATTCGCCCACAAAATGGAATTTATAATATAAATGCAATAAAAAGTATCTGAAAGATTACTCTTCTCTCTGAATTGAGTCCGTCAGAGCTTGTATGTAAAATATATGTAATATCTGTATAGAACCCAGTGTAAATATATTCTTCCTGCATGCTCCCATGGAGAAAAGCTGAGATGGTTAGGACAATACTAAATTCATACCTCCTTCCTAAATAATGCATAAAATAAATGGCTCCAACTCCCCAGCTTTGTGCATGTGTGTCTCCCCATTTCCAATATTTCACATGTATTAGGCCAAATGTGAGTTTTTTTTCCGAGGTCTCTCTGTCTTCCTTTTATTTTTGTTAGATGTCCTTTTCCCCGCTGCCAAGAATCATTCACAACTCCAGTAGGAAGATTTTACAATTGTATCCATAATCTACTCAAACCAGAACCAGAAATTATTAGTACATGTGATATGTCTTTCCCAGTAGATTATAAGCTCCTTAAAAGGAATGACACTGACTTGTTTATTTTTAAAGTCATGTCATCTTTAAAGGCATGTGCCTGCAAAAGCAATGATTTATCATTTCATGTGCTTCTGCACATTGGCTGGTGGTTCCTGCCATGCCTTTACCTGGGCTCACTCAAGCGGCCCCATTCATCTAGAAAGACTGGCTGAGCTGGAAGTTTCTAGCCTCACTCACAGGTCTGGTAGTAGGTGCCGCCTGTCAGCTGGGCTTCCTTAGTCCTTTTCCGCGTGGCCTCCTTCCTCCAGCTGGCTAGACTTGCTCCCTTACACGCTGCCTCAAGGGAACACGGCTAGGCCTCTTACAGCCTTCCCACAGAGGACACACAGCATCACTTCCACCAAGCTGGATTGGTCAAAGCAAGTCAGAAGGCAGCCCAGGTACAGATGCAGGGAAATAGACACCACCTTGTGGTAGGAGCAGTGGCAAAGTCACCGGCCAAAGGGGCAGGCATCCAGGGAAAAGGGAGACTTGGTAGCCATCCTTATTTCCCACACCAACGGAGGCTTAAGACACAAACGGTAGTCAAAATTTTTTTTGTTTAAATCATTCCTTTATGTATTCATTCACCCATTTAACAAATATAAAGTGCCTACAATGTAAAGGGTACTTGGTTAGGCTCTGGAAATAGAGTTGGCAACAAGGGAGCACCAGTTCTTGGTCTTATGGAATTTATGAAGAGTCAATGAATGAGTGAGTGATAGAAAAGTGATAAGCAGCTAGGTGGCCCTTGCAGAAATAATGGCCTCAAATTCTAGGCTCCCTTCATAGTTAAAAGTTTATAAATTTTAAAATGCCTGAATACCTTATTGGAAGGGGGGTCCTCAATCCAGGATACTATCAAGGGACTAAAGTCAGAGTTGGATTCCAAAGGGCTGGGATCGGAGCAACACATTTCTGTTGAAGGCAGAATAGGTTACAAGAGCCAGAGGGACCTGCTCGATTTTCAATGTGAAAGACTCCAAGATCACCAATCAGTTAAGGTCTGGCAGGAAAAAGAAAGGAAGCTCAGAGGGAATTTGGGGAGAATTAACAAAGAAACTATATATAGTCATAGGGGAAAAGCTAAAAGAAACATCAGGACATACTTAGCTATCCAAAGACAAGCAATGAAAGGAAGATATTACCTAGCTCTGAAGCAATAGAAAGCGGAAATATTTTGATTTTGGGGTGTTTTTGTTATTGTTGTTGTTGGTTTGTTGTTTGTTTTTTTGTTTTTCGGATAGATATATTTCAATTTACCACTTCAAGAATATCTTGCAGATATTTGCACTAGCAGAATCTTAAGAAATTCCACATCTTGCATATTTGTGTCAACTGCCAGAATTTTTTTATTTGTATCTCTTAGGAGATTTAATTTTTATTTCTTCCATGTTATGTTTATATAAGTACATTTGTTTCTCCCAGTAGATGGTGAGCATCCTGAAATCAAAACACATTTTTGAAAAATTAATCTCTGTATCTTCACAAAGCTTAGCTTGGTAGGTACTAACACTAAATATATATATTTACTTAAAGAAACATGGTTAGAAAATGGTTGACCTTATCTTCACGTTAAAAAAAAAATTACCTTTTGAGGAAATGCTTTTACCAGATGAGAGCTGGAGGTGTGGAAGAGAACACTCTCGGCAAGACTTAGAGCCATGGAAGAATCCACTGCCAGAAGAGCAATTCCAAAACACAGGTATAGCAGGGTAATCTAACCTTTTCTCTCCTGCCTGCCCTTCATTGGTCAGATCCAACCAGAAGCCCAAGAGTATGGAGTCCTCCACCCCACTACATCTAATAAATCATGGGTTGGCCATGATACCACCAGACAAAACAGAGTACAGTAGAAGAAGGAGTTGAAACTTGAGAATTATGGAAGTGATACATTTACTATTGAAGTTGTGAGCTTAAGATGGCTGCAACCCATCTGATTATGGACCTCCTGTAGGTAATTGAAAATATGAACTTGGAATTCAAGGGGACACAATGCAGCTAAAGATCAAGATTTGGAAATAATTAGCTTAAAATAGTTGCTAAAGCCATATGAATGTGTAACATGGCCCAGACAAAATATGTAGAGAGACAAAAGAATAAGTTAAAATTCCAGCTCTGATGTACTAGGGACATACAAATAGAGGGAGGACAGCAATAGAGAAAAGACAATGAGATAAGTTAGAAGAGAATCAGAGAAGAGTGAAATCTGAAAATTCAAGGGATAAGAGTGTTTCAAGAAGTTAACCACCGATGTCAAATGTGATCGATTAACCAGAAAAGAAATTACTGAATTTGGTAATTAGAAAGTCATTGGTGATCTGCATACATACAAAATGATGATGTCCTCCAAAAGGCTCCTGCGGCTGGTATTATTGGACTAAATAAAGTTTAGATTTATGTTCATTATATCTGTAGATGACCCCTTGTTGAACAGAATTACTAATAACTTAAATGATACCTCAGAGGATGAAAGTAAACAGTACGTCTTAAAATGGCCAGGTTAGGGGCACCTGAGTGGTTCAGTCAGATAAGGGTCTGACTTCAGCTCAGGTCATTATCTCAAGGTCCTGGAATCAAGCCTCATGTGGGGTTCTGCACTAAGCAGGGAGTCTTCTGCTCCCTCCCCTTGCTCCTCCCCCTGCTCGTGCTTTCTCTGTCTCTCTCAAATAAATAAATAAAATCTTTTAAAAAATAAAATGGCCAGCTTAGAAATGCATGCATATATATATATATATATATATATATATATATATATATATATATATATAACAGGTGCAAGGCATATACATAGGTACCAAATATAAGTATATATATCTATGGGAAATAAACATAAGCAAGGAAGAAAACTATTTGGATAATGCATCATTTCATATCAATAATACTGTTATGATGATAGATATTTCTATCTTATTCTATGCTATACAGAATGATTTACTCGGATACCAACACATGACCCCTTAAAAATAATTCTTCTACTATTTATTAATCAAAGCAGTATGCATATAAGGAAAAATAAAGTGGCTTAGCGTCAGTGAACTGCTATTATGGTCTGTGCAGATTTCGGCATCATGTAGAGTACATAGGACATTTCAGATAATGTCCCTCCCTCCAGCTGTATATAATCTATTTTTTCCAGATTTTCCAAAAATTTCAAGTTTAATTCTCTGCCTTCTTTGAATATCCCTCAAAATAACTTGATCTTTACAAACTTTGAGAGCCTGGAATTTTTTTTTTCCCCTACATTTTGAAGACTCTGATGGAAAGGATAAAGAGAATGGAGAAATGGGAAAGAAAAGAGTAGATGCCACACAAATGTACTGGAGGTGTCAGATGGAGCCCTTTGCCCCTTGGAGACAGAGGCTTACTTGGCCAGAACCCCAGCTTACTCCTTGGCTGCTTGAAGTGTGATGACTGTTCCATAATTCTTGCCCATCTCCTGCCATACTCCTTGGCTGCTGAAAGTCTGAAGATTGTCCCATAATTCCAAGCTCATTTCCAGTGATCATACCAGCATCATTCTCCTAGTCTGTCTTGTTCCCTTTCCTAGATTCCTCTGGGCATGCAGCTTAGGCCTTACACCAGTTTCCACTGATATCTACTCCTTTCCAAGCCCTTCATCAGTTTTGGAAGAACTCATTCAAGCTGCAGATGGTTGTCAGGAAGGTCACATCACCACCTCCTGCCACCTCCCCCCTACGTGTTCTTCCTCCCTACCTTCTCATTCGGAAGCATTTGCTGTACCCCAGCCCTCACCCTCTATGTTCTTCCAGGCAGAATTAGCTCTCCCTTTCTTATGAACTCTTAACACTAAAAGAGGCTTGGTGCTCAGCTTCTCTCAGACTTTCTTACACAGACTCACTGATGCTCTTAGCAGAACCCAGGCCTGAGCACTAACAGGACCTATTATCTGTCAGAAGCGGAAAAGATAGAGATAACATGTCCATCACATGCAGCTTTTCTCCATTACAGGGCATCACAGTTGTGTGGTTACACAGCTCACTCCAGATCAAACTCTGTCCCCTGAAATGGAACAAACTCCCAGAGTGAAAATCTAGCAAAAAAGAAGTTAGCCTTTATAAAATGCTTTAGACATATTCTCCACAAGCATTTTATATAAACATTCTAGTGCAATATCTCCAAGAAGGTGTACCTAAACTGGTCGAAATGTTGGAAATCTGGGAAGGGAAAGTAAAAAGCCATGTGCTTCTTAAATTTATTTCCCAAACCCTCAAGTATGTTAATGAGGCAAGAAGTGAAAAACAGCAGGTCAGGTTCCCACTTCTCCTATTGAAATGTTATCACAATTTAACATCCTAGAAAAAGGGGCACGCCTGTGATATGCTAATGACTTCAAACTGGGAAACCTGCGAGTTTCTCAACTTGGGGAGAAGCTCATTAAGCCTTTAGTTTAAGAAAAAAGTTAATTTGGGCTCTTGAAAACTAGACCTTTCCTTATCCTTGCCCATGTCCTGTTCTTCTATGCTCCAGGAATTCTCCTTACAGTTTGCTATTTTCTCCTGTAAGCCAAGCTTGGTTTTGCTTCCCTGCTGGGCTTTTTTTTTTTTTTTTAACATTTGTCTTTTCAAAGAGAGAGAATTGACCTCCAAGTTCACCTTCAATTCCTTATACTCTAACACTCTACCTATTAGGATTTTGGGAGAACTACGATATAAGATATGATTTTGTAAAGGCTTCTATAAGGGTAGAAACTGCTGCTTCAGTCACATTTCTAAACATTCCATTATTAGGGGAAAGAGTGAAATTATAGCAGCTAATAAGTACCTATTTGCACAAGGGCCTGTACTGTTTTTTGAAGCTCTAATCTCTTAGTTTTCTGGAAATAAAAAGTTCTCTCTTCTAGTCTTTCATTGTGTTCTTAGTTGGATCCATTTCTTCCTCCCAAACATTGGTGTTCCTAAGATTGCACCCATGGATAAGTGGGCTTCTCACTCTACACTTTATTCCTTATAATCTTATCTAAAAGTGGGTGTATGTATGAGACAGAGAGAGAGAGAGAGAGAAAGTCTAAAGCTCTAGGGAAGTGAAGGGATTGAGAAATAAATTTAAAAGCATCGATTTAAAAAACTGAAGTTACATAAAGTACATTTCTTCCAACAACAGGAAAAGAATTATATTAGAAATCAGTAACAAAATATAATTTAAAAGTGCTCAAAATTTTGAAAAAAATTAAAACCATGAGTCAAAGAAAAAATAGATAAATTCCTTGAAAATACAACTTACTAAGATTTTCAGCAAAAAGGGGATGGGGAAATCTGAATAGTACTGCTCTTATTTAAAAAATCAAATCTATAGTTTGAAACCTTTCTACAGAGAAAACTTCAAGCCTAGATGGATGAACTGGTACATTCTTCAACATCTAAGGTAGAAAAACACCAATCATACACTGATCCAGAAAATAAAAAACAAAGAAACACAATCCACTACATTTTACAAGGCCAGCATAAATTTAATACCGTATTCTTCCAAAGTATATTTTTAAAAAGGAATATCACAGGCCAATCTCTCTTCTGAACACAAATTTAAACTACAGCTATATATATTAAAAAAAAGATAATATATCATGGCAAAGTGGTGTTTATACCAAGAATGCAAGGTTATTTTAACACCATAAAATCAATCAATTAGTAAAAAAAACCATCTTGACAGAATAAAGAAGAAAAATTACAGTCATCTCAATTAAAAACATTTGGCAAAATTAAATTTCTCAATAACTATATTAAATTTAAAAATTGAATTAAATCAAAAGAAGTCTTAGAAACTAGTGATAATGTAATAATATAATAGAAACTAGTGATAATATAATAATAGAATAGAATAGAATAGAAAATCAGTGATAATATAATAATATAATATGGAAAGTATATTTCCAAGAACCCAAATATGGGGTCATCATAATAATGATGAAATATTGAAAGCATTGTCTATGCAATCATGAATGAGACAATGATACCTTCTATCACTTTAGTTCAATCATTTGCTGGACGAATTAACTAATGTAATAGGAGTATATATATATATAGACATTGACATAAATTGACTATATATATAGCATATATATATCAATAATGATTTTATTTTTATAAAAATAATGATTTTAAAAGGAATAATAAAACATTAATTGTTTAAAGACAAATTATCATATATGTGGAATATCCAAAAGAATATACCAATAAACAGTAAGAATTAATAAGTAAATTTAACAAGGTCACTGGATAGAAGTTCATTAAACAAAATATAATTGTATTTCTAAATATAAATAAGAGAAAATTAAATTTTAAAAGTGATATCGCTTATATAAGCACCAAAAACATCAAATACTTAGCAATAATTTTAATAAAAGTTGTGTAAAACACCCTCCCGGGAAATTAAATTTTACTGAGATAAATTAAAGAAGACCTAATTAATGGCAGAACATACATAGATTAAAGGTTCACTTTGGTAGAAATACCATATTCCTCAAATTGATACATAGATCTCATGCAATCCATCAAAATCACAAAGGAATTTTTGTGTGGAATTGACAAGGTGATTGCAAATCTACATGAAAATCCAAATGGCTAACAATAGCAGAAATAATCTTGAATAAGAACAAAGTTGGAAGACTTACCATATATTAAGACTCATTATAGAGCTTTAGTAACTAAAATATTTGTGGTAATGACACAAAGGTAGACAAATAGACCAATAGAAAAAATAGAAAACATAGAATCATATTCACATATATATGGTCACTTGATTAATAGTAAGGCCAATAAGTAAGTCTAAATAAATTTAAAAGGATTGAAATCATACAAAATATGTCTCTGACCACAATGGAATGAAATTAAAAATCAAAAAAGGTAGAAAATTCAGGAAATTAACAATTATATGAAAATTAATCAGCACACTCCTTTTTTTTAAAAGATTTATTTATTTATTTGAGAGAGAGACAGAGACAGAGAGAGCGAGCAGAGGGAAAGAGAGAGATAAACAGACTCCTTACTGAGCAGGGAGCCCGACGTGGAGCTTGATCCCAGGACCGTGAGATCATGACCTGAGCTGAAATCAAGAGTTGGATGCTTAACTGACTGTGCCACCCAGGTGCCCCTAAACAGCACACTCTTAAATAATCAATGGATCAAAGAAGAAACGACAGGGAAAATTAGAAAATACTTTGAAATGAATGAAAACAATAAAACAACCTGCCAAAACTTATGGGATGCAGGTGAAGTAGTGGTTAGAGGGAAATTTATAGCTATAAATGCCTGTATTTTATTAAAAAAAAAAAAAAAAAAAAGATCTCAGAGCACCTAGGTGGCTCAGCCAGTTAAGCCTCCAAGGGGAAGCTAACATTAATCAAGTGCCTTCATGTTCCCAAAGTTCTTTAAATATCCTTTTATTCAATCCACACAATAGCATCATCCAAATTACCTAAGAAACTTGGAGAAGTTTGTCCTTGGCTCTTTTTCTCAATATTTTATTTACTGTCTTGGTTAAATAAGTTCTCCATTTAACACTGATTAAAGTTCTTTGTGTAAAAAATTTATAGGATACAGATATGCATGCACACACACACACACACACGATGGTTTGCATATATAGAAAATCTAAGTTTATTCAAGTAATACATAGTTAAAAATAAATAAAATTTTTAAAATTTTTACATGGCAAAAAAACTGGAAGGGATATATAATAGAATAAATAAAAGACATTCATAATTATTCCAAAATTCTGCAATGCCCAAACAAAAACCTTCAAGATGAAATTTGACATTTATAAGTATAAAATCCAGTATTTTGGTTGAAGAAACCAGTTAGATGTTCAAGATCAGGGGGAAAGGCTTGAAATTAGACCTCACTGAAAGCAAAGAAACCTTACTTAACTCCAAGCATATTAGGTGGTAATGGTCATTAAACAAACAATACCCATATCTGCCATAAAATGAATGATACAATCTTACACAGCATTTATAAAGAATTACAGCAAGATCTGGAGAAGTAAAAATTTTTACTGTTACATGCCAGTTGTTGATTTCTGGGAGCCACACTTCAAGAAAGACAATGCCAAACTCTGGAGTGTACACAGGTTAGATCTAAAAATCATTTTCTTTTTTAATTTTACAAATACCAAGTATCTACCCAGTGCTCAACATTTTTCTAGGAAGATTCAAGTTTAACCCATAGTTCCTGCCTTCAAAGAACATCACAAACAATTATCTGACATATTCCTCAATCACACTGCCCTCCTCCGGGCTCTGCCCATTCAACCCCTAAGCAGATGGGCTCTGTTCGTACCCATTCTAGGGTACACAGAACTCAAAGTATCCAGATGACAAGCAAGTTAGCCTACTTGGTAAGCCTGCTGTAACTCCTTGCTCTTCTGTTGAGAAATTAGGGTCCTTCTAGGTGCAGTGACTAAGGCCCTAAGATTATTGCCTGCTATGCAATTTCTCTAAGGCTATCTGGCCTTCCATACTTTTGTCTTTTAGATTGATACTTGCCTCTAAGTTTGAATTTCTCTACTGAAGCCTTTTTTTTTTTTTAAGATTTTATTTATTTATTTGTCAGAGAGAGCACAAGCAGGGGGAGCTGCATGCAGAGGGAGAAGCAGGCTCCCTGCTGAGCAAGGAGCCAGATGCAGGACTCAATCCCAGGATCCTGAGATCATGACCTGAGCCGAAGACAAACCTTAACTAACTGAGCCACCCAGATGTCCCATGGAGCCTTCTTGAGTAGTGTTAAAAATCGCCTTGATAATGACCATTGACTTGGCTTGCTGGTTAGGATCAGCTGAAGAGATTCAGTGTCTCTGTGATTCATCTAACCCTTGGGGTACGTTCTAGACCTCTTTGACACCAGCAGCCTCTAGATCATTGATTACCTGAAACTATGCTCCTGGGTATGTCCCTGGAAACCCAATGGGATGCATCATCTCCAGGTCCCAATGCCCTCCACATCAACCTTTTCTGCTTAAGACTTGCATTTCTCTGACAGTGAAGACAGACAATAATACAAATAATACAGGACAGTCAGAAAGAAAGAAAATGAGGCACGTTTTAATTATGGTTTTAAGGTGTTAAGACAAATCACTGTACAATTCTAAAGTAGCTCTTACCTGATTAGGGATTCAGAAAATAGTTTATAAAGGAAGTGACATTTGATCTTGGTTTTGAGTGATGAATAATTTTTATTACCAGGATTGCTGAAAGTAAGGGTGGATCCAGATTTTGTGTGGCCTGAAACCTGTAGAAATGACAGAAGAGGGGACTCATAAAATGCAAAGTGACAACACAAAATTAAGTATTCACCATTCATTAAATAATAATGATTATTCATTAAGCAAACATTTAATGAGAATGAAAAAAGAAATGTCAATGAACTTTTAAAAGCTGATAAGTACCAAAAACATCACAACAACCAGAAAATAACATAATATTTATATTAACTTACTACCTGACATTTTTTGGCTACATACTCTTTAAATCACTTCTTCATATGATGCTAATTTTGTAATGTATTTCTAGAAAGAATAGAAAGATATTTCAATCTTTTATTGATTTGGTTGACCAAAATTTGTTTTTTATTACTTATAGTATAAAAGGGTTCCTTTGATTTCATAACTCATTACACTTAATGTCACATAAATTTTTAGGAGTATTGTCAAATTTGGGGAAATAGCTGCCAAGTTCTTTTCTTATAAGAGACCTATTTACTGTAGTACTGCTATAAGCTTACATCCTAAAAGCATAAGAAGTCTGATAAATGCTATTTTGTGTAGGTCCACCAAAATATATATATATATATATATATATATATGGTGATAATTTTATATGTTATGTTACCACGTATAGATCTGCCAAGAGAGCTTCTGTCTTAACTATGTCAATAAGGACAACTTTGTTCTTATTTACTACGTTTGTACATTTACTACAATTGTACATAGATGATTAAAAGAACGTCTCACAGACTAACTTCTAAAGGATACACTAGGATCTATAGGATATAGTTACACTGATGTGCAACCTCTGATCCTGCCATTGTGGTTTTTTTTTTTTTTATCTTTTGTTAATCAGCATACATTACATCATTAGTTTGTGATGTAGTGTTCCATGCCATTGTGTTTTGATGCTGGTAAGTAGGCCTAGCAGAAAGGAGAAGGATTTCTGCAACCCATTCCTACACTTGGGTCAGCTTGAAATACCTACACATAAATGCGTCCAGTTGTAATAACTATACACCAAATGACTGCAAATTACATCTTTAACTATACATCAAATGACTGCAAATTTCAACTTTATCCCACTGTACCGGTTTAAACTAAATGTATTCCCGATTCAGCTCCTCCTTAGCTCATTCCAGAAACGTCCAGAAATTTTTGAAGTCTAGATAGAGCTTGAATCTGTGGCTTACATTACATTACAGTTGGGTAGCACGAGTCTGTTTCATCCCACTGAGATACCACCTAAGCCCTCAAAGCTACTGCAATTGTACCAAGAGCTGAGGCATCCCAGCCATTGTATATTTAAGTAGCTTTTACTTGAAATTCTTTTTTTGCCTTTTTAAAAGTTTATATAAATTCAATTAGCCAACTTATAGTACATCATTAGTTTCAGATTCTTTTTTTTTAATTTAACACATTTACCTGTTTTATTGGTATCACTTGGCTTTTTAAATATTTTTATTGAAGTATAACTGACATAAAACATGGGGAAGAAAGCAAGGTAAGTCAGAGTGGTAAGAGATAGTATGTTGCTTTGTAAAATTTACCCAAAAAATCATATGATCCTCCAAATGTATGGCCAAGGCCCTCCCAGACCCTTGAGTGGACCAATCAAGAGAAGGCCTTGAAGCTAAAGCTTCATCACTTCACAGTAAATACACCTCGGTCTTCAATGCATTTGTTTTTTGGTTGTTTTTATTGTTTTTTTTTAATTGTATTTATTTATATGAGAGAGCATGAGCAGGGGGGAATGGGAGGGGCAGAGGGAGAGGGAGAAGCAGGTTCCCCACTGAGCAGAGACCCCAATGTGGGACTCCATCCCAGGACCCTGAGATCATGACCTGAGCCAAAGGCAGACACTTAACTGACTAAGCCACCCAGGTGTCCCAATATCTTACTGTTTTGATTTGCATTTCCCTTATGATTAGTGATGCTGAGCATTTTTTCATATTCCTGTTGACCATCTGTATAGTTTTGTTTTGTTTTGTTTTGTTTTTTAGAAAAATGTCTATTTAGATCCTTTGGGATTTTTTAATTGGATTTTTTTGTTATTAAGTTGCATGAGTTCTTTATGTATATTGGGTATTAACTCCTTATTAGATATATGGTTTGCAAATATTTTCTCCCATTCAGTAGGTTGCCTTTTCATTTTGTTGATGGTTTCCTAAAAACTAAAGCTGTGCAGAAGTTTTTTAGTTGGTTGTTGTCCCATTTGTTTATTGTTGCTTTTATTGTCTTCACTTTTGGTATCCAAAAGATCATCTCCAAGACCTATGTCAAAGAGCTTATTGCCTATGTTTTCTTCTAAGAGTTTTATGGTTTCAGGTCTTACTTCAAGTCTTTAATCCATTTTGAGTTAATTTTAGTGTACAGTGTACTTTAGTGTACTTTCATGATGATGGCAGCTGAGATTAAAAAGTGAATGGGTCCTGGAGCAACAGCTGGTGGTGCAGAGAAGTCCAATGTGAAAATTCAGAGCACTCCGGTCAAGCAGTCAGGTGGAGGTTGCTGCTAAAATTTGCCTCCGTCCTTCTCTCACAGCAATGAATTTGCAATCTGAACCCAAGTGAAAAAACAAAATTGCCTGAATTGTACTGTATGTAGCTGCACTACAACAGATTCTTACCGTCTCCACAAAGGTCAGAGATTGTAGATGGTCAATACTGACTTTTTTTTATTCCCTTGACTCAAGACAGCTAACTTCATTTTCAGAACTGTTTTAAACCTTTGTGTGCTGGTTTATAAAATAATGTGTGTAATCCTTGTTGCTTTTCCTGATACCAGACTATTTCCCATGGTTGGTTAGAATATATTTTGTTTTGATGTTCATATTGGCATGTTTAGATGTCAGGTTTAGTCTTCTGAAGATGAAGTTCAGCCATTTTGTATCAAACAGCACAACCAGTGTCTGTCACTTTCCGTGCATAAAGTTTAGTGAGATGTTATATGTAAGATCTGATTTGCTAGTTCTTCCTTGTAGAGTTATAAATGGAAAGATTACACTATCTGATTAATAGTTTCTTCATACTCTGCACATAGTTTGTGGCTGCAGAATATTGTAATTTGTTGCACACTATGTAACAAAACAACTGAAGATATGTTTAATAAATATTGTACTTATTGGAAGTAAAAAAATAATAATAATAAGATACCGGTCTGGTTTCATTATTTTGCCTGTGGCTGTCCAGCTTCTCCAACATCATTTATTAAATAGATTGTCTTTCCCCTTTGTACATTCTTGGCTTCTTTGTCATAAACCAACCAGCTATATATGCATGGGTTTATCTCTAGGCTCTCTATTCTATCTCATTGATCTAAGTGTCTGTTTTTATGTTAATACCACATTGTTTTGATTACTATAGCTTTCTGACATAATTTGAAATTAGGGAGCATGATACCTCCAGCTTTGTCCTTCTTTCTCAAGATGGCTTTGGCTATTCAGGGTCTTTTGTGGTTCCATACAAATTTTAGGATTGTTTGTACAATTCCTGTGAAAAATGCCAATGGAATTTTGGTAGGGTTTGCACTGAACCTCTAGATTGCTTTGGGTAGTAAGGACATTTTAATAATATTAATTCTTCCAGTCCGTGAGCACAGAATACCTTTTCATTTATTTGTGTCTTCTTCAGTGTCTTTCATCAATGTCTTATAGTTTACAGAGTACAGATCTTTCACCACCTTGGTTAAATTTATTCCTAGGCATTTTATTCTTTTCAAAGTAATTGTAAATGGGGTTATTTTCTTAATTTCTCCTTCTGATAGTTCATTATTAGGGTATGTATAGAAATGCAACAGATTTCTGTATATTGAATTTGTATCCTGCACCTTTACTGAATTTGTTTATTAGTTCTAAGAGTTTTTTGGTGGAGTCTTTGGAGTTTTCAATATATACTGTCATGTCATCAGCAAATGATGACAATTTTACTTCTTTCTTTCCAATTGGATGCTTTTTATTTCTTTTTCTAGTCTACTTGCTCTGGCTAGAACTTCCAGTACTATGTTGAATAAAAGGGGTAAAGTGGGCATCGTTGTCTTAGAGGAAAAGATTTCAGTTTTTCATCATTGAGTGTGTGAGCTGTGGCCTTGCCATTTACGGCCTTTATTATGGTGCCACATATTCCCTCTATACCCACTTTGTTGAGACTTTTTATCATAAATGGATGTTGAATTTTGTCACATGCTTTTTCTGCATCCACTGAGATGATCATATGATTATTATTCTTCATTTTGTTAATGTAATGTATCACATTGATTCATTTTCAGATGTTGAGCCACCTTTGCACCCCTGGAATAAATTTCACTGGATCATGGTATATGATCCTTTGAATGTATTGTTGAATTCGGTTTGCTAGTATTTTCTTAAGGATTTTTGCATCTGTGTTCATCAAGGATAATGGCCTGTAAATTTCTTTTCTTGTGGTGCCCTTGTCTGGTTTGGGCATCAAGGTGATACTGGCTTCATAAAATGAGTTTGGAAGTATTCCCACCTCTCTATTTTTTGGAAGAGTTTGAGAAGGATTGATATTAATTCTTATTTGAATGTTTAGTAGAATTCAGTAGTGAAGCTGACTAGTCCTGGATTTTTGTTTGTAGGTAGTATTTTACTTACTGATTCAATCTCCTTACCCATCACCAGTTTGTTCAGATTTTCTATTTCTTCATGATTCAGTCTTAGAAGGTTGTATGTTTCTAGCAATTCATCTATTTCTTCTGGGTTGTCCAATTTGTTGGGTGTGCAATTCTAGTAGTCTCTTATGATCCTTTGTATTTCTGTCATACCAATTGCAATGTCTCCTCTTTCATTTCTGACATTACTTATTTGAGCCCTCTCCTTTTCTCTTGATGAGTTGAGCCTAGCTAAAGGTTTATCAATTTTGTTTATCTTTTCAAAGAACCAACTCTTGTTTTTATTGATCTTTTTTATTGTCTTTTTAGTCCCTATTTTATTTATTTCTGCTCCAATCTTTGTTATTTCCTTCATTCTGCTTTGTTTGTTCTTCTTTTCTAGTCCCTTGAAGTGTAAAGTTAAGTCATTTGAAATTTTTGTTTCTTGAGGTAACGATTTATCGCTATAAACTTCCTTCATAGAACTGCTTTTTCTGTATCCCACAAATTCTGAATGTTGTATTTCCATTTTTGTCTCAAGAAATTTTTTTGCTTTCACTTTTAATTTCTTCATTGACTCATTGGTTGTTCAGTAGCATGTTGTTTAGTCTCTACATAATTTGTGCATTTTCCAGTTTTCTTTTGCAACTGATTTCTAGTTTCATACCATTGTGGTGGGAAAAGTGCTTGGTATAATTTCAATTATCTTAAATTTGTTAAGTCTTGTTTTGTGGCCTAACATATGATCTACCCTGGGGAATGTCCCATGTACACTTGAGAAGAATGTGTATTCTGTTGCATTTGGATAGAATGTTCTGTATATATCTGTTAAGATAGTGCCTGCTCTTTGAGGTCTCAGGACAGGTTTCCAGTCAGCCCTTACATGTGTGTTTAATTGGAAGCCTGCCCCTCAGGCTGCAGCTATGATCATAAGCTAATAGGCTTTTTTTCCAGAAAGATTGTTCTCCTAAGTCTATTGTTTCTTGCTCCCTGGCCAGGGAAAGGAGGGGGATGGGGCTTGCTGTCTAAGAACTATTTTTTCATTGGTTACTGCCCTGAGGGACCCATGAGCATAAGCCTCTCTGGCCACCAGAACCAGATGATATAAAAGTGTCCCCTGACAGCAGCCACAAAAATCAGGGCACCAGAGAAAAGCATAAGCTCCTTTTTCTAAGATACTGTTGAGCTGGAGTGAGGCAGAGAGGAATACGAAGATTGCATTACCAGCTTCCATTTCTGGAGAGCCCCTCTACAGGCCCCTATAAATGTGCCAAACCAGAAGCCTGCCCCTCAAAAAAACTGGGAGTGTGTTCCTCTTCTGTCTGTGCAGTGGGCTGGGAGTGGCAGCCTGCCAAAAACTGTCTCTCCAACTGTTACAGTCCCATGGGACCCAGGAACATAAACCCGCCTGGCCTCCAGAGCCAGGTGATCGAGGGGCACTCTTTAGGTAGCGGCCTCAAAAATCGGGTCACCAGATACACAAACTCGGTCACCAAGTGTGTGTAAAGGAGTCCCTCTGGGAGATAATGGCAGTCAGGAGCAATGAGAGGGACAGAGCACGAAGATGTCACCCACTGGCTGAAGGGAAGCAGAGGGGGATTGCAAAGATGGTGGTTGCCACAAAAAGGGAATAAAAAGAAAAGAAAGAAAAGAAAAGAGGAGAGAGGAAGAGAAAAAGAAAAGAGGGGAATAAAGAGAAAAAAAAAGGTGGTGCCTACTAGCTTCATCAAGACAGAGGGAGAACAAGAAGATAGTGCTCACCACCCTCCATCCAGGGACAGTATCCCAGCAGGCCCCCACCCTTAGACCAATGCTCTAAAATTAGGAAATGAGTCTCTTCCACTGGAAGTTTGGGCACTTTTCAAAAGCCTGCTTCTGTGCTGGGCCCTGGGGCGGGTGAGTCAGCACATAGGCCCTTTAGGGGACCTTCTTCAGTTTGCCGCAGCCCTGTGGGTCTCCACACTTGGCTTTTTCATAAGAAAATAAAATGAGCCCCTATAGTGTTCAAAGAATAGTCCAATAAAGATATTTTACTGCCCCTTTATTCAGTAGGAATGGATGGGTCATAGCAGTATGTCTGACACTGGCAGGTTTATACAATAATTTTTTTTCTTATCAGCTACTTAATGAAATTTCTATCATAGCATCTTTTAAATGTTAATACTCTTACAGCTGTCTTCAAAGACCTATTTTGAACTAAATATGTTATCAATCAAAATACTCATTAAAATTCAATGCAAGCTTATGTGGAGAGAGAGATTAAATCATTGAGGCATCTGGGCCTCTTATTCCACTAATGTGACCTCATTATATCGTAATTTGTTATTACAGAGATTTAATATTCTGATGCCATAGAATTACTAAGGGTCTTCACATTTCCCTGGTTTTCATCTACCCTAATTGCAAACTTTTTGATCATTTACTGGTTGGGTTCTTGGATATTCCCAAGATTTGTATTTCTGACTGACTACAATGTGTAACCTAAGCAAGCAGTGCCCTCTGACACTGGAGATAGATGATGGATCCAATCCCTAAGGGAACTTGGAGACAGTGTTCTCTCCGATGAGATGAAGAAATATTTTGAATCAGTGTTCCCACCAGCCACCATTAATACATGTGGGTCCTGATTTGACTCCTTTGCATGCTGTACCTTATCATTGAATGGCATCGCCTTCCCTAGATGTGTGATGGAGTCAGAGCGTAGAGGGTACTGCTTAGAACGTTAATCAGTCTCTCTGTCTACCTCAGAGAGAGTCCTGAGGACCAAAGAAGATAATGTGCAAAGCCCTAGTAAGTGCCTTGCCAAAGTAAGTACCAAACAAATTCTCTCCACAACCCACCACTTTAATCTAACCATTCAACCAAACATGTTACTTGGCTTTCTCCTGCCATTTAAGTAGAACCCAAGAAAAGCCAAAGGAAGAGATAGGACATTCTCAGTGTCAGGAATCAGGAATATAGCATTTAAAATTTTACTCCATTTTCATATGAAGACAATTACCAAAATATCATAATTTAGAAGTAAACTCAGAATTAAGTCTGAAAATCTTGTCATCTCTAACTCATATACTTGTATCCAACACTGTTCTCAATTACAACAAAATGGTCATTCTTCCCATCTCTGATTTTTTTCTCCCTGTTAATCTATTTCTTAAAAAAACAAACAAACAAAACAAGCCAACCTTTGTGGACCTAGTTGACATGGGTGGGAATAAATTCTGACCAGATCCCAGAACCCAGAGATGCAGGATTAGTCCCATTTAGATTGTGATAGCCAGGAATGCCTGGGTGGCTCAGCTTGTTAAGCATCTGCCTTCGGCTCAGGTCATGATCCCAGGGTCCTGGGTTTGAGGCCTGCATTGGGAAAGGCTACTTCTCCCTCTGTCTGCCACTCCCCCTGCTTGTGCACTCTCTCTCTCTTTCTGTTAGATAGATAGATAGATAGATAGATAGATAGATAATAAAATCTTTGAAAAAATAGATTGTGATAGCCAATAATTAAGTAGCTTAATTCCTAGTGATCACAGAGGAAGAATCTGTAAGAAAGACATGAGTTGCCCATCAGATCAACAGCCTCCTAGACTCAAGTTATTAAAACACATCTCTTATGACAGATGTGAGCTGTCAGGAAATAGGTATTTTCATTCAATAAGTCCCCAATTAGATCTTCTGTCTCTTCTACTATTATCCTCCCCTTGAACCCTATGCCAGCTACACTGGCCTCCTTTTCCTGCTTCCACAGCCACCCACCACAGTAGGACCTTTGCACATTCTGGTCCCAGATGCTACA
Source organism: Eumetopias jubatus (assembly GCF_037043125.1). NCBI lineage: Eukaryota > Metazoa > Chordata > Mammalia > Carnivora > Otariidae > Eumetopias > Eumetopias jubatus. Next base: position 175,330,286 of record NW_028274810.1, read on the forward strand.
ATGCTCTTCCTCCAGATTCCCATATGGCTCACTCCCTCACATTCTTCAAGGCTTTGCTCAATGATCACCTTTTCAGTGTGGCTTTTCTCATGACCTAAATGCAAACGGAAACTCTTTCTCTGCCCCAGCTCCCCCATCTACTCCTCTGCTTGATTTTCCTGGATGGCGTCTACCACCACCTGACACATTCCGTATTTCACATGTTTGTCCATTACTGCCAGTCTCCCTGGCTCACTTGTGAGGTCCACAGGTAAGGACTTTGGATGGCTTCTTTGTTGACCCATCTCAGGCACCTACAAGAGTATTTGGTACAAAGGATAATGAGTGAGTAAATGAAGAGAGCATATAGTAATGGATTTTTGTCATTTTGTTGGAGGGCTTTGAATAAGAGTTAGTCACGCAAAGAACATTATTTTAAAATCCATGTGGTGCATAATTTTGGTGACTTGATTTATATGTATACGTCTATTTGTAAATATAAATACACTGCAGTCTAAATTGTTGGGGTTGTTGCTGTGTGCATTCTTTAGTCACTGGAAAAACAAATGGCTGTGAATTCACATAACCTTCAGCACGACTCTGAGTAACAGATGACAGACTACTTTCCCATTGTTTTATGTGAAATAATGAAAGAGAAATATGTAGGAGAAAAAGCCATTTTAAAGTGAAAAGAAATGCCCACATTGGCTTGGCACAACCACCACTCACAGCAGCAGGACCCCAGGAAAACAGAAACTTTAGATTGCTGTGTGATGACCAGCTCCAAGTGCCTCCCAAGCAACAATGTCTGGCTCTTGTTCTCCAAAACTTCAGTTTGGGGAGATGCTACAGCCAACGGGAAGCCGGCTTCAACATTACGTAAAGAAAATTAAATCCCATAAAAGCAAAAGCATGACATTTCTTCTCCACACCCTCTGGTTTGTCCTCTATTATTATTATTTGAGAGTAAGCCTTAGTGCAAAATGAAAAAAAAAAAAAGTAGACAATTCTTTGCAGATAACTTGCAGTTCAATAACCTGATAATTATTCATTTCAGCTTAAAGCATGCTTGTAAATATCATTTCAAATGAAGCACTGACTTGATTTTTAATCAATGAAAACTGACATTTGTTGAAAAGCCTTTCTGAATAATTACCTTGCATTCTTATTACTAAAGCAGATTTAATGGAAAATCAAAACAAACAATATTAATTACATCATATCCTCATTATATATTAATAGGTTCAGAAACCAAACATTGAGTGTCTTATAGAGCTGGGTGTAATATTTATATGAAGCTTTCTGATGGAAACCAGCTTAATTCTAATACACCCATTTTAGTGCTCTGGCCTTCTGTTCTCTGGAACCATGAGTTTGGTCTCAGCTAGGAGCACACATATCTGGAATCCATGGTTTGGGCTCATGCCTAAGAACCCAGAATGTCACTGGGCGTTGACTTTCTCATGCCAAGGGACATGAGTTGACTGATTGACCAGACACCATCTACCATCTACTTTTAACTCAGAGTTATTATTAAAATACTTCTCTGGGTGATAGATTTGGAACATCAAGTGTATCTGTACACTGAGATCTGCTAGCATCTGTATGCCCAGCAAGCAAGTGGGCAGGTACAAGCAGGAGCATGGAAATGAGAAGAGTATCACAGGAGAAGGGATTTCCTTAGATCTTCCGCTCCTGGACTGGCTCCTGGACCATCAGGGCTTTTGCACTCATGTTCAGCCCTAATGCTGGCTCCTTAGTTGTAATTAGAACCAAGAAGGTGGTTTCCTAGCTGTGGAAACTTCTTAAGTTGTACAACGCTTCTGAGCATCAGGTTTCTCATTTGTAAATTAAAAATAAAAATGATATTTGGTTGCTTAAAGATTAAATTAAAAAGTTGTTATGAAGATTAAATGAATAATCCATATAAAGTACAAAGCAGAGTTTCTAATGCATACTAGATTCTCAATAATACTAGTTACTACAATCATTATTAAAGGCCCCTTCCAGTCCTGACATTCTATGACTATTCGAGTGCAATATGGAAGCCCCACCATGAATGTTTGATCAGACTTCTTACATATATATATATATATATATATATATATATATACATATGAAACTTTATACTCTGACACACTTCTAACCCCTGAACTTGCTGCAAAACACTAACATAAGCAGGATGGGCAAGTACAGAGAATTAATTCAACTTTGGACATAGATGTCCTCCCTACTGGAATATAGACCACACACAAAGCAGTGAAATTTCACCAAAGCAGGCAGTGTCCAGACAATACCATCATCCTTGGAGACGATATTTGCAAAATCAAAATAATTTGTTCAGCAAAACTTGACTGTGCCAGGACCTGTTTTAAGTATAAAGACTCAGCAGTGAACAAAAAGACAAGTGCATCTTGGGGAGTATATGTTCAAGTTGGGAGGGGCAAAAGAGTGGAGTAGAAGGGAAAGGGGAGGTGATGCAGCACCCTCCAGCCTTCCTACAGGCTCCTGAGAGCCTTCCCTGACTTCTCCATGACACCACTGTGCATATTAGTCAGGATTAAACTGCCATTGATTTCATTTCCTCATATAAATCCTCAATCTCTCCCTCTTTTCAATCCCACTGACCCTTCCCTGTCTGGTCTTTATTTTCTCTTGCTTTGGTTACAACTGTATTCCATATATTCGAAAAGCTACAGGAACAGAGGGGAGGATGAAATTTAAAAAAAGACCCAAATCAAATTTCTGAAGACGAAAATGACAATGACTGAGATGAAGAATATAATTGATGGGATTAACAGCAGATTTGAAAATGCTGGGAAAAGTGAATTTGAAGACATAGCGATAGAAACAACTCAAAGTGAAACAAAGAAAAAAGACTGACAAAAATATGAACAGAGCACCAGTGAGCTGTGGAACACCTTCAAATGGCCTAATATATGTGTAATTGGAGCTTTCAAGGCACAGGAACGAGAACAGAGGACAGAAAAAAAATATCTTTGAGGAGATAATGTTTAAAATTGTTCTACACTTGATGAAAATTATATACCCACTTTTGCGAGAAACTTAATGGAACCCAAGTGTAAGAAGCATGAAGACTACTAATGATAAGGAAAGTAAAGCTTAGAGCATTCACCTAATTTTCGCTTTGTTATATAACAAGCTCTGGGTCCGTTCACAATGGTTGGACTTTATACATATCTTAAAGAAGTCACAGATATGGATAGGTAAGGACTAGATCAGAGGTGAAAGCAAGAAGAAAAATATTACCTAGGCAAGAAGGCAGAGATGCTTCCAAAGAATCTTTACTATAATACATTAACATTTCATGCACGAAGTCAAGGTCAACAAAACCATGCCTCTGCAGGCAATGAGCTCTACCAACCACACTGAGCAGGAAGCCAGTACTGAGAGCCACAGTTTATATTCCCACTTCCCTATTCTGTTGCCTGATTTCTTCAGTCTGCCTTCTTCCTCTCAGGCCTTAATATTCTGTTTCATGGGAATATTACCTGTTTCAGTGTGGACTTTTATGTTTGTTTGTTTATCTGTATCACAGGATTTTCTCCTATTCAAATAAAAAAAAGGGCTTGAGAAGTGGGATATGTATCATTTCCAAAGCTGGTAAAACAAAGAGGTTTATCAATTATCTTTCCTTTTGCTCTTTTTGTGCTTATGAAGTAGAAATTGCAGGTACTCCTTCAGCACTTCGCTTGATGAGTAGTCTTATTCATTTATTTTTCTTAAAGAGCCTTTTAATTTCCTAGCTAGATTTTGACTATTTTGTGATTTCATGTATTTTTTTTTCTAGATACTAATAAATAAATGGAACTACTGGTAAAAATCTGAAATTAAATTTCTAATTAAGCTAAGCACATTTTTAGTCTTCCTTCTTGTCTTCCCTCCGCACTACACAACTTCTACATACGATTTTTACCGGAGTTGAAATACTTAAAATATGCTTTAGATTGTATTCAACTAACAATCATTCCACCCTGTTGTGCACACACACCAATCTAGGCTACTGGGGGGTGTAAAGATGAATGACATTGGCACTTCCCACAGGAGGTCTATAACGTAGGGACAGTGAGACAAGATTAAACTAAACAAAATCCAAGCCAAACAATGACAAGTGCTTTCATTATCCATGGGTATTCTTCTGAATAGTTCGTTCAGATATAAAACACACACACACACACACACACACATACACACACACACTGCAAGTTACAAAATCCTTGCTCTAAAGCAATTCAACATTAGTTGGAGCAGAATTCAGGCCTGGCCCCATGAAATCATGCACATATGTACGTTTTCAAACAGTGTTTCTGAAGTTTTAGCCTTACCTAGCACTACTGCTTATCACTTCTGTGACCCTACACCAAAAGCACAGTACACCAAAACACAAACAATGAACCTTCCATTACCACTGCATTAAACCTATGAACCTTAGAAAACGGGTCTAAGTCAGCAGGCCAAGAAAAATGAACAACTCGTCCCCAAGAAAGTTCTAATTCTGAAAATAAACCCGATTTTAAGCACTACAGGTAACACGTGTGTGTTTCTATTTCTAAAATAATCCAGAAGAATGGTGGTCTTTCAAAAGACTCTAATACCTGCTCCTAACAATGTGCACATAATTTGCAGGGTTAAGACAAATGCACCCAGGAAGCAGACCGTCCAAGGAAAAGTAGGACGTCTTGCCTTAAAACCCCCTTTGACCCCCTCACGTTCCTGAAAATTGCACAGACCAAATAAACAGCCATCATGTGCACGAACCGAGTATAGAAAAGGAGGAAAGTGCCAAGCAGACTAGTGAATTTATTTCACGACCATTCATTCTTCCCATTCTTCTAGACAGTCCACGGGCAGATTGATAAGGCAGCAATCAGAACCCGGGGCTAAGATGGCTGAACAATCTGGGTGGCGCAGCCGCCATTCCATTTGTCAGACTGAGCCAGAAAAGGACAGGCCCTGAAGGAGCAGGGCAGAAGAGGGTGCGCGAGAGATGCTCTCTGGCCTTGGAAGAGGAGACATGCTATCAAGAGGCAAATGGATGTCTGGGAGCAAAAAGAGGAGAGAGGCAGCCTGAGCCAGAGAAAAAACCAGGAACAATGGGGTAACTCGGAGGTGTCTGGGGAAATGTGTTATTTCCTGAAGTAAAGGGAACGCAAGGTGCCGGAGAATAGCTTTATTTGAGCTCCTCGATTGTTTTATGGGTGATTTCCCTAGAAAGATTTTTCCTTTCCTCTGAACAGTTCAGCATACACACTCCCCCAGGATTTTCTCCTTTCTAGCCTAACCAGAGTGTTCGGATCCTAACATTCCTGCAGTTAAAAGCTCTCTACTTTCCGCTCCAGCATCTAGGTGGGCTCTCTTGCCTTTGTTACAAACGCTCTGCCAGCAAGAGAAAGGATTCTTTCTAGAAATAGCAAAATAGCAAAGGGATGGAAAGGGAGGGAGGGAGGAAGGGAGGGTGGAGTAGGCAGAGAGAGAGAGAGAGAGAGAGAGAGGAGACAGAGAGAAGGAGAGGGTGGAAGGAAAGTAAAACCAGGGCAAGAAACCCCAGCCTATTGTCACTGGGTCTTCTCGCCCAGCCTTCCTGGGAGTTGCCGCTCAGGTGACAGCCTGCTGCTGGGACCACTGGCTACTGCTCTTTCTTGCCCTTCAGACTCCCTTCACCATTGTGATGCAGTAATGAAGTGGAGCTGCCCTGTCAGACCTCATCAGCAGTCCTGTGAAGGCAGAATGAAATCACTTCTATTGACCCCCTGGCATATTTATAGGCTCTCTCTTTCTGCTGAGGCTGGTGGTTATCACCTCCCCATCCCACGATGTGTTTATTCAGCAGCGCGCTAAATCACGCCTGGGTGCAAGTGAAGCATTCATCAGGAACCACAAACCCCTCTTTCAGGCTGCCAAACCTATCCAATTACAGAAGCTGGAAGGGCCTGCAAAAGCCCCTTCGGCCAGGCAAGTTCTCTTGTTTGTACCCTCAAAAAATAATACCTTCTGAGCTCTGCACGCTTCCTCTGTCCAATCTGCACGTTGACTTTGAACTAGCAGAGCACTCATTTATCCATTGGAGTACTTTGAACTAGCAGAGCACTCATTTATCTGTCATTGGCTGCGTCTCCAAGTTCTCCCTTTTCTTCTTAAACAATGAGAAAAAGGCGCTGCATTATTTTCTGGAGAGGTCGGGGAGAGAATGTGGGTACGCCTGCTACTTCCCTCTGTGTCTTGGCTACCTCTTCAGATGTGCGAGTTATGCAGTCCTGTTCTCCCGAAGGGCAGCTAGCACGCTGGTCCCATGCTGCCCTCTATCTTTCTGTTTCTTGCTAGACAAGTATTTTGGAAGAAACTATTAAAATAACAAGGGAAATTATATCATTTTGGTTTAAAGTCATGAGAACTAGATTTAGACATGCCTTTAAAATGTGGGCAGTTGAAGATGGTAAATGTACGTGTCTCTTAACACAAATTAATTTAATTAGAGCTTTGGGTTTTTATTTTTTTAACCATACTTGCACATTTTCTATTCCTCTTAATGTATCTTCTTTTTCAGGTTAGAAAGAGAAGCAAAAATTAATATTATTAGACCAAGTATTTTATTCTGTAGCCGGCAATGTTTTCTGAAGCTAATTACAATGGAACATTTATGATTTAGGATTTTTTTACTTCTGGGAGGCAGAGTTGGAGAAGAGCAACAAAACCTACCTGGGACTTAGAAAACCTGGATTCTTGTCCCAGTTTCACTTCTAACTAGAATTGTAACCTTGTTAAGTCATTAATCACTCTGGGCTTTCACTCCCTTATCTATGGTTCTGTCTAGAGCTAACATTTCCATACTTGCAAGCATGGCATTGAACAAAGGGAATGAAGCTAAATGACCACTTGATTAATAACCAAGCCATTTGTGAAACCTGGGGCAAAGGTTGATTGCTTCCCTTATCCCCAGAGGCTAAGGCATAATAGCGGTTGAGGGTGCAGCAGTAACATACAAAGCATAATAAGAAAGACACCTAAACCAAGCATCAACCTTACAGGGTATGTTGGTACATACTTAACAACTAGGTCTTGGGGAAAAAAAAAAAAAAAACCCTGATCTGTAGCCTTTGCGAATTTCTGTGGTGTAAATAACTCCCACCATGGTCAATTTCAAGCTGCCAATTTGATTTCACTGATAGAGGAGTCAGGAAGAAGTGCTAAAAATTGGCTCTTCCAGAGCCCTCCCAATGGTTCTCCAGCACAGCACAGGTTCCACCCCAGCAAACCACTGTGTGCTCAGCTCATCTATCTCCACCGACCACCTACTCCCATGGCTCTCCAGAGATCCGCTGGGCTTTGAGGAGAGAATGGTGGGATTCTACCGAGAGCCCGAGACACACAAACTAAAAGTGGTAAAATCCTAAAGAAAACCTTGCATTAACAGAGAGGTTTTGAATGCTTCTCAAAGATGTCACAGAAGGGACCTGGGTGGTTCAGTCGGTTACGCATCTGACCCTTGACGTGGAGCCTGCTTGAGATACTCTCTCTCCCCCTGCCCCTCCCTCTGCTTTCTCTCAAAAAAAAAAAAAAAAAGTCACAGAAATATCCCTAATGACAGAAAAGGAAAAGGAAGGGAAGGAGATCTTGTGCTTCTAGTCTTTCTGGATATATAGTCCAAAGGTACCTTAGAAGAAAATTTCTTTAAAGTTCCATGTGAATTTTGCATTCTGTTTTGGAGCTATCTAGAACCATTTTAATATGAAAATAATATAAAAATAAGGAAATAATATGAACATTTTAAAACCAAAAAAAAATTTTTTTACATAACCCCTAACATACCAAAATGGAAGTCAATAAAAGACTCTAAAATGAAATCACAACCTGAAGAATTTTGAGTGGTTTTCTCCATGAAGAAAAGAAGAGAAGGAGAGAAAGAGGGAAGAAAGAGAAAAAGAGAAAAAAGAAGAGAGAAAGGGAGGGAGGAAAGCATGCAAGACAAGCTATACCAAAGCACTATGACATGGAAGAAGAGTTGTTTTGAAAAGAGATACCACAGTTGTGACATACTTCTCATGAATCAGCTCGTCACCACTCCTGACAAGAAGGCTCCAAATTTCTGTGCTCTTTAGCTCACTAGAAAAACAAACACTTTCTTATTTAGATGAATGCCTATTTAAGCAAAATGGGAATCAACAGAGGCCATTATGTTATAAAGACCCCCAAGACAGGTGTGTCAAAGAGGAATCTTGCCATAGAGAGAGACCACAATGATAGTGGTAATCAAGGACAGACACACGGAATTATGAGGAGGTACAGCCTTGGTCTTCACATCCTCAGAGGCAAAAAGTGAGAAGTAATCTAGAAGCTTCACTACCTCGGTGGGAAAGGGAATATTTTGAAGAATTTGTACTAATGGGTCAAAAAATTCCCAAATTGGTATCAGACCATTCAATTTCATCTCATAAATATTCATGGTGCACCTGTGAGCACAAAATTCCAAGGGGAGCAGAAATTGGTTCAGGAAAAGGGGCAGGGCATAGGAAGAGTGTTCAAAGATAAATAAAGATGTGATAAGCATCCTAAAGAAGCTAAGAATATAGCAGAGGTTGATAAACTGCCATCTAAAGTATGAGGAAGGATGACAGGTATTATAAGAGGTAAAAACACAGTGTTTGAGTAATAACTCCCAGTGGGGAATAAGAAAATGCACCATAACCTGCTCCTATGCCTATTTATAAATTCAGTGTTTTCCCCAATAAGTGATATATTGTGCTTATGCAGAAATAAGGGAGTCATTTGTATTTCAAGTAGATATACCCAGATTTACTATGTGTTTCCTTTTCTCAAGTATCATTTAACCACAGAAAAAGAACTTTTTGCGTATTGCCAGCTAAAACAAAAGAAGTTTACAAATAGCCTGCCCTTCTAAAGACCTTGCAGACCAATTCTTGGTGATGAGCTCATACAGTTGTGTGCTCTGAAAACTCTTTCACGTATCTCCCAGGGCTGAAGTGGAGGCTTTGCTTTTGGGTTCGAGCCATGAGTCTAGAAATATTTACAAAGAGTTATTATTATTTCTTTTTTACTAAGGGACATAATTCTGATCGTAACTTTAAAAATTATTAATGTCCTATTAAAATTATCTGTGACTTTAAAATGTATTTTTGCCATTTCAGTGTTTACTATTCAAGGATTGAGGAGCATATGGAGATTGTTAAAGAGAACACCAGCTGGTCCACACGCTGGTTGACCTGGGAATTTTGCACCCACAGTATATAACTATCTATGGCACTCAAAGCCCAACACCTCATAGAATTCTAATAAATCTGCTCAGTCACATGTACAGCAAGACATCTAGATATTTTGAAATTTCAGGTAACTGAATTTTAATTTTCTTCATTTATAACATTTGGGGGGGGGACTGCCGCTAAGGGCCAAATTCCAACCATCCATAGCAGATGAATTAGTAAATTCATTAACTATGTATCAAAACATGTGTTTTGAACCAGCCTAGAAAGGTATCATAATGAAGAACATAGACTCCAGGGCCAGACTTTTTGGATTTCTGGTTTCCCCTTTCTCAGGCTAGAAAGTCATGGACAACTTACTAACCTTCTCTGAACGTTCCTACATGGTGAGGTTGTGATGATTAACAAGGAAACATCTGCAATACACAGAAACCATCCTTCAGCTCTACATAAGCATGAACTGTTAGTATTGCCATATCTTCCTACTTCCCCGATTGTATACTTCCCTAAACACGGACCCAGCTATAGTTAGGGTATTAATGGAAGATTTATGTTTGCAGGCCTTGCAAAATTCCAAAAGAACAAAATTCAGCCAATATTTTAGAGAATGACATCTGAGATGACACTTAAAGAAGATTTCCATGTTGACCCTTGGACCCCAAGAAAAGGTGACAGAAGGGGGTCATGGATGAACTTTAGGGAATCAGTGACCCCCTCAAAAAGCATTTATGCAAAAATGATTATGTCTTAATGGGCATTTTTTGGCAGACATTGCCATGGCTTTCATCAGATTGAAGAAGAGATGCAGAAGTCGACTAAAATCCCTGCATTTCAACCAAAATACCACTGACCCTAGAATTCAAATAAAACCTAATTCAAGTATTGTCTAATTTCTCTTCTTTGCTCAGACCTAACCCCTCATCTTTATGTGCTTGCCAACATTTCATGTTAGGTGGCAATTATTATATTTATACCACCTGTTTTCTTAACTTTCCATTAAAGCATAGATATGCAAACTATTATCAAGCCCCGTTGTAAAATTCAGCTTACTTATACTATTTTGAACTTAACAGTTACTTTCATTTAGAATTCTTATTACTCCTCTTTCTCCATCAAATTTTTTTTAGAGAAGCATCCCATAAACACATAGAGGGATAGTAGAATAAATGGGCTTTGGCATCAAACATGTGCCTGGATTCCAGTTTTCCCTCAAAGGGAAGATGGGAAACTTGCCCAAGAATGGCTCTGAGGAAGGTTACAGAAGACATAGCATGCAAAGTACATGGCCTTCAGACAGAGTAGAAATGCAAAGATGGTTTTCTTCCCCTCCCCTTCCTCTCCCGGCCCTCTATCCTTTAAGAAGAAGGATTGCAGCTTTGAAAATGGCATGCACTTACTCCACAGACATTGTCAAAATTAGCATAATCACCTCTGGTTTTATTCATTATATTCAGAATCATATTTTCCATGGAAGAAGAACTGGTAAAAAATAAATAAATAAATAGCTTTAATGTTTAAGTGCAGCAATTTGTTCTAAAATGAATTCATGTTAATAAAAAATTTAAAGTGTACATGGTGTAGTAAGTTAGAAATTATTAGTGTAATATTATTGAAAATGACCACATTCTCAGCCAATTATTTTGTGTGCCCTTGGTGAAAAGTTTTCACATTTATTTTCAAATTCTCTCTACATAAATTTCATGTCTTTCCCATCAGTGCCATTTTTTTTTAGAAATAGACCTTTATTACACAAACATTTTCAAAAATATTTCTAATACTCCAGTGTTGGAAAAGATACATGGAAAAAAATGCCAGTGATTCAAAGACTTATTTCTTTTTTGAAACCCAACTGTTGTCTCCTTAGGAACAAACTTTTAAAGTTGCCTCAAAACTCAACTCTAAAAAGAAAAACAATTTAGAGATTTTTAAAACATTAACAGAATTTACTGTAGTAAGACAAAGCATACAAACCACGTCCTAAGTATCACAATGAGAACAATTTTTGGTTAGCCAAGAAGTAGGGTTCAGATTTCTGGTCCTTGAATTACACAGACATTAGATTTACTGCCATTAAGAAATAGCTTTCCTTTCTGATGGCTGAGTAATATTCCATTGTATATATGGACCACATCTTCTTTATCCATTCGGCTGTTGAAGAGCATCTCAGCTCTTTCCACAGTTTGGCTGTTGCGGACATTGCTGCTATGAACATTGGGGAGCATATGGCCCTTCTTTTCACTACATCTGTGTCTTTGGGGTAAATACCCAGGAGTGTAATTGCTGGGTCATAGGGTAGCTCTATTTTTAACTTTTTGAGGAACCTCCACACCGTTTTCCAAAGTGGCTGTACCAACTTGCATTCCCACCAACAGTGTATTGCATGGAGCACTAGGTATTATACACAAACAATGAATCATGGAACACTACATCAAAAACTAATGATGTACTGTATGGTGACTAACATAACATTATAAAATAAAAAAAGAAATTAAAAAAAAGAAATAGCTTTCGTGTGTCATTTACATGTAGGGATGAGCAGTAATAGAATTTTTATGGCCACCTAAGACAAGACCTGCACGTGCATGATTTTCTCATCTCACAATAAATAAGATCCTGAGTTAAGGCACCTGGGGAGCAAAGGAAACGATAATGATGAGTCTTATGGGAGTCCTCAAGAGACTAATAACTCCAGGTGGTCTTAAAAATCATGGAGAATATCCCATCAGGAGCTCTTGGGAGGAAGCCAGGGATATGCAGCTGGTACAGCGTTCAAGTCCTCTTCACAAACTGCTTCAGTATGGGCCCTTGTCACTCCTCAGGGCCGCCCTTCAGCGAGCAATAATTACATCACATTCTATAGATTATCCCCCTCAAGTGATTTCTCAAATGTTCTCACTAAGTGATATCTTGAAAGCCACAGCTACCAGCTAGGAAGAGCCAATGCGAGGGGTGACTGGTATCAGCAGAGGGCGCTGTGGGCCCCTCACCCAGCTCTCCAGTCTGTCCTTCCCTCCCCTTTCCCTGGCCTTCAGGGGGAAAAAATAGTCTGTGGTTGTCCTTAAAAACTCAGGTGCAGGAATAATGCTAAGCAGGAGTTCTCCTTTCCACGTCTTTGAATTCTGGTTCTGCTCTGTAACAATTATATGGCTTTTAGTTGTTATTCCTTAGGTCTCAGTTTTACCCTCTGTGAAACAGGAAGAGGAAGACCTACTGCCTAAGGTTGTTCACCTGACTAAAGGCACTAATGTATATAAGGTGCCCGGGGCCGAAGGCCTGCTTATGGTATGCACCCAAGGAATGGTGTAAATGTGAATATTTAAAATTGATTAAGTAGCTTCTCCAGGCTGGGCATTTTGTTAACTTTCTCAGCCAGGCCACCGGGAGTGTGGGGGACCTTGTAGCTGATGGCAGTGTCCAACATTCAGATGTCAGAATTCAAAAACTAAATATGCCAGCCCAGGCTTTCACTTATTCTTGAACATATAATTAGTGAGAACTTTCTGTCTGATGGGCTGGATGTTAGGTGATGGGGATACAAAAATTAAAAAAGAAATCCTTGCTCTCATAGTTCATAATCTAATGGGGGGAGGGGAATCCATATATTCATTGCCAAGAGGGATCATATGAATAGGAGAGGAAATTATTAAATAGGAATCTTATAAAAATTATCTCACAGGTGACTATGTTTTTCTTTTCTAAATGGCTTTCCTCTCCTGTTTATTACTGCATTATTTAACACACCAGTCTGTAAGCGGCGGCATCCTCTCAGCTCCATAAATGGCAAAAGCCTTAGAGCAAAGTAAAAAAAAAAAAAAAAAAAAAATGCCAGATCCATGCAGTTTTGACCAGTCCCAGCTACTGTGACACATCTATTTCCAGCATTTCAGGAGACTGATAAGTTTCCTCAGTTTTTATGGTAGACGAAGGATATGGGACCTGTAATGGGGAACAAGAAGGAAAAGCCCCCCACGATATAGACGCTGTGACTGTGGGATGGGAGACACGCTGCTGTGGCCCCACGGTACTGACTCAGACACCAGAGGAAACTAGGAACTAGAAAGGGAAGAATTTGGAGAGGCTTAGTTGTGTCAGGACAGGAGAGGATTGGGAAAGAGACCCCTGCCGCCACATCCCAGTTTGAAGTCAGTCACCCCATGACTGGAGCACTGTCTATGGGCCCTGGCTGAGAGCTCACCTACGGCTTCCCCAGCTCTGCACCAACCAGATGAAGGACTTAACCCAGAAGTTCTACTGCAACCTCAACCCTTTGCTTCTCTGAATGGGTTTGTAATGAGATACAGATCTAATGAGTAGCCATCTTTTAAAATCAAAAAGCACTTCAGCCTCATTAAACGCTTACAATTGTGTGTTATAAATGCTTACTCGGCACACAACATTGGGATATATCCTCGGGACAAGGCAATGACCTGCTGGGAATGACACTATTTAAACTGTTTCTTAGGCCCAAGTACTGTTTGCAAAATGTTTTAGAGACTTCCTTATAAATATAAGCTGGAAAGCCAAGATAAGCCCTTGTTTAGAGCATCCAAAATCTTAGCAAATATTTTAGCCTGTGAGTTATGAATTAGCAAGATTTCATTATTTTTCTGCAAGAAAATGAGAGGCATCAGGTCCTGCAGAAAACCGAAACAAGTCCTCAGAGCTGAGGCATTAAAAAGCGTCTCGGTATTTATAGGGCTATGTATGGGGAAAGGTGAAGGCCTTGAGGAAGCACACCATTTGAAAAACAAAGTATAGAGAACATCAGCAATTTTCTCTGAAAAGTCGGATACTTGTTCCACCTTTTGTCCCCCACTGAAGGAGCAATTTTCTCTATCACGTACGAGGTAGCAGTGTCCTATTCGCCCTTCTAAATAGAAGAGAAAGGTGCTGAAATATGAGGTTTATCTTCAGCATCCTTCCCCTGCCCCATTTAGCACCCTTCTGCCATCTCTTGGAAACCCCTGAATCTCTAGGACCATGTTGGTGTTCCATGACATGATCTTTTTTCTCACCTTCCTCATGCTCACATTTTCTTCCGTCCCGTTCTGCTGAAGGAGCTTATGATACAGAGGAAGAGGAGAAGCTCTGGACTTAAAATCAGAGGTCCTGAGTTAGAGTGGTTTAACCAAAGATGGGGTCCAAGCATCAATATTTTTGAATGCTTTCCATGCATGTTGAGATGCAGCTCGGCTTGAGAATTAGCACGATGTTAACTGATGTTGATAATACTCAGCTAAGACTTCTGCTAGAAAACAAGTACATAAACTCTTACTTTCCCTCAATATGAGTCAACTATGCTACCCAGCCTGAGGAATAAGTGTCCAAGGATGAATATTAGTGCTTCATGTCAGGTCATTGGGAAGCTACCTACATGTTAGTGAGTCTTGTGAACATTCTCAGATCTGCTACTCCATCTACCCAGCAACTGGTCCTAATTCAGAAAACACTTGTACTACTCCTATCACCCATAGAAACTCAAAGAACCATTTGAGAGGTAGCTAATGACTATATAAATTTGCTGGTATTGTGTCTTATCAATAGGAACCAATCCAGGCAAATATATTACTGAGCCTCTTCTGGAGAACAGCTGCTTTCTCGAAATAAAGTGTAGGCTTCCAGCCAATCATTTGGATCATGTTCATTAAGAAAAACAAAATTCTCTCACCTTCACCTGCAGACTGAGACTTCTTGTTATGATTTACAAATATGATTTCACATATGGCCTGGGACTTTCTTTTGGTGCCTCACCAAAATATACTAAATAATATATTAATACTGATATCTGAGTGTGGCTTCTGGAAAACTATATTATTGAAAAGTTCTTTGTGTAAAAATGTATCATTCAGTAAATAGAATTTGGATAACTGAGAAACTCTGAGGGAAAAAAAGTAAGTTGAGTCCATACCCCCCCATATTAAAACAGGGTGAAGTCAAATGGATCACAAACTAAAAAGTAAAGTAAATAAAGATAACCACAAATGAACAAGAAATAAACTATGTGAGAATTCTTTTACCATCTTAGAATTGAAACAGCTATAATCTAGGAAGAGATTGATTCAGCAATATAAAATATTTTAACATTATAAAAGCTGTTGAGATAGATGATAGGTAGTAGATGATAGATGATCGATAGATGATAGATAGATGATAGATAGATAGACGATAGACAATAGATAGATAGATAGATGATAGATAGATAGATGATAGATACATAGGTAGATGATGATGATAGATAGATAGATGATAGATAGATAGATAGATAGATAGATAGATAGATAGATAGATAGATGATAGATAGATAATAGATAGATAGATGATAGATACATAGATAGATGATGATATAGATAGATGGATAGATGATAGATAGATAGATAGATAGATAGAGACAGATCAACCATAAGAAAAGTCAAAGGATAACAAATTGGGGGGAAAAGTTAATTTATATGACATTTAAAAATCTGATCTTCCTAATGTAAAGTATTCCAACAAATTAGTAAGAAAAAGACCAAAAACCCAAAAGAAAAATAAGCAAAAGATTAGAATAGTTTATAGGACAAGAATAGTAAATGGCTCATAAATGAAACATATGAACATATTTTTATTTTTCATAACAAAAACATAAATTAAAAATACACTGAAATGTCTTTTCACAGTTCAGAATGGAAAAAATTCCAAAGTTTGATAACACACTCTTATTGAACAAGGTGTCGAGAACTACCTTGTTCACTCATGTAGAGTGTAAATTACATATCTGTGGAGGACAAATAAGCAATGCTATCAAAATTGCAAGTGGTCATGTCATTTGACCTAACCACTCTCTTCTCTATAGACAGAACTTCATGCATATGAAAAGGCATATGTACAGTTATTTATGTGACAATTTTTCTTATAGTAAAATATTAAAAAAATAACCCAAATGTCTATCAAAAGGGGTCTGTTTTATTAAATTATGGCTTATCTACTCAGTGGAGTGCTTGGTGGCCATACAATAAGGCTGCGGAAGTTGCTTTCAGTACTGACATTTATTGATGTCTAAGGAAACAAATGAAAGTACAGCACAGTCCGTATATTATTGTACTGTTTGATTTTTTTTTTTTTTTGAGCTAAGGGCAGGATCACTGATTTTTCTTGCTATCTGATCTCTCAGTTTCATATAATGACTGTCAAAAATGTTTATCCAATATTCCCTACCTAAATTGAAACCCCTGTAATGAATCCACATGCAAGCACCAATAAACATGGTGCCTGATTCCAGGCAAGACTAGAGTGAGTTTCCATTATTTCTCAGGTGTTCTCTAGATAAAACTGAGTCTCTGCCAATGTTGTCCAACCAAATTCTGTGTTATTATCATTATCTTCCCCATACCGTAAGTAAAGATAGCTCCTAAAATTGGAAAAGGAGAAAATAGGTGAGCCTGAGGTAGGGAAAAGCTCATACATAAGAAAAAAGTTTGAATGATAAAGCAAATTGAGAGAGGGTATCTCAGCAAAAGACAGATTCTGATTGACTAAATTTGGGTTTGGGTATGAGATTGGGCATTTCTAACAAGCTCTTAGGTGATGCTGATGCTGCTAGTTCATGGATCATATTTTGAATAAATGTTATCACTGCACATTGCACACAAATATACTAGTTAATGTGTTCGTTAAGTGTTAGACATTTTGGTTCTTGATATTTTATAGTGCAGATATCTTTGGTGAATTACTATATAACAACTGGAGAAATAAGTTGGGAGTTTCTGATTGCCTGGAACATACTCTTTTTTTCCTTTTAAAAATAATGGATTATAAGCTCCAACTATCCAAAAACTTGTAATCCAGCAGGTTTTCAGAAATTCCTATGTGTACTCATGCATGTGTGGGTATTAGTTTCA
Source organism: Eumetopias jubatus (assembly GCF_037043125.1). Classification (NCBI taxonomy): domain Eukaryota; kingdom Metazoa; phylum Chordata; class Mammalia; order Carnivora; family Otariidae; genus Eumetopias; species Eumetopias jubatus. The sequence goes on from NW_028274810.1 coordinate 175,347,378, forward strand.
ATGTGCATAAAAGAATTCTGGATGAATTTTAACATTGAGTAGATGGGGAGCATAATGTTCATCAGTTCAATAGTGCTCAGACTTCATTATATTTCCTTTTGTGCCCTTTGAATTTGAATCAGATAAATACATTATTTATTATTAAATAATTTTTTTAATTCCCCTCCTAAAACTGATGACCTCTTGAAGTTGAATGGAAAGAAAGGAGAATTTATGCAGGTCTAAATACACAGAAAGCTTTTCCAGGAAAGACATGGTGCTAAACTCATCCTGACAAGCTTGGATTAGTTTAAATATACACACAGAAGCAAATAAATGTGCAATGGTTGTATCATCAGTGAATGAGAGTTTTCCATTTTTCTGATAGCTTTTTTTAAAAAAAATACTTATTAAAATTATACATAAACATGATTTTAAAATCACTTCATGGAGTAGGACATAATAAAAAAAAAATAGTACCCAATTCACTATCTATACATCTAGGAGGGGTCCACAGGGAAAATCATTTTTTGTATTTTCCCCATGATTATGTTCATGTTGACAAGTAGTGTGTTTATACTATTTATGAATTCAGGAATTTTATGCATTAACCATCCACTCTCTGCTATAATGGATAAAGATTTAGCTCACCATCACCCCCAATCTTCACCTACCGTCCACTTAAAATAGTTTTATCACTTTTTTTAGGCTTTTCATAACTGTAAATAATGTTTCTTCTTTATTTCTTATCCTATCAACTAATAGATGTCTCTTGACTCAGCACTCTGTATTATGAGAACATTCCTGCCCTTTTCCTTCCTTTTAGTTCTCTCTCCACTTTTTCCCTTTCAAACACTGTCATCTGCCAAGGTGATAACATTTACATTCCGTTTTTAATCACAAACACATAAGCCATATTTTATCCTAAAAGGCTTATCCTACATGTTGAAAATCTAAGGCAGTGACTATGTAATTACGACCACAAAACTATTTTTCATCCTACCCAAATAGTATAATATGATTCTTTTTTCTTATACAGCTTTTTACTTTTCCTAGAGGTCCTAACTGGTTTCTTATTTTCTTTCCATTATTTAACTTTTTCATAATTCTAAGAACTCAAGATTTTTTCCTAATATATTCATTTTTCCTCTGTAATATCAAGCCATATTTTTCCAGTGTCTCTTTCTTCCCAGAGCATTCCATTTTCTGCTGCCATTTGTATGGCAGTCCAGGCTTGCTAACACAATTATCTTCCTAATCTTCCCTTCTTTGCTGTCCTGGGTTGCATCCCTGCGCAGTCATTTGACATGAAGGGAAGCTCTCGGCCAACACATCCCTGCAGCAACCATAAAGAGACACTGTTCAGCTCAACAAGGGAAACTTGAGGTTTCCCTCAAGGAAAGGGAAGGGGACTAATAGCAAAAGTCAAAATACCGTATTCTACACTCCTCTTTTGCATGCCTCCAGAGTAGCAATCTGCCTTTTCAAGAAGTTCCCTAAGCTGATGAATCAAATAAGGCAATTTGGAAGTTGACTTTAATTTAGTTTTTTAATTCATGCCAGTTATGATTCATTCTGTTTCATACTGAAATATTGTACTTTATTTTTCTTTCAAGAACTATTTGACAGACACTAAATAGAACCTTTTTTTTATAACAAAGAATGCTTAATTGTCAAAGGAGTTAAAATATCGTACATAGACTAATGACTAAGATTTTACTATATTTTACTGAGATGCTCTGATTCTGTTTCCTTAATAATGACCTATTCTTTTAGAGTCTACTTCTTGTGAGCCTGTAAGACAGGGTAGGGAAGGAGGTCTGTGATTACTCACCAACCTGATTAACTTTTTTCTCTTTTTGACAAAGTACTGTGTCATGGTTATGTACAGCTCCGATTCCACTTAAATATCTGTGTGACAAATATTCTGCAGAGGAAAAAGAATAGGACTTGAGTAATGTGACTAATTCAGCATACATAATTTGTTAATGCAGTTAGTGCTGATTCAGAACTATGAAATTCTTAGTGGAATGCATAAAGGAAGGAGAGTCTAAATTTTACTTTTCTTATGAAGGTTCAATTTAGACCAAATTCTAACCTTTGATACAGAGATCAATATCTTGAAGACATTTAATGTGCAAATGGCTTATTTTATTCATCTCCATTTTTAAAATCTGACCTAGGAAGTTTAATTTGTTTATCGAGCTCACTGTCCTGTCTTGTACTTTTGCCCAATGAATATTTAATAAATGCTTAGTATTTATAGTTTCTTCCTACTAACCTGGCCCAGTGCTAGATTCTTGAAGGAATCAGAATAATTAAAATACCAATACCTCACTCCAAGTATCTGGTAATATAGATAGAGACATAAGAAATGTAAATATGAAACAAAAAATATTCAAAACAGTTAATCAAGGGCTACATTGTGCAGCACAAAGAATTGAGTGATATTTAGAGACATCTGAAGAAAAGAGAAACGAAGATTGGAGCATCCATGGAAGTCTTAGTGAACAGAGATAGGATTATACAGTTACCTATGGGTTATTTTGATGCAACCATTTCAAGCCAATTTGTTGACTACGAAACAGAAAATTTTCTGCTGCATCTGGAACATTATTTAACTTCTTGGGTATGTTTTCTTTCTCTCTGTGTGATGGGAATAAGATAAAAAGATTAATGCTTGCTTTTGAAAGTTGACTCTAAATGTCAACATTTGCGTGTGTTTGACTTTGAATAGAGCTTACCATTCTAACTAAAATTCATGCAAGTAAAATTCTTTATTCTTTGCAAGTAACTTGAACTCCGAAGGCATTATCATTTTGGAAGATGTGTTAATACTATCTTATGACTAACCTTACTGCAATGGAGAAAACATCACTCAACTCAATCTGGGCAAGTTTATTTTAAACACTAATCCTGTGGCCAAGAATTTATGATACAGGAATATTTCACTTAAGAGGTATTTCCTTAAAACCTGAAAACCGTAAAGCAGAAGTATTAAGTTAAGCCATAGGAAACTGCCAGTTGTCTAGGTCAAAATAACAGTAATTGTATATGATTCATTGTAGAGCATGAGACTCCTTTCCATCTGGTTCTTCTGGTAGACACTACCTATAGCCACTATCTATAGACTTGCTCCCCCACCCCCAAATTCAACTTCTAAAGGAAAGACTACGTTTATTTCCAAAATCCTAATATTTAAAGTAGGAGGTAGACAAATCATCTCCAGGGCAGCCAAAACAGATAACTGACCTTTTCTAAATTCCAAGAAGTTTCTTTGAAGATTCCTTGGTGGATCTCTTACCTCAGCTAAGAATAAGTAACATAACAATATGTGTATTTGGTGTTCAGTAAATTGAATGATGATGCTTTATTCTAGAACCCTTTTGGACATTCATATAAGAAATAAGGAAAAGAGGACAGAAAGACATGCTTGTCAGCCTTGACCCAAAGCTCTTAAGACAAAGAGGAATAATATACTGAGGTCTGTTCAAGCTTTGGCCTCTCCACAGATCATTACAACCAAGATGCCAATTAACACTAAATGTGACAGTGGCTTTTGTGACGTGGACAGCTGGCCACTCAAAGATACACAGGACCACCTGCTCATATAACATAGGCCACCAAACAGGCACCAGATGGTGACAACATTTGAATGTTATTACTATAGTCACTTTCACCTCGGATCTATTTGAGCTGGACATTAGGAGGCAGGGCTGTAAAATTCACATCTGATTTTCAGAACAATATGGTTCTCTATAAATCTCACATGTATGACTTACTAGAGGCCAAAGACTCATTCCTGGGTGTTGGTGGCTCAGCAAAAGTTCTGCATCGTGAGGCAACTAGAAGCAATTGGCTGAACCAAGACATACTACACCTGCTGAGATGTCCTTATGGAAAGCTTGGAGAGGAAAAATGTAGAAAAATCAGCTACAGGAAAAGACTCGAGTGTGGTGATGGAGCTGGGGGTTGGGAAAAAAGTAAAAAATGGTTGTCAGAAGAGGCAAGTGCCAAAGCAGCAACAGGAGCCAAGACATGCACATTTTTGGCTACATATCCCAAGCCCTTGAAAATTGCTTCTGGCTATACAGATTTTTAAGAAAAACCCTTCTAAAAACTTTTAGACAGGCTTATTGGCCACAAAAAAAGGTACAAATACAAATTTATCAATAAATGTGCACCAGGAGGTTGAGAGAACATTCAAGAGTTTAAATCACTTCCTAAAACTGAGGGAAATGTTCTGTTAAATTGGCTGATGCCCCAAGCATGGCAGAAGAGTTATAAAGTAGCTTCATTAACAATTCTGAAAACATAGTTTGTACTTTGGACAAAGAGCCATCCATGGTTGTGTTTCATGGGGCGGGGGGCGGCAGGGAATGGACCTGTGATAACACCTCCAAATCCTTAGTAAAGAAAATACATTGTCTAAGGAACGAGGGATCATATGTAAATTGCCTAGCAAATTACACAATAATCAAAAGACCATACAGATTTCACTAATGTTATTTATTCTGCATTATAGACTGAGGTAGTCTACTTATCTATGAAAAAAAATCCAATTTCCATTTCCCTAACAACTTCGATGAACCTTGTTGAAACAGCAGTCAGATGTCCAATATGATTTCCTGAATTTCAAAATGCAACTAACTTAGCAGGTGGTCCTAACTCTAAATCAAACTGTTAGGGCTTTTGGCGGGGCTCCTAGCTTAGGAAAATGGGGTCAGTATGAAAAAGATCCTGAAAAAAAAAAAGCTAGAAAAAGCAAAAGGTTAGAGCAAAGAAAAATATTAGTGAAATTTGACAAATGTATTTCTCAGTATTATGTCAAACATGTTTACTGAGCTGCACAATTAATAAAAAATATTCTGTACTAGAGTCCCTAATTATTATTCCACACAGGACAGAACACCTCTTCATTATCCCTTTTTGAATTGATTGTGTACATCAAACAGTCGAGATATAAATAAAATATGCCTGCATGCATAATAACCTCACATTAAAGCTGGAGGCAATTAACCTATGATTTCTCATTAATTAAATTAAAATAACCTTCTAAAAAATGTCTAAAATCAAAACAGATTTCTTTTAGTGTAGATATGCCTCACAATGATGAAGAGAGTTTGTTTACTAAATTTATCACACCAATAAAAAAAAAATGCTCTTTCTGTTTTTATCCCAGGCTGGTCTTTGGTTTTCTCCTGAGGTTCCAGTCTTCATTTAGCTAAATCTGATTACAATGTCAGGGTTTTTTTGTTTTTGTTTTTGTTTTTCTGTCTTTAAAAATACCTGTTCTCATCAAGACTTCTTTTCCATTAAATTGTCCAAGCACCTCCTTTCTCCCTGAGCTGGATCACTATCATATAGTGGAAAGCTGGAAATTATTTGGTGAATTTGCTGAATTTAGACAGCTGAAGCACATAAATGGGATAGCAGGGGGCGTAATGGGCCTGAATATGGGGCTGCCCTCAGCATGGATGGAAAATCCTCATAACCTCCTGTTCGGACTCTTCCCAATTTTTCTTCTCCTTCCCTAACTCCCCATTACACCAAGTTGTTGGTTATTTCAGATTCCCATAGTCTCCCCTCTACATAGTATTTTCATTCTAAAATAGACATAAAAGGACGCATATCACCAAAGAACATGTCCTTAATAATAGAAATTTTTGTTTTGTTTTTCTCTAAAGTCCTTTGCAGATCCTCTAAAATCTCACTATATGAAGAGACCACATAGCCACAGATTACCCCCACCTAAAGCCTGCCCACCTTAGTACACGATCAGGTGCTAAAAATTTTCTTAAACATCATGCATTGATTGATCGATCTCTTCTCCAATGGGAAAATCATAGATATTCACCCTTTTTCTCATATCCTGAAAATCTGTCTGACACACTGCTTTCACCATGGTAAGTCCTCAATAAATGAGGTTGTGTTGAATTGAGCGTTAAGCCTGGATTCATTTCTTTACCCCAAATCGCTCCCTATCTCAACCACCACAGGCTATTAGTGACAGCACTTGTCTTCTAGACCCCTGGATAAGATCTTTGGGACATCTTTTACTCTTTTGGCACCTTTTCTTAATTTTTGTATTGATTTCCTCATGAGGTGCTATCATTTCTTCCTTCAAAAGATTGGATTACTTCCTTTTCCTTGATTCTGACCACCACAGCCTAATATAGATACTTATTATTTTGCCCTTATAAACCCACGCTTTCCCTAATTCTACTCACTTTCTCTAAATTATCTCTCTACGGGGCACCTGGGTGGCTCAGTCATTAAGCGTCTCCCTTCGGCTCAGGTAATGATCTCAGGGTCCTGGGATCGAGCCCCGCATCAGGCTCCCTGCTCAGTGGGAAGCTTGCTTCTCTCTCTCCCACTCCCCCTGCTTGTGTTCCTTCTCTCGCTTTGTCTATCTCTGTCAAATAAATAAATAAAATCTTAAAAAAAAAGAAAAAAATAAATTATCCCTCTACAATGTGCATACCTATAGTCCTTAACAACAAATCTTACCTCAGCCTAGTTTTGCCTTGACCAACTCCTCACATACCTATGTCAGTTGCACATTGCACATTGTCTATTGCCTATCCAACAAATATCATCACCTTTCCCATGTGTTACCTGCTAGTAGAGCCCTGGATTTTGGTCCCTCCTCTGCTCTAGGATTGGTTTATACCAGCCAATGGCCTAGGGGAAGGCGTTTGTCCCTATTCTGACCAATGAGGTCTAAGAGAAAGTCAGGGCAAAGGAATGGCAGGGTGGGATGGTGGGAGATTTCCATTCCTGAATAAAATTGCAAAGCTTCATAAGGACAAAACATTATACCTCTGTCCCTTCTTTACTGCTTGGAATATTTATACCAGATTGTGATGCTTAGAGCTATGCCAACAGGTAATAATATTAGATCAAAAGAAGAGAAAAACATCAGGTCTTTGATGGCATCACTGAGCTGAACCAACACTTTAAGACTTTTTGTTAAAGAATAAGAAAGTTAGTATATTTAATTGAATTGAAAAAGAGCAAAAGACATTATTTTGCTTAGACAAGATGAATCTTCAAATGCACTATGTAAAGCATTATTACTCAATGCCCCAAATTGGGAACCCACTGGCACAGAAGACCAAGAATACCCCGAATACCATGTAACTTCATGATAAACTCTTGTAGGAGATTGATAACATATTACACAGGATTTAATGTCACGGTACACACAATCTCGATCCAACAAAGGCTTCTGAGAAATTCGCTAAGCACGTATTTAAACAATTGAATCTGTCATGTGCATTCGGAGAAGTCCCTGAAGAAGAATTTGCCTGACAGGATACAATGGCACTGGAGAAGCTATTATAGTCAATTCTATGAATCAGGTACCCTGATTCCCCAAGGCAATTTTTACAAGAGCAGGTCAATGGCTTATGTTTAAAGCTTTGTTTTAAAATGATAAGAGGGATTTGAGAAAGGGTTTCCTTTTAGTTACAATACCTTTTAATACTACATTAATATAAGATAGGTGCTATTTATACAAAGGTACCTTTTGACAAAAGAGGATTTTATGACAAACAAATCTTAAAATGATATATTAATCCAATTTTTACTGCAGACCGTCATAAATAGAATACAGTATACTATGCATAAAGAAGTGATAAAGCATAAAAAGATATAAAATATTAAAGCAGTATGACTGAATTTTACAAATCATATATATGATTTTTAGCCACTTCAAAGGAGTCACCTTGTAAAGCTATGCCCTTATTGTAATAATGCTCAAAATGTACTCTGCCTATATGTCCTTGATGATGACAAATCTTTAACCTCTGAAAATGGAATTGTGCTTTGGAAACAAGACAAAGTCATTAAGTTGAATGAAATTAAACTCAATTTGCCAAAAGCCTTGTGTTCCTCAAAGACCAATGGAACTCAAGTCTCTCTCATGTCCTGGGTCATGCAAACCAGGCCTCACCAATGTCATACAGGTAGACGGATGCAGATCCCCTCCCACGGCTCTTGCACATCAAAGGCCTCATTCCCCCAAAACATCTTCCCAGCAATCCAAGGACGCAATTCCCCCAAAGGCTAAATTGAAGATCATTCCTACTATGTCATTTAATTCATGGTTCCAAATCCCCCTCAAATTCATGAGAAAAACTCATTCTTCTTCCCTTTATTTCTCAAAGGCTCATCTAATCCTGATTCTTTCTAGTACATTAGAGCATCATTACCACGTCAATGCTTTTACCTCATGATCTGTAGGGTTCATGCCTGCACTTTACCGGTGACCTTAGGGATTCAGGTCCAGCATCTTTTTTTTCCTTTTTTTACGTTTTATTTATTTTTTTAAATTTTTTATTGTTATGTTAATCACCATACATTACATCATTAGTTTTTGATGTAGAGTTCCATGATTCATTGTTTGTGCATAACACCCAGTGCTCCATGCAGAATGTGCCCTCTTTAATACCCATCACCAGGCTAAACCCATCCCCCCACCCCCGCCCCTCTAGAACCTTCAGTTTGTTTTTCAGAGTCCATCGTCTCTCATGGTTCATCTCCCCCTCCAACTTACTTCCCTTCATTCTTCCCCTCCTACTATCTTCTTCTTTTTTTTTTCTTAACATATATTGCATTATTTGTTTCAGAAGTACAGATCTGTGATTCAACAGTCTTGCACAATTCACAGCGCTCACCGTAGCACATATCTTCCCCAATGTCCATCACCCAGCCACCCCATCCCTCCCACCCCCGACCACTCCAGAAACCCTCAGTTTGTTCCTGAGATTAAGAATTCCTCATATCAGTGAGGTCATATGATACATGTCTTTCTCTGACTGACTTATTTCACTCAGCATAACACCCTCCAGTTCCATCCACGTCGTTGCAAAAGGCAAGATCTCATTCCTTTTTATGGCTGCATAATATTCCATTGTGTATATATACCACCTCTTCTTTATCCATTCATCTGTCAATGGACATCTTGGCTCTTTCTACACTTTGGCTATTGTGGACATTGCTGCTATAAACATTGGGGTGCATGTACCCCTTTGGATCCCTACATTTGTATCTTTGTGGTAAATACCCAGTAGTGCAATTGCTGGATAGTATGGTAGCTCTATTTTCAACTTTTTGAGGAAGCTCCATACTGTTTTCCAGAGTGGTGGCACCAGCTTGCATTCCCACCAACAGTGTAGGAGGGTTCCCCTTTCTCCGCATCCCCGCCAACATCTGTCGTATCCTGACTTGTTAATTTTAGCCATTCTGACTGGTGTGAGGTGGTAACTCATTGAGGTTTTGATTTGGATTTCCCTGATGCCGAGCGATGTCGAGCACTTTTTCATGTGTCTGTTGGCCATTTGGATGTCTTCTTTGGAAAAATGTCTGTTCATGTCTTCACCCATTTCTTGATTGGATTATTTGTTCTTTGGGTGTTGAGTTTGATAAGTTCTTTATAGATTTTGGATACTAGCCCTTTATCTGATATGTCATTTCCAAATATTTTCTCTCAATCTGTCGGTTGTCTTTTGGTTTTGTGGATTGTTTTCTTTTGCTGTGCAAAAACTTTTTATCTTGATGAAATCCCAATAGTTCATTTTTGCCTTTGCTTCCCTTGCCTTTGGCGATCTTTCTAGGAAGAAGTTGCTGCGGCTAAGGTCGAAGAGGTTGCTGCCTGTGTTCTCCTTTAGGATTTTGATGGACTCCTGTCTCACGTTTAGGTCTTTCAACCATTTGGAGTCTATTTTTCTGTGTGGTGTAAGGAAATGGTCCAGTTTCATTTTTCTGCATGTGGCTGTCCAATTTTCCCAACACCATTTGTTGAAGAGACTGTCTTTTTGCCATTGGACATTCTTTCCTGCTTTGTCAAAGATGAGTTGACCATAGAGTTGAGGGTCCATTTCTGGGCTCTCTATTCTGTTCCATTGATCTATGTGTCTGTTTTTGTGCCAGTACCATACTGTCTTGATGATGACAGCTTTGTAATAGAGCTGGAAGTCCGGAATTGTGATGCCGCCAGCTTTGCTTTTCTTTTTCAAGATTCTTCTGCTTATTCAGGGTCTCTTCTGGTTCCATACAATTTTAGGATTATTTGTTCCATTTCTTTGAAAAAACTGGATGGTATTTTGATGGGGATTGCACTGAATGTGTAGATTGCTCTAGGTAGCATTGACATCTTCACAATGTTCTTCCAATCCAAGAGCATGGAATGTTTTTCCATTTCTTTGTGTCTTCTTCAATTTCTTTCATGAGGATTTTATAGTTTTCTGAGTACAGATCCTTTGCCTCTTTGGTTAAATTTATTCCTAGGTATCTTATGGTTTTGGGTGCAATTGTAAATGGGATCGATTCCTTAATTTCTCTCTCTTCTGTCTTGTTGTTGGTGTATAGGAATGCCACTGATTTCTGGGCATTGATTTTATATCCTGCCACTTTACTGAATTCCTATATGAGTTCTAGCAGTTTTGGGGTGGAGTCTTTTGGGTTTTCCACATACAGTATCATATCATCTGCAAAGAGTGAGAGTTTGACTTCCTCTTTGCCGATCTGGATGCCTTTGACTTCTTTTTGTTGTCTGATTGCTGTGGCTAGGACTTCTAATACTATGTTGAACAGCAGTGGTGATAGTGGACATCCCTGCCGCGTTCCTGAACTTAGGGGAAAAGCTCTCAGCTTTTCCCCATTGAGAATGATATTGGCTGTAGGTTTTTCATAGATGGCTTTTATGATATTGAGGTATGTACCCTCTATCCCTATACTCTGAAGAGTTTTGATCAAGAAAGGATGCTGTACTTTGTCAAATGCTTTTTCTGCATCTATTGAGAGGATCATATGATTCTTGTTCTTTCTTTTGTTAATGTATTGTATCACGTTGATTGATTTGCGGATATTGAACCAGCCTTGCAGCCCAGGGATAAATCCCACTTGGTCATGGTGAATAATCCTTTTAATGTACTGTTGGACCCTGTTGGCTAGCATTTTGGTGACAATTTTTGCATCCATGTTCATCAAGGATATTGGTCTGTAATTCTCCTTTTTGATGGGGTCTTTGGTTTTGGGATCAAGGTAATGCTGGCCTCATAAAATGAGTTTGGAAGTTTTCCTTCCATTTCTATTTTTTGGAACAGTTTCAGGAGAATACTTATTAATTCTTCTTTAAATGTCTGATAGAATTCCCCTGGGAAGCCATCTGGCCTGGGCTTTTGTTTGTTGGGAGATTTTTGATGACTTCTTCAATTTCCTTAGTGGTTATAGGTCTGTTCAGGTTTTCTATTTCTTCCTGGTTCAATTTTGGTAGTTGATACATCTCTAGGAATGCACCCATTTCTTCCAGGTTATCTAATTTGCTGGCATAGAGTTGCTCATAATATGTTCTTAGAATTGTTTGTCTTTCTTTGCTGTTGGTTGTGATCTCTCCTCTTTCATTCATGATTTTGTTGATTTGGGTCATTTCTCTTTTCTTTTTGATAAGTCTGGCCAAGGGTTTATCAATCTTGTTAATTCTTTCAAAGAACCAGCTCCTAGGTTCGTTGATCTGTTCTACTGTTCTTTTGGTTTCTATTTCATTGATTTCCGCTCTGATCTTTATTATTTCTCTTCTACTGCTGGGTTTAGGCTTTATTTGCTGTTCTTTCTCCAGCTCCTTTAGGTGTAGGGTCAGGTTGTGTATTTTGAGACCTTTCTTGTTTCTTGAGAAAGGCTTGTATTGCTATATACTTTCCTCTCAGGACTGCCTTTGCTGTATCCCAAAGATTTTGAACAGTTGTGTTTTCATTTTCATTGGTTTCCATGAATTTTTTTAATTCTTTAATTTCCTGGTTGACCCATTCATTCCTTAGTAGGATGCTCTTTAGCCTCCATGTATTTGAGTTCTTTCCAACTTTCCTCTTGTGATTGAGTTCTAGTTTCAAAGCATTGTGGTCTGAAAATATACAGGGAATAATCCCTATCTTTTGGTACCTGTTGAGGCCTGACGTGTGACCTAGGATGTGATCAATTCTGGAGAATGTTCCATGGGCGCTAGAGAAGTACGTGTATTCCGTTGCTTTGGGATGGAATGTTCTGAATATGTCTGTGAAGTCCATTTGGTCCAGTGTGTCATTTTTTTTTTAAAGATTTTATTTATTTATTCATGAGAGACAGAGAGAGAGAGAGAGAGAGAGAGAGGCAGAGGGAGAAGCAGGCTCCCAAGGAGCAGGGAGCCCGATGCGGGACTCGATCCTAGTACCCTGGGATCATGACCTGAGCTGAAGGCAGACGCTCAACCATCTGAGCCACCCAGGCGCCCGGTCCAGTGTGTCATTTAAAGTCTTTATTTCCTTGTTGATCTTTTGCTTAGATGATCTGTCCATTTCAGTCCGGGGGTATTAAAGTCCCCCACTATTATTGTATTGCTGTCAATGTGTTTCTTTGCTTTTGTTATTAATTGCCTTATATAATTGGATGCTCCCATGTTCGGGGCATAGATATTTACAATTGTTAGATCTTCTTGTTGGATAGACCCTTTAAGTAGGTTGTAGTGTCCTTCCTCATCTCTTATTACAGTCTTTGGTTTAAAATCTAATTTGTCTGATATAAGGATTGCCACCCCAGCTTTCTTTTGGTGTCCATTAGCATGGTAAATGGTTTTCCACCCCCTCACTTTCAATCTGGGGGTGTCTTTGGGTCTAAAATGAGTCTCTTGCAGACAGCATATGGATGGGTCTTGTTTTTTAATCCAATCTGATAGCCTGTGTCTTTTGATTGGGGCATTTAGCCCATTTACATTCAGGGTAACTATTGAAAGGTATGAATTTAGTGCCATTGTATTGCCTGTAAGATGACTGTTACTGTATGTTGTCTGTGTTCCTTTCTGATATATGCTGCTTTTAGGCTCTCTCTTTGCCTAGAGGACCCCTTTCAGTATTCCTTGGAGGGCTGGTTTTGTGGTTGCAAATTCCTTTAGTTTTTGTTTGTCCTGGAAGCTTTTTATCTCTCCTTCTATTTTCAATGACAGTCTAGCTGGATATAGGATTCTTGGCTGCATATTTTTCTCGTTTAGTGCTCTGAAGATATCCTGCCAGTCCTTTCTGGCGTGCCAGGTCTCTGTGGATAGGTCTGTTGCCAATCTAATGTTTCTACCATTGTAGGTTACAGATCTCTTCTCCTGAGCTGCTTTCAGGATTTTCTCTTTGTCTCTGAGACTCGTAAGTTTTACTATTAGATGTTGGGGTGTTGACCTATTTTTATTGATTTTGAGAGGGGTTTTCTGTGCCTCCTGGATTTTGATGCCTGTTTCCTTCCCCACATTAGGGAAGTTCTCTGCTATTATTTCCTCCAATATACCTTCCGCCCCTCTCTCTCTTTCTTCTTCTTCTGGGATCGCAATTATTCTAATGATGTTTCGTCTTATCGTATCGCTTATCTCTCGAATTCTGCCCTCGTGATCCTGTAGTTGTTTATCTCTCTTTTTCTCAGCCTCTTTATTTTCCATCATTTGGTCTTCTATATCACTGATTCTTCTGCCTCATTTATCCTAGCAGTTAGTGCCCCCATTTTTGATTGCACCTCATTAATAGCTTTTTTGATTTTGGCTTGGTTAGATTTTAGTTCTTTTATTTCTCCAGAAAGCGTTTCTCTAATGACTTCCACATTTTTTTCAAGCCCAGCTAGTATCTTTAAAGTCATGATTCTGAACTCTAGGTCTGACATCGTACTAATGTCCGTATTGAGTAGGTCCCTGGCAGACGGTACTACCTCTTGTTCTTTTTGCTGAGGTGATTTTTTTCATCTTGTCATTTTGTCCAGAGGAGAATAGAGGAATGAGAGAACAGAATGCTAACAGGTTAACAACGTCCCCAGCAAATATACTCTATACAAATCAGAAAAGACCTGAAACCAGGGGACAAGAAAGGGAAAGGGAGGGGGAAAAAAAGTAAAAAGAAAAAGGTAAAAACAAACAAAAACAAAACAAAATAAAAAAACAGAATATGATCAAATATGATCAGGCTAGTGCATAGATCAGTGCCACACACTAGATCTTGGGCATATTTTGATCTGTTAGAAGAAAGTGCCTGCTAAAATTTTAAAGGAAGAAAGACATATATGTACAAAATAAGGGTTGATACAATGAAGGGATGGAAGATGACTGTAAAGATGAACATTATAAAAGATTTTATAAAAGGAATTGATAAGATAAGAAGTTGTTTGAAAAAAGAAAGAAGATTTTAAAAAAAGAAAAAAGAAAAGAAAAAAAAGGGAGAGAATGTGATGAGGCAGGAGACTAGAACAAAGTCATACACTAGTGATTTAGGGTATATTTTGATCTGTTAGAAGAGACCGTATCTCAAAATTTTAAAGAGAGAACAACTTATATATATATGCCAAAAATAAGGGTAACTACTATGAAGGGATAAAATATGACTCTAAAAATGAAAAATAAAAAATGTTTTTTTTAAAAAAGGGATTGATAAGATGTTGGTTGAAAAAGGGAAAAAGAAAAATTCAAAAAAAGAAACAGTTAAAAAAATTAACTTTGAAAAACTAATGAATCATGGTAAAAAAGCCATGAATTCTATGTGCAGTATTCCCCTAGCGCTGGAGTTCTCCCGTTCTCCTTGATTGGTAAACTTGGTCTTGGCTTGCTGGCTGTTCGTGCTGATCTTCTGGGGGAGGGACCTGTTGCCGTGGTTCCCAAATGTCTTTGCCGGAGGCGGAATTGCCCCGCCCTTGTCGTCCGGGCTAAGCAAGCTGCTGGGGTTTGCTCTCAGGAGCTTTTGTTCCCTGCAAGCTCTCGGTACAGCTTTGGAGGACCAGGGTGAAAATGGTGGCCTCCCAATCTCCGCCCAGAGGAGCCAAGAACTCGGGGCCCCGCTCCTCAGTGCGCCCCCAGAGAAAAGCAGTCACTCCCATCTCCCCGGTCTCTGGCCGCACTCCGTGCTCACCTGGCCTGTGACCGAGCGTTTCTATCTCTGGCACCCGACCCCGTGTGGAGTCTCCAAACCCAGCAGATCCCTGCGGTGAGCTCCCGCGCCGCTCCTCCCCAGGGAGGAAGGGGAGTCTCCCCAGCTCTGCCGCTTGTTGGGTCCCTGCTGGAGGAGCAGTGGCCCGACTGGGCCGCGGATCACAGTTTATGGCAACCCCGAGCTGAGAGCCTGCTCCTCAGCTCCGTCTCTGCAGCCGGCTTCCCCGCTCCAATACCTGGGAGCTCTGCTGCACTCAGGCACCCCCAGTGTTTCTGTGACCCCGAGGGTCCTGAGACCACACTGTCCCACGAGGGTTCCACCCTCCGCTTAGCCATTGGAGTGACGTCCCTCAGCGAAGCCGACTTCTAAAAGTTCTGATTTTGTGCTCCGCGGCTCTATCACTTCCCAGAAGCGGCAGAGGCCCCCCTCCCCCGCGGTCTATCCTCCCGAATATCGCCTCGGATTCACTTCTCCGCACGTCCTACCTTCCAGTAAGTGGTCGCTTCTCTGTTCAGAGAGTTGTTGCTACTCTCCTCTTCGATCTCCTGTTGAGTTCGTAGGTGTTCAGAATGGTTTGATCCCTATTCAGCTGAATTCCTGAGACCAGACGAAATCCACGTCTCCTACTCCTCCGCCATCTTGCTCCGCCCCCTATCTCAGGTCCAGTATCTTTAATTCACTATTTTCATATAGTCTTTTCTTTCGTGTACCATTTCACCAATATTGTGCCAGCCCTTGGACTAATTCACCCTCCTTCATCTCAAAGCTCCATAGCTTTCTCTACCAATGACCCTCAGAGCTTAATCACACCATTAACAACTGAACATCGACTGAACATCAACTGAAGCTTCTTTTTTTTTTTTAATTTTATTTACTTATTTGACAGAGGAAGACAGAGCAAGGGAGAGGGAACACAAGCAGGGGGAATGGGGGAGGGAGAAGCAGGCTTCCTGCTGAGGAGGGAGCCCCATGGGGGGCTCGATCCCAGGACCCTGGGATCATGACCTGAGCTGAAGGCAGATGCTTAACGACTGAGCCACCCAGATGCCCCTCAACTGAAGCTTCTACTGATACTACTTAACAGTCTAAGAGCTTGAAAATAAGGAAATTATGATCATTCTTTGATGCTAAACTGAAAGGTGAGCTCTCTCTTCTTAAACATGTACTATCTTGAATAGACCAGATAAAATTTTGGATTGTTCCCTCTCTAAGTTCTCATTTCTACTACTCATTATCCAAAACTTGGGAATCAAATAGATTTAGACTAGCTAGGAGACCTCACTGTCTTGAGTTCTTGCTATCCAAGACCCAGGAACCAAATATATCAGGAGGCAAGGGAGATTTATTGGACCAGGATTGTAGAGCTTCACAGAAAGAACAAAATGGGTTACAAGGCGTGCAAGACTGGAGTAAAGCCTGATTTGCCATATTAACACACTTTAGAATCTTTATATGAAAGGAGGGTTTGTCAGCTATGAAAACCTACATTAGAGTGATACACAGAGCAAACAGCATGTGCAATATGCTCCTCCTAGGGGACAGGAAGCTTTAGTCAAAGTTGTAAGTACTTCAGTTCTACAACAAAAATTGTGCCTAAATGGAAAGAAACGTGTTTATATACAGCACATCCTTCCACGTTGTCAGATTCTAGGCATTCACTTTCTTTGGGCTGTTTCACAACTCTTTCTATATTGATAAGCTTTCTGATTCTGTCTTGTCTAGTAGCGTTTCCATTGATTTCCTCACCCTCCCACCCTTGCCCCACTATGGAGAAAGCCATTTCATCTCCAGTTGCAATTCAATTTCTTTACTCCAAATACATTTGTACCTTCTTACTTTCCTTTTAAACCAGTTTTAACACTGGCTGGGTTGTTTCATTGAATAAGTATAAATTCTTTAATATATATTCATTTGATATCTGTATGAGAGTCATCATTTTATCCTTAAAAAAAATCTTTAACACTAGTTAACAAAGGCATCCCTCATTTATAGATAGATGCAAAATGTTAGGTATCAGTTGACTCAGTGTTTCAAATTCTACAGCTTAGTCTATCTCCCATTATTAAAGGAATATGTCAAGCTATCTTAACCTCATACAAATGAATATTTATTTTACCTAATTTCTGTTGTTACAACATGATGGTTACCAATTGCCCATTTGATTTTTTTCCAGCTTTATTGAGATATTGACATATAACATTAAGTTTAAGAGGTACAACACTTTGAGCTGATACATTTATATATTACAAAATAATTACTACTGTAGTGTTAGCTAACATCTCCATACCTTTCCATAATTTCCATTTATTTCTAGTAGTGATAATATTTAAGGTCTACTCTCTTAGCAACTTCCAAGTATGAAACAGAGTTTTATTAATGATAATCACCATGCTATCCATTAGATTCTCCAGGACTTATCCATCTTATATCTGGAAGTCTATACCCTTTAACCAACATTTCACCATTTCCCCCACTCACTAGCCCCTCAAAGTCCATCCATGTCATTACAAATGGCAGGATTTCCTTTTTTCTCATTGCTGAATATTATTCCATTTTACATATGTAACAAGTCTTCTTTATATAGTCATCTGTTGAAGAATACTTAGGTTGTTTCCATATCTTGGCTATTATGAAAAATGCTGCAATGAACATAGGGGTGCAGATATCTTTTGGAGATCCTGTTTTCATTTCCTTTAAATACATACACAGAAGTAGGATTGCTGGGTCACTATGCAGCAATAGTTCTATGTTCTATTTTTAATTTTTTGAGGAATCTCCATTGTGGCTGCACCAATTTGCATTCCCACCAACATTCCCACCAAGGGTTTCCTTTCCTCCACATCCTCACCAACAGTTGTCATCTCTTGTCTTCTTGATTTTAGCCATTCTAACAAGTAAGAGGTAATATCTCATTGTGGTTTTGATTTGCATTGATGACTGATGTCAAGCAACCTTTCATGTACCTGTTGGTGATTTGTATGTCTTCTTTGGGAAAATATCTAATCAATTCCTCTACCTATTTTATTAAGCAGATTGTTTTATTGTTGTTGTTGTTGTTGTTGTTATTGACTTGGGAGTTCTTTATATATTTTGGATATTAATCCCTTATTGGATATATGATTTGCAAATGTTTTCTCCCATTCTGTGGGTTGCTTTTTCTTTCATTGATTGTTTCTTTCCCTGTGCAAAAGATGTGTTCCCACTAATTTAGTTTGATGTAGTCTTAATAATTAATTTTGCTTTTATTGTTTGTGCTTTTGGTGTCATATCGAAAAAAGTTGTTGTGAAGATCAATATCAAGAAGCTTTCTCCCTATGTCTTTTTCATAGTTCCAGGTCCTATGATTAAGCCTTTAATTCATTTTGAGTTAATTTTTGTGAGTGATATGAGTCTAATTTTATTCAATATGTTTATTCAGCTTTCCCAACACCATTTATTGAGGAGACTAGCATTTCCCCATTGAGTATTCTTGTCAAATATGAGGTGACCATATATGTAAAGGATTATTTCTGGGCTCCAGAATCTATTCCATTGGTCTATGTGTCTATTTTTGCAATAGCACTATGCTGCTTTGATTACTAAAATTGTTTTCTTTCAGTCTCAACCTCTTGATAGGGATGCTATCAGGTAGGAATGCCTGGTGCACTCACCTGGGCCCATACTACTCGTGGAAAACCCCCACAGATATCATCCTGACCAGAACTGGTGTTGTGGCTGGTCCAGCCCTTGTGGTTCTAATTATAATTGCAAGATGTACCTCAGCAACAACCTGCAGGGAACTTTGAAAAAATTAGGTTTATTTCTCACAAGTCCTAGAGTGTACAGGGCACACTCAGGGCCACCCAGCAAAGTTAAGAGGAGAGAGAGACAAAGAGACAGAGAGAGAGCATAGACCTGGGGTTCTATCTTTATTGGAGTCAAGGGTAAGGTCTTTCAGGGGTTCACTCTTGATTAGTGAATTTAAAACATCAGAGCAGTAATTAAAATTCAGAAAGGGAAAAGCAAGCAGTCAGTTTTCTAGGCCTCCCAGGACTTTCTAAAAAGGGAAAATCATGGATGGGGCAGCCCGGCTCTTTATCTAGTTGTAATAGCCGGCAGTGTGTTTATTCAAGATGGACCTTTGAAATGGATGTCTTAGCAATCAAAAGCTTAATGTCAGTCACTTAAATTATAATCGAAAAAGCTCATTGTCAGGCACTTAACACTAGGACAGTTTAGCATATAGTTTGAAATCAGGAAGTGTAATGCCTTCACCTTTGTTCTTTCTCAGAATTGCTTTGGTTATCTGAGGTCCTTTTTGGTTCCATACCAATTTTAGGACAATTTTTAATATTTCTGTGGAAAATGTCTTTGGAATTTTGATAAGCATTTCAGTACATCTCTAGATGGCTTTGTGTAGTGTGGACATTATAATAATATTAATTCTATTGATCCATTGACATGGGATATCTTTCCATTTGTTGGTGTCATGTTCAATTTCTTTCATCAAAGTCTTATAGTTTTCAGTATATAGAGATTTCTCCTCCTGGATAAATTTATTTCTGATAATTTATTGTTTTTGATGTTATTGTGAAGGGAATTGTATTCTTTATTTGTTTTTCAGATTTTTCCTTATTAGTGTATAGAAATGCAACAGATTTTTGAATATTGATTTTGTATCCTCCAATTTTACTGAATTCGTTTATTAGTTCTAAGTGTTTTGGTGGAGTCTTTAGGGTTTTCCATATATGATATCATGTCATCTGCAAATAGTGACAATTTTACCTTCTTCTTTTTCCATTTGGATGCCTTTATTTCTTTTTCTTGCCTAATTGTTCTGCCTAGGACTACTACATACTATGCTGAATAAAAGTGGGCATCCTTGTCTTATTCCTCACCTTAGAGGAAAAACTTTTTGCTTTTCACAACTGAATATTATGTTAGCTGTGGGCTTGTCGTGTATGGCCTTTATTATAATGTAGCATGTTCCTTCTACACTCAATTTGTTCAGTGTTTTTTATTGTGAAATGATGTTGTATTTTGTCAAGTGCTTTTATTTTGCATCTATTGAGATGATTTATGATTTTTATCTTTAGTGCTATTAATATGGTATATCACATTTATTCATTTGCATATGTGAAACATACTTGCATCCTAGGGATGAATCTCACTAGATTATGGTACATGAACCTTTTAATGTGCTTTTAAATTTAGTTTGCTAATATTTTATTGAGAATTTTTGCATCTATATTCATCAGGGATATGGGCCTGTAATTTTTTTTTCTTGTAGTGTCCTTATCTGACTTTGGTATAAAAGTAATGCTGGCCTTATAAAATTATTTTGGGAGTATTTGCTCTTCTTCAACTTTTTGAAAGAGTTTAGAAAGATTGGCATTAATTCTTCTTTAAATATTTGTAGAATTCACCAGTGAATTCATCAGAAACCAGCTGATCCTGGGCTTTCCTTTTTGGGAGGTTTTTGATTGCGAATTACTCATTATTAGTCTGTTCATATTTTCTACTTCTTCATGGTTCAGTCTTGGTAAATTGCATGTTTCTAGAAATTTATTCATTTCTTCTAAGTTATACAATTTGTTAGTGTATAATTTTGTTTATAATAGTCTTGTGATCCTTTGTATTTCTGTGCTATCAGTTATAACGTCTCTTTCATTTCTAGTTTTATTTATTTGAGTCTTCTCTTTTTTCTTAGTTAATCTTGCTATAGGTTTGTCAATTTTGTTTATCATTTTAAAAATCTCTTAGTTTCATGGATTGTGTTTATTTTGTTTTGTTTTTGGTTTTTTTTTGGTCTCTATTTCATTTTTTTTTTCTGCTCTGATCTTTATTTCCATCTTTCTGCTAACTTTGGGTTTAATTTGTCCTACTTTTTCTAATTTCTTAAGGTGTACGTAGGTTATTTATTGAAATCTTTCTTTTTTTCTTAATATAGGCATTTATCACTACAAACTTCCCTCTTAAAACTGCTTTTGCAGCATCCCATAGGTTTTGCTATGTTGAGTTTCCATTTTCATTTGTTTCCAGATATTTTTTTATTTCCTTTTTGATTCCTTCTTTGGCCCATTGGTTGTTCAAAAATGTGTTGCTTAATTTTCATATATTTGTCAGTTTTTTCAGCTTTTATCCTGTAATTAATTTCTAGTTTCATACCATCATGGTCAGAAAAGATATTTGATATTATCTCAGTCTTTTTAAATTTGCTATAACTTGTGTTATGGCCTGACATATGATCTCTCCTGGAGAATGTTTTGCCTGTGCATGAGAAAAATGTGTATTTTGCTGCTTTTAGTTGGAATGCTTTATATATGTCTGTTAGGTCCATTTGGTCTAAAGTATGGTTCAAGTTCAATGTTTCCTTGTTGATTTTTCTGTCTGGATGATCTGTCAATTATTGGAAGTGGGTTATTAACATCCCCTTCTATTATTGTATTGTTGTGTATTTCTCTCCCTTCTGACCTGTATTTGCTTACTATATTTAAGTGCTCTGACACTAGGTTCATATATATTAACAACTATTCTATCTTCTTGATGAATTAATCCTTTTATCATTATATAATGACCTCATTGTCTCTTGTTACCACTTTTGGCCCAAGGTCCATTTGGTCTGGTATAAATATAGCTACCCCTATTCTATTTTTAACTCCACTTGCATGGAATATCTTCTTCCATTTCCTCACTTTGAGCCTATGTCTGTTCTCAGAGCTAAAGTGAGACTCTTCGAGGCAACATACAGTTGGATCTTTTTTTCTTCATCTAGCCACTTTGTCTTTTGATTGGCGAATTCAATCCATTTACATTTGGAGTAAATATTAATAGGTAAAGACTTAACTAATGCCATTCTATTATTTTCTGCCCATTTTGTGGTTCCTTGTTTCTTTCTTCTTATCTTGCTGCCTTTCCTTTGTGAACTAATGATTTTCCACAGTGGTATTCTTTGATTCCCTGCTCTTTCTCTTTTGTGAATCCAGTGTAGGTTTTTGCTCTGTGGTTACTATAAGGCTTACATAAAACATCTTAGAGATATAACAGTCTGTTTTACACTGATAACAAGTTAACTGTGATAACATACAAAAACTCTACCCTTCTACCTTCCCCCTTAATTTTATGGTTTTGATGTCACAAACTTCTTTTCATATCGTGTTTATCAACAAGTTATTGTGGCTATAGTTATTTTTTGTGATAGTTATTTTTAATACTCTTGTCCTTTCATCTTTATACTGAGTTAAGTGGTTAATATCCACCACAATACAGAATTAGAGATATCTGAATTTGCTTCTATACTTACCTTTACCAGTATGTTTTATATGTTCATATGCTTTCATGTTACTAATTAATATCCTTTCATTTCAGCTTGAAAATGTCAGCATTTCTTGTAAGGCAATTTTAGCAATAATGAATTTCTTCAGCTCTTGTTTGCCTAGGGAAGTCTTTATCTCCCCTTCATTTCTGAAGAACAGATTTGCTGAGTAAATTATTGTTGATTGGCAATTTTTTTTCTTTCATCACTTTAAATATATCATTCCATTCTCTCCTGTCCTATAAGATTTCTGCTGAGAAATCCACTGATAGCCTTATGGGGAGTTACTTGTGAGGTACAAGTTTTTTGTGGGTTTTTTGGGGTTTTTTTTGGTTTTTGGTTTTTGGGGGCTTTTTGTTTGTTTTTTTGCTGCTTTTAAGATTCTCCCTTTGTCTTTTTGTCAGTTTATTATAATGTGTCTTAAAGAGAACTGTTTTAAGGTGATTTTGTCTGGTGATCTCAGAGCTTTTTTTAACATGGATACCCAAATCACTCACCAGATTGGAGAGTTTTCAGCCATTATTTCTTTACTTTTTCTTTTCCTTTTTTATAGTTGACATATAATATTAAATTAGTTTCTAGTGTACAGCATTATTTCTTTAAATAGCTTTCTGTCTTTTTCAACATTCCTCTGGCTCTTCAGGGTCTTTTCTGGTTCCATACAAATTTTAGGATTATTTGTTCCATTTCTTTGAAAAAAGTGGATGGTATTTTGATAGGGATTGCAGTAAATGTGTAGATTGCTCTAGGTAGCATTGACATCTTCACAATATTTGTTCTTCCAGTCCATGAGCATGGAACATTTTTCCATTTCTTTGTGTCTTCCTCAATATCTTTCATGAGTATTTTATAGTTTTCTGAGTACAGATTCTTTCCCTCTTTGTTTAGATTTATTCCTAGGTATCTTATGGTTTTGGGTGCAATTGTAAATGGGATCGACTCTTTAATTTCTCTTTCTTCTGTCTTGTTGTTGGTGTATAGGAATGCCACTGATTTCCGTACATTGATTTTATATCCTGCCACTTTACTGAATTCTCACTGATATGAGGAATTCTTAATCTCAGGAAACAAACTGAGGGTTGCTGGAGTGGTGGGGGTGGGAGGGATGGGGTGGCTGGGTGATAGACATTGGGGAGGGTATGTGCTATGGTGAGCACTGTGAATTGTGTAAGACTGTTGAATCACAGACCTGTACCTCTGAAACAAATAATACATTATATGTTAAAAAAACAAAAAGAAGAAAAAGAAGAAGATAGTAGGAAGGGAAAAATGAAGGGGGGTAATTGGAGTGGGAGACCATGAGGAGCTATGGACTCTAAGAAAAAAACTGAGGGTTCTAGAGGGGAGGGCGTGGGGGTGGGTTAGCCTGGTGATGGGTATTAAAGAGGGCACGTACTGAATGGAGCACTGGGCGTTATACACAAAGAATGAATCATGGAATACTACATCAAAAACTAATGATGTAATGTATGGTGATTAACATAATATAAATAAATAAATAAATAAATAAATTAGACCCCTCCAAAAAAATAGCTTTCTGTCTCCCTTCTCCTTCTCTTCTCTTCTGGAACTCTAACTATTCACAAATTGGTCCCTTTGATGGTATCCCATAGATCACATGGACTTTCTACCCTCGTTTTCATGTTTTTTTCTTTCTACTCTTCCGACTGACCACAGGATGGAGAGGAGGTGGAGGGAGTGGGTGAGGCATGCAGAGCATTAGGGTGCCCTTGGGCCCTTTTGGAGGATCTGCAGGTGAGGGATTCTCAGTGGCACATGGATAGGTTTCTCTAATGGGATCCATGATGCAGTTAGGATCTGTGTTCCTTTAGTGTCCTCTGAGAGTTCTATTCATCACTCTCCTTGCCTCTTCTTGCCTGCCAATCACATAACTCATGATTCAGTACTCTGGATGGACTGCCCCTTTGGCAGCCTCCATACTGCTGGGAAGCTGGGTGTTCACCCACTCTTTCTTTTTCCCATAGGAGATAATCATGAGCCAAAGAAGATTTTTCTTGGCCTTTAGCTGTGTCATCTTGGGAGAGGGATGACATAGATAAAGTCAAACTGTTCCTCTTCCCCACTCCAATGCCATCAAATATGTAATTTTTTTTCTCCTATAGAGTACTGGAACCTCTCTGGAAACCAGGATTTATACAAAGCCTCTCTCATTTGTGAGTGATTGTCTAAGAGTGTTCACCAGGAGCTCCCAGACCATGGCCAATAGGGGCTGGAGCAGTTCACAGGCCACTGCACATTCCACAGCTAAGACTGAGGTCTGTTTGTCTATTATCCAATGTATGACTCATCTCAAATCCCTGGGCATATGGTGCTGGATCCCATAACTCCCTCAAAGGTATTTTCGTCCATAGATGGATGGTGAATTTTTATTACTGTGGGGGGAGAAGACAAAAACATGGCATATCTTAGGTTGCCATGATGCTAAAGTCACTCCTGACCACTAGATTTTAATTGGCTTTCTGTATGGATCCTCCTTTAGGAAGAGAAGGTACTGACCAGGGGCCCCCAGGTGGCTCAGTTGGTATCTGCTTTTGGCCCAGGTCATGATCCCAGGGTCCTGGGATCGAGCCCCGCATCGGGCTCCCTGCTCAGTGGGGAGTCTGCTTCTCCCTCTCCCTGCTGCTCCTCCTGCTTGTGTGTGCTCGCTCTTTCTCTGTGTGTCAAATAAATAAATAAAATCTTTAAAAAAAAAAAAAGAAGGTACTGACCATACAAATATGAGTGTTTTAGTTCAGTGGCAGTTATATATCTTATTACAAATATCAAATAATTCTTAAGTCAAATTTAAATAGTGAGCACATGAAATAGTTGTGAACAAAAAAGAAATAAGGGCAAGTAGTATAGTATAAAAGGAAAATCAGGGCATGGGCTTTAAAATCAGACCTGAGATTAAATTCTACCTGTTCCAATATATAAACTGTGTGACATTGGACAAATTATTTGATCCCTCAGAGTCCTAGCTTCCTTATCAGCAAACATGGATATTAACACGGGATTATTGGGAAAGCAAGCAATGATATATTTCTAATTTAGATGTCAGTTAATGCTATGTTTCCTTTTCATGCTATGACCTCTAGAAATGCCAGTCTCCAGCTTGCTCTGAGTCTTCTTGGTGCTGAATTCCATGGTCATCTCTTGTTTCTACTAAACATTTTATCTTTTATATCCTGTCTCTTGTACCATTTTCTTTTCTCTAACGGTGCCACCCCATAGGAAGCACAACCCTTTCCTCTGATTTCTCCAAAGCACCACCACTCACACAAGGCATTTGTGCCTAGGAGACATGAGAACAGAATAATGACAGACTTAAAAATAAATATTAAAAATGTTGTGAGCTATTTTCTGTTCCCAACTAACTTTCCTATTAAAATTGCTTCCTCTTACTCCCAACATTTTCCTCATACCTCCTTCTCTAACTCCCAACCACCAAAGTTTCTGCTATATATCTTTTGAAAATCATGTAATTACCTTTTCTTCTCACTCCCAAGGACATTCTTGTTATGCTCAGGGAGGCTGGTTCTGAGAACTTGGTGGTCAGCGGTTAAAGTATTGTTGTTTTCTCTTAGCTACATTCCTAAAATTCCTGAAAGAGCAGACATTCAATTAGTGGTAGTTATTATTTTTATGTGTATAGATTCCCAAGGTAATGACCTTGAAATACTATTCTCATTTGAATATATAAATTCTTTTATGTTTCTTAAAAAGCCAGTCTTGGTACTTTATGGTTGCCTTTACAAATTACCATTCCAGAGACCATAGAGAATAATTTAATTCTTTTGTTTTTGAGAGTACTGAAAAATAACTCACTAACATTACATTTTTACTTATGTCCTAGCAAATGACATTTTTCCCTTGTTTTGCTTCAACAATCACTTATTTTCCTGTATTAGATGTATTCTACTTTGGATTTCAGAGAACCATTCCTGGGCATTCTCAATCTATATGCCTCCTCTTGAATTGCTGATACTATCCCAATGGCCAGGGTATATTATATGATCTAGGTCTAGGAAATAGTACATTCCACTCCCTGGCCACAGATATTGGTCAGGGAATAGACAGGTTACTAATATCAAGTGAACCAGACCAAATGAGACTTAATTCTAGATGCTTTCGTGAAATCCAAATGTGACTTACTCCCCTAGCTTCAGGAAAAGTTGTTGGGTAACAGCTCCTAGACATCAGCCCTCCCTGGGAAACTGTCTCAGTTGAAGAGACACACCTGCCTTAGGGCTTCCCAGGATAGCCTGCATTTGATAACTCATTGATGTCAGTGGTATAAATACCCTGCCACTTTGCTTCAATGTGGGACACCCCAAAGGTCATCTCAGACCCTCCCTTTTGTTCTCTTTTTGGGTGATTAGTACCAACATAAAACTGAAAGTCATCCTTTAGGTCCCTAACCCTCAACATCCAATGAGTGCTTCCTATGCACCAAACCCTATATCAAGTGCTTTATACCACACCACTGATCTCTAAGACAATGACTGTTTTTAGCTCCATTTTACAAATAAGAAAAATCCAGTTTAGAGATATGAAATACATTTTCAAGGTCACACAGTGAGTAAATGAAGAAAACAAATTGAGATTGTCTTCTCTCTGCTCTAGGGCCCACACCCTGAGTCAATTCTTTATAGTGCTTTTGCATCAAACATCAACACATTACTTTTTTGTTGTTGTTTTTTAACACAATCCTGTTTTTAACTTTGCAACTTTACCCAGTCACTTTTGGAAAGGAATATTAATTATCTGGAGGCAATTTTTAAGTAAATGTTCTTGTTTGCCACAGGAATGGAGATTTATTCAAGTTACTTCATGCATAGTTAACATGATACATATGCTAACTAATAATGGAGACAGGGTCTCTTAGAATCTAGAAATAGACATACAGCCAAGCCTCTTGGAAAGACAAAATGGATATTTAAGAACCAAGAAACTCCAATCCCCAATTTATGTTGTTGCTTTTCAGCTAGAGCTTGTTGATGTTCACTCTAGCTCTCATCAGTAGACATGGCTCAGTTCTTTCTCTATCACTTCTTTTTCCAGGCATACCTTTCCATTTATACTTCTTCTACTAAACTCTTGTATGCCTTCCCCATATCTCTAAGTCAAATTCCTGAAGGATAAAAATGATATATTGAGTAGAGCCTTTGAGTCAAACCTTCTCAAATGTTGTCGGCTGCCTATGATTGTTGCCCGTGAGTAAGTTCCAGTCCAAGAGGGTAAGGAAGAGTGGACACTGTAGATACAGGAAATGGCCACCTATGCCGAAAGACATCCTGGCAAAGGTGCCCTCAGCCAGCAACCACAGTAAAGAACTTTTCCACTGAAGGAGACAGAACAGACTGGCCTCTCCAGGTTTGACCTGCCCAGTATGTTGTGGAAACCTAATGGGGATTGAGTGCATATTTAATTCTTTGACTAGAGTAAGACTTCTCACCCATTAGAGGAAATGACCTAGTTCTTTTTTTTGTAATTCCCTACTTGTTGGGTTTAGGATTTCAAATGTGTTTCTTATGTAAGTTTATAGAATATGACCATTGAAAGGGACCATGAAAGTCATCTACTCCAGGATTTTCTTCTATGGGAAATATGACATTATGAAATAGCCTGTATTGTTTACAGATTTACTAAATGTGATCAGTGTTAGAGGAATAATATGATCAGATCATTGTTTTATGAAGATAATGAGGTTAATGCGATATTGAAGGAAAAGAGACTGAAAGAGAGCAGGTAACATGCTTTGCAATAGTTTGGATGAAAGCTATTAGAGTCTTACTAAGAAAGAGGCAATGGGAATGGAGAGAAGCACAAACCAGAGGTTTTTGTAGCAGGTAAAAATGAGGGTGTTAATAAAAATGAGATAATGAGGTGGAGCGGAATGAGTGGTAAGAGTGACAGATGCTGTGACATGAAGATAAGTGGTGATTTTAGGGACTATGGTACCTATAGTTAAGACAAGAAGTACAGGTGGAGCAGAGGATTTTTCTGTAGGGAAAAGATGGCATCTGACACATGATTTTGAACATGTTGCATTTGAGTTTTCTTCAAGTGATCCAAGTGGAACTTTCCAGAAAGAAGTATAAATCTGGGGTTGGAGCTTAGAATAGAGATTGGAACTGGTCATATAAATTTGGCAGCATATTCTATTCTAACCTTTCCACTTTGAATATTACTTCCAATAAAGAAAACATGCCAAAACTAATGTGCATTTATTTCTTTCTCTGATCTCCTAAATACAGGTTATCTCTTTTTTTAATTCCTCAAAACATACCAAATTGCTGAGAAAGAAAAAAAAAAAAATCCCAAAAGATTACATACTGAATGATTTCATTTGTATAATATTTTTGAGAAAACACGAAAGTACAAACTTTTAGAAATGGAGAACAGATTAATTGTTACCAGGGGTTGGGCAGGGGGTACTGGAGGGCAGTGGGTGTGGCTATAAAGTTCCATGATGATGGTGCATCTTGACTGTGGTGATAGTTCCATCAACATACAATTGTGATAAAATTATATATAACTAAACACATACACACATTAGTACAAGCAAAATTGGGGAAGTTAGAATTAAGATTGATGAATTAACAAATGTTAATATCCTGATTGTGATATTGTACTATAGTTTTCAAGATGTTACCGTTGGGGGAAACTTGGTAAAGCTTATATGGGAATCTCTGTATCATTTCTTTTTTTTTTAATTTAATTTTATTATGTTATGTTAGTCACCATACAATACATCATTAGTTTTTGATGTAGTGACCCACGCTTCATTGTTTTCGTATAACACCAGTGCTCCATGCAGTACGTGCCCTCCTTGTATCATTTCTTGTCACTGCATGTGAACCTACAATTATCTCAAAATAAAAAGTTTATTTTTAAAAAATAGTAAGTCTAGATAACTTTGAAAAAAAATTTCTCCTTATCTTTCCTCCATTTGCTTCCTTTATGCAGGAAAGGTTTGTGGCAACTCCTGGAAATAATTGAGTTTAAGGAGAAAGGAATGCCCCCAAGACTAAGAATAATTTGACCTCATTGAGAAGGAGTGGGATGAGAAAATTTGGAGAAAAAAAGAAAAGAAAGAGAGCAAAGGAGAGATTGAAGAGTCCTTAGACAACACCAGATAATTGGGACAAGAATAAGGGATGTTTCAGCAAAGGTCCTTGTCAGAAAGAGAGATGATGCTTGAGGAACCAAAAGTTACATGGCACCTAAGCCATGGTCCACACACACTAGTCAACCCTCTCTAAGGTGTTCACAGCCTATCTCTAGCATATGCTAGCTGTCATAACCACCAGGGGCCCTCATAGGGCACCCCTTGGTAAGCAGTTAGCACCTTGTTCAGTAAATGTACAGTAATGCTTATCCATAACCTGATATTTTTTGGCCTTGTCCAAATTACCTCCCACAATGTTCCAACATATTTGTAAAGCCAAGAAAGGAAAGTAGAACCTGGACATCTAGTGAACAGTGATAACTGAAGGAGGTGCTCTTCTATCTATATTTAGGGGATGTTTGTTAAACAGGGTCAACTTGAGACTACCATCCTCCACCCCCAGAAAGACTCAACCCAGCTACAGTACCTTTCTGTTTCTTTAGCATTCATCTTAAGCCTATGGAAAGTCTGGATTTTAGTTTTCTATCATCTTTTATGTCTTTTGTTATATAAGTCTCCTTTCAACATTAGTGAATTTCTTATAAAATTGGAGCTCAACAAAGAGATTTTTATGCAGCCACACTAGATTCTTTATATTCCTCTACCTTTTTATAGTGCATTGGGACTATGTGTATTTTGTTTCCTAAATTTCCATTTTCGGGGACTTCTACCTATCTTAAGCCACGTTCCTCTATATAAACACCTGCTAATGAACTACACTTTCCTCTGATTTTGTTTTAATTTGATTTCCTCCACATTAATCCATATGTAAGATTATCCTAGGAATTACCTTATTTTTTTTCTTATTATGAAATCTGATATGTCTTCTATTACTTCTGCATCACCAGTGAGTTCTTCCTTCCTGGTAAGCATTAGCTCCAAAGTTCTACATGTTACAACTTCTGTCTTCTTGGAGAACAAAGTCTCATCAAGGCAATTGAAGAGTTTATCAAAGCCCTGCTTTCAGCAGAATAAGGCTTTCAGCAGATGTCTGGGTAGTTCAAGTTTCTTATCACAACCAGATCATATTCCTGCACCTGTTTTATAATTTGTATGGGAGTGCGTCATTCCCTTCCTCTAACTGCCCAGCCATCCACAGTAGTGATATCACATCTGTTTCCTTCCACTTTACCCTTAACCAGATGTTCTCAGCTGTGTTTCCAAAATCAGGTTTATTAACTTTCTTCTGTAAAAAACTTCTTGAGAGACAATGATATTCTCCAACCATTTCTATTAGGTACATTTCTCTTGTGGTTTCTCAATTTCATTGCTGCTTATGGTATTGATGATTCTTATGGGCACATGTGTATCAATTTGTGGTGAAATCAGTAGTTATTTTACTACTCCCTGCAACAGTATGTAGGTACTTGTAACTGTTGTCAATCATGACCTTCTTATTTACTTTTCCCTCTGACAGTTAACAAATCCTTCTTCCTCTAAGGAGAAAGCTGTACCACAACAGTAATTCTTGATGATATCAAAATTTTACAGAGTTCTTTGGGGACATTTATTTTCTTTCCCCTCAATTTTTACTTTTTAGAGGCCTTTTCTAACAGGTTGCTGACACTCCTGTTTAAATATGTTCTTTTCAGGCAATTGCCCAATGAGTCAGAAGGAAAAGAGTTTATAAAATGCTAAGAAAAATCATTCTCATCTAAATCATTGTTCAACTTGTTTGACAGAGAGCATACACATTTAAATGGGGGAGAAAAAAATCTAGTTCTTCTCATGGCTCCACGTAATTCTAAGAGGACAAATTGCATTATATAGATGAAGCAGGAATTTTTAAATAAAAATGTTTTCACTGTTTTTAGCTACCCCTCCTTTTTTTCTTACCATTTTGATATATATGTTATGAGTGACAACATCATTGCACAAGCTCCTCACAGATGTTAATGATCCAGAATGATAAGTTTTTATTATTATCTCCTCTCATAACTTCTTCATATCTTTCCAAAAGTTACCTCAAAATGTTCTAGTTCAATGATTGTTTATATAACACAAAATGATTTGTAGAGTTCTGTTGGGGTTATTTGTATGCTTGTTTTAAACAATGTGCAAAAGGAAAAGAAAAAAAAATTTCTGTTAATAATCACGATAACCCATGACAGGTGTTTCCTTTAATTCTGTTATGGAGCAGTAGGGGTGGATGTTCTAATAGGAGAACATTAGTGATATTCAGAAAAAAGGGATCATTTGTTTCCAAAGAGAAGAATCCCCTTGATGGCCAGTTTCTCCCCAAGAAAGTCATAGTGACAAGTAGATAACAAGGAAGTCAGTAGTCCAAGTAATTAGGTGGCTAGTATATAACACTTTAGTGGCCCAAGTCACCTGTTCTCACATGTGGCCAAAGCACAAGCAGAGAGCAATAGAAAATAGCAAAGTACAAAGAACAGAAATAATATGAACATAACCTAACTTGCAAGGAATGAATTTCAGGAAAAGCATCAAAAGCAACCGTGCAGTGAAAGGTAAGAAATGTACAGAAGACAGAAAGTTTGCAAGAGAAGAAAAAGAAAAAAGAAATATAAGGGTGCAAAAATACCAAGGAGGGGCAACAAAGCCATAGTAATTTAAGATTGAAAACTAATACTTTTTCGATCTTAATGGTCCCTTAATAGTCCAGGATAGTAAGAAATAGACCAAATCAAGACAAGCAATTCCAGTGAGGGAGGGGCAAGTACCCAGTGTTCCAAACCACAGAGTCCAAAGAGGTATAGTACACATCAGCTTGGTTCCGAAGAGCTCCAGTGGCTGTAGAAATTCATTCTCTGAGGCAAAACAAAGCAATAGAAAGGTCCAAGCAGAAGCAATGCCATGGTTCCAAGAATTCAGTTCACTCACTGCATGACTCTAAGCAGCAAGTGAAAGTTGAAGGGACAGGGTCTATCCCTATCTAGAGAGAGCTAGTCAAGAGATTCGTGTTCTCAAAGCAGGAAAACAGCTTCAAAAGAGAAATGGAGTGTAAGACAGAAATCAAGAAATGGGCAACTAGATGTCTGCATTAGACAAACATCTAGATAAAGAATACATTCCTAGAGCTCTTCTTCCAGGTTTACTAGCAACAAGATAACCAAAATGATTGCTTGCAAACTCTACCTATAGGTACAAAGGTTGCTTCAGCCTTCAGCTCAGTATAAACTGAACATGTAAAATGAAAGTGAGAGAAAATAAGGTAGGATGAATCAACTGAGTGTGTGAAACCCTTGTAACAAGAGTATGAAGATAATAATAATAATAAAAAAGACAGAAAAAGAACAAACTGGGTAAAAGAAAAACAATGAGTTAAGACTATAAGACCAAGCCAGTGATTAAATTCTATAACTAGTGAAGATTTATCACAAGGTTTTTCTTTCATAAGTTTTTTCTGGTTACTTCAACTCATCTTTCATATGATTTAATTAATGAAAATGGGCAAAATTTGGAATAATTACCCAAAGGTAATTAATCTATTTATGAGCAGTCACTATTTGTTTAAAGTTCCAGCTAAGAAGCCAAATAAGATATTGTTTATATCAGAAAATGGGTTAATAAAAGTACTTCTTTTAGAAATGGTGGACTGAGTAACAGGGACCACTCCTCCCTACAACAAAATACAAAAAACTTCCAAGAGCTAACTAACACAATATTACACAATTATGAGTTGGTGATCCAGAATGCTGAGGTGAGAAAGTGCTTAAGGCTACTTTTGCTCATTAAAAAGAGAAGACTAAGTGACTACGATGAACTTTTGGTGGACTTCCAGGACTAGAGGGGAAAATTTAAGGTTTTATCCTCCAGGATGGAAAACTTGGTACATAACCCAACCCATTTTGAGCCAAGTCCCTTAAAGACTGTGTCTAAATAAATGTTAACCAGATTAAAATCAGGATTGGAAAAGTCTTCAGAATGTCTTTTTTTCACCTGGATATCTCAGGATATTTTATTCCATAAGTTTGGGTTAAGGTCATCTTGAAAGACCATCATACCCAGACACTTGGCAGGCAAATAAACTCACCTGTTAACAAAGATGACATCATCTTAGCTCTCAAATTATTTCTAAGAGTACTTTTTCAAACACAATGTCCAGCACAAAAAAAACAACTAGAAAAACAGTACAAGTACAAAGATACAGGACAAACTACAAAATATCAACAGAAAAAAATAGAAAACAAAAAGGTCAATAAGAAATTGAGATATTGGAAATAACAGGCACATTCTGCAAAACAAGTAGGTTTTCTGTATAAAAAATGTAAGAGACAAGCTTGAAAATTTTGGCAGGAAAAGGGAAACCATAAAAAGTGACAGAATATCTTCATCAGTAGATAAATTTAACAGCAGACTGACATAGTGGGAAAAGAGAATTAGTACATTTAAAGATTATCAGGAAAAATCTACAATTTAATATTGAGACAAAAGGATAAAAACAATAAAAGAGACAGTAAGAGACATTGAATATACTGAAAGTTGTCTAATAAATGTTTAACTGGAGTTTCCAATGATTAGTTTTATGTGTCAACCTCAACTTGCCTAGGCTATCCAGTTACTCAATCAAACACTCATGTAGGTATTGCTATGAACATATTTTGTAAATATGGTAGACATCTCAGTCGACTGTAAGTAAAAAAGATTATTGTCAATAATGTGGGTGGACCTCAACCAATCAGTTGAGAGGCCTTAAATCAAAACTAACTTTTCCCTGCAGGAGAAATTCTGTCTCAAGAGTGCATTATCAATTCTTATCTGAGAGTTCCCAGCCTGGCACCCTGCCCTACAGACTTCAGACTTGACAGCAACCACAACTGCATGTCAATTCCTTGAAATAAATCTTTCTGTCTCTCTCTCTCTCTCTCTTTCTGTGTGTGTGTGTGTGTATGTGTGTGTGTATGCATACCTACACATATATATGGATATCAGCATTGGAAAGTTATGTTAATTTTGACTATGTAAAACAATAATACTGTTTTGACTGTGTAAAAATTTTGACTATGTAAAACAATAATAATGACATATAATGTTAGTGGAATTTAAAGTATATTTTGAAGGAGAATGAAATATACAAAAAATATGACAAAGCTTATGTAAATTACAAATGGAGTGTAAGTGCTCTAAGATTCTTGCATTATCTAGAAGAGTAAAAGTTTTGACTAACATTAGACTTTGATAAGTCAAGAAGACTTGTAATTTCTAGGAGTAAGTACTAAAAGAATAAAAAACAAGTATATAGACTTCCAAATTTGTAAGGTAAAGGTGAGAAATTGAATTACGTTTTAAAAAATGTTCAAGTGAAAGAAGAAGAATAAAATGAGAGAAAAGGCAGGACCAGAAAAAATGCATAGACAGATGATAGATTTAAACCCAACTATATGAGTAAGTGCATTAAATGTAACTGGATTAAAAAGCTTTTTTAAAAGACAACTCCTGTTACCTTGGATTAAGGAAAAATAAAATGTATAGTTTAAAAGAGACTTCTAAAGCTTAAGGATACAGAAATGCTTAAAGTAAAGGATATAACAAGATATACCATGCAAACATGAACCAAAAGAAAGCTTGTGTAGCATATAAGTACCGCACAAAATAAAACTTAAGGAAAAAGGCACTGGTAATGATAAAGAAGTTCCTTTGTAATGATAAAATGGTCAATTCACCAGAAAGATATAACAATTCTAAATCATACACATCTAATAACATAACCCTAAAATAAAACTAAAGGCAGCAGAAATGGTTAAGTAAGTTGGTTAAATCACCATCATATTAGTGAATCTTAATATAACTCACTCAGTATTTGAAAGAAGAGGCAGACAAAAATCAATAAGAAAATAGCAAATTTGAAAAACGTGATTATCAAACCTGAATTAGTGGATAATATAGAACCACCAAACTCAATAACTGCAGAATGCACTTCTTTTTCAAAAATACATGAAACAGCTTTAGAGAAGAATACACTAGACCAGAAAGTCCATCTCAACAAATTTAAAAGAATCGAAATCTCAGAGTATATTCTCTGAGCACAATGTAATTATGTTAGAAATTAATAAGCAGAAGATACTCTAAAAATCTTCCCATATGGTTTAATATAAGAAATATACTTCTAATTAACCAATGGGTCACAAAAGAAATCACAAAGATAATTAGAAAAACTTTGAATTCATGGATAACACAACTAGTATATATATCCAAACTCATGGAACTCAGAAAAGACAGAATGCAGAAGGAAAACACATATGCTTAAATGCTGATATTAGAAAAGTCTGAAATTTAGTGAGTTAAGCTTTCAGATCTATAGATAGAAAAAGAAGAGTAAATTAAACTTAAAAAGAGTAAAAAGAAGGAAATAATGAAGGCATGACCATAAATTATTATAACAGAAAACAAATAAATAGAGGGACCAAAGAAAAGCCCAATTCATCAGCACCCTGGGAGACCGGTCATGGTGAAAAAGGGAAAGCACAAAGACTATCAGGAAAGAAGAGGATGATGCTACAGACACTAAAAATGATAATAGGAGAAAAACACAGTCTTACACCAAAATTTTTCAAAATTTAGGTGAAATTGACCAATTATTAGAAAAACACAACTTAAGAAACTGACATAAAAATAAGTAGAATTTAAAATATTCCTATGAAGGAAATTTCAGGCTTAGGTGGCTTCACCAACAAGTTATTCTAAATATTTAGGAAATAACTCTAATCTTACAAGAAATCTTGTAGAGATCAGAAAAAGAGGTTACACTTTTCAAGTAACTTTAGGATGTCAAGATAACCTTGGTCCCAAAAACTGGACAAGAAAAAAAAAAAATTGCAGGCCAATCTCCCTTGTGAACAGAGATTCAAATATTCTAAATAAAATATTAGCAAATTGAATCTAGCTCCCCAAAGAAATAATACAACAGGACAAACTTTGATTTGTCCAAGGAATTCAAAGTTAACGTTAGAAAATCAATGTAATTCAGTGCATTTACTAAATATTATGATGATCTGCCGAGATGCAGAAAAAGTATCCGATAAAATTCAGCATCTTGTCGAGATAAATATTAGCAAGTGACAAAAAATATCAAGCATTATATTTAACGGTGAAATATTAAGCATTTCTTTCTGAGATTGGGGAAGGATAAAGGTATTATTGTTATCTCTATTCAACACTTTGCTAGAGATTTTAGCCAGTGCCAGAAGGCAAAGACAGAATAAAAGGTAAATGGATTAGAAAGAAACCAAACTTCCATTTTTCACGGATGATGTGTGTACAGAAAAATCCAAAAGATGCCACTGATTATTAGGACTAATAAAGATGTAGCAACTTTCCCTGATTCGAAATCAATGTACGAAAATCAACTGTGCTGGCAATGTTCTTTACCTGGGGAGTTGCTACATGTTCATTTGCTTCGTAATAATTTGTCAAGCTGCACATTCGTGTGTTGTGCACCTTTTTTTTAACCCTTACCCATTACCAGGACCTTGAAGATGTGATACTCTTCCTAAAAGGATCTATCAACTTAGTAGAGAGGCAACATGTATGTAGCCCTTGGATCCTGAAAAGCAGCAATACCTATATATGAAAATGGTTAAAACCTTTAATGGACACTCTTGATGTTCATGATTTGGATTAATTCCATCCTTATTTTAATGTTTGAGTTTCTCATTAAAGCAACAATTTCCTTTATATCATTTACAGTAGACCCCGTAAAAGTATGACAGAAGCTATTTATCCACCAAAGCATGCTACATCCCTTTAGATATTTTTCCTTAAAATAGACTTTGACTCAACAATTCTATGTACTTAGCTTTCAACCAAAATGATCTGGATATTTTACTTGGCACCTATGCACTGATCTATACATTAGCCTTTACCCAAAGGAAAGGGTCACTCAGAAGGAAAGAACCATTTGATAAACCTATATAGCAAAAGATTGTCAGTAGAACTGAGACATTCTCTTAAAGACAAAGTATAAAATTTCTTTTCATTCACTTATCAGTAGATAAAAATAAGTTGGATATTTATAGCACAAACAAGCACTATTTGATTTACTTATTGCTAGTTGCATTGAATATTGTTAAAATCCATTGGAAGCCCAAAGAGCCATTAGCAGAGGGTGGCAGTCACAGTAGCCCTGTCATTGGGCCTAAAAGCACAATAAAAAAGCAGTATCAGACCTCATGTAGGGATACAGTTTAGAGCTCTGACAAAACTCCCATGCTCCTAGGGTACCTGCTTTCTTTTACAAAAACATCATGTGCTTTAAATGCCTGAACCACTTTTCATCTAAAAAAAAATACCATCCACTACTGCACAGTTATTATAATAGCCTATATTATATGTTCATTAGACATTAAAAATACAAACACTGACATTCTTTGCCTTACCTGTTATGGCACAAAAACGCATAAACGAGTCTGTCAAGTAACAAAAGGATTTTGTTAAACATCCCCAAACTAATCGGTTATTATTCTGCTTGTCAAGGAAAAAAAAATCAGAAAACACAAATTCATATCATTTTCTATTAACCAACTAAAAATAGAGGATAAAATGTAATACCACTAGAAAAATGAATAAGTACTTGAAAACCATCACATTCTATAAAGGTCTAGCTTTTGGAAACTGTAACCCTGTCATTAAATTATTTCCCCAAATCCATTCACACAGTCATGTGCTGAGTCTAAGAGGAGGAGGAAAGATCATTTTTTTCCCCAAATTTGGTATCCAGCTTTCTAAAAAAAGACAAAGGCACATTTTATCATCCTGGAAGAAGTGACTTCAGTGAAGCAGATAAAGTGTCTAATAAGGCCTAATTATCTCATGTTGTGATTCTTTTTAAATCACTTTTAACCTCAGGAAGAATTTTAATTATCTTGTATAATAAAGTCTTTCCTTATTTCACCCCCTCTAGGAGAAAAGGCATATTAAACCTTATTTTTGTCAAAAGATAAGAGCAGTATTAAGTTTAAATTGATGTCATTATGAAATATTCGGTATCAGGATTACAAATTTCAACTTCAGTAATTATTCGATTGGTCACAAAAAGAGTATCCTTTCACCACCAACTCCTAGAACGAGGCCATCATTGCTCTCAGCATGCATGCGATACACCAGGGACAGTGGGGAGAGAGAAAAATGTATTCTTTCTATTCCAGTAGAGTCTTGTGATTCCAAGGTTAAATTATTGAAGCAGTTTGGGAGGTACTTTTTAATATGATTTTCAAAAAGTTTTCTCCTCATTATCAACTCTTTAATAAACACTTCAAAGTTTCTGTGAGCTTCCCTATTGGGAAAAATATTAATTCATGAGTCTTCTTCCCAAACATAGGCTCAGTTCTCTCGTTGGGATTCAAGAACTCAAGAAGGAAATATTATGCAAGTGTCTGCATACAGAAAGACAAAGTTTCCTTTCGTCTTTTTTCTATTTCTCCTACAAATGCACTCCCTTCATGCTTGGCACATAACCTCTATCCTGCAATATGATTCTGGCGCGAGGCACGGGCTCTCCAACTGGGGGGAGGGGAAGGGAGACGCCTGGGTGAGGCGCTTCCCAAACAGGGTGTTAATCTCTTTCTCTCCTCTTCTTTCCCAATCTATATAAAGTAACAACAGTAGTTAGTGTTGACTACATACTACGCATTGTGATAAGCACTTTCCAACACGTTTATCTCATTTTTCTTCACAACAACTCTACCCCATCTACTAATGAAGTCATTGATCCTTAGAAATGTTCAGCGGCTTTCCTGAGGTTACGTAACTAGTAACTGGTGGAATTTGAATGCACCTCTGTTCCAATACAGAATCCATTCATTTAACCACCACAACAATTGTAACACAACCCTTTATTTTGACGGAGAGTAAGTAGTTGCAATGTGGATATTCATGACGCCCTGGAAAAGCACGGAATTTTTCATATACTTACATGTTTATGTAGTCATCTTCGACCCCTGCCACAGAAATCCACTTGGGTGAAACCTTAAAGCAGACCATCCTCGTGTTAAAACGCATGCTGGAGAATTACATAGATGCAGAATTCAATTATGTGGTATTTTACTCAAAGGAACTCAAGTTCTCTTTGGCTTACTACAATAGAAGTCTATGTTTTATTCTGGTCAAATCCCATTGGCAGTATACATGGAGTGGGAGAGAAGAAGGTCGTTTGTGCATTTAGGGGCCCAAATAATCAGGGGTTCTGACATCTCACAAAGTCACCTTAGGTGCTAACCTCTAGCCTGGGGCCTTGGAAAGAAAGAGTAGAGGGTTTTCTGAACCAGGCATTATTCTGTCAGGCACTATTCTCAGTTTCTTAAACATATTAACCCCTTTAATAAAACCACTTATGATTAGTCATTTATTATGATGTTGTAAATAATGTTGCTTTAAACTGTGTTATTCAGTTTTGTACTGGGAAGTTTAAACCACTGCCTCCTAATCTTCCTTGAACTATTAATTTGATTAGTTCAGTCAACACAAAAGTAAACTTCAGACAAGTTGACCTATCTAATCTGTTAAAACACAGACTGCAGGGCCCCACTCCCAGAGTTTATGATTCAATAGATCTGGGATGATGTCCAAGAATTTTCAGTTTCCCTAGGTGACACTGAGCTATTGACATAGATAAACCAAAAGGGCTTAGCTTGCAAAGGTGTGGTAAAACCCCACCTAAAGAAAATGGACCCTCGGAATCTCTGGGGAATGCAAGAGAATAGCTTATAAGAATGCGTACAACTCTAGGGTGCCTGGGTGGTTCAGTCACCAAAAGCATCTGGCTTTGGCTCAGGTCATGATCCCAGGGTCCTGGGATCAAACCCCACGTCAGGCTCCCTGCTCAAGCCTGGTGGGGAGTCATCTTCTCCCTCTCCTTTGGCCCCTCCCCACCATGCTCTCTCTCTCTCTCTCTCTCTCTCCATCTCTCAAATAAATAAATAAAATCTTTTTAAAAAATGAATGGCAGGGCACCTGGGTGGCTCAGTCAGTTAAGTCTCTGCCTTTGGCTCAGGTCATGATCCCAGGGTCCTGGGATCAAGCCCCGTATTGGGCTCCCTGCCGAGCGGAGAATCTGCTTCTCCCTCTCCCTCTGCCGCTCCCCTGCTTGTGTTCTCTTTCTCTCTCTCTCTCTCTCTCTCTCTCTCTCGCTGTCAAATAATAAATAAATCTTTAAAAAAAATGAATGGGTACAACTCTGATTTTGATTAGAATTGTAGAAAACAATGTCCCTGGGGGCACCTGAGTGGCTTAGTCAGTTAAGCTTCCAACTCTTGATTTCGGCTCAGGTCATGATCTCAGGGTCATGATATCAAGCCCCATGTCGGGCTCCACACTAGGTGTGGAACCTGCTTAAAGAGTCTCTCTCTCTCTCCCTCTGCCCCTCTCCACTCTCTCTCTAAAAAAATAAATAAACAAATAAAACAAACAACAAAAACAAACAGAAAAAAACACTGTCCCTGGATATTAATTATAATAAAATTTCCAAAAGTCATGTAAGCAGATAAGTCTTTAGCTAAAATTATGTAGTTTTGAGTTTGCACATCTCCATGGAGGAAGGAGATGCTGTGTCCTGCTGTGTCTCTTATGCTTGGTGGGACTTCCCTAATCCTTTCTAAAAAGAAAACTTCAGAGATTTTAGGGCAACCCGACTTAGAGCCACCTTGATAGAAAGAAATGAGAAGGCATTCAGGAAGAGACCTCACAGGCAATCCATCTCTCTGGCCAGGAGGAAGGGATGCCAAGATCATCATGAGAGATGAGCTCTCTGAAAACAAGCCCTAATAAGGCACTGCCTAGCCGACCCTCATAACCTGTGCAGGGTAGATACACGCAGAATAAGGACACCATTCCTCAACTCTGGACTGCTTCCGACTTTGCAATTTGAGAAGAAGGCAGAACATGACATTGTGATCGATACCCCATTCCTCTTCCTCCATGGGTAATATTGCTTAGAATCCCATCAGTGCCAGAGTCAATTTCAAGGGCCTCTACAGAACATGATTGTATCTGGGGCCTTTCAAGTTCCGACTGTGAGACTGCTTTGTAGGACATTTTTCTAAAATAAATTGTTACATGTTTTGGTTTCTGCTTCTGATTTTCACTGCCTTTGCTAGATTGGTTATTTTAAAAGTCCTGTTTTAACCACAAATGAGCAACGAAGTTCTGTCTTCCATGCAGGGAACGAGATCGTTATCATTATACCAAAAGCTGACCTTTTCCTATTCTTCTAAGATTATGTTGGATTGGGAAGGGCGAGCAGTTACTCCCTCCTTTCCGTTCCTTCCGTCTGAGAAGGACTCGGAACAGACAGCCAGCCAGATTGTCACCAGAAGCCACAGGATCTTCTCACTAAGCTCAAATATGTAACAAAACTCTTTAAGAAAAAGAAGTTGCTCCCTGAGAGTCTCTCTGAGGGAGTGTCCTTCCATCACCAAGCATTTCTTTTTTTTTTTTTTAAGATTTTTATTATTTTTATTTGAGGGAGACAGAGAGAGAGTGATAGAGAGCACGAGAGATTGGGGTGAGAGGCAGAGGGAAAAGCAGACTCCCTGCTGAACAGGGAGCCCGATGCGGGACTCAATCCTGGGACTCCAGGACCATGACCTAAGCCCAACTGACTGAGCCACCCAGACACCCTCACTAAGCATTTTTATATGAAAAGGGGACAGCAAGTATGAGCCCTGAGGTGGCAAGGAGGAAATAGTCCATGCTAGCAATTCTCCCAGTATCATTTCACTTACTCATTCAGCAAGCGGTTATCAAAGGCCACTGTATATATCCATGTATATACCAGTACACCAGCACAGTGCTGGACTCTGGAAGTGCGTGAGGGAAAAGAGACAGATAGTCCCTGCATCTACATTATATTTCAACAGGAAAAGCAGATATTAAACAACTACATGCGTTAATAACTAACTGTGGTTGCAATAAGGCTTGTGGGGCACTGTTACAGTCTGAGGAGCTGAGCTGGTCCTGGGAACGGGAAATGCTTCCCCGAGGAACTGACTCCTACACCAAGTCCTAAAAGAGGAGTAGCATTCTCTCATAGGGGGGATACAAGCAGGGCAAAGACCCAAAGGCCCAAATGCGGGAGCAGATTGGGGTATTTGAGGAACTAGCGGAGCAAGACATCCAACAGGAAATGGGGTTCCTGGGAGTTCAGGTGGGGTGATTGTGTGCCCACGATTGAATGTGAAGCCTCTCCAAGCATCAAGGACGTTGTCCAGAATAATCAAAGTGCTGTCCTCCGATCCACTTTTATAATCCAAAGCGTCTCGTGGAGTGCTTGGCAGAAGAAGATGTTCAATGAATGTCGGTTGAATAATGAATAAATTAATCAGAAATGTAAGCATGTGTGTAAAATCCATCTTTCACATATTGGAATCTGTGCTCTGGTCCATTTGCTGCAATATTGCAAAATCATATAAGTGTTTGGGTTTCTTGAATTTGAAAAGGCAGCCTAAAATAATTATTGAATTCTGAGCCACTATTCTCTCCAGTTAATTCCCAATGTAGCATATGCACTCGTATCCAGCATTTCTGGTTCTCTGTCCAAATGAAATAAGAATATTTTCAAAAGACATATTGGAGCACTTATACCATATCAGACATCAGAAAATTCTAAAATTTTAATTTGTAAGAGCCAGAAGTGATAATAGAGCATCAGAAGCAGCTAAAAACAATATGGACATAGAATGAAAGACCTCCTCCCGACAAAATTTTCCACTCTTTACAAACATTCTTTTTTTGTATCTATCCCCATCTCTGAATGCATTCAGCCAGAAACTTTAAAATTTAAAAGCAAGATGGACTTTTTAGGCAGTTGATGATGTTTTCTCATTCACTTTATTCACGTTTATATTCATCCGTTTATATTTACTGAGCTGTTACCACCTATCAGCCACCATGCTAAACACAAGAAGAGCAAAAGTGGATGTAACATATTCTTTTACTGTCAACAGTGTTAGAAGGAGTCTATAGACAAAAGGTATTGAAATGTCTCAGGTAGAAAATTGGGTCTGGGGCAGTAGAGACACCCAAGAAGGAATGGTCAGTTCTACCTGTGGGGGGTGGGGGGAGACCAAGAAGCAGCTACATGGAGGTGTAGACAGGAAAGGCTCATAGGGGAGCTGACGTTTTCCTAAGTGTTGAAAATGTTCACTATACAACCAAGGGACATAGAAAGGTAGCATTCCGGGCAGAAAGAGCAACCAGAGCAAATGCAGGAGGAGCTAGAATAGCTTGCAATGCTCCAAGAGCTCCCTGAGGCTTGGTACAGAAGAGCACAGGGTTTGTTCCTGTCTAATCAGAAGCACCTTGTATTGAGGAGAGGGCAGCTCTGAAAGATTCTTAAGCAGGGGAATGACAGAGCCAAGAATTTTATTTCCAGAAAGTCTCTCTGGTGGCAGTGTAAAGAGTAGGTTGGGTGGAAGTTAAGACTAAAGACGATTATCTAGGCAGGAAATATTATAGAGCTAGAACTGATAGAATTAAGATGGCTTCATGAAAATGTTGGTCTAAAATAAAAGGATAGTTAGTGTAACTTTCATCCCATTAACACATTAGTAACTTTGTATAGGATTATTCAAGGCTATAGTTGGCTAGACTTAGAGGTCATCTAACCTGGTGCCCTAATTTGCTGAAGAATCTAAGACCCAGAGAAGTAAAGGTCCCAGAGGTAAGCAGGGCAGAGTAGGCTCAGGTATCCTCAGTTTGGGCCAGCTCTCCTGAAGGCACCTGTCCCTTCACCTCTCCTTACTTTATTAATCAAACAGTGACCAGCTGCCAAATAGCACTACTAGGATTCTATTCTAAGGAACTATGCAAGAAATTGTTTATAATACAAACCATCATTTCATTTTATATTTTGTCACTCACTTGTTTATATTACACTGTGCTTGCCTAAAATTATTTTTTAAACTTTGGAAGTTTCTGTAAGACCCAATGAACAAGGGCCATACAAAAGGCAGTGATCATTAACATTTATAAAGCTCATTCACATTCATTTTTTATGTCTTGGGTGGTGGTGATCTAAGGTAGTATTTTGCTATACAAAAATGATAAGCCTGGGGTGCCTGGGGTGGCTCAGTCAGTTAAGCAACCAACTCTTAATTTAGGCTCAGCTTATTATCTCAGGGTCATGAGATCGAGCCCCACAATGGCCTCCATGCTCGGCATGGAGTCTGCTTGAGTTTCTCTCTCCCTCTCCCTTTGCCCTCCCCCACTCTCTAAAATAGGTAAATAAAATTTTTTTATAAAATGATAGGCCTGTGTTTGAAATCCAGTTCTGCCACTTGCTAGCTGTGTTATCTTTGGGAAGTCACTTAATCCCTCTGTGCTTCAATAAAATGGGCATAATAATAGAACCTCTCTGGTAGGGCTGTGGAAATCTTAAATGAGTTAAGGTACTAGAACAGTGTTTGACATATGGCAAATACTATATAAGTGGTAGCATTTATCGGCATGGATAAAAAGGTTCACTAGCCATGGGGTGGTTCAAAATGGGACCCTAACAAAGACCAGGCC
Source organism: Eumetopias jubatus (assembly GCF_037043125.1). Lineage (NCBI taxonomy): Eukaryota > Metazoa > Chordata > Mammalia > Carnivora > Otariidae > Eumetopias > Eumetopias jubatus. Next base: position 175,392,217 of record NW_028274810.1, read on the forward strand.
TAGCTTTGTATCCCACCAGAGGTTTATCTCTGGCTGTTTTCAACCTTCCGTGAGTCTATTAGGATGTTTCATACAATCAAGTTAAATTTGGATGAGGTGATCCTCCCAGTCTCTTTGTTTGTGATTATTTTCTTCTGACTTCCTGACTCTTCAAGTGTTATCTTTTCTCATTAAGGAAATAGTGTTGTATCATTTTGCAAGAATTGTACTAAACTTACCTGAAAATATCACAAACTCTGCTGAATACTCATTAATGGTGCAGTTGAATCTCTTCAAATAATGAGAAATCCATTCTCATATTCCCTGAATCTGCAGCCAAATACTAATTTTTATTGTTCTAATAAGAGATACCCCTTTGTTCAATAATAAACAGGTACTGAGACATATTAGGTGGTGGAGATGCAATTAGGAATACGGAGACATTTCCTGGACTCAGGGGAGTCACCATTTTATAGAGGATTTGTTCATTGCACTCCCATCCATAGAGTACCTACGGAGACCCAGGCCCTCTTCTTGGGAATGGTGGGTAGTGCTGAATGGGATGAACATAGCCCCTGCCTTCATGGAGCCTCAGGTCTAACGAGGGATATAGAGAACAGATAGGGAGACAAAAAGGCACATAATTACAGACTGAGAAAAGGTTCCATGGGCAAAGAACAACCTCCTCCCTCCTCCAAGGGAGCAGGTCTGTGTAAATAATGTGAGAAGAGAAGCACCTGTAATGAAAAAGTAATGACTAGGGGGAACACCAGCCCAGGAGCCTGCCATAAAGGAACAGAGGAAAAGACAGTCAGAGTAGGAGGAACAGTATAAGAATTCCTCATATCAGCAAGAAGAAGATAGCAGGAAGGGAAAAATGAAGGGTGGGAATCGGAGGGGGAGACCAGCCATGAGAGGCGGTGGACTCTGAGAAACAAACTGAGGGTTCTAGAGGGGAGGGGGGTGGGGGGATGGGTTAGCCTGGTGATGGGTATTAAAGAGGGCACGTACTGCATGGAGCACTGGGTGTTATACGCAAACAATGAATCATGGAACATTACATCAAAAACTAATGATATAATGTATGGTGATTAACATAACATAATAAAAAAAAAAGAAGGAACAGTATAAGTGAAGTGAAGCCCCCATGATAGGAATAATTTAACTCTATTCAAGCAGCGGAAGCAGCCCAGTGTGGCTGGGGTGAAGGCAGTATGGCACCAGATGAGACTACAGATGCAAGCAGGGACCCAACCGGCAGAACACTGTAAGCCATGGCCGACAGTATGTATGTTAGTCTTAAGGCAGCAGGAAGTCATGAAAAGATTTTAAAAGATGATGTGCAATTTATATTTTTTAAGGTTCCACTGGATGCTGCTTTAAGACTGGATTGGAGGGTTGAACAGTAATATAGATAGAACCAGGGAAAAAGCTGAGATCATCAGGCAGCGCATCCCACTGCCCACTCTAGAGCTAATGCTGGGAAGGTAGAGTGCAGGTGAAAAGAAGCAGAGGAATTCCGATTCATTTGCAAGTAGAATGTGTGATCTCACTGATGAATTAGAACTACAGGATGAGGAATAGGGCAGAATCAAGGATGATGATGCCCATGTCTGTGGCTCAGGCAAATAAGTAGACAAGGATGAGAAGGACTGGGGAGGAGCTGGTTTCATGAGGGAAAAAAAATCTGTTCACTTTTTTTATTTGGTCTTACACAGACAGACCCTTTTGTAAATAAGTACCTTGTAGTAGTTAAGTCCTAATAGAGTTTCATATCAATAATCCAGAAGATTGCTTTATGTACTCTGACTCACACCGAATTAAATGCAAGGGAGGGTTGCTATCATCCCTGGATCACTTTCTTCTCTGGAGAGTGGGCATCCATTACTAAATGTGTCTGGTAAAGTAAACCTAAGAGTTGATAATATCTCAAAGGCGCTTTGCCTCCCCTCCCACCAGCCTGAACTTGGCCTGGTACTAGTGTAAGCTGCCTAATAATGCAGTTGAATCCTTAACAGGCCTGATATTACAGCATGCAATGTACAGCTATCTTAGAATACCATGTTACACTGAAATTTTGGTGTGTCTTCATAGCTATGTGGCCACCCCAAACAATTAGCCTGACTGTGGGTAAGTGAAATGAGGAGCCTGGAAGAAGGGTCAAGGCCCCCAAAATGATTAGCCCAACCCAATCATGACATTCAAATTCCCTTTGCCAATGATCAGATCAGGGATGGGCATGTGATTCTATCCTAGTCAATTCCAGTGAAGGAAAACGGGGGGCTTTTGCAAAAGTGTTTTTCTTGGTCCTAAGAAGGAGACACAAGGAGAGACAAATCCAATAGAAAGACACGAGCTAAACACAACCAAGTTTCTCATTGTTAAGCCAGTTTAAGTAAGGGCTTTCTCTTGCTGATGCTAAGTGTATCTTCACTAATATATAGAAGCCCCATGACTTGGGGAAATGGTCAAATCATTGTATGTTCTACTTGAGGGTGTGCTACTGCATTTTTTTAATGCTACAGATACCTATTTTTGAGAAACGTGTATATTCTCTCAAGAGGTTGTAAACCAAGGTGACTAGATTAAGTTTAATGACAGAAGAAAGAGCTGTCAAAGAATTAAAATACTTTTCAATAATGTTTTCTACAGAATTATAGAATCACTTTCAAAAGAGAAGCAAGTGAAAGAAATTCAAAAAATGTGAAAATATAAAAGTAAGAACATATTGAAGACCACATTTGAGTAAATAACCCCTGAGAAACAAAACAAAAAAAATAAATAAATAAAAGAACCGACAATAAAGGAGGTTTTCTGTCTCTCTCTTCTCTCTCTTGATTTATTATCTACCAAGTCAGATGAAAAGTAGAAATGGTACTATTGAAGTAAAGAGGGGAAAATTATTTGGAGGACACCTCTGATGTTGTAAACAGCAGGGAATTGTCTGAGCATCAAAAATGTCTTTGGATGGCAGGTTATAAAGAGAAAGGACTTACTGGCCTTTGTGGTCCCCAAATCCTGAAACAGGCAAGTCACTAGAGCAGGGAGAGATTAGTATGGATCACAAGATAAACAGAGGGTAGGTATTAAAAAAACTGAGTACTGAGGGCCCCGAGGACAGAGAGACCTAGACCAGAAACAAAGGGAGAAGGGAGAAGGCTGCCCAGCCCCCTTCCATGGCACCATGTCAGAGCGCAGGCCAGGCTCCATTCCTCCAAGGCTACCTGTCTGGGAGGAAATTTCAGCTCACGCTGTGTAAGTCTGCACATTTTAGATTTGGGCCACTATAGAGCTAGTCTATTGCCCCAGTTATTTTTAAAAATGTCACCTTAGGTATAAAGATTATGGTTGTTAGAATATTTTTGAAATATTTAACCTCTCAAAAACATAAAGTCTCAAAATTTCATCTTCTAGAAAGTGAATGAAACGGGCTCCTGTTTTTTTCCTCTTGAGATTAAAAGAAAATTCAACTCATTCCCCTATTTCATGCTATTTACAGTAACTACAATTTATTCTAAGTTTCCCACTAAACTTAGTCAAATGTACCCACATAAGTGCTCGTGTGTGTATAAATATACATGAAGATGTGATTTATTGTGAGCAAAAACATGAAAAGAACAGATTCACCTAGCAAATAAATTAAAGGATGTCTAATCACTTTATAAAATTAACCATTATGGGAGCTCTTTAAATACTGAGTTTCTATGATGAGTTTTCATAAAATTATTAATTCATAAACATTGATTTACATAATATGTCACTGCTTCCTCAGCTGTACCCACTTCACAGCACCAGTCCTTTTATGATGCAGGATATATAATAAAACCTCAATTACCTATGTAACTGATCATCGTCCTTTAAAAATAGCTGAACACATTTGATTTTTCCCCCACAAGTGAAACAGTAACTGTGAATATGACCAAATAACCTAGACTTTGAGAAATGATCCAATGTCAGATTCTCTTGATTTTTTTTCTTTGGTGTCATAACAAAACTACAGCCTGTTCTCTCCTGGAAATAGTGATGACAATCAATATGCCAAGGGGTGGTTCTCAGAGTGGAAATGAGATGAAACTTGGCTGGGGGTTTCTCCTCTCTCTAGAAAGACATTGTGTTTCCTGTGATGGGCATCACCTGCGCCTAGCTTCCATCTGGGAAGGGATGAGTGGGGATGGGAGTTTCTACTGTTTTCCAGAGTTAGAGGTACAATGTCCGCAGTGCAAAGAAGTGGGCACCCATGGGGAGGCCACTATTGGATGGCAGTTATCAGGTCCTGTAGCAACACAGGAACAGAGTAAGAGCAAGGACACTGACCCCTTGGACCAAAGATGGGAAGCCAGCAGGACATCTGGTACCACCACAGGAAAGCTAACTGTGCGCCACAGAGCACAGACCTCCTGGGTCATCAGCAGCAGAGGGTGTGAAGGCCAGAGCAGAAGCAAGTGCAGATTCATTAGAGAGTTCTTGTGAGGACAGCTGTGAGGACATCTGTAAGGACGCCTGTAAGGATACCTCTACGGACACCTGGGAGGCCTCCTCTGAGCTGAACCTACAGAAATCCTGGGAAACACTTGGAAGGAGACCTATTTACATTGAGGGAGTTAATGGAACATCTTATGGCAATTACTTGGATTTGGGGCCTTTACAGTGAGCTATTCCCCCTTTCTGAAATGTTCTTCCAGAGAAACACATAGCTTATCTCAACTGCTTTGAATCTCTGTCAAATATCACCTTATCAAGAAGTATATCTCTGACCACCCTTCTTAAAATAGTAATACACACACACACACACACACACACACACACACACACACAGTACCCATCCTGTGCCATTACTTTCATTTTTCTAATGCACTATTATAACCTGACCTATCTAACATATATATATTTGTTACTTGACTATTTCCACTGGAAGCTCTGCAAGGCAGAAATCTGTGTTTATTTTATCTACTGTTTTATTCCCAGAATGTAGATTAGTGCCTGGCACAGAGTAGGCACTCAATTGTTATTTATTAAATAAGCAAACAAATCCACCCCATGCTGTGGTGTAATGGTCTCTCAGTTCTTTGCCCCAGTCTAGCTACACCAATTGTCATATCTTAAGCCTTGTCATCACCCAGAATCAATTGCCCCACCTCCACATCTCTCTCTTCTACTGGCTTATTCAACATTTCCCACCACAAACATTCCATAGACTTGGTAAGATGTCTTTACTTTCTTCAAACCATCAACTCCATCCTTCAATCCCAGATCTTCAATTCTGTCAGCTCAGCTTCCAGAGAATATTAGTCAATAACATTTCTTGATGCTCTATATTTCAGTTTTCCCGTCCTGCTGGTCTCCCAAACCTGGGTGGCCCAGCCTCACTTCTTTGTGACTTTACCCTAGAGTTCAGCATTGCTGATGAGAGTCACACGACAGAACCAATTAGCTAATTAGATTAATTCTATTGCCAACTTCACATGGGTCCTCCAAATTCTCATTTTGTTCTTTTACTTTTTTTAAAATTTTTTTATTGTTATGTTAATCACCATATATTACATCATTTGTTTTGGTGTAGTGTTCCATGATTCATTGTTTGTTCATAACACCCAGTGCTCCATGCAGAATGTGCCCTCTTTAATACCCATCACCAGGCTAACCCATCCCCCAACTCTCCTCCCCTCTAGAAACCTCAGTTTGTTTTTCAGAGTCCATCATCTCTCCTGGTTCGTCTCCCCCTCTGACTTACTCCCCTTCATTCTTCCTCTCCTGCAATCTTCTTCTTTTTCTTTTTTCTTAACATATGTTGCGTTATTTGTTTCAGAAGTACAGATCTGTGATTCAACAGTCTTACACAATTCACAGCGCTCACCGTAGCACATACCCTCCCCAATATCTATCACCCAGCCACCCCATCCCTCCCACCCCCGACCACTCCAGCAACCCTCAGTTTGTTCCTGAGATTAAGAATTCCTCATATCAGTGAGGTCATATGATACATGTCTTTCTCTGATTGACTTATTTCACTAAGCATAACACCCTCCAGTTCCATCCACGTCGTTGCAAATGGCAAGATCTCATTCCTTTTGATGCCTGCATAATATTCCATTGTGTATATATACCACATCTTCTTTATCCATTCATCTGTCGATGGACATCTTGGCTCTTTCCACAGTTTGGCTATTGTGGACATTGCTGCTATAAACATTAGGGTGCACGTACCCCTTCGGGTCCCTACATTTGTATCTTTGGGGTAAATACCCAGTAGTGCAATTGCTGGATCGAATGGTAGCTCTAATTTCAACTGTTTGAGGAACCTCCATACTGTTTTCCAGAGGGGTTGCACAAGCTTGCATTCCCACCAACAGCATAGGAGGGTTCCCCTTTCTCCACATCCCCGCCAACATCTGTCGTTCCCTGACTTGTTAATTTTAGCCATTCTGACGGGTGTGAGGTGGTATCTCATTGAGGTTTTGATTTGGATTTCCCTGATGTTCTTTTACTTTTACCACATTATATGTCCTCCTATTTTCCAGAGAAAATAGAAGCCATCATATGGGAAACCCATCATCTTTTCAACAGCAAACACACAGGCTTACTCATATCTCATACCTTCTATCAACTTCCTTATCAACTTGGATCCCATTTCACTTACATTCTGAGGAACTTACACTATCAACTATCCTTTGTATATTCATCTTCTTCCTGTGATCTTATATTAGTTTTCTAGGGTTGCTGTACAAAGTACCACAGTCGGGGTGACTTCAACGACAGAAATTTGTTGTCTCACGGTCTGGAGGCTAAAAGTCTGAAATCAAGGTGTCAGCAAGAGTTGGGTTCGTCTAAGGACTATAGATTATGTTCCGTGTCTCTCTCCTAGCTTCTGGTGGTTTACTGGCAATCTTCGGCACTCCTTGGTGCACTCCTGAATCATCACGCCAATTTCTGTCTTCATCTTCATATGGCATTCTCCTGTGTGTGTCTCTATATTCAAATTTCCATTTTTAATAAGTACACCAGTCATTTGCATTAGGACCCACCCTACTGCAGTATGACCTCAACTTAACTAATTACATTTACAATGAACCTATTTCCAAATAAGGTCAAATTCTGAGATACTAGGGGTTAGAACTTAAATATATGAATTTTGCAGGGCCCAATTCGACCCATAACAGATCTGCATCTTTCCCATTGGCTTTCAGATATGCTTAAATCTCTCCCCTTAAAAACATTTAACAGGGCTCACATTTCATAATATAATCTGCCCCATCTCTGTTCTTCTCTTAACAGTCACTTTAAAAAAAAAATTGTTTTCTTTACCTGATGTCTCTATTTCTTTATTTCCCACTCTCCCCTTGATCCACTCCAAATAAATCTCCAACAGCTCCCACAAAGGTCAACAGTGGCCTCCTGTAGATAACACAATGGTTATTTTTAGTCCTCAGATTATTGCCCCCACCAGAAGTATTTGACAACACCAAACATGCCCACCTTCTTGAAATAGTCTCCTCCACTGGGGACTTAGCACTAGCATTGTTTTGTTTTTATCTTTCTACTCACTTTTCCCCTTTCTTTGCAAACTAATCATCTTCTATGCAGCCTACAAGCAAGCTTATAATCCTTGATCATGGATCCTCTGCATTTTGTACTCTGTACTCTCTTCCTAGGTGATTCCATATATACCTCTGACTTCAGTGACCTCCCAGACACAAGTAACTGTGAATCCCACTGCCTACTTGCTTCTTCTTGAATGTCCTAAACTTTTGTTGACTTCACATTTCTAAAATTGAACATAAAATCCTCACTCCATCACCACCATTAATAGAACAGTCTTCCTCTTGTGTTTGCAACAGCAATGAATTGAAGCATCAATCAGGCTTGACTAAAGGACCGTATACCAAAGCTATTATTTCTTCCTTTAACTTCGTGTTACCCTCCAATTAAATCAGGTTTAAAATACTTAAGCATCTAGGATTATGATTTTTTTAAGATGAAACCTTTACATGCAAAAGTTCATTAACTCTCATAACAATTCCATAAGGTCATTTTATCTATTCACATTTTGTAGATGAGGAAACCAGGCTTGGAGAAGTTAATAATTCCCTCAGGATCACCTAGATACCAAATAATGAAGCCTTGTGTTGACCTAAATCGGACCTGAGAATCTGAACCCTTAGCCACACTACTAAACTATGATCACAATCATAGTCATTAGGAGAAAGCGAAAAGCAGCATTTAACCCTGGTTTTAAGGAATTAGAGAAAATATGGATAGAGAAAGAAGTGAGAGTCAGGCTGTCTGAGCAAAGGAAAGATTAAAGTGATCCTGACATATGAGAGGGACAGCAGAATCCATTCCATGGACCAGAGCCCCTGTTGAGGACTATTCTATAAAACTTAACATACAAGTGAGGGTCATAAAATGGAATTTCTTGCATGCCAGGCTGAGAAGTTAAAACCTGAACCACTAAACAATAGGAAATCAAGAGCAAAAGCACAGTGATTTTGAAAAGTGTGGGATAATACAGTCTGTTTTTGTTTCCACTGTCCTTTCTGACAGCACCCAAATCTCTCATAGCCTCTTTGGGTTCAGAGGGAGAGTGAGAACATAAACTCCTCCTTTCTGAGTTATAACTGATAACTCATAGATAGGCACGGTCCTGTAATCGCAGCAACAAATATGCATTAAAGGTGGTTAGGTTTTCAATACTAAATTTCTAGATCCTTCATAGGAATATACAAATTATTTAGAAAATGTACTTTCATTGATCCTTTTATCTCTTCTTTTGTATAGTAATGCATCTTTTTCTCCATCAAAGATTTATGACAGAAATTAATCTGAAGAATGGAAGATAGGCATGGGCACCACTCTTCTGGGAGATGGTGATGCATTTCTTATGGTGACTGCTCACACTCAGCTTCCAAAATGCCTTATTCTTACAGCAGGGTTGATGTATCAGGAGATGAACTTGTTGACCCACCAGAGGACTGAAATCATTCATAGATAGGTATACCTAAATGGGACCAGCCATTTTGCTAGGGACTGGAGATCGATGGAGAAAAGTGGTTCCTATCTTCATAGAGCTTACTGTCTTTGGGGGAAGACAGACAGTAATCATATAAACGGAAACATACCAATTGGTATTGACGAAGACTCATGTTACATAATTCATTTCAATGTGACAGATTAAAATTTGTTTTGCATTTTATGTGCCATAGTCCCTGATGTGCAATCTTGGAATTCCTATAGTACAGGATCCATTTGCATAAGTCCTCAAGCAAGTTACTTAATTTCGCTAAGGTTCAGTTTCCTCATATATAAAATGGGAGCAATAATAACAATGGGGAGTTTCATGAGGATAAGTGAGATATTATGAGAGATTGCTTAGCATTGTGCCTAATATGGACTAAATACTGGAATATGTCAGCTATTGTTACTCCCAGAGCAGTGCTTCTTAAGAATCTGCCATCTTTCATTCTACACGATACAGAATCTGATTAGTCAAATAGTTCTTTACTGCAACACAATGTTTTGTGCTACCAATAAATGTTGACTAAAAATCTCTTATGGGCAAATCATTATATAACATTTTGGAAGTAGGGAAAGAAGATGGTAGCTTATTATCTAATAAGGGAAACAGATATGGATACAGATCAATATAGACACAAATGCATATACCATGTGGGAGTTGGACATGCTAAGTGAAAGCTGGAGATGGAAAAAGCCAGACTGGAGATGATTCAAATTGGAACACTGGAGTGATCCTCATACCAACAGTAGCAAGCCTTGCCTGGATCTGGAGGCGGGACAGAAGCCCAGATGGAGGCAAAAAGAGAAGAGTGATCAAAAGAGAAGTATTTCAATTTCACCCCAGTCCCCTGCTGGGGAAAGCCTCTTAACCAATGTCACTGGGCACGGTGTGGGGAGGGGGGGGGTCACACATTTCAGGGAATGTTTCTATTAAAAGCACTACGACCATAATCATCCTAAGCATTTGATGCCAACATCCATATAGGACACAGGACGGAGTAACGAAACAGTCCTAGCCTGAAGTAGTTAAGATTTCTTTACATCTCAGAAGTATTGCTTAAAAGCTTTCAGCCTGAAAACTTATATCCTCCATACCTGCATTTAAATGTTTATAACAACATACACAATTGTCAAAACCTGGAAGCCACCAAGATGTCCTTCAATAGGTGAATACAGACAGATGAAGATGAACATCCAGATGAGTGGATGAAGACATGGAAGAACTTTAAATGTATATTACTAACAGGAAGACACCAGAATCTGAGAAGGCTACATACTGTGTGTGACTGCAAGTGGATGACTTTCCGAGAAAGGCAAAACTATGAAGACAGTCAAAAGACCAGTGGTTGTCAGGGGTTTGGTTGGGAGGCAGAGATGAACAGATTGGAGCATAGGCGATTTTTAAGGCAGTGAAACTGTTCTGTATGATACAGTAATGGTGGATACGTGTCTTTACATATTTGTTGAAACTCATAGAACTTATAATGCCAGGAGTGAACCTTGACATCAGCTGTGGACTTTGGATGACAATGATGTGTCCCTTATGGTTCATGGATTGTAACAAATGGTAACTCTGGTGCGAGGTGTTTTCAGTGGGGGAGGCAGTGCATGTATGGAGATGGGGCATATGGGGGCATATCAGCTTTGCTGTAAAACCAAAACTCAAAAAAATAAATAGTCTATTAATTTAAAAAAAAGGGCAGTGGGGGCGCCTGGGGGGCTCAGTCGGTTAGGCGTCCAACTTTGTTTCGGCTCAGGTCATGATCTCAGGGTCGTGGGATCGAGCTCCCCATTGGGTTCCATGTTCAGCGAGGAGTCTGCTTCTCCCTCTCCCTTCCTCGCTGCTCCTCCCCCTATTCTCATGCATGCACTTTCTCTCATAGATAAATAAATAAAATCTTTTAAAAAATTTAAAAATCCCAGTGGAGGGACACTGTGTAGATGGGTGACAGGTATGGAAGGCAAGCTTCTCTTTCCTTGTTCATCCTTTTCAGCTTTTCCAATTTTGCACCCTGACAATATATTACCTATTCAGTGAATAATTTCTTTACATAAAGAGGCAAAAATAAATATCCACACCAATGAAATTTATTTGAAGTCTACAAGTAATTAAATAGTACTTAGTCATACATCGTATATGGAAATGTGCAGAAAGCATGATTGGTGATGCTGAGGCAGCTTTGAAACATTAAATCCATTTTATCACTTAGGGAAGTGACACCAGCATATGAAGTACTTTGCTCCAAGTCACACAGCAGTCTGCCAGGAATACTTTTATCTGACCGGGAAGATGCTTCCTCTTTCTCTTACTATTTTGCTACTGCTTCATATTGCAAGGCACAGAGCACGGCAGTTCACAGGACGTTCTAATGTATCACTAAGACAATCAAGTTAGCACAACAGATTGTCCAAAATTAATAAACCCTAAACCAGTTATATGGTTTGGATACCTTTACCACCTAGAAATTATAATCGACCTTCACACCTGACCTCTGGCCTCTGCATCCTGGTAAAGCCGTGTCATTCAGCCAAGGGAGGGGTTTAAAGATAGCATCATGAATCTTCAGGACTCCCAGTAAATACCACAGCAGGAGGGCACACTCCCAGGAACTGGGGGGAGGGGGGTTCTTAGTTCAAGTTTCCATATAAGGAAATGGGCACTAAAAGCAAAGATGAGAGATGAGAGATGATGACGTGGCTGATATTTATTGAGAATAATGTGTGAGTCATCGTTCAAAGTGCTGTTCAGATATTAACTCACTTAACCCTATAGCCACCCAGGGAAGTAGGTGCAGCTCTGGTTCTCACTTCATAGATGAGAAAATGAATGTATTCAGAGGGTAAGCATCTTGTTGAGGTCACTTAGAGATGGAGTCAATCTATAAATTCTGGTAAACTGTGTCTACTTGGTATAGGATCTGTTTGCTCGTACCTTCCCCATGGATTAGGATTTGAAAACGGAGGCCATAGCTACCAGCAGGACTATGGAGTTTGTTCCAGCACAGGCGTTTGAGGTATTCTGGGGGGAAGAGGGGAATCAACCTAAAGGTTTCATTCTATTCAGAAGAGTCGTCATCTGGGGCAAGGAGTCAGCAGGGGAGGTCTGCGTGTGGCGTAGTCTCAGGACCCTGGTAGCAAGATGGAATCTCAGGCCCTTAACTGAGACCCGTGTGCTGTAGATGCCCAGGTCCAACCTCAGGAGTAATTCTGATGACTTAGGAATCTCAAGGTGTGGTCCCCAACCAATATCAGCATGACCTGAGAATTTGTTAGAAATGCAAATCCTCAGGCCCCATCTCAGACCTCCCGGATCTCATAGTGAAGCCTAAAAGTCTGTGTTTGCACAGGTATTCGGGGTGATTATGATGTATGCCAAAGTTTGCGAACCTCCACCCTGTGGGATCCCCATATCTGATCCTTGTCCTCTGTACCCAGAGCACCTTATCTGACAGTAATTTTCTGCGTAGCCTTGGAAGCAACCTGAGCTCTCCTAATTCCGTGGGACACCCACCTGTGACAGTAGCACGTAAATGGGGCCGGGGGGGCGGGGCGGGGGCCTGGGACTCGGATTTCTATTCTTTTTATTTTAAAGAAGAGAGAAGATTCTCTCTCTTCTTCTGGAAATGCCAAAGGCAAACTAAATCATCAAGTTGCTTGCTTGTTTGTTTGTTTGTTTGTTTGTTTTGACAGAAATGAATCACTGCGGGGAGATCTTTCAAGCTTGGAGTGATTTATTCCACTCAAACCCCAAGTCATCCCAGGAGCCTTGGCCAATCCTGGCACAGCGAAAGTTCCAACTAAATCAAATGGACTACAATGCCTGCCTGAGGCGATTTTTCTAACCCTCTTCCAGATTGGGGGGAAACCCTGAACAGAATATCTCACACCACCTTCAGAACCTTCCCCTTTTCCCTTTTCTGTGCAGACAGCACGTTAAAAAGATCTGTAAGTGACTGTTCTAGGGATCTGTTCCACCTGCTCGGAATACGGGAAACTACAGACGCTGCGGCTGCCTCATCAAGGAAATGGCTTCTGGAATCCCAGTTCCAAAGACGATTGTGTTCTTCACACGCCCTCTTGTGGCGACTCTGAACTAATGCAATCAGGTAAGGCCTCGGGCTGTGCTCGGGTACAAGGCAAACTTCAGAGAATTCGAAAGCTAGGAATTCAGGATTCGGGAAGCTTGTCTTACCCTAAATTATGCTTGTTTGGGGCCTTGTTGAAATCTATAGAGCTACTCGTCCTGAGAGGATTGTGATGACATGTCCCAATTAAAGCCGTTTTGCAAAGCATAGCAAATAAATACTGGCTTTTTTATTTAAAGAATGTCTAACAGTTCAGGAGGCTGCAAGCCCAGAGAGGGTGGCTGTGGATGGAGCTCGTAGCTGGGTTTACATGGGCAAAGCAAAGTACAAGAGAGAGTTTCTCTCTTTTGCAGGATTATTCAGCAGTGAAACCAAAAACAAGCTACACAAGAAAGAGGTATGTAGGTACTTGACATACAAGTTCAGTGTGCGTCCTGCACAACCCCCAGACCAGATCCCTTCCTCTTGCTGGTAGGGTTCCGAAAGCCAGCACCCTCCGCCAGGTTCTGCTGCCTTGAGCAGGGAGGAGGTGATGACTTTCCTCAACTCTCCCAGGGAAACATGGCACTGCCCTCCCCTTAACCCTCCTTCACCTGAGAGACATCTTTCTGCCCCATTAACGTCTAAGAATGTAAAGCCTTTCCTGTTGATGCATGTAAGTTTAGCAGTATTATATTCCTGCTGTTCCTCTTCTGGATTTAAGAAAGAAATCTGCCTAAGGTTATAAGCTCCTCACAGAAAAACAAGGTCTGATGCGCTGTGCAGTGTCTAGCTAATCACCTCCACAAATAGATATTAATGAAAGTTTGATCGTGGGAAGATTACATTAATTATTCAGTTTTTCTAATTGTCTAGAAATAAAAATGGGTTGTCAGAAGCTAGACAAAGATTTCCAGAACAGAGAAACATGGGGATGAGCGTGGGGATTAGGAAGCATGGCAGATTTAAGACAGGACTTCTGGACCTTGGTTTTTGACTCTTCGGTTTGATAATCCTTTGCTGTGGGCCTGTGAAATGTGCACTGTGGAATGCACAGCAGCGTTCCCGGACCCCCCTAGCTGCCCAACAGCACCTCCCCCAATTGTGACTACATAAAATGTCTCCAGGCATTGCCAAATGTCCCCGGATGGCAAAACCACCCCCGGTTAAGAATCCTTGATTTATGAGGATGATGTCCGTAGAAAAATTGTTACACATGGTGATGGGTGAACTGAGATGGAGCAGAGGATGTCTGACTGCAGGCGAGAGCTTCACAGAGATGCCAGGAGACAAAATGGGCTTTGTAGTCAGTGAGACTGAGTCTCGGACGAAATGATGTGAATTTAGGTCTCTTTTTTTCCCCCTAAGCCTCAGTTTTTACATCTGTAAAACTTACATAGAAGATTAATAACAATGATGATATAACAACAGTAATAATCATAAAAAAGGTTATTGAGAGGTGAAACGAAATAAAGGATCGGATATATTGTCTAGTGTATAACAATGTCAGCAGATAGTATTCAGGCCTCTTCTCCAGAAGTTTCTAGAAATAAAAGATAGCTTTTGGGGGCTAGTCTAAAAGAGCCCTGGGAGACAGGTGTGGGTGGGGTGTAAAGAGCCCCTATACTGGGCATCCTTTGTGAATAATGTCACCCTGGCTTCCTTCTGAAGAATTATTCCTGCAACACAGGCTGTGCGGGTACAGAGCAAAGTGCAGTGCAGATGTGTTAGCTCTCCAGATAAATAATCACTCCAGGGCAGCAAAGCATATAAAATCATTCCAGAAACAGAAATATTCATAGTCTTTAAATGTCCACTTTGGTCTCTATTTTTCAATCAGAAAAGTGCAAAATCATCCTTTTACCACACGGAGTAAAATCCTTATACTTTTGTATTAGGGAAACATTCTTAGAGAACTGGAAGCAGAAGGAACATTTGCAATGTTATTGGTGTCTGATAAATGCCCCTTCTTGAAATAATGAAAGCTAAGTTTCCAGATGACTACTATAATGTTTCATGGAAAACTTAATGACTCGGTGAAAGCATCTTCATTGCCCTTACTGGTCCCTACAGCTTGAATTACATCATTTGCTTTTATCTTATAGAAATTGCCGAAAAATCAAAAGATGTTCACAATGATTTATAGTTCCCACACATTAACAGCCGTGGCATCAGTAATTTCTTCGTGAACTTCATCCCATTGAAGATGAATTCTCCTTTTCCCAGAATCCCTATACCCTAATCTGGACACATTTTTTTATTTTCTCCTTTCTCTCCAACATCCAGGACTCCTCGTTGGAAAACTGGGAGAGGCTTCAAATTCCCCATATTTTAAACCTTGCCCCTGCCATTACCACTGTCACAAATTATTATAGGTTGAACCATATGAAAATAACAATGTTTGACATATTTTACCTACAAATATGATGAGTTCAGATGGGTCCAGACTAGAACTCTATCCCTATGCTCTCTTTTAGAATTCTGCACGTCCGATGTCATTTTCCCTGTGGAATTTTCCACAACGACCCCCTACCCTGAAATGATCTCCCCTTTTCTAAAGATCCCTACTCTGCAGTAGTACAGGTGTTGCTCGCTCCTGACATCACTTTCGGAGGTTTTTCCTTACCAGAGAGCATAAATCACAGAAATCAGCCAGGAGCGCTGTATCTGACTCCTGACTCCTCTAAGTGCTTGCTGGGTGACCTTGGGGGAAAGTGACATGGCTTTCCTAAGTCTCAATTTCCACACATACAAAAGAGTTGTCCTAAGTATTGACAAAATGGATTCGATATTTGAATAACATTTATTAGGTAAGGGCTCAGTAAACGGTCATTTATAAAAATGATTGGGGGTTTTTATCAATGAATTCCTGAAGCCGGACCTTATTTATTACAGTCTGCCCATAGTTCTTACCATACCATGGGTATCGTTACCCAATAACAGTAACAACAAAAACATAATAACTTATTTTTATATGGCATTCGTTCTATGTGGTGCTAGGCTAAGTATTTTCCTTGCATTATCTCCTGTAATCCTCCCCATCGTCCTGGGAGGTAGATACTGTTGTTCTACCATTTTAGAGACGAGGAATGTGAGGCAAAGAGAGGTTCAATAAATGGAACATGCACACACACGGGGGAGCCAGAGTTGGAGCCAAGGTCATCTGGTGTCAGAGTTCATAATTTGCTGGATGGCATCCATGGGGAGGTATCATATCAAATACATAACAAATGTATTTGAACACTTTACGGTCCTTAGCTAAAAGTATTCATAGCTATATCATGTTAAAAGGCTAAACTGGGCATCTTTTAGAGGGGGTGCCACTGAAGTCTCAAACATAACTGAACTTTGAGAATCATCACAACAAACGTCACATGCATACCCCTGTGTGCCCAGCCCACACTTTGTGAGGTGTCATGGGAGCTCAACGAGAATACAACATGACCTTTGACTGCAAGGAACTTACAGTCCTGTGAAGATAGTAACATTCTCGTGTGCAATCAGATGATAGTGCAAATCAACACATTCACCCAGTCAACAAATACAGATTAGGAACCAACTGCTTGCCAAGCCTGTGCTGGGAGCTGGGACAGGGATAAACAGATTTGGGTCTGGCCTTGCCCCCATGAGCCATACTACCCGGGAGAATACATGACCGATTTGGGGGGAAAGGTAAAAAATAATATCACAGTTTAGAGAATTCATTGAGGACGAAGGTAACTGGAAAAGGCCTCTGAATTGCGAACAGGATTTGAGTTTGGTCTTCAACAAAGTCTGGTAAAATGCCACTTCGCGACTTAATTCCCAAACACAGCAATCAATACAAATGCATAGCATCATCTCATCAATTTCACACTGGTGTAGAAGACAGCCAATGAAACATGATTACACTTCCAAAATCTGCATTCCTCTTCACATCAAACTTAATAGCATTTTAAGCTTAGTATTCTTATTTCATTTACTGAAAGAACCAAGGCAAAAATAACCTCAAATTTGAAAACATTCCCTGCAAAGATTCCTATAGCACTGTGTTAAAAAGCCAAAGTCCTGCACCATGGTTAAAATGAAGGTGTTTTCCTTTCAATTCAAAACCTCAATTTTCAGACCTTAATATCTTAGGCTTTTCAATCACAGGAAGTTGGTTTACAGAGAGTAGTTACGGGGAAGCAGGAGACTGCTGATAGCATACTTCTGCAGTACAAACCACTGCCTGTCATCTTTAAAATGGTTAAGTAAGCAATCCAAAGAAAAAGATGTTGAGGGTTAAATTGCTAACTCAAACGAGACGAAAGACCTGGGCAGGTCAAACTGTATTTTCTTTCCATTTCCTTTAATACTAGCAGGTAGTGTAGGAAGCCCCGCTATTTCCTTCCCCATATGATGGTTCAGAGGAGCTTTCTCTAGTGTAATTCACATGGTATCAGGGATTATCTTTTTATCTGCAAACTAAACAAGATGAAATTATGTCAGCACAAGTCTCTGCAGACAAGATATGTCAAAAAGATAAATTACATAATTTATATTTGCATGCCTTTGCATTTTTAATATTGTTATATTCTTTGCATTTCTAATTATATTTGCATTTTAAGCATTGAATTCATTTTTAATTTCAGGGGTAAAATGATACAAGATAATTAGGAATGGATGGACATGGGACACTTTCAGATCCTTTTCTCTGCCACAGCAACAATCAAAGACTTGTTTCCTTCCCGTGATACCCCCCAGGGACCACAAAGACCAGTATAATAAAACTTAAGGCCTAGCTGATTATTAATATGGTACCTCTTGCTATTGTCCAAATTATCCTTTCCCTGCCGTGTTGGCAGATTATACACCTCGGCCCTTGCGACGCCTCCTGGTAGGGGGTAGAGCCCGCATCTCTGCCCCACCGTTAAGCCTGCGTGTGTCAGTGGACCAGGAACTTTTCAATATGCCGCCACCGCCTCTGTGCCCTTGCTCTCTGCGACAAGAGCGCCATGTCCCAGACAGGGGCTGCTCCTTCAGCCCAGATCCAGGAATGAGGGTACATGGGGAGAGGAATTACAGATGGCCTACAACACGGAGCAGAGCGGCAGCCAACTCACAGCCTTTATGTAATGAGAGAGAAATGGATGCTTATTTTGGAGACCACTAAAATTCTGAAATCATTACACGGAAAACCTGACTGATACAACGAGCAGTGGTGATTATTCTGTCATACTGTCATAGTATTTGTATACAGCGAAAGAAACAATAAGCAACATGAAAACGCAGCCTACATACAGAATGCAGTGGAAATGTACAAAACGCCACCTACGGAACATGCAGCCCACGGAGAAAATGTCTCAAACCATCTGTTAAGGGGTTAATATCCAAAATATATGAGGAACTCATACAATCCAAGAACAGAACAAACAAACAAACAATCCAATTGTGAAATGGGCAGAAGACTCAAATAGACCTTCTTTTAAAAGAAGACAGCCAAATGGTACATGAAAAGATGCGCAACATCACTAATCATCAGGGAAATGCACATCAAAACCACAGTGAGCTATGACCTCACACATGTTAAAATGGCTGTCATCAAGAAGACAAGAGATTGTAAGTGTTGGTGAGGGTGTGGAAGAAAGGGAACCCTTGTGCACTGTTGTTGGGAATATAAATTGGTGCAGCCACTGCGGAAAATAGTATGGAGGTTGCTCAAAAAAATCAAAAATAGAACTACTACATGATCCAGCAATCCTATTTCTGGGTATATTTCCAAAGGAAACGAAAGCAGGATATTAGATGTAGCTGGACTCCCCCGTGCATTGCAGCATTATTCACAATAGTCAAGACGTGGAAACAACCTGAGTATCCACTAATGGATGAATGAATAAAGAAAATGTGATACACACACACACACACACACACACACACACACACACACACACACAAAATATAATATTATTCAGCCATAAAGAAGAAGGAAACCCTGCCTCTTGTGACAATATTGACGGACCTTGAGAACATTATGCTAGGTGAAGTAAGTCAGAGAAAGACAAGTACTGTAGGATCTTACTTCCATGTGGAATCTAAAAATGCCAAACTCAGAAATAGAGAATAGAATGGTGGTTGCCAGGGGCAGGGGGAATGGGGAGATGTTGGTCAAAGGGTATAAACTTCTAGGGATGGAGGTGTTAACTAACGTGATTGTGGTACTCATTTTGTAATATATGTGTATCAAATCGTCACATTGTTCATATGAAACGTATATGCTGTAAGCCAATAATACCTCCATAAATCTGGGGGCAGGGAGAATGTGCTACGGAGTTATCTTCTTCCTCTAAGAGCACCCACAGAAATCAGTAATGTCTCCTCGGTGTGCACCCACTCCATACACACTTACTCTGAGGCACTAGCCCCATCTTTCATGTCTGTCTGTCAGCCTGTCATGTGGGCTCACGTTCCAAGTTGAAGGACCAGGACTAAGCTGAGTCAGTACACAAATTGTACAGGGCAGCACTGGAAAAAGTGATTTAAAAATACCCATGACTTAAGTGGCCCCATGACCACCTCTCAAGGCCGTCTCAATGTCATGACTCAAATTTTAAAATAGCACGTATTTCACATATCCTGCCTAATTGTTAGGAAAGACTGCACTTTAAAATCTTAAAACTCCTGGGGCGCCTGGGTGGCTCAGTCGGTTAAGCGTCTGCCTTCAGCTCAGGTCATGATCCCGGGGTCCTGGGATGCAGCCCTGCATCGGGCTCCCTGCTCAGTGGGGAGCCTGCTTCTCCCTCTCTCTCTGCCCCTCACCCCTGCTTATGCTTTCTCTCTCTCTCTCTCTCTCAAATAAATAAATAAAATAAAATCTTAAGCTCCTTTCCTCTAGCTTTAATCTACTTTATTTGGCCCCATGATCGTGTTCCCTTCTATCAACTTTCCCCTTCACAAGGCCATTTTTAGTCCTGCCTCTCTCCATACGGATGCTCTCAAGTCTTCTCAGGCAGTTCCTTCCCCTCTATAATGTCTATTTCAAGATTTGTGAGAGATTGACAACTCCTAGAAATACCACTCACCCATCTGCTTCCTTTCCCGTCTTTCATAGTGGGGCCTAAATTTTGCTCTCTGAAACACAGCTTCCTAAAGGCTGCATGACTATGACAAACCTGACATGCTTATAGCTAACTGACTGACTCTCATCTAGGTTTTGTGCGCCTGCCAATTTTAAGAAAAGTGCTGAAGTTGCTATGTGTGTGCATTTGTGTGTCTGTGCCTACACGAAAATGTGAACTACACTCCTCTCTTGGACGCTGAGGTAAGGGTAATTCTCTCTCCCTCCTTCCCCTCTTTTTCCTCTTCCTCTTCTCTTTCTCCTTCTTTTACTCCTCCTTCATCTTGCTCTTCTTATTCTTCTCCTCCACCTTTCCCTTCGTCTCCCTCTTCCACTGATTCAAACCTCGCCTCTAGTTACCATTCTACCCACACTTCCCCTGTTGCTTTTATCTTCTCTAACTTGTGGGAGGGGTTCCCTCTTTGTTCCCGTTCCAAGTGCTAGGAAGCCTGTCGCTGTCAACACTTAAAAGTTTTTTTATTTTCATTTGGAGTTTTCTTGTTTTTTTCCCCCAACTTTATGGAGGCATACCTGACAAATAAAATTGTATATGTTTAAGATATACAACACGATGTTTTGGTATGTGTAAACCTTGGGAAGTGATTGCCATAATCAAGCTAATTAACACATCCACTACCTCACATAGTTATGTCTTTTGGTGTAAGTGGTGAGAACACTTAAGATCAACTCTCTTAAACAATGTCAAGTTTATAATACAGTATTATTAATGACAGTCACCATTTAATGATACATTAAGTCTCCAGAATTTATTCATCCCACATAGCTGAACCTTTGTACCCTTTGGTCAATATCTCCTCATTGCCCCCTCCCCTTAGCCCCTGGTAACCACCATTCTTAAAATTTTGAGATTCCACATATAAATAAGTTCATAAAATATTTGTCTTTTTGCATCTGGCTTATTTCACTTAGCACAGTGTCCTTCAGGTTCATCCATGTTGTTACAAATGGCAAGACTTGCTTCTTTCACGTGGTTGAATAATGTTACATTGTATATATTTACACACTACATTTTTTCCCCATTCATTCATCAACAAACACTTAGGCTGTTCCCGTATCTTGGCTATTGTAAATGATGCTGCAGTGAACATCTCTTTGGGACAGTGATTTCATTTCCTTTGTATATATGCCCAGAAGTGGGATTGCTGGATCATACGGTAGGTCTAGTTTTAATTTTTTGAGGAACCTCCATAGCGTTTTCCATAGTGGTTGCACCAATTTACATTCCTACAAACACTGCAAGAGGGTTCCCTTCTCTCCACATCCTCGCCAATACTTGTTACCTCTTGTCTTTTTTTATGATAGTCAATAAATACTCTGCAGAATAAAACTTTGGGTAACTGATAAAAGGTATTTAAAAAAGAAAATTGGGGTGTATCCATATGCCAGGGCAACACCACATGTGACCAAACAAAAGAGTATTCTGGTTGCAAACCACAATTAACCTGGTCCGCTCGGAAGGGGCAGACAAAATAGGTACTCTTTATTATGATTATATCCTGAAGAAAAAAAAAATTTTTTATCAGAGTGTTAGTATCTGTATTAAAGTGTCTCTTTTTTCTGATTATACAGGATCTTCAAAAAAAAAAATCCAACATAGAGAAAGGGGAAGTCTTCTTATTTATAAGCCCAACCTCCACCTATAACCAATGGTAGCAACTTGGTAAAAAGCCTGCAGACTGACTTTCTAAACTTATCTAAATAGGTCTTTTTAACAAATAGTATTCAGTAACTTAGCAAAAAGTTGATGATTTCTGTGTTTGTTTATGAAGCAAGCTTACTTCTTATGAAGAAACAATGATATTTTGAACCACCAACAGCTCTTTTTCTTGATGTAGACAAATACTTTTTCACTGTGGTCTAAAAGATAAAGGAAATTCATGCTCTAGAGTCTGATCACCCCAGAGGGAAGTGATAAAAATCAAAGCCTTACAGGCCAATTGTGTAACAAATGGAATGGTCTGATGACGTACATTTGATAAAATAATAAAACCAAATTTTCAAAATCCACAATATTAAGAACCAAGGAAATTAATCTTCGGAGGGAAAAGGGAGGATTCTGAGCGGTTGGAACTCTACTTGGAGAAACCTGATGTTAAAAACTGAAGATTTCTGGGGTGCCTGGCTGGCTCAGTTGGTAGATCATATGACTTCTGATCTCAGGGTTATAAGTTCAAGACCCACTTTGGGTGTAGAGATTACTTAAAAAAAAATATATAACCTTAAAAAAAAAAAAATCTGGACTTCCTTCCCATCAAAACTACACCTAAGGAGGAGGGCAAGAAATAACAATGATTTTGAAGCTTTTGCAGAAGCAGAAATCCTACTCGTAAGCAGTTTTGAACAGAAGTTAAATCTTAATACAAGAAGTGAATATAGCAATGAGAAAGTGAAGTAAGATGACCATTTTCAGAATGGAAATATAAGACACTGCTCTCTTCTCCTATTTATAAGAACCTCATGTTTTCACAAACCTTACCATTCCATGGAGAGGGTTTGGTTTACTAGTTGTTCTGTACTTTAAATGCTTTTTTACTACATTGAAACTATTTTTCATCCTAAAGAAAAAGTAGCTGTCTTTTTAGGCCTGTTTTAGTCATTTTTAAAACATTAAATGTCAAATGATTGCTAAGATTTTTCTATAATTTTCCCAAACTTATGGTCTCCCAGAATTCCTTGGATATGTAATATGATCGTTAAGAAAACAGGTTATGGAATCAGAATGACTCCATTAAATCCCAGCCCTGCTAATTAATATAAACAATTAACTCATGCTCCTTGTGCCTAGCATGTTTTTTAACCTATTAAATTGATATAAAATAGTACATATTCCATAAAAGAGGATTTTTTTAAAGATTTTATTTATTTATTTTAGAGAGAGAATGAGAGATAGAGAGCACGAGAGGGAAGAGGGTCAGAGGGAGAAGCAGACTCCCTGCTGAGCAGGGAGCCCAATGTGGGACTCGATCCCGGGACTCCAGGATCATGACCTGAGCGGAAGGCAGTCGCTTAACCAACTGAGCCACCCAGGAGCCCCCATAAAAGAGGATTAAATGAGATACTGTCTATGCAATGTTAGAATAATGCCTGACACGATAAGCTAAAAATTCTTGAATTCCATGGAAATGTTTATTGGGTAAAAATTAACGTATTTCAGCTACGGGCAGAGTGTGCAAACACAGCATTGGAGATGCAATCAATTCTGTGGATTGAATGTTAAGAAAACACCTGCATTGTCAAACAAATGTTACATGGCATTGTGTTCTTTTCCTACTTCCCCAAGCAAGGTTAGAGCTCCCTCCTCAGGATTCCCTCAGCATTACAAACATGCTTTTATACAGAACTTTTAACTATAGAGTCCTCCGAGGCGAGGACTGTCTCAGTTATTAGCTCTGTAACCTCAGAGCCTGGTGCACTAACCTCTGAGGTTTAATAACCTCTCAATAAAGGTTCTTTGAGTGACTGGATTTCAATTACTTAAAGAAAGGTTAAGACTCACTTATAACAGAAATTTGTCAGAACAATCCCTGGCCAAACTTTGACTCATCCCAGGAGGAAGAGGGATGGTTCTGAGGAATGCTAAAATGGGTGTATTTAAAGTAAGGAAGGTTCATGAGCTATGGCCTCAGATTTTTACTCGACAGTAGTTTACTAAGTCCCTACTGTGTTGGAAGGCACAAGACACAAAAATATTTCCCTGTCCTAGGAGAGCTTATATTTGAGTAGAGAGGATAATATTTTTACATAGGAGTGCCTGGATGGTTCAGTCGGTTAAGTGGCAGACTCTTGATTTCGGCTCAGGTCATGATCTCCAGGTCATGAGATCGAGTCCCGTGACCAGCTCTGCACTGGACGTGGAGCCTGCTTAAGATTCTCTTTCTCCCTCTGCCCCTCCCTCTGGCTCATGGTAACTCTCTCTCTCAAAAAAAAAAAAAAAAAAACAAACATAAATCACTAAAAGTAGCATATGATAAATTCAGTATAATGAAGTTTCTTTTGAAAAGGATGGATTTCCAACTAGTATGGAAAGGTTGTACATCTGAAGGAAAGAGGTATTTAGGCTGGTTGTTGAAGGTAGGTAGGCATTCAGTGCTGAAGGTCAATGGGTAAGAAAGAAGATGGGAAATAACATGGCAGAAGAAGCAGGAAGGGGAGAACTGCGGGTCGATGAGAATGTGAGATAAGTTTAGAAAAATTCTAACTTCTCAACTGTGCTTGTAATGTTTGTTGAATGAATGAGGGAGGAAAGGCAGGTTCAGGGTATACTGTCGAGGAAATTGAATGCCAGCTTTGACTGTGTCCAGTGATTTAAGAAGATACATATGGTGTAGTGTGGAATGGTTTGGAAGGTAGGAAGGCATCTAATGTGAAAGCTCAAGTTGAGAAAATTAGTGCCAAAGCAAGGAATTAAAAGGAAGAAAGAGAGATGAGAATCATCTGTGAGGTCAAATTACTAAATCTTGGCAATTGACTGGATATGAGAAATCAGTGGAGAGGAGGCAAAGACGAATTTTCGTCATTAGACAGTCAACCTTTGGCCAGAAGATGAAGTATTCCCTCCCTGTGACTCACACATTACCAGAAGCTTTTGATTTCCTGGAATTTTTTATGAGATTTCTAAGTGTCTCAAGAATAAAACCACAATTTTTACCATTTTGTTCATGTTGTAGTATCTCTATGACAGTTTTTGAAGCAGAGACTTTCTTTTCCAACTCCTGATGTGAATTGGACCCAATGTGACCATTTCTGACTAATTGGTCTGCAAGTCTGTTACCTCAGGACAATCTGTTGCCTAGATGGCAATGAATGAACAGTTGGTTGAATAGTTTTTCGATACATAGAAAACTCTGGATATATTCATACTAGTAAAAAAACTAGTTGTACCAGTTCATCATACTGATTACAGGTTTTCCAGTGTTTAGTCCATGTGCATACTACTCATTGTGCCCCCTGGAAGTGGATTCTGACACATAGCCACTGAGAGATTTCTTGGCTAATTCACATAGCCTAAAGCCATGTCTCTGGGTTAGACTTCTCTCCTTAGCTATTCTCTTCTAGATCCAGATACCTATTTAAAAAAATCTCCACCTAGGGCGCCTGGGTGGCTCAGATGGTTAAGCGTCTGCCTTCGGCTCAGGTCATGATCCCAGGGTCCTGGGATCGAGTCCCACATCGGGCTCCCTGCTTGGCAGGGAGCTTCTCCCTCTGTTTCTCTCTCTCTCTCTCTCTCTCTCTCTCCCCCCCCATCTCTCATGAATAAATAAATAAAATCTTTAAAAAAAAAATCTCCACCTAGATGTCCCACAGCCATCTCAAATTCAGCATGTCCAGAAGCTAAATGATTATCCTTTACCCCAAACCTATTTATTTTCTTGTATCCTTTGGCACTTAAAGACTCAGAGCCATGCTTCACCTCTCTCCCCCTCCTTCTCTATATTCAGTCCATCAGGAAGCCAATAAACCCTATACCTGGACCCTCCTCTTTAATCTTATCTTACTGTCTGTGCTCCTCAGCTACGACTGAAGTCCAGAACCGAAGTCCTATCGTAGGACTTCTGCAGTAGCTACAAAAAAGTTTCTCACCCTCCACTCTGCCTCCTTGAATCCATTTACTATATTACGAACAGAGTTATTTCTCTAAAATGGACATTTGAAAGTGTAAGATTTTGCTTGAAACTTCTCAATGGCTTCTAATTTCCAAACAAATAAAGCAGTAAAGTCCAAACTCTTAAATCTCGTCTTCCGTGCAGCACTTACCACATTGCTTTGTGACTGGTGGCTCCTTTGTCTGAATCTTCTAACATATTAAAAGCTACTAAATGTTTGTGGGATGAGAAAGTGAAACAGTACTTGGTATAGTTTTATATTATTTAATTCTCGCAAGAACCCTGTCAGATAAATTTTGTTCTTCCTATTCCCTGGAGGAAGAAAGTAAGACTCAAAGAGGATATTTACACTGTTGAAGTAGCACGGAGAGTAACTGACAGAGTCTGGCTTGAAGAGTAAGTCTATGCAACCCCAAAACACTACAGCTCACCACATATTGCCCTTTATTTGTATTTGTTATCTTCTGATTTTTGTAGCTGCCCTAAGTAAACCTAAAATACACCTTTCATTACCATTTGTATGTGTGCATATATGCGCGTATCATTAGATTATGAACTCCTGAAATTCAAAAGCCATTTACTTCCACATCCCCAGGACCTAGCATAATACATTTTATACATGTCTTTAGTTGGTTCTTAATGAATGATTTATGAAAGTTAATCAAATAATGCAATGGTGAAGATGATTTTGTTATTTTAGGAAATAATAAACCTTAAACCAATTATAAAACATAAAGTAATTTTTAAAGTACCATGTAAGTACCATTATAGATGAGATAAACAGTATATAAAGAAAAAATATTTGCTGTATGCATTTACTATTTGTAGCTCATGAATTTTAACTACTGAAGGAGACAATATGTCTCTAAAAGCTTGGTATAAGTAATAGGCCAATGTTCTCAGGGCAAAATTTTCCAGTTATATTATTAATAGGATTTCACTTTGCTTTGGTTTCAGATCGTCCTTGGCCAATGTCATTATTCAGTCTTTCATTCTGAATTCTCTGTACAGAAAAATTTCTTTGGGATCATAACAGCTACCAATAATGGAAACTTCCAGGTCAAGTGAAATAGTAAGTTCTAAGGGAAAATATCTCTTAAGAGGCCTCCAGCTTTTGATCAGGTGACCTTAATTCTATATTGATCAAATATATCTGATTGTAATGAGTTCTAGAAGCCATATTTTCATGATAAAATCTTTAAGAATAAAGAAAAACAGAAATAAAGAAAAACGGACGGCAAAGGTATCTTCAAGGGAACTGACTTATCCAAGAAAAGATTAGAGAAGTTGGATGTATATAGTCTGGTGATAAGAGTTAGGAGAAATATTTGCAAATATGTGGTGTTTGTTGAATGTGCAGAATTACCAACCTCTTCCTCTAGAAATGTGCCCTATTCCTCTCCTTTTTCCACATAGGTGAAACAGCCATGTTCCTATGTGACACAACCCTCAAAACACAGTAGATATGTGGCTCAGTCAGTTAAGCGTCCAACTCTTTTTTTTTTTTTTTTTAAAGAAGTGGGTAAAGAAGTAGAGGGACAGGGAGAGAGAATCTTAAGCAGGCTCCATGCCCCGTGCAGAGACTGATGCCGGGCTCGACCTCACAGCCTTGAGATCATGTCCTGAGCCAAAATCAAGAGCCAGGTGCTTAACCGACTGAACCACTCAGGCTCCCCAAGCATCTGACTCTTGATCTCAGCTGGGGTCTTGATCTCAGGATCATGAATTCATTCCCTGTGGTTGGGCTCCATGCTGCGTGTGGAGCCTACTTAAAAAAAAAATGGTAGATTTGTTCAGGGGTAGAACTTGATCCAACCACAGAAATCACTGTCCTATCCAGGAATTATGGGAGAAAGAGAGAGAGAGAGCAAGCATGAGAGGGGCACAGGTTAAAGCATAGACGAGAGACATGGAGAGAATCTTGGTGCTTTTGAGTCTCTGATTCCAGATCATTTCTGAAGCCTAACTCATTTGTGCATTTCTGTTCTTAGTTCCCATAGGAAAACTCTGCGTCCTTCTTATATTCCCCCTTTTTGCTTCGGCTAGTTAAAGTTGGGTTTTGGCTATATACAAATAAAAAAGTCCACATTAATACAGTTGTGACATGGAAAAGAAATTGGACATTCTTCCTGTTTCCATAGAGAGATAAAACAAGGACCAATGTGTTGAAGTTATGAAAAGGCAGATATCAGTGAAAATACATGGAAAAACTTTATAATAGTTAGAAGAATCTCTAAGTGTGTTGCTGAATGAGCTTTCTGTCCCTGGAAGCATTAAAGAAGAGGCTGGATCTTGATCTGATACAGATATAGTAGAAAAGATTTCTGATTCCCAGGAAATTGGATGAGATAACCTGTTAAACTCTTCCCAACTGTGATATTCCATGAGGTCTTATGAAAATAAATCATCAGTCATCTTGAAGTCCCCTGGTACCTACCTCAAATATGTAACTATGTTCTGTCACGTGCTACTATCCCAATGTCCCGGCCCCTATCTCCAGTAGTTGAGCTCTATTCTTTTTTTTTTTAAAAGATTTTATTTATTTATTTGAGAGAGAGAGAATGAGAGACAGAGAGCACGAGAGGGAAGAGGGTCAGAGGGAGAAGCAGACTCCCCGCCGAGCAGGGAGCCCAATGTGGGACTCGATCCCAGGACTCCAGGATCATGACCTAAGCCGAAGGCAGTCGCTTAATCAACTGAGCCACCCAGGCGCCCCTGAGCTCTATTCTGTAACCATTCTAAAAGCTTGGTGCTTGGCTGAAGGGATGTAGCAATGATAAATGTCAAGGTGGTTAAGGGACCTAGAAAGGAATTGCTAACATGATACTGGGAGACTAGTCTTACAGAGGATGGTACAGGAATTAGCCAAGAAAGGAGCTGTACATGAATGAAAAGGATGGAGGAATCACAACCTGGAGATGGCTGCAAGGATCTGTCAGTAAACCTAATATTCCCAGCATGTAGGTACTGTCTGGCTCATAAAAGAAGCTCAGTAAAGTCACTGAGTAAATAGATGGATGGATAGATGGATAGATGGATGGATGGACGGATGGATGGATGGATGGATCAATGGATGGATGGATGAATGGATGGATAGTTGGATGGATGATTGGATGGATAGGTAGATGGATGAATGGATGGATAGATGGGTAGATGATTGGATAGATGATTGGATGGATGGGTGGATGAGTAAGTGAATGACCAGATAAAGCAGTCAAGAAATTTAGGCAAGAAAATATGTGAGGAACATGAGTATAGAAATTAGAGTTAACTTACAGAGCTCAGCATAATCAGTTGAAAAACCACCTCATTTTTTTTCAAGATTTATTTATTTATTTGAGAGAGCAAGAGTGAGGGGGAGGGGCAGACGGAGAGGGAAAGAGAATCTCAAGCCAACTCCACATGAGCGCAGAGCCCAACTTGGGGCTCAATCCCACAACCCGGAGATCAAGGGTCAGAGGCCTAACTGACTGCACCACCCGGGTGCCCCGAGAAACCACCTCTTTAAAGCTGAATTGTGTGCATTGGGTCTAATTTGCAATTTCAAGGTTCCATTCACTTGGTTTCAGAAGTAATTGCTAAGTTTAACCACTAGCAGAGAGCCTTTACTGGCTTTCCAGATTCCAGATATATAAACCAAAGTATTCCCATCACAGCCACGATCACAGATTCTTCCTCCTCACAGCTCAGACTCACTCCCTCAAAGCATCAGACTCAAATTAACCAGTGTTACTTCTCTGTCCTTCAATCTAAAGCAAATTTTAAGTGAGGGAGTAATCTTTGAACAAAACAAGAGGTTTGAAAACAATTTTGATGGTTGGAAATAAATTAAGGTGCTTAAAGTGCCCATTAAAGTCAGTGAAGAGCTTGAGTCATGCTGGCAACAATATAGAAATCAGGCACTTTGGAATCTGAAAACTCTTGAGTTACATAAGTGACCTGAGAGTACTGGGAAGAGCAGCCTCCGAGTGCCTTGTTCAAATCCCTAACCGGAGCTCAGGTGCTCTGAAGATTGGACGATAACAAGCTGCTCCTTTTCCCAACACCCCTTTTACCCTTCACATGTTCAAGCTCTGTTTAAGGGATTAGATTTTTTTCTCTCTTTCTGCATTCAAACCCTTGTCTTTCACCTGCCCCATTTCTTACCCGGAAGAGTAGGTGCTCTGAATTCCATTTTAACCATGTGCACCACGCAATGAAGGCCAAGGACAATAGGGTAGAATAATTCCTCCAACCATGGACAGCAGCATGCTAATCCTAGAGGCCAAGCCTACCACATACTAATTATGCTTCCTACTTATTTCTTCCTTAATTTTTTTCCTGATAGTCCATTCATGTGATTTTTAAGTATTATGCCAAGTCTTAGGCTAATCACGAAAAATATTAGCTCCATTATTATTGTGAAGGGTGGTTGTTGGGGTGGAAGGGTGGTATTTTGTTTTGTTGGATCTAGTTCACAAAAGGAATTATATTCAAAAGTCATAAAAAAAGGGAACCCACATCTCTCACTTTTGCTCTTGGTGCTAGGAAAAGTTTAACTCACACACTCCGTTAGAGCATCAACTGCGTAATACCTGTTTGTACCACCAACATGAACCGTCTTGACTCGGGGAAGGACGAATTTTTTTTTTTTTTTATTATTTTAAAAGCTCCTTATGTGGCTATGTAAGTGTCTCTGTCTCAGTCCTAGATTAGCCCGACTCTGATTATTTCCATGTAATACTACATCATTTTTTTTTCCATCCACTTTACCAGGTGGTAATTTATTTATTAATACATAACCAATTCTGTGTCAAAATTAAAGTGAGAACTTTTTCAAATATGGATTTCCAGATTATTACCACATGCTCTGACATGTACATGAGATCCTGTATCATAAGGTGAAACTCACTAATACTGAACACAGTAACTCAAAAATCTCAGTGGCTTCACATAGTTAAATTTATTTCTAACTCAAGTCCAGTTGGTGACCGAGGTAGAGAGAAAGAAGGATGTTCGGCTCCACACAGTCATCCAGGACCTCCACTTCTTGCTCCACTATCCCTTGATACTTTGGGCTGTCCTGCTGCATCTTGGCTTCGTCCACCAGATGGAGGAAGAGAAGAACATGGAGGTTGCACAGGAGGCTTTTATGGACCAGACCTGGAAGGGGTGTTCTCACTTCTGCCCACAAGCCATTTCCTAGAGCCCCGTAAATGGCCTCAGCTCATACAAGGAAGGCTGGGATATGTCATAGCTGTGTGCCCAGGAGGAAAGGAAAATGGGATTGGAAAAAAGCAGCCAGTCTTTGGCACATCTAGTCGCTGAAGAATAATGGCCATCCAATTCTTATTCAACATTTATTGATCACATACTCTGTAGCAGTCACTGCACCAAGTACTTTACATTCATTACTTCATTAATTCTCTCAAAATACCTAAGAACTAAGTCTCATTATTATTATTATCTTAGAAATGAAGATTCTGAGGCTTAGGAGTTAAGTATTTAATCAAAGTCCCACCATTATCCAAGATGGGATTGGAGTCCAGACAGTGTTTCCGGAGTAGTATTCTGCATCCACAGTCAAGACAGCTGTGTCTTCAGCCACCTGCCCTCCAGCCCTCCTCTACAGAGATCCACATTTCAGCCCCATGACAACAGCGTCAGTCACCTCCTGGGCCACCTTTTCCCCATCTGCTCTTGCTCTTGCTGACCAATTTAGCTGAACTGACTAGACCCTGTTTCACAACAAAAGACAAGCACAGGTTTTTAGTGTGAACGGCCCCTCTCTAAACGTGCTCAGAAGCTCAGGTGGTCCTGCTCGGCTTCACAGAGCAGGTATGATACATAGATAGATAGAGAGCCTGTGATTTAAATTGAGGGAAAAAGTGGTTCAGAGCAATTAGGAAACCGCAGACATCATCCTCCATAGATGCATCCTATTTCCTCCCTCCTGGATGCCCTTCTGCAGAGAATACATACATCTTCTGCACATCTGGTGGTCAGAGATCAAAGTGCTCTCTATTTTCTATATTCTTTCTCCCTCTCTCCTCTTCCCTCTCCCCACCTGCCCAATACACACACACACACACACACACACACACACACACACACACACACACCCAAAGACCACAAACAAAAACAAATAAACACTCCCTCTGGGGCTGGAGAAAAGATCTGCAGTATGTTTTCATCCTCCAAATTTCCAAGGCCCAAACCACATACATATGGATTACGTAGGTGCAAACATGAAAAGTAATAGAGAAGGTGATCGAATGATATTAATGCTAACTGCAATGACCTACGTCCTCTGGAATGGTTCTTAAAATATTGCAAATAGTGTGGAACCAAGGCTGAACAACAGAAATTAGAGAGGAAAGGGAAAAGGTGGTTGCAGCTTTGAACTAATTCTCTGGCTTCACATCCTCCTCCAAATAAAGACAGTGGAGCCTGAGGCCATACGATTTCAAACCAGTTAAGTGAGCCTGGAGCGTCCTCCCAGGAGCACTGAAATTCACAGCAGGCTCAAGAGAGATCTTTAATGAATGCAGTTTTTGGACTCAAATGCAAAAGGTGAACTCACATAGGCTTCTTTAAACCTTAAGCTGTTAAACAGGCAAGAACAAAAGCTCACCAAAAGCCTCTTTCAAACTGTTCTCAGCGGCAAAACATTTTTTTCCCCCAGACAAACCTGCTTTTGGAGTAATAGCCAAGGCTTCTCTGTGTAAACTCGAGACATGGTTTTTAGAAGCTGCATGTTGTTGTGGAAAAACACTAGTCTCCTACAGTAGGTTTTCTTGTGTGGTTCTCTGTACACCATTAAAGACAAAATGCACAGGGCTCCTAAAGCAGACTTTTAGATGGATGTATTGCAGGAGGAAACCATCATAACTGATTTAAGGAAACAACACCCTAATAAGGAATTAGATAACATGATGCACTGAAGGGAGGAGAGAGAAAGAGAAGATAAACCTTCAGCAGACTAGTTCTTTAGTAGAGATACACACCCCGGGAGGCTAAACCACGGCCACGGAAAAACCGAACGGATTTTTTTTCCACAAGGATGGTCAAAATGTAAAATAAGCCACCTCTAACGGGCTTCTGATGTGTACGCTCTGCTCTCCCCGCGCCAAAAGCCGTTAATCCTAAGACCCTCCCCCCTCCCCCACCCCCACCCCGGGCCCGCAGGTGCAGTGGTTAAGGACCCTGGCGGGAATCCACAGGTCTGAGTCAGAATCTCAGCTCAGCCACTCACCAGCCAACTGACCTTGGGCAAGTCACTTTACCTCGGCGTCCCCATCTGCAAAATGGGGATAAAGACAGTACCTAAATCACAAGTCAGCTGTAGCAAAAGAGATGTTTGTGTGTCTTGTGTGTGCCCCGACTTCTTAGCCAATGGAATTCAGCAGCAAAAACTTAAAGGCAAATGGCGTGAAACAGCACGGGCCAGACTAGAACATACTTGCTGTGTTGAAGTCAGCCCAGGGTGCCAGGGAGCAGGGACTTCTAGACACCACTGAGAACCGCAGTTTGGTGAGGATTAAGAGGTAACTGCAGCCGTTGACAGTTTGGATCTTGTTTATATGCGATTCCAGTGTCTAGAATGTGGTAGAAATACTCAGTGCATGGAGAATGCATGTGTGAATGTATGCATGCAGGAACATCATTATCTTACAAATGTTCCACTAAATCTTGCTCAGCTTGCAATAAGCCTTTCTCTGACCAGTCTGCTAACGGCCGAGACGCGGCATGTCCATCTGCTGTGGTCATGCAGGGCCTATGGGAATGGTCACAATGTATCTGGCATCTTGGAGCTGTTCCATACATTCTCCAGAATAGCAAAAAGCGTCTATTTGAAGAAAAATGTATTGTCTAATAAATACCCAATACATTTTTTACATGAATAAATGAAGATAACAAACCTGATTTAATTAGTATCTGTGCATCTAACCTTCTCTCCCCAGCCTCCTTTGCCCCCCAGCTAGCTGAGGACGCTTTTCTCATTATATCCTGCAGCTAAGGGATCTGCTGAGTTGAGCTGAAAACAGGCGGCCTTTGCCGCGGCCCCCTCCTCTGCCAGCCACAGGCCAACAGAAATTCTCTGCAAAAAAACGGAGGGCTGCAATGCAGTATTTTCTTCTGGAACTTTGAAGCCACATTAACGATTTCAGACATACAATGAAAGCGTATTTGTTGTCAGTGTTCAAACGCAATTTAAATGGTCCTTGTTAAAGGAGGCAGATGAATTATTGCCAGTTCAGTAGCACTTTTTTGAGCTGGCCGATCATAATGGTGTTTTGCTGAACTAAATTATTTTAGGTCCCCTTGAAAATTATGTCTCTCTTCCCCAGAAAGAGTCTGCTGTTGATAACTGTAACCCTTTAGTACCGTTGCAGGGACGAAAGCTGGAGAAGCTGTCCACTAAAAACAACCAGCCCCGAACCTTCCAGACCCAGAAAAAGAAAACTAATAAAGGACCAGCAGGGAAGTCGTAGCAAAACAATGGCAAATTGCAAGCTACCTCTCCCTGCTAAAGGTCATTTTTCTTACTGCTACTGATGCTAATCGCAGGGATTGGGATTTCTCACCGGAGACTTGTATTATTCTGCGCAACATTACTCCTGAGTCCTATCTCGCTTCTGCACATTGTGGAGTCCAGGGAATGCATTCCTGTCTCACACTCCAGCACATTCTTCTTCCTCTTTCTTGCCTGTGCTCTCAGAGGCTGGCCACTCAATTCTCTGGTCTCAATATAACAAAAATCCGTCAACACCCACTAACAAAATACACCCCCATCCCAATTCCAAAGTCCAATTTAATCTTAGAAATCAGAAGAGAGTTCTGGCTTGGGAGAAGACCTGCAGGATCAGAGCTCAGTGTCCCCAGTGGAGCATGAGAGTGCAAGGGAGGGAAAAGCCAGCTGTCCTTACCCACTCTTTCCATTTAGGAAATGGTTCTGGTTTGCTATGGAAAATGGAGTTTGGTTCTGCACCTTGGAAGGTTGATATTCAGAACCAGTGTAAGATTCCATTAACCCACCTAGCCCTCAGTAAGATAGAGAGCCAGCTATAGGAACTTGGCTTTATAAATATGGAAATGAAACACTAACAGGTTAAGAAACATGGCCAGATTAATGCCAGAAACAACATTGAGCGCACGCATGCGTGCATGCGTGTGTGTGTGTGTGTGTGTGTGTGTGTGTGTGTGAGACAGAGAGACAGAAAGACGGACAGAGAGATTTAGATCTACTGTTCTGTTATTTTTCCTTTTACCCTAGATGATTTATTTTCTCTTTCCTTCTTTTCCTTGCCTTTTTATTTAAACATGTATTTTTGGCTCCATCCCTTTGAATTTTATAGATTTACATACACATACATATAACAACTTTGGCTAAGACCTTTGACTCGAATCAACATCTGCCCATTTCCAGGAATTCATGCAATCTTATCAGAGTGAGGATGAGTTAAAATGTCTCCCAGAGATGGTTGGCCTTTGTTTTCTTCCTTTCCAGCTAACTTTGTTTCCCCTCTCCTGTCATCTCATAACTGGTAAAACCCAGGATGGCTCGTCATCAAATCATTAAGCCCAGTCTATGAAATTGCCACTTGGTTAGCTAACATTATCCTGCACTCAGGGGTGAAAATGTTGAATCTTTAATTAACCTGTGCCTTTTCTGCAATCAGCTAGACTCTTTCATTCCTGCATGTTAGATTCTAACTCCTCTTCCCATAACTAATATCTAAAGAGAGGATTTTCACAAAAACCAAAGATCTTCCTAACTAAGCTCTCTGCTCTCTTTTCGTGAAATTGCTTCTGCCGTGGGAGACTTTGCATGTCCTTCCCATTTACTGTACCTGAATTAATTCACTGATGCCCTGCGAGAGCAGCCATATAAGGGTGGGAGACAGAAGGAATATAGCCCTTCACCCAGGGCACCCTTGAAATGCAGTGAGGCCTCCAACTAACTACACTGTAATAATATTGGCAAGTTTATACGGTTCTTTTATGAGCAAGGTAATGACAATCTGAAATGGTCATCTTGACTTCTTCCCTGTCCCTCAATTCTTTAAAACTATTATTATGAGGCAAAAGACATGCAATATCCTATTCTGGGGGGCCTGTAGATCATTTGTAGGGAGATCATAACAGAGTTCTGAGAGAAGCAGCCCTGGCCGTCCCCATACAGTGGTGGCGGAGCCCGTGGGGGGATCATGAAGCACATTCTCCCCACCTGCCACACGGATGACGGGACCCGTGCCCGCTGCGCCGTGCGTTAAGGCTCCTTTGCCTGGTGACCCCACTCTTCCGTTGCCTTGGCTAAGCTCTGACACTGCTTTGTAGCACATGTACTCCTGACTGCACATGAGAATTACTCAACAGAGCCAGATCTCTGGCCCCAGGAGGTTCTCACTGAATACAGGGTTTTTGTCTGCCTCGCAAAGCATATGAACTACACAAATGACATATTCTGATTTCCCGTCAAGATCCAGGTTGAAGTTTCCTATCCCGCCGTCAGCGGTACTCTCCCTGTTAAAGGTTGTGTTCTGGCATGTGGGTAGCTGGTTCGATGCTGTGACTACGTCATGTTTGTGCCCATAACCTTGAACGGGTTTCTCTCTCCCCACGCCCTTCCAGCCATTTTGGCCAAAGAGGAGAGGGCAGGGCAAGTGCACATCAAGAAGATGGGCTGTATGGGAAGTTCTTTCCAAAGAAGAAAGGGTTGGGGAATCCCGGCCTTTCTTGCCCACATGAATATCTTCAACGAGAGAAGAGGGTAAAGTTGAGAAATCAAATACGAGCATTCACACTTTCCCCTTCTTGAGACGGAACACCAAATGGAGACAAAATAGAAGCATCCAGATTGTTAGCAAAAGCCACAGAACGCTGCGGGAGGCGATAGTACCCCGACCTGCATAGCTGCGTGTCGTGGGCAGGGCTGGGGCCCAAAAGACTCTGCAGCCCGGCCAGCCTAGTGCAGAAGCCACGTGGCAGCCCAGAGGTAGGACGGTGCCATGAGCTGCTGGCAGCGCTCCGCGCTCCTCACAGCCTGTCCTGTTCCTGCAAAAGCCCACGTCTCCGTTTGTCTTGACTAAGGGTGGGTACTGCGGAGTTACTGAAACTGCTGGGGAAACAGCAGAGGACTGAGAATAAGATAAAACAGCTTCAACATGTGGCAATTTCAAGACCAGGAAAAGCAATTAGGATCATAGTCCCTAGTAGTGAATGCCAGACCAGAGAGAAGGCCCGCCGGGCAGTCAGCAAGGTTCCTTAGGAAAGCTAAAGGATCAGGCCCTCCTCACCTCCCCCTGCGGCTGCAAGATCCTACGCATCCTATAAACTCGGACGCCACCTTAGCAAGGAACAGGGAGAGGAAGTGAAATATAAAAGTTCAGCATCTACTCAAAGATAGGAGCCATCCAAAAGAGACTACTTTAAACCAAAGGGACAGAGTTGTCCTTAATCAGAGAGCTTAACTCCCCCACTGTCTAGACAGATTAATGTTTGGAGGGAAGGGTAAGGATTGGAAGCTAAATTGTGAATACAATTATTTAATAAACAAACAAAACCTAAAAAATTCTATTGTTGTATATAAGAAAATCTTGCTGCTGGGGAGCCTAGGTGGCTCAGTCCGTTAAGCATCTGAGTTCGCTCAGCCAGGAATCGAGTCCTTGGTTGAGCCCCCACACAGGGCTCAGTGCTCAGTGGGGAGTCTGCTTGTCTCTCTGCCCCTCCCCCAGCTTGCACTCGCGCATGCGCACATTCTCTCTCTCTCAAGTAAAGAGTCTTTAAAAAAAAACAGAAAGAAAAAGAAAATCTTGCTCCTGAGTATAGGGAGACACATACAAAAATATTCATAATAGAATTATTTGTTATTGAAAACAAAAACAAAAAATTTAGAAGGACCCAAATACCTTTCAACAGAAGAATCAGTAAATAAATTGGGACAACATCACACAATGAGATACCATAAAAGAAACTTGTGTGTGTCAGTA
This sequence comes from Eumetopias jubatus, assembly GCF_037043125.1. Lineage (NCBI taxonomy): Eukaryota > Metazoa > Chordata > Mammalia > Carnivora > Otariidae > Eumetopias > Eumetopias jubatus. The sequence continues at coordinate 175,429,943 of NW_028274810.1, forward strand.
TGGATAAATATTAGGTCACAAACATAATATCAAGCAGGTAATGAATGTTGCAAAAGGATACATATACGTAATACATTCTTTATATAAAGCTTAAAAACATGCAAAGTTATTGGCTTAACCTAATAATAATTGCAAACATTTACTATGGAGCTTCCTTTCACCAGGTACTGTTCTAAGTATTTTACATATACTAAATGAGTTACTCTTATCCCCACTTTACAGTTGGGAAAACTAAGGTGTATATATAAAAAAGTTAAATAACTTTTACACTGCTTAGCTAGTATACAGGGGCCCCGAGTTCATATTTAGGCATTTCTATTCCAGAGTGTATGCAGTTAACCACGATACTTGACTGTCTCTCATATTCTATAAATATGAAGTAAAAATATAAAGAAATACATGGAATGATAAAGTCAAAATTCAGAATAAGTGTTTACCTATGAGGACAGGGAGAACAATGCAAGAGGGCCAAGTACACTGGCCAGGGAAAAGGGAAGCTTTAATTTTTTAGGATCAGTGATATTCATTATCTTACCACTTAGACCTTTATTTCAGTATATCTGGTCTATTTCGCTATAAATTGTTAGTTAGCTATATTTTCTTTGCATACCTAAGTATAATGTGAGTCAACATGTTATTATACTGATGTAAACTACAGACTCTGGGTGATAATAATGTATCAATATAGTTCATCAGTTATAACACCTGTACCACTCCGGTGGGGTTATTGATAATGGAGGAGGCCGTGCATATGTGAGGCAGGGCATATAAGGGAAATCTCTACCTTCCACTCGATTTTCCTGTAAACCTGAAAATGTTCTAAAAAATTAAGTCTATTTTAAAAAATTGTGTTACATATAGCAACATCATCTGGGATACTACTGGCTTATGAATTGGGGTGCAAATGAGGTGACAATGTTGGCAGCTATTGAGCATCAGTTAAGATGAGTCTAGACAACTATGAGAATGGTACTCAGGGATTTAAATGAAACTGTCCTTCATTCACCTTCAGTGACTATAGAGAGGAGAGGACAGAGTCAGAGACAGGCCTGAGTGATCTCATCAACACTCTCCAGAGGGCCAGGGCGGGGGGGTGGGGGGTGGGGGGGGTGCTGGTGGTAGGGAGTAGGGTGGGGGTGGGGAGACCCTGGGGGACTAGTGCATAAAGGGTGGCCTGGAAGAGAATCAGCTCTAGGAACTGTCTGAGAGTATGGGCACTGTATTATCCAGGGACTAATAAGCCTCCTGACCTTTTGTGGATAAGGAAAAGGAAAATTAGTGATTTTTCAGCCTTGGAAACCCTGCCAGGAGTTTTTCCATCCCAATGTATAGATGAATCTCAATCCTGCCCCAGCCTTCACTTTGATTCAAAAAGGTTTTTGTTTTGTTTTTCTTTAATGTTCTAAGAAATTATAGTAGCCACCCTTCCCATGGCAAAGTATTTCCACTAAGGTATGCATTGCTCCCCACAGCCTGCTCCTTCACCTCTGGAAGTAAGCCAAAGCTCTTGACTTCAAGGTTTGCACAGTGTCTGCTTACAAGCTGAAGAATGCAGACAAAATGAATTTGAAAAAAGGAATGAAAGAAGCAGATCATTGTACTGGCATTGTAAATTTTTTTAACATTATATTTCGTACTTTATAATAAATGGTTTGGGGGTCCCATCCAAACACATAAAACTTTTTTTTCTCTTGGCAAATGGGCATAACTCCCAGTTTCTGCCTTCTCTGAATCCACAGACATGTAGGAGAGCTAAGGTTCCCATTCTTTCTCATGTTTCTGGATTTGCTATGCTCCTAACTGCCTTCTTTGGATCAGGACAGAAGAGAAAGACACAAAAAAGAAGAAAAAGAGAGAGAATACAGGAAAGGAAAAGTATTATAGAATAATAACATCAGTAAAAGAGGATAGATTGGTTACATGGTCTCCATACTGGGCACTGACAAGGAAACCAGGGCTTTGTGTCCTACAAATGTAATTGTATTTACAATTTTCCCAGATAATTAAGAATTGCTCTCAAAACTAATTTACTAACAGTATCAAAAAAGTTTTTAATAAGTTTTTTATTTTAACTCCAGTATAGTTGACATACAGTGTTCTATTCGTTTCAGGTGTACAATATAGTGATTCAACACTTCCATGCATCACCCAGTGCTCATCGCAACAAGTGCGCTCCTTCATCCCCATCACCTATGTCCCCCATCCCCCCACCCACCTCCCCTCTGGTGACCACCAGTGTGTTCTCTAGGGTTAAGAGTCTGTTTCTTGGTTTCTCTCTCACTCTCTTTTCCTTTGCTCGTTTGTTTTGTTTCTTAAATTCCACATGTGAGGGAAATCATATGGCGTTTGTCTTACTCTAACTGACTTGAATAAGATTCTTTAAGATGAGAAGAGGTGTAGAAATGAAGAAATAAAAAGATCTGAACTCAGAAACAGCTAGGTCCCTAAAGAGTGGAAGACAGGGTCTCCCAAGAAGGACACTACCCTGTGTACACAACACACTTCAGGGCCTTATAATAACTAAGAAGAATCATTGTATGTGTACCTAAAAAGCCTACACAATAAGCTTGGGAGCCTTGGCAAAGATCTTCATGACTCAGCAAGAGGGAAGTGGGCGCATAAGCCTTCAGACCATGACAGGCAGGGCCTTGTCAGAGACAAAGGTAAGTAGCAACAAGGAAAAGTAGAACTGAAATTAGGCTTCTTCCCAATTGTTCTCGACCAGTGGTTCTCAATCAAGGGTGATGAGCCCTCAGTGGGATATTTGTTGATGCCTGGAGGCATTTCAGTTGTCCCAGTTGAAGCAGGGAATGGGAAGTTGGGAAATAGTTCTACTTTTCTCAGAGAAGCACCCAGATCTGGCATCTAGCGGGTAGAGGCTGAGGATGCTACTAAACACCCTACAGTCCCTCCTACCAAGAAAGCATCTGCTCCAAAATATCAATAGTGTCAAGATTGAGAAACTGTGCTCTAGACTAAGCACATTCTGCGACTCCTATATCATTCTGAGAGAATAGGAAAAAGTGGGCCCCGAATGACCAAGATTGAATTTCATGACAGCTCTGATGAGCAAACATCAAGCCAGATTTGTGCTTTTTTTATATAATGGTGTGATATATTTTTGAAGCAAATGTATTATATTGCATAATGGGAATCTCTCCCCGCCATTGCTAAGAATCTTTCTAAGCATAATGTTCCCCAACATGTATTATAGCATCTACAGTTGGAGCAAAATGATTTTGAGAAAATGATCGTGGTTATTTTGCAGCTTTGGAGAATACTCGGCACTGCCTGCAGAATGGAGAGACCAGCCCCTATCTGTATCCAGCCACTTGGGTGTGTTCTTTGGTAGGCCAACCACATGCAGACACCATGACCAGGCAGCAAGGATTTAAATCTCTAGAAAAGTAAAAAAGATTTTTGCTTTGCCCAGGTACAGCAGGGCTGTATTTCAGACATCAACCAACTTTTAAGGAAGCAGAAGTGTTCTTTTGTGCTCTGATATAAAAAAGATGGACATGTTTTGGCAGACATTTCATGGTACCTAAAGGGGTTCTATACCAAATTCCAAATGCAGGGAGGTTTCCCCAGATACCACCAAGCAATTCTTCAGGATACCAGCTAGGTGTCCTACCATGCAATTCAATTCTGACACTATCTGTCTGGAGATAGCATCAGATTCCACAGGTAAAGGGCTCAGTCCCTCAAGACTACCTTCCACTTTGGACACCAATCACAAGGCCAGGTTATTACCTGTGCTTCTTGATGTGGGAAACAAAGGCAGAAGAAAAAGTATTAAATCTCCTTATACCTACAGCCCATTGACAAGTCCCCGAAACAGGCACAGTGGCATTCCTTTAGGGACTCGACTGCCTCAATGCTGATACTTTGCTAAGGGCAAAAGTAGCCCAACCTCTACAGCCCTGTAAGTCCACTTTAACTTATAAAAACTCCTTTGGAAATTTCCTTTATCTCTGTCCCCCAGGATACATGTTGGCAATCATCCCCCAAGCATATGGCCCACCAATATACATCTGCAGGGTCTCATGGCTAAGGTTTTATTAGACAGTAATAAATGACCTTTTCCCAACAATAGCTAGTCCCTTCAGGTCCTGGAAACCTTGCTCCCAAATTCCTTCCTAACCCCCTCCTAACTTGAAAGTATATAATGGGCCACTCCTCATGACCCCAGTGCACCTCTTTCTCCCCATGGGCCCTATCCCCGTGCTTTAATAAAATCACCTTTTTGAACCAAAGATGTCTCAAGAATTCTTTCTCGGCCATCAGCTTTGGACCTTAACATCTTTCTTACATCATTTCTGACCCACTGACTGTAAATTGGAGGTTCCAACGACCCCTCCAACTCAGGATGCCAATTGCAAGTCCAGGTAGTTACTTGCATTTCTGACTGGCTATAAGTCAGAGGCTTTCATGATCCCGTCCTTGGGTTTGACTAATTTGCTAGAGTAACACACAGAACTCAGGAAACCTGTTTGCTCACTAGATTACCAGTTTGTTATAAAAGGATATAATCCAGGAATAGCCAGATAGAAGAAATGCATAGAGCAAGATATGGGGAAAGGGCACATAGTTCCTATATCCACTCTGAATATGCCACTCTCTCCAAATTTCCATGTGTTCACCAAGCTCTCCAAACCTTGTCCTTTTGGGGTTTTATGGTGACTTCATTACATAGGCACGATTGGTTAAATCATTGGCCATTGGTGATTGAACTCAATATCCAGCCCCCTCTTTCCCTCCATGGATTTGGTAGGGGTGAGACTGAAGTTCAAACCCTCTAATCATATGCTTGGCTCTGGCAACAACCAACCACCATCCTTAGGTACAATCCAAAAGTGACCTCATTAACACAGCCAAAGACACCTTTCTGCTCTTATCACCTAGGAAATGCCAAGGAGTTTAAGAGCTCTGTGCCAGAAATGGAAACAATGACCAAATATAAATTTCTTATAAATCACAGTATCATAGTATCCATGAAAATAATCCAGCACGAGTAATGTGACATCTAAAATATAGTTTGGGGGTCTTGAAAAAATCAGAGGGCTCTGGAGGAGAGGTTCTCCTGATCCAATGAGAGAAACTTTCCTAACACCCATTGCTACGGTTACCACAGATAGTTATGGCTCCTGGGTGGAAAGAAAGGGGGAAAAAGTCTAAATACCCATTTGCTAATGGACAGCAGATCAAGGTGGAATTGATCATGGTCATAAGAGCCACTGCTTCATGGTAACAATCTACTGCAGATAGCCAGAAGGACATCACAGTGCGGCTCTCAAACTGAAGCTAAGGTCCAATGTGAGAAACTCCAGCTGAGGAGAAGAATATCATTCTGAGGATTGAAAATATTACCATTAGATGGGGCCTGAGCCAAATTCTATTTGAAAATTAAAAAACATAGGAATGTGGCTTTTTTTTATGCCTTCTATGCCATGGAGCAAATTTATTCCACGCATATGGAAATACAGACATACAAAACACGCAAAATACATACAGAAAACAACATAACACAAATTCTCTGACCTGGAGGAATAAAGGACTTCTCAGGTACGAAGAATAAAATAATTACTCAACTGAATTAAAGACTATCTGGTTTTACAAGACAATCCTTTCATTTCTCTGTGATTTAATTTCTTCACTTCCCTTTGGGAAAAATAATACTTTCTATTAAAAGAAAGACGTATGATGAGAAAAGTTTGTTTCTATGGTGCTTTTACACAGAAAGCATTACATAAAAAAAATTTCCTTTCACATAAGTTCTCTAAAATGCCTACAACACCATTTCTCCAGGAAACTTACTGGACAGAGAAAATAAACTGTAATTTAAACACCAAATAATGTCTGCTAAAAGACCCATCCACTTCTTAAAAACAAGTACCCATTTATACCATTTATTTTATCTGAATGATTTAAACTCTAAATTATTTGGGACCATTAGTCAAGTTTTAATTCCTCCTCTCTAGTCTAACATGTCAAGTATCTGACATAAAAAAGAACAATAGTTCAGGTAAAAATAGGAAAAGTGTATCTAATTATTAAAGGTAATAGTATAATAATTTTTTAAAAGGATGCAAGTTAATTGATTCTTACATTTTATTCTCTCCTCAAATTTTAGTTCATCTTTATTCTCTTATGCTTTTATAACTATAGATTGTGAATTAATCTATTTAAATGGGATAGTATTTCACAGAAAATGGACATCCTCATGAATCCCAGAACTCCTTACCAAGATGAAAGACCATGTTAATAAAGCAGTATTAAATTTCTCTGCAACAATAATTGCTCTGCTTCCTTCCACCATGGTGAATGGTAATAAAGGAAGATTTCCCCATACAAGTGCCCACCACCATTTCAAAAAAATGAGACCATTGGCTTGATTTAAAATTTGGCTGTAGGGTCTACCAGTTCTAATTAAGATGACTAAATCTTGATTTAGAAAAGAAAGAAAAAGAGGTTAAAAAAATACAGCATGTCCTAATCAAGTAAGAAGATAATTCAAAGGTCTTTATTTTGCCCACAGAAAAGACTGCCAGTTGAGATATATAAAAGAAAATTTAATCAAGTTGATATAATCTAATACATAGGAACTGACTTGAGCTACATAATATGAAAAGGAAGTTTTCTGTGATTCAGGAATTCAACACATAATGAATACTAGGTCAACAGAATCAATATCAGTAATTCCCTTCTTAAATGGGTATTTTTTAAATTGTCTTTAATTCTGTAGCTATTTATAGCAATCAGATAAAAAAATAAATGGTAAATTAACAGCATGACAATGACTACTTTTTTAGAAACCAAAGACTTATAAAGCATAGTCACAGAGGAGATAGACATATAGAAAGCCAAGGATACTTGGCAGTACATAGATAAACACCTTAGATACATTTAAGTATAAATTTAGTGAAGTATGCTCTATACTTGTCCACTGAACATTACAAAACATTGCTGAGAAGATTAAGAAAGCCCTAAAAAAATGAAGAGAAAGACCCCGTTTATGAATAACAAGACAATATTATTAAAATGTCAAATCTATCCAAATTGATCAACCCAGTACCAGTCAAAATCCCAGCAGACTTTTTTGTAGAAATTGGCTAGCTGATTCTAAAAATGTATATGGAAATGCAAAGGATCAAGAATTGCCAAGTGATTTTGTTTGTTTGTTTGTTTTTGTTTTAAGAATAGCCAAGTGATTTTGAGGAGGAAAAGCAACATCAAGGGCTTGCACATTACTTCAAGATTGCTATAGAACTACAATAATCACAACAGTTGTAATATCGGCATAAAGGACAATCATCAAAAATCAATGAAACAGAATAGAGAGTCCATAATAGTCCCAGATATTGGTAGTGAATTTATTTTAACAAAGTTACCAAACTAATTGTATGGAGAAATGACCTTTTTTTTTTTTTTTTCAACAAAATGTGCTGGAACAATTTGCAAATTTTTGAAAAATCTTGGGTCTTCACCTAATATCATATATATAACTTAACTTGAAATGGAAAACTAAAACTTCTTAAAGGAGAAAAACCTCGCTGACCTTGGCTTAGCCAAAATTTCTTTACTATCAGAAAGTGTCAACTACAAAACAAATTTACAATTCATCATAATTAAAAACTTCTGCTCTTCAAAATTCACAGTTCGGAAAGTGAAAGCATAGGCCACAGCCTGGGAGAAAATATTTCCAAATTCATATCCTATAAAGAATATGTCTCTGGAATTATATAAAGAACCCTTAAAATTCAATAATAAGAGGACAGACAACTTAATTTTTTAAATGAGCAAAGACTTAGACAAATACTTCACAAAAATTGGTATACAAATGACAAGCATATAAAAAGATGTTGATTATAATTAGTCATTAAAGCACATATTAGGATACCACTAACACACTCACCAGAATATCTACAATTTAAAAGACTGATATAATCAAGTACTGGTGAGGATGTGGAGCAACTGGAACTCTCATTCATGGCTGATGGGAATGCAAAATGGTACACAGTTTTCAATAAACTTAAATATACACTTACCACTTAGCCCCAAATCCCACTTACAGGTAGTTAGCAAAGAGAAATGGAAAAATAAAATGTCTACCTAAATGTTCATTATAGCTTTATGCAGAATAGCCAAAAAACTGGAAATAACCAAAATGTCCATCAGTTACAGAATGGAAAACATCAGTATATCATACAATGGAACACTACTCAAGAATAAAAAGTAAAGAATACTGATACATTCAAGAACACGAATGACTCTCAAAAGCATATGCTAAGTGAAAAGCCAAACACAAAATAGTACCTACCTTATGATTCCATTTATATGAAATTTCAGAAAACACAAAACTATACAGAAAGAAAAAAAACTCAGCTTTACCAGGGCTTTAGTAGAGGAAAAGAATTTACCACAAATAGCCATTAGAAAATTTTAGGGTGATGGAATGTTCTGTATCATGATTCTGGTGGTTGCCGTATGACCATATCCATTTGTCAAATCTCCTAGAATTATTCACCTAACCATGAAGAATTTTATTGTATGTCATTTACACCCCAGTGAAAAAACACTTTAAAACCTAGGAGTAATAAAATTGTATAAATCCAAAATATGGAAAAAATATGGCAAAATATGAATAAATGTTAATAAAATTGTTAAATGTGGGTGATAGCTATACGACGGATTCATTATGCCCTCTCTATTTCTCTGTGTCTTGCAAATTTTCTTTGTGAGAATATTTTTAAGGAAGATGCTAACATAATGGGGAAAGGTACCTAGGTGAACACCAAAAGTAAAAAAAAAAAAAAAAAAATTGTCCAAGATTGTCTTAACCATCACTTATAACCACCACCACATATAGTGGCTCTGGAATAAGTTTATGACCCCAGCTAAGACTGAACTTCATATTTCTTGAAGCTAGAAGCTACTTCCACTGCCTTTAAAAACAAAGTCTCAGGAACAAAGACAAAACCAGGGAGTAAGACCAGTGGTGCTATTTTAACAGAATGAGTAATTTCTTACTGGCTTAGACTCCTTTATTCTCTTTCTCTCTCTTTTTTTTTTTTCCAAGTGCAAAATTTGTTAAAGAAAAAATTTTTTGGTGTTTTATTTGGCTTTGGTATGTTTCTTTTTAGCATGACTATTCACAGATTTTCTTTTTTTATTTCCTTTGTAGTTGATCTGTTGGTCATCCTATTTTAAGAAAATGAAGAGGTAAAAAAGACCATGTTTCACTTCTGTCACTCTCTAAAACAGTTTTAAGAAACCAGGTAAAGCAGAGAAAATACTAAGCAGAAAATATTGTTATTTAGCAATTATTAGGAGTCTTTGTTTAAAAAGAAAAAATATTCCCTGAAACTATGTTATATTAAATACTCACTAAAATTAATGAGAATGCTTTTATTCTTACCTGTGAGAATCTGGGTTTTGTTTTGTTTTTTTTAAAGAATGGTTTAGATAGAAAAATTTTTAGTCTTGCAAGTGTTCTATAAGTGTTAAGAAGTCTGGAGGGACCATATGAGAGAAAGTGAGAATGTGTTGTGCTGTGTGAAAAAAAAAATAAAATTGTTAAGAGTATGATGGGTAGGAAGAAGAAAAGATATCACAGTTTTTCTGCTTCTGCCTTTCTACCACAGGATTTCACTAATGTTCTCAAGTGAAACACTCCTCTGAAAGTTTAAACAAGATCAATATTTTCCTTCATGTCAAATACATAAAAACATATTTTCAAAGGCATAATGTTTTAGTTATCTATTTGTCATGGTGGAAATGATCAATAGTTGATGTTGGGGGGGGAAATCATTTTGTCCATGTTTTCAAGTAAACAGCTTTCCTTTATAATAAAAAAGAAGCCGTGTTACATTTAAAAATTATCATTGTTTTTGTCCTCTTTCCCTGATCTAATTAATAAAAGGAAGGAAGGGAAGTTCTCCTAATTTATTAACTATGGACAGAATTAACTATTGCACTTTCAACAGAAGACAAAAAATAAATGCTGTTATCTGAAAATCAAGGAGGACTAAGAGTAGCTAAAACTGAAAGTCTCTCACTTTAGTCTGTGAATTCCCATTCAATGTCATTGGATCCTGTTAGCAAATGCTTTTACTATAGTGTCTCCAACACAGTGGAAGCCCTCGGGAATTTTCTTTAGAAGTCCTACACTTGTACCCCTGAGACTGTCAATATTTAACAAAAGAAATTCAAGGGCCAATCAGATGACCTTTTCCCTTAACAGTAACTAACACTGCTATTGTTTACTTCCCTCCTTTTACCAAACACTGCATCACCGAGAGAGATACGGAAATTCCAACATCAGGGATTTCATATTTGTGTATACGTGCTGCCTTTTTATTTTCTCTTTTTTTAAAGAGTTCATTTATTTATTTGACAGAGAGAGAGAGAGAGAGAGAGCACAAGCAGGGAGAGCGGCAGGCAGAGGGAGAGGAAGAAGCAGGCTCCCTGCTGAGTGGAGAGCCCGATGTTGAGCTCTATCCCAGGACCCAGGTGCCCCCGTGCTGTCCTGGCACCTGAGTGGTTCAGTTGGTTAAGCGTCTGACTCTTGATTTCGACTCAGGTCATGATCTCAGGGTCCTGAAATCGAGCCCCTCCCCCCAACATTGGGCTCTGCGCTATGGGTGAAAGCTGCTTAAGATTCTCTCTCTCTCTCTCTCTACCCCCTTCCCTCTGCCCCTCCCCCCAGCTGGTGTTCTCTTTCAGAAAAAACAAAAAGGGTGCTATCTACATATAACTTACAAGATAACAAGATAACTTACAAGATAAGACAGTTCCATCACGGCCATGGTAGAAAAAAATAAATACTTAGAGCACTATGCAGATGGCATTGGACTACGTACTGTGTAACTTACAGCTATGTGTAAGACATGATTTCTACCCTTTACTAAAGTACTATTTTGCTAAAGAGAAAAATCTACAGACATAAATCTTCAGGCAGCAGTGTAAGAGGAACCATGGGGCAAATCTATGACTAGATGCCAAAAGGATGGTACTGATAAAGTGCAATGTTCCCTTGGAAGCAGTGATCACTGTAATCTGTGGAAAATTCTGTGAAGTACTCAGCATAAGTCATCACTGATTGAATGTCTATGCTTTTTGAGGAGTTTTTCATACTGGGAAGGACACAGAATTCAAATTAGTCCCACTTTGGTGTGAAATCAGACTTTGCCATCCAGAATCTCAGCACTCATGAAATGAAAATAATAACACTTTTTCATTCATTTGTTGAGGAAATTTACCAAATAGGTTACTCCACGGACTCAGAGGTCAGCTCCTGGGGGCCGGACCAACAACCTGCTCTGAAGACCTTGGGGATGCACCAGGTTTGAGCAACTCAGGCCTGCTGAGTTAACCCTAACCCTTTCTTATATGGCTGAATAATGGCCTCCAAATATATCCAAGACCTAATCCCTGAAACCTGTAGATGTTATATAACAAAAGGGACTTTGCAAATATGACTAAGTTATCTTGAGATGGAGGGAGTATCCTAGATTATCTGGGTGGGTCTTAAACGTAACCATGAGGGTTTTGTAAGGTGGAAGCAGAAGCATATTTAACTACAGAGAGACACAGGACAACATGAAAACCAAAGCAAGATGCTAAGGTGCTGGCTCTGGAGTTAGAAGAAAGGTCCACACAACACGTAATACAAAGAATTCAACTAGAAAAGCAAGGAAAAGGAGTCTCCAGAGGGAGCCTGGACCAGCCAACACCATGATTTCAGTCCAATGAAACTGATGGCAAACTTCTGAGTTCCAGAATTATAAGCCACCAAGTCTGTGGCACTTTGTTACAGCAGCTGTAAGAAGCTGATACGCTGGGGGATAAAACTTTGTAATGAGATCACTTTGGCATTTTAATTACTGAATCTTCTTGGAAGTCATTTTTTCATTTCATTCAGCTCTAAAAGAGTGAAATACAGCAAGATGTCAGTATATACATGAACATGCATACACACATTTAAAATGCAAATGATCATAAGTACAAAACATTTCAAGAATTTGAAAGCCTTAAGAAATAGCAGGCAAGCTATCCAAAACCAGATGGCTAACTAATGGATTCAGCAGTTGTCCTATAAGGATATTAAATTCAAATATCAAAAGCTGTAATATCCTGAGTACTGTGACTTGACTATAAAAAATAATTGCTAACATGGAAATAAAATAAAAAAAAAACTGGCATCACATGAAGGGTAAGATAATCAAATGACATTGGAAATATTAATGAACTTTACTGTGTTCCTGGTATGAATTTCCATATTCTATAATAAACCTTAAATCTACTCAAAATATCTTGTTTCCTGTTTTTAAAGATGGTAATATGATCATATTCTGCCACAGGTGATTTCCCAGCTTTAATTAACACACATGTTTACTCCTCTGTGAATGTAGACTAGGTACTTTCCAGTTCTAATTCACACACACACACACACACACACACACATTTTAACCATTAGATCAGTTGTTTTATTTTCCCTCTAAGTACACTGGTAAATCTTTAGAGTTTTTTTCTCACCAATCAGATTTACCTATATATAATCACCTTAATTTTTATAATTAATTATTTTCTTTGTTAGTCATAGGCTAAGCCAATGGAACAGTCAAGTAACCAGAATGATTTTCCTGAGCTCTATTTTTATGGTCAAGATAAAAGTGTCAAATAATAATTTTTTTAATTAAGTTAAAATTTTTTTAAAGAATTGGGAGGGATGTCTATCGAATCTCACCCATTTTTAATGTTTATGGTACTATACTCTTTAAATTGATTTTCAAAATATACTATGCACATTACACAATTAGTGACTTCTAAATCATCAAATATTAAGTTATGTTAGAATAACTTTAGAATCTATCATATTGTATCAAATTGTTTGAAAATTGCTAAGCCATATGTGGACTATATGTCAACAATGAATAAAGCAGAATATTCATTTTTCCAGAACAATCCAATATGTAGCCATTTGTGGTAGCTGTTCAATAAATGTTAGTTAAATTTACATACTTTAGTAACATACACTCTGTCAGGAATCTTACAGCCATTTCTGTCAGAGTAAGTCTCAGTCTTCATTACCCCCACTTCATTGAAACTTTGCGTAGTAAATTAGTAAACAAAGGCAAGAAGAGATTAGGTAGGTTGGCCAATTCTCCCAGCAAGTTATTAGCAGGTCTACACATGGTTACAAAGTTTAATAAAAAGACTTACATGTATTCCCAGTTTATCATGAAATACCTGAGAACATATTTCCCATTGAACACTCTTAAGATACACAATATTTGGGTTTTCTTTTTCCTTAAGTAAAAGATTGCAGAATTTTTAAAAACCTGGACAAATTCATATTTGTACAAGTCATGCATCAACCACTACAAAAAATATGAGTCCAATTTAAATTGAAGTGTTAATATTTGATCCAGTTAACTGGAGACCAAAGAAGATATCCAATCTAAGTAACTTGGTTTCTGTAAAAGTTCTTATAATTAATTACCACAACTGTTAGCCAAAATACCAGATTTCCTCAATCATCTGAGTCACTGTAGCTTTGGGGACCTGGCCAGAGGTTGTGGCATTCTGCAATGCTTTCCATCCTGACAACTGACTCTGGGTATCAAGGGAAATACCAAGGGAATTTCAGAGCTTAGCTGGTGGCTCTAACTCAGACACATTGAGCCATTTCTGCTATGATTTCCAAGGAAACCACTAGGAACATAACTTAGTAAACCAAGAAGCAGTTATAAAGCTTCTCAGCTAAGTGCACAGCAAGCTCAATGTTTGACGGCCAAAATAAGGTTCATGCAGTTACTTGAAAACATATAACCTATATAGTGACAAAGAGGCAGGTAAAGATTTTATAAAATGAAATTAGTGTGAAAGTGGCCCAAAGCCTCCCTTTCCCTATTGACCGCCTATGTGCTTGTTACTGTCCATCCCAGAGCAGGGGCTTTACAACAGCTAACCAAGTAATGGCTATAGTTTCTGCGTGACCATATTTTGCCTTTGCAAATATGGTTTTTTTCCCTTTGTTTCCTTTATTTCAAGGAAACCAAGTAGTTGTACAAATTCTTACTTCGGTTCTGAGTGCTATTATTTGCAAAATTATTTAATATTTTAAAAAATAACTTTCCATTTACAATAATATTTCACCCTTTAAGCCAACAAAGATGGAATTCCCAGTTTGTCATAATGAAACCTTTAAATCAGTTCTTAGTCCCTAAGTATATTTGATCTGACAGATGCAAAGTGGACCAGGAAAATTCACACCTACATTGTGGTCACTGGAGGTGACTGCTTTATTCTAAAAGTATTTACTGAGGACCTACTATGTGCCATGCACTGTGCCACGTGCTAAGGATATAGTAGGAGTGAGACAGGCATTGTCTGAATATTCAGGGAGCTTCTAGCCTATGGTATTCGAAACTTTGGGTGACCCAAACCTGCTGATTATTGGACAAAAGTTCAAGGAAGTAACCAGACAGACAGAAAAACTTGTCTCTGCTTATTGGAGCTGAAAATTATCCAAGGTACTTATCCTTCCAGCTAGCCCATGAAACATGTATTACATGGGGTAAATAATGCTAGCTGTTGTAATAAATAAATAAACCCTGAAATCTCAGTTCCTGGTTTATCTCACAGTGGGGAGAGGTGAGGGTGCTCTGATTCATAATGTTCCACGGGATCTAGGCTACTTCCATCCTGTGGCTCCACACTTCTCTCTGTCCTTGGAGTTATAATCTATTCAATGAGTAAAGAGAGTGGGAGGATTTGACAGGCGAGACCTGGAATTTGGGCATGTGACTTCTGGTGCATTTTATTGGCTAGAACTCAATCTCATAATCATAACTAACTGCACTGAATTCTAGGAAATATAGTCCAGCTGTATCCCCAAGAAGAAGAAAAGAACATTCTCTACCTGTCTTTGCCCACACCAATCCAAAGTTCTCTCCATTCTACCAGCACACAGGGGAAAAGAGCAAAGAACTTAAGAGAGTTTTTAACAACTAAGCCTAGCAGTGAAACACATGATCTACTTACATTCCATTGGCCAGAACTCAGTTTGGGGGCTACATTTAACTGTAAGGGAGCCTGAAAGTTTTAATGTAGGTGTGTGCCCAGGAGTAGAATACAGGCATTAGGGATTACTGGTCTGCTCTAACACAAAATTCCTTTCAATCATTACCAAGACAAAGAAGAAAAGTGTGCCCTTATTCATTCACATTCTTTTGACTGCCCCTGCGTGATTCTTCTTCCCAGAAAGTCCTTGGCATTCATATTTTAATTCCTCTAGTTTAAATTAGAGGACTCAAAAGGAAAAATCTTGACTAGATCAAGGTCAGATAGCTAAGCAAAAACAAACTTGTAAGTGAATTTCAGGTTTCCTAATCCATGGTCTATTTAGTTCACTTTCATTCAGCATGTGCTGTGCATGTAGCACTATGTTAAATATTTGGGGAATAAAAAATGAAGGCCTAATACTTCCCCTCAATAAAATAAGCTTTTATTTATTCTTAAGCAACAAAATATTTTGCACAAAAGAAAACCATATATGTAATTATTATTTAGTGAAATAAACATGCAATTGCACATGATGTGATGCTAGGATCAGAACCTACACTCCAAGAAGGTTTGTAGACAAGAAAGAATTGAGCAGAGCGTAACACCGCAGAAGAATTGCACTGAGTTTAAACTTGAAAACTGTAGGATGTAGAAGAATAGAGAAAGAGAGAAGAGCTTTTAGAGGTGGTATTTGAGGTGGAAGGAAAGTATGAGCAAAATTCTGTTATGAATACGGTAAGGAGACCAGTGTGACTGAGGTGGGAATAGTGGAAGTGACCCCATTAAGATGATTCTGAGATCATCGCAGAGAACTGCAGTGGGGACTTGACCCGGCCATAGCCTGCCTGTCCAAGTGCTTAAGGAATATTGCTCTGGTGACAGTGTGTAGAGCAGAAGGTGCAGGGAGTGACAGCTGCAATCTCAGTGGACCTTTACAGAAACTGAAGAATAGGAAGATAAGAGACTGGACTAGTGTCTTGTTTTGTTTGAGATTTCTTTTTATTTATTATCTGGGAGAAAGAATAACCGGAGGGGGAAGGGCAGTGTGGAGGGGGCAGAGGGAGAGGGAGAAGCAGACTTTCCACTGAGCAGGGAGCCTGACATAGGGCTCACAGGACCCTGGGATCATGACCTGAGCCAAACGAAGGCAGACGCTTAACCGACTGAGCCACCCGGGAGACCCTGGACTAAAGTAGTGTTAGAGAAACTTATGAAAAAAGAGTTAAGTGTGGAGAAAACATCCCTTGACCACAGAATCTCACATTTATGAAACAACATAAAAAAAGACTTTAGAGGCACCTGGATGGACCAGCTGGTTAAGCATCTGACTCTTGATTTCAGCTCGGGTCATGATCCCTGTGGGGCTCTAGACATGGAGCCTACTTGGGATTCTCTCTCTCCCTCTCCCTCTGCGCCTCCCTGCCACTCACATTCTCTCTAAAAGAAAAAAAAATTAATAATAGTAATAAAATAAATTAAAAATTAAATAAAAAAGACTTTAAGATGTTACAGAAAAAATGCCCAAACCAATAATTTAGGCTGACATGCCCTACATGGTGGCCCACTTCTAGCGAATCCATGCATTCATGTCCTGTTTAAGTTTTTGTTGTGAGGGGGAAATTATATAACCACCTAAATAAGATCCTGCATTCTCCCCTCAAAACAATAATTTTTTTTTTTTTGCAAAAAGAGTAAGTAAAGCTACAAGCCTACTAAGAAATGCAAGATTATGCACATTATCTCTTAGAGGCAGGCAGTGTTGTTTGTTATACACTAAGGAGATATCTTCTCAAAAGAAGCAGATGTCCTTAGACGACAATAGAAATGTAAACAGAATCTTACAGAATTTTCTCCTCATTTAGCCTATTTATTTATTTATATACTGCTTTTGCTAGAAAATAAATTAGACAGGCTTATAGAGATAAAATAAAACAAGATAAAGTAAAAATAAGTGATGGAATCAGGGCAAAAGAATAATAAAAGTAGGCAAAATAAGAGCCACGAGTAGTGTTGGTACATTAAAAAAAAAGAAAGAAAGAAAAAGTGTGATAAAACTCTATCCACTAGCTGGAAGTGAATCCAAAATTTGGTTCT
The DNA here is from genome assembly GCF_037043125.1 of Eumetopias jubatus. Lineage (NCBI taxonomy): Eukaryota > Metazoa > Chordata > Mammalia > Carnivora > Otariidae > Eumetopias > Eumetopias jubatus. Next base: position 175,447,106 of record NW_028274810.1, read on the forward strand.
GAACTTTCTGCCCAAAGCAGAATTGCTTATATGGCACAGTGTTCATAAAACAAAGCAGTTACTCAGAAGAGAAAAAGCCGTTCGTAGGTCTGAGATTCCCACCCCCCCCCCAAATTTCTCTTGAGGACTCTGAAAAAAAAAAAAAAAGAGGTACCAATTACTAGCATATTGTGTTGGTCAGAACCCTCTCCACTGCAAATGATAGAAATCCCAACTCAAATTGACTAAAGCAGAAAAAGGAATTTAGGGACTAGTACAACTAAAAATCCAATGATTTCAGGCATTGCCAGATGAGGGGAACTCAAATAATGCTGTGAAGACTCTTTCTGTATCTCGGTCCCATCAGCAATGTCCAAGAGCTTCTTCCCTTTTCTCTACATGCATGCCAACATTTACTACCTCTTCTCTTCTTGACCATGGTCATTCTCACGGGTGTGCAGTGATATCTCATTGAGGTTTTAATTTGCATTTCCCTGATGACTAGTGATGCTGAGCATCTCTTCATGTACCAGTTGGCCTTTCATATATCTTCTTTGGAGAAATATTTCTTCAGGTCTTTTGCCCATTTTTAAATTGCTTTCTTTGGAAATTTTTTGCTATTAAGTTATATGAGTTCTTTGTATATTTTGGAAATTAACCAATATTTGCTAAGGACCAGCGATGTGGTTTGCAAATATTTTTTTTTCCATTCCATAGGTTGTCCTTTCCCTTTATTTTTTTTCTGTGCAGAAGCTTTTTAGTTTGGTGTAGTCCCACTTGCTTATTTTCTATTTTGCTGCTTGTGCCTCAGGTGTCATATCCAAAATATCATTACCAGAATCCATATCAAGGATTTTTATTCCTATGCTTTCTTCTAGGAGTTTCATGGTTTCTGTTTTGAGTTAATTTTTATGAGTGGTATAAGATATGGGTCCAGTTTCATTCTTTTACATGTGAATATCCAATTATCCAAGCACCATTTATGAAAATGACTATTTTCTCCATTGAGTATTCTTGGCTCCCTTGTCAATTATTAGGTGACCATACATGCTTGGGTTTATTTCTGGGCTCTCATTTCTGTTCCATTGGTCTATTTGTCTGTTTTTATGCTGGTACCATACTGTTTTGATGACCATAACTTTCCTTGGTTAGTCTAAGGGTTTTTCATTTGTGTATCTTTTTAAAGAATCAACTCTTAGTTTAATTTATCTTGTCTCTTGTTTTTAATTTCTCTTTTTCATTTATTTCTGCTCTAATCCCTACTATTTTCTTCTCCTAACTTTGGATTCAGTTTGTTCTTCTTCTAGTTCCTACAGCATAGAGTTAGGTTGTTTATTTGGGGGTCTTTCTTGCTTCTTAATGTAGGTGTTTATTGCTATGAGCTTCTTTCCCTTTTGGAACTGCTTTTGTTGCATTCCACAAGTTCTGGTATTTGTGTTTCCATTTTTGTTTGTCTCAAGAAACTTTATTTCTGTTTCAATTCTTCTTTGACCCACTGATGGTTCATGAGAGTGTTTAATTGCCATGTGTCTATGAATTTTTTAGTTTTCCTCTTGTTATTGATTTCTAGTTTCATGTCATTGTGCTCAGAAAAGATACTTGGTATAATTTCAATCTCCTTGAATTTGTTAGACTTGTTTCATGGCCTAACATATGGTCTATCCTAGAAAATGTTCCATATGCACTTGAGAAGAATATGTATTCTGCTATTGTTGGATAGAATGTTCTATATATGTCTGTTAGGTCCATTTGGTCTGTAGTGTTGTTCAAACCTGCTGTTTCCTCATTGATTCACTGTTTGGATGATCTATCCATAGTTGGGAGGGGTTATTAAAGTCCCCAACTATTATTGTATTACTGTTTATTTCTTTTAGCTCTTTGTTTTTCTTTATATAATTAGGTGCTCCAAAGTTGAGTGCACAAATATTTATAATTATTATATCTCCTTAATGTATTGACCCCTTTATTGTTATGTAATAACTTCTTTTGTCTCTTTTTCTCGTTTTTAGTTTAAATTCTATTTTGTCTGATATAAGTAGCTACCTCCACTTTTTGTTTTGGTTATCATTTGCTTGAAATGTCGTGTTTTTTTTTTTTTTTATCCCTTCCCTCTCAGTCTATGTGTGTCTATAAGGCTAAAGTGAATATCTTGTAGACAGCATATCATTGGCTCTTGTGTTTTTTCTGTCTATTCAGCCATTTTGTGTCTTTTAATTAGAGAATTTAATCCATTTACATTTAAAGTAGTTATTGATAGATAGGGACTTACTATTGCCATTTTTAATTGCTTTCTTATTGTTTTGTAGATCTGTTGTTCCTCATTTCTTTTTTTTAATTTTATTTTATTATGTTATGTTAGTCACTATACATTACATCATTAGTTTTTGATGTAGTGTTCCATGATTCATTGTTTGTGTATAACACCCAGGGCTCCATTCAATATGTGCCCTCCTTAATACCTATCACTGGGCTGCCCATCCCCTCACCCCCCTCCCCTCTAAAACCCTCAGTTTGTTTCTCAGAGTCCATAGTCTCTCATGGTTCGTCTCCCCCTCCGATTACTCCCCCCCTTGAATTTTTCCCTTCTTACTATCTTCTTTTTTTTTTTTTAACATATAATGTATTATTTGTTTCAGAGGTACAGGTCTGTGATTCATCAGTCTTACACAATTCACAGCGCTCACCATAGCACATACCCTCCCCAATGTCTATCACCCAGCCACCGCATCCCTCCCACCCCCTGACCACTCCAGCAACCCTCAGTTTTCTTCCTGAGATTAAGAATTCCTCATATCAGTGAGATCATATGATACTTGTCTTTCTCTGACTGACTTATTTTGCTTAGCACAATACCCTCTAGTTCCATTCCTGTCATTGCAAATGGCAAGATTTTGGGTTTTTTGATGGCTGCATAATATTCCATTGTATATATATATACCACGTCTTCTTTATCCATTCATCTGTTGATGGACATCTTGGCCCATTGCTGCTATAAACACTGGGGTGCACGTACCCCTTTGGATCCCTACACTTGTATCTTTGGGGTAAATACCCAGTAGGGCAATTGCTGGATCGTATGGTAGCTCTATTTTCAACTTTTAGGGAACCTCCATACTGTTTTCCAGAGTGGCAGCACCAGCTTGCATTCCCACCAACGGTGTAGGAGGGTTCCCCTTTCTCCGCATCCTCTCCAGCATCTGTCATTTCCTGACTTGTTCATTTTGGCCATTCTGACTGGTGTGAGGTTGTTGCTCCTCATTTCTTATCCTGCTGGCTTTTTTGTGTTTTGATGTCTTTGGTATCAGTATGCTTTGACTTCTTTATCATGTCTTTTGTGTAATTACTACAGGATTTCCCCTTGTGGTTGCCATGAGCCCTACATAAAATATCTTAAACTTATAATACCCTACTAAAACTGACAACAATTTAATGTCAACGGAATTTATAAAGTTTACACTTTTACTTCTCCTCCCCCTCCGAATTTAGGTTTACTGCTGTTACAATTTACATGTTTTTATATTGTGGGCTAAACGACAGTGGGACAACTGGGACAAGCAACAGCCTCCGGCTTCATGGAGATTACACTCTAACATTCATTAAAGCTAGGTCATGACGGAGTGTCCCGGTATATTTTAATGGGAGGATTAGCTTATGGCCTTCTAGAACACAGGGAGAGGGTAACAGATAAATGTGAGTTAGGGAAAGTAGAAGTCTTCCAGGGATAACCTGAGATCAATTTTGATCCCCACATTGAAATCCAGGAACATTCCCACTCAAGAAAATTGATGGACAGAACTTCAGAACCACATCCTCCCAGCATTACATCTATTTACCAGTTGGCATCTTTGCTTTCTATTCCCACAACCCCTCAGAAACAATAATGGTTAACCAACTAAACGAGGCCCTCTGGGAACATCTGAGGAAGAATCCCTAATGGTGATATTGCTGAATCTTCTAGAGTTGAGCATGGTTTTATTCAGTCGTTTAAAAAAGAAAAAGGAAAGGGAAAAAAAAAGCCCTAAACATCCTCTTAATTTACACTATTATCCTCTGTATCATCTGTGACCTACAGCATCACACTTCAAATCTTGTCAGTGCCTTGAAGCCAGACATGGACCAACAATTCTCCAATGGCTCACACCACAGGGAAAAACCCCTGGCACAACCCCTCAAGGCAGGCTATGTATGGTGAAATCTTAAACGGAGACCAGATGATTTTTGAGCACTGACTCAGCCCCTTACACAGCTCCCAGCTGCCAACAGTAGAGAGCATTCTCCCATGGATACTGTGTATCTCAAGATGGGAACTCCACCTCTATCAGATGATTCCCCCCCCTCCATTGTCTTTCCTTTCTAATGCTTTCTCCATCCCTTTCCATTTCCCCAAACAGGGAAATCCTTTCAAGTCCCAGAGGCTGAAAGCTTTATTTCTATTCATTATGTCTAGCTCAGAGATACCTAATTTTAACCATGGTAGAAACGATCTGTAATTCTGAGCGGTACATATAGTAGCCTTCATAGCCTCAAGTGACTATTGAGCACTTGAAATGTGCAAATGAGGAACTGGCTTTTTCATTTTATTTAACTTTAATTAATTTAAATTTAAATAGCTACATGGCCATCGGCTAGGTAGGGGCTACCATATTGGACAGGACAAATATAGCTCTTGCCACTCAAAAACTAAGAACCAATTTCCTTCTATTATTCCCTCTGATTCTTCCTAATTTCCTTTTGAAAGAGTCTGCTGAATAACTGGAGAGGTGAGGACATTAAGTAACATCTCAAAAATATAAATTTATCACATGTATCCCATTGTATTCTTGCAAATGAAAGTTACTCTAATCCAAGGCATAGGTGTTATTTGCCCCAGTGGTCTAAGGTTAACTTGATAAGCCTCCATACAGGGGTAACATTCCAGCCTCTCACAAGTGGCTCTTCCTGGTTCTTGCAGGAGGGCCTCTCATGATAGAAATGAAGGACTTATCAGAGTCAAAAAGGGCAGAGAGAAGTTAACATCACACCTATGACTGCACCCCTCTTTTCCTGTGTTTGTGCAAGGAAGTGTTTGAACCCCATATGATTTGATGGGGTCTGGGTGGCCTGGTCTCACTGTTATTGCCTGAGCTCTTGAATGGCTTGGAAGTTGACAATTGTGTGCCCTCAAGACTGGTGCTGAAGGAACAGTAACAAAAGTCTGAACCTGAAGAGGCCCATATGGAAGGAACCAAAGATGACTCAACAGTGACTTTCACGGACCACCCACCAGGACCAGGTAGTTTAAAAGATGTCTCGGTGGATACAAATGTGGACAGATGACAGCTGAGGACCAGATGTCTCCCCTCCTTCTAGTTCCTTGGAATCATTTAAGTTTCCAAGAAATATGATGGAACCACAAAGAAAAGAAGAAGTTTGAATAGGTAGAAATTAGGTTTAACAAGATTAACACACAACATTAAAACCTAGTTTTAGTTATAGGAAAATACGCTTATACTTATTCCTCACCTAAGTTTGTAAACAGATATATTATGATGGTGATCATATTTTTATTGTGATATGTAAATGTCTGTGTGAATATATATATATATATATTCCCCCAAAAGTACCCAGTGAGAGTGGACTAAAAAGTCTACGGTACGGTATTCACAGTAACCCAATTCCTCTTCAGAAACATCTAATAGGTTACATTAGTACATTTAGTCCTAGCTGTAGCCATGAGTTTCTAAGGTTATCCAATGAAAAGAGGTAAATTAAACTCATCCTGAAAGCCATCAATGCACAAATACTTACAATTTTACTTGACTTGATGGAAGGGGGAGCAAATCCTTTTTTCAATCAAGTTTAAATAAGCTTTGATCTATTTAAATAGAAATCCAGTCTATGCTTACTATTGATATCGGATTATGTTCATGGCGCTGCCTTAGTTTAAGCATCCAGCAAGTGGCCTCTAACATATTGTTTCCTCCCTGTCTACCTGCTCTTCCTATTGTGACAAAGCACATCGGAGGAAAAGTCAAAACATTAATGAGGTTTGTCTTCAAGTCCTCACAATAGTATATGTACCAGTGCCCTGGTGCAGCTAACCTAGGCCTGGCACCCACTCCTCACCTCCCACCCCAGCATAACTGGAGGAGTCTATCATGAACTAACATGTTAGCCTGTTGCTGTGCCCAGGGGAAGTGCATGCAGAATCCCTTGTACCCAAGGCCTTAGTCAGGAGGAATGGCTCAGAGGGTGGAAATATCAAATACATCCAAAGGATGCAAGAAGTTGTAGAAGCTCAGTATAGACAAAGACCTGGACAAGAAGTCAAAACACATCACTTCCAACCTAACATAACCACCCACTAGCTGGGAAAATTTAAGCTAGCCACTTAATCTTCCCAGTCCTCTGTTTCCTCATTTGTGAGGTGCTAGATGAACCCTAAGATCCTTTCCAGTGAAAATTCTGGATGATTCTGATTTCATCTGTTTAAATGTGTGCATGTATGTAAATAAATTAAAATAATTTACTTCCATAATATCCTGGGCCATTTTTAAGATTTGTCCTATCAAATATCTTATAAAGCCGCAGGAATAAAGAGTTTGGTGCTAGTGTAAAAACAGGCAAACAAAATAGAATAGAAAGCACAGAAGTAATCTGAAGGATATAAGCTAAAAGCTAAATATTGTTTAATCACTCAACATGTGCCAGACAATGTGCTTTGTGTATTATCATTATTCAATTTATCACTTAATTCCTGCAACATGATAACTGATATAAGAGGGTGATTTATTGAGAAAGTAATGGGTGTCTTGTTATTTGTTTTCTCTACTTGCGTGATATTCTTTGGAACAAAATCAAAAGGATGTTTTCCCTTTCCTACACCAGGAGAATAAGCTGGACCCGTATTCCTAAATTCTAGCTAGAGGTTATAAACCAGTGACCCACAGTCCAAATTTGGCTTTCAAATGTAAAACCCATTTTGTGTTTTTTAAAAAATAAAAGTTAATTGTCAGTACTTTAAAATAGGGAGATCTCACATCTGAAAAAAAAATCCAAATTTTTGTCTTCTCTTGAAAAATCACAAGATTGGGCAACACTGGGCATTTTTGTCCAAACAAGATTAACAACACATCAGGAGCAACTGCCCCTCTAGGCTGAGTGGTATGCTTTGCCGTTCATCAGGCCACTCCACCTTCAGGTCCACCTCTGTGTTACCACCCAGCTGGGCCCTGTGGGCATTTTCATTTGCACTTTCAGATCTCCCAACCTCCAGGTGTAAGTTACTGGCTTTTGTGGTTTAGGCTTTGAAAGAAATCAACATGGATCTCCTCAGATGGGGAGGGTATGGAAACTTTTGTGCACCAAGGGTAAAATAGGGAGGTATGGGAATCCACCCTGGGCAATCATTAGATGTAGAACACCAGAGAATAGAAGATTACAGCTTCCATGGGGCTACAAGATCCAGACAGCTCTGGGAGAGCATATCCAAATACCAAACCTCCTGAGGGGAACAGGGATAATAAGCCTCAGGGCCTTACAAGCCTAGGCAAAATCTCCGGGTGGGTGCCATCCTCAGAAACTCCTTGCTTCTAAAGGAATCAGACTGGCCTGAGAAAATAGGATGACAAGCCGTAAGGATCCATATGAAGACAAAGTAAATGATCAACACCCAAGAGCAGCCTCATTGACTATGAGGGAAAATGGCACATTCTCCTCCAAAAGACTCCTTTACAAAGCATGTATGAGCAACTAGGAATTCTTTACCCTCCCGAGACCTGGAGAGTGTCCACAAAGAGCAACTAATATGGAAATTCCCACTACACTGAATGAGGAGAGCTGGTGTGGGGGTGGGGGCAGGGGAGGAGTTTATATTTTCAACAAGCTTCCCTGGAGATTGTGCAAGACAGACTTGTTTGGGATCCCCTGGACTAGCTGTTTACTCACCAAGGTCACTTACAGCTCAAAAAATTCCATGATCCAGAGTGCTTTTGCATAAAAAGTTGCCCATCAGTGGGGAAAGGATAAAGGATGTGAAAACTAGTGCACAGCACATTGGTTGGTAGGGGAATTAATAAACAAGAAACTCGCTGCCAAGGTATAGGTCCAAAGTAGGAATTCTAACTTGCCAATATATTAGTTTCATCATGAAAAATTAAATCTTTAATTCACAAAATGGTATATACCTAGTAAGCTAGGCAATGGCATTAGATGTAGGGGGAATTGGCCATTTTGCCTCCACCCCACCCCCTAGCCTGTGTTTTCCCATCCTGGTGGTATCCTTATTTTTTTTTTTTTAAGATTTAGTTATTTATTTGACAGAGAACAGGAGAGAGAGTGATTGAAATCACAAGCAGGCAGAGCAGCAGAGGGAGAGGGAGAAGCAGGCTCCCCGCTGAGCAGGGAGCCCAATGCAGGACTCAGTTCCAAGACCCTGAGATCATGACCTGAGCCAAAGATAGACACTTAACCAACTGAGTCACCCAGGCGCCCCAGTAGCCTGCGTACTTTTTAGGGCCTCACCTTTCCTCCAAATGGTCATAGCCACAGAACACAGATTAATCTGCTTCAATGAGAGTTTTTTACAAAAAGATAGAAGTTTATTTCTATTTTCTACCATTTAAGTCATTTCTTATGTAACAGAAGTTATATAACATAGAAGTTATTTTTGTGTTATATAACATATAAGCTATTTCTCACTTATACATTCAAAATGGCGACCCAGGCCTGAGTGGCAGCTCCATAGTGTTGAGCACACAGGCTCCTTCCAGTTGTTTTTTTTGTTGTTGTTGTTGTTTTTGTTTTGTTTTGTTTTGCTTTGCTTTGCCATCTCTAGGGTATGACCTTTTTCCACAGAAGGTCTGCTTCTGGTTCATTCATGTGGTTGTTAGCAAGCCTCACTCCCTCCTCATGTGGGGCTTTTCACGCAGCTGTTTACAACATGGCAGCTGGTTTCCCCTGGTGAGAGATCTAAGAGAGAGCAAGAGAAAGCACCCAAGATGGAAATCACAATCTTGTACAACCTAATCTTAGAAGTGGCATCCCGTTATTTCTGCCATATCCTACTTGTTAGAAGTGAGTCACTGAGTCAAGCCTGTACTCTGGAGGAGAGGCTGACCAGAGCATGAACACCAGCATGCAGAGATCACTGAGGCCATGTTAGAGTCTGCCTGCCACCCCATAACCATCATTCCCTACACATAAATGAATCACTATCAGAAAAGGACAAGGGGTAAAGCTTACTAAAAAGCATGATTTCCTTTCCTTTTCTTTTTTTTTTTTTCATGAAATGGCCTAAAAATATTTAAGTGACTATTTTGCTTTCAAAATGTCAGGCAGCAATTGTCACGCAGAACCCACCATTGCCAATTTTTGTTTTACTGTACTATAATTTTCACTGCACTGCTACAATGGCTATTTCCTATGACATTCCCAAGGATATTTTAAACGATGATAAAAGAGACAGTTATATCAATTTTTTGAATTTTATTATTATTATTATCAACAATAATAACAACCAGATGATCAAAAAGAGGTAATGTGTCCTTTTCTCCACTTATCTTCTTTTAGTCCTCTATTATGATTTCCTTAGCTGCCATTGTAGCTTTCAAAAAGCGAGTTCAATTACTGAAGTACTACCTGTTAAATTAGAAATGATGGGTTTGCCAAAGAAAGTAGCTATTATTTTGAAATAAAAAGCATAGGCAAAGATGCTGCTAACCCTCAATGAATTTTCAGAAGTCTCAAACCGTTTCAAAGCCATTGTGAACAACAGAACTAAGTTGATGCTTTTGAAATCTAACAAATTGTTAAAGGCACGAAAGTGACAACACCTGTAAATAGCTAGGTTTTCTCAATTATCTAATAAAAGAGCTCATGTGCAAACAAAGTAATGTTTATGCATCTATATGCCAATTGTTCAAGTGTTGGAGTTGCTGTTACTTTCTATAGCTTTCATCTGAACAAGAAAGATGATGTCCCCTGCCTAACGAGGTCTGTACACACTCCCTGAAAGTCTACCTCTTGGGGTGTCCAAGAGGTCATTCAGGTCAAGAAAAAATTTTTTAATTCGATTTCAATATATAAAAGGAAAGAAAGGGGGACATGTATTGGCAAGGCACCCAGATTTCCTCCTAACAAACACATTATCTCATTTAATCCAAACCTAAATGTCACTTTCTCAAAGAAAACTCCCTGGATCACCCTCTCTGAAGGATCTCTAACATCGCATTGTTCTCTGCCACATACTCTTTTCATTGCCTTCATAGCACTTATTTGAATTTTGATATGAATTTCCTTATTTCTTTGGATGTGTACAACACTAAATTGTAAGCTCCATGTTGCTAGAATCTCCATTCACCCTGTGAGGCCTGCAGCATAGGAACTAAGCACCAGCTCCTGGAACCAGGCAGCCTGGATTCCACTCCTGGATATGTCAATCCCCAGCTATGGGACCTGTGCATGTTTCTAAACCTCCTTGGGCCTTACTCTTGCCATCTGCAAGATGGGAATAAAAGTACAGCCCTCCATCCTTTGCTGTGAGGATTAAGTGAGCTAACATATATTAGCACTTTGAAGACTGCATGCCAAACAGCTAAAGCTGTTTCAATACTAGCTGTCAAAAAAGGCCTAGCTTGGAGTTCAATAAATGCAGGTTTAAGGACTAAATTCAACTCTCACAATGGTTCTACATGGTTTCTAAGTCTACATATGAGTAGCTCGAACCTCAGAAGCCAGCCAAGATCACACACTAGTTAGTAGTCCCAGAACATGTCTGTGTAACTCCAGGCAATCTAGATTTCCCAGCCCAAAGTGTCTAGTTTTCTGTTACTCTTCATGTGTGCTTTATTTTCATTGTGCCCAACTTTTAGTGAAGATTTCCAGCCTCAGATTAACTGTACTACCAGGTATTAAAGAAAAAAAAAAAATCACTTAGGCTTGAGCCTTAGTGAAAACCAGGAGAGTGGTGCCCCCTGCTGGAGGCCTGCAATGGGCTCCCAAGGTGAGGGGATCCTGGAGGCAAAGTTTGGGGTTACAGAATCCAGGCACTTTTCCTCGTTTTAAGGCTCTTCTCCCTTCATGGCTAGCTTGGAGGAGCAGGACCTTATTCATTAAGGATTCAGCAGTTGCCTTGCAATATTTTTGCCAGTTTTCAGGCGAATGCTGCTGGCAGGCACTATTATCCTCACTTTACAGAAGAGATATTGTAGAAAGGCTGAATAATCCCCTCTTTTCCCCACCACATCACACAGGTGGAAGAGGACTGCCATGCAAACTGATGACCCATTTGATTCCAAGTTATTTAAACCTCCAAGTTTAGGAAAAGAGAAGTAATAATAACTACCTCATTGGTTGTCATGTAATTTAAACAAAGTGTGTACATGGGAAGTGCCTAGCACACCCCTGGGAGCATAACATGCTATTTGAGGGGGAAGGGTGGTTGTTGGCAACTCGACAGCATAGGCACTGATTTTTTTTTTAATTTAATTTTATTATGTTATGTTAACCACCATACATTACATCATTAGTTTTTGATGTAGTGTTCCATGATTCATTGTTTGTGCATAACACCCAGTGCTCGACGCAGAATGTGCCCTTTAATACCCATCACCAGGCTAACCCATCCCCCCACCCCCCTCCCCTCTAGAACCCTCAGTTTGTTTCTCAGAGTCCATAGTCCCTCATGGTTCGTGTCCCCCTCCGATTTCCCCCCCTTCATTTTTCCCCTCCTACTATCTTTGGGTATTTACCCCAAAGATACAAATGTAGGGACCCGAAGGGGTACGTGCACCCCAACGTTTATAGCAGCAATGTCCACAATAGCCAAACGGTGGAAAGAGCCAAGATGTCCATCAACAGATGAATGGATAAAGAAGATATGGTATACACACACACACACACACACACACACACACACACACACAATGGCATATTAGGCAGCCATCAAAAAAATGAAATCTTACCATTTGCAACGACGTGGATGGAACTGGAGGGTGTTATGCTGAGCAAAATAAGTCAATCAGAGAAAGACATGGATCCTATGACCTCACTGATATGCGGAATTCTTAATCTCAGGAAACAAACTGACGGTTGCTGGAGTGGTGGGGTGGGGTGAGAGGGAGGGGGTGGCTGGGTGACAGACACTGGGGAGGGTATGTGCTATGTGAGCGCTGTATGCACTGATTCTTAAAGGGTAAAGTGAGTTGCCCAGACCGGCAAGAAGAAGGTACGCAAGGCGTCAGTGAAGGGTCCTGTGAAGGCTTGGAACAGGAGGTTTGTTTGAGCGACACAGCTGAGAGAGAGAAGGTAGCAAAGATTAGAATTACCCTGAGAAAAAGTTTTAAGTGGAAGAGAGACATAGGTAGATTTACATTGAAAGATATTGTTCTGGAACACTGGGTTCCAAGGGTTGCTTCAGAGGAGACAATTACAAAGACCAGGCCACAGGGGCACCTGGGTGGTTCAATTGGTTAAGTGTCAGCTCAGGTCTTGATCCTAAGGTCATGAGTTCAAGTCCTGTATTGGGCTTCATGTTGTGGAGCCTACATTAAAAAAAAAAAAAAAAAGACCAGAACACCCGAATTGTTGCTGGACTCACAAACAGAGAGAAGGGACACAATATAAAATTTGAGGGAGGAGACTCGACAGGATTTGACTATGCTTTGAGGGAACTAAAGGGGCAGAAGTCTAGGATCCTGTGGGTCTAGCAGGGGTGACCAAGCAGACGGACCAGCCGTTAATAGAGATACGACAGGGGAGCGCCCGGCCGGCTCAGTCAAGCGTCTGCCTTCAGCTCAGGTCATGAGCCCAGGGTCCTCTATGCGGCCCTCATGGGGCTCTCTACTCAGTGGGGAGTCTGCCTCTCCCTCTCCCTCTGTCTGCTGCTCTGCCTCCTTGGGCTCTCTCTCTCTCTCTCTGTGTGTGTCAAATAAATAAAATCTTAAAAAAACAGAGATATGACATGTCCAAGGAGAACCAGGTTTCTGAGGTGGGGCAGAAAACGAAGAATTTTATCGGTGATGTAAAGCCCTTCAAGGGCAGACTTATCAGACAGCTAAATCCTGTAGGACAAAAGAGCAAAACCTGGACCAACATGTCTCTTCTTTCGTTTGTACTGAAATACCTGACTGTGTGCTCTTCCAAAGCAGGATGACTGTACCCCGGTCCCTGGGCACAATGCCTGGCCCCCAGGATCTTGTACAGGAACTAGGTTCTCAAATATGGGCTGTTTCTTCATTTGAGCACCAGATGAACAAGGTGGCTTGTGTTTAGGGCCATGATGTGAGAACAGGGTGCATGTTTCAACACTGGAGTAAAATTCAATGTGAAGAAGTACCCACACCATCGAGCAATACCAGGACATGAGGTGCCATCTCACTCCCACTCAGGACATACCTGCATTGAGTCAAAAGCAGGCTGACCTGTCTAGTCAATTCAAGTTGTTATTTCTCTCCTCTATTTCTTGCCTTTTTAATTTGTCAGGTGAATGTAATTGGAGTCACACAAGGTAAACATATGATGTGGGTCCTCTATAGAGATTCAATTGGTCTTTAATGGACAAGCTAGTCAATGGGTAATTAAATCCTCTAAGTTTTGGGTGCTTTCCCAAATTTGCCCCAGTTGGAAGGTAATGCTGTGAATAAGCTGAGAAAATGGAGTCCTACATGCCAGTGGGCCTCAGAGTTTCTTGTTTGCCTGCTCCTTTGAGGAATTATGGAAAACGACGTGCCCGCTTGCTTATTTTTAAGTTGCTATCAAGAGTTTTTCATAATAACTTAAATAGTTGCAAAATAGTATTTCCAGCATGACGTAATGATTGTTTTAAATAAAGCTATAAGATCGCTCTTTTAAATATATCCAATGGAATATAATACTATATGACTTTGATACTAATCCTCACCCATTTCTAAAGTATACACTAGCAGGCTCTCCTTTAATGGTGAAAATTTTTATATTATTTTGTATTATTTATATTATTTTCTCCTTATTTCTGCTTATTTCCACTCCACAGCCTTTGTAGAATTTTATCCTAATGTAATATATTTTATTTTTAATGATATTTTTATTCTTTGATCAAAAGTATAGTGAAAATTATGTAAACTGAAATTAAACTTACTTATTTTCTGCAACTATATAGTTCTAAATGTTAAAGATATTTTTCGTTAAGAATTATCAAATAAAATATTACTTTTGATTACAACTGATCAAAACATAAAATGCATTGATTATATTGATTTAAATATTATTTTTTAAAGATTTTATTTATCTATTTGAGAGAGAGAGAGAAACAGCATGGGAGGGGAGAGGGTCAGAGGGAGAAGCAGGCTCCCCGCTGAGCCGGAAGCCGGATACAAGACTCAATTCCCAGGACTCCGGGATCATGACCTGAGCCGAAGGCAGTTGCTTAACCAACTGAGCTTCCCAGGCGCCCTGATTTAAATATTATTAAACCTAGTAAGTTCCTATCCATTTCCCATTGCTGCCATAACAAATTACTACAACTTTAGCAGCTTAAAACACACATTTGTTATCTCACTGCTCTGTGAGTCCGAAATTCTGGTACAGGGTGGCTCAGCTGGTTCGGCTGCTCAAAGTCTCACAAGGTGGAAATTAAGGAGTCAGCTGGGCTGCATGCCCTTCTGGAAGCTCTGAGGGAGAATCCCTTTCCAGGCTCATTCAGGTTGTTGGTGAATTTCAGGTCTACACAGCTGTAGAGTTGAGGTCTTATTTCCTTGCTGGCTGTCAGTTAGAAACCACCCCCAGCTCCTAGAGGCTTCTCTCTGGGTAGCTACCTGCCTCAGAACCAGCACCTGTGCAATATATCCTTCTCAATCCCTGCATCTCTCTGCTTCCCCTTCTTCTGCCAGATCTTTCTGATACTTCTACCTTCCTCTTCTGCTTTTAAGGGTTCAAGTGACTATATTGGGACCACCAGATAATCCAGGATAATCTCTTCTGTTTTAAGATCAATGACTAATAAATTTAATTCTACAAAGTCCCTTCATGGAGTACCTATGTTGGTGCTTGCTTAACTAACCAGGGGTCAGGACTCTTGGGGGCACATGTTAAGGATACTACCTACCACAGTAACTTCCCATTAGAAAAACGTCTATAGTGGGATGCACGAGCCTGTTTTACTTTTTCAATTAGTCCATGTGTTTGTGGATGAATATCACTCACCAGTAGGATGAGATATAGTCAACAAAAATTGTATTTCTATTTTTCATTTTCAAATATGCAAGTGCTAAGAAACTTTGGCCATATAAATAAGTAAATGGGAATGGAAGGAATTATGTCAAAGCAATGTAACTGAATTCTTTAAACTCCTAAATCATTCTCCAAAAATATCATCAAATGATACATAATTTGAAGTCTTTTTTTTTTTTTTTAATGATCCATCAACCAAAAAGCCAGTGAGGATCTCCTTCAATTCTGTAGAAAAAAGAGAATTGAAAACCATCTATCTTACGATAGGATTCTTTACTCAATCATCCTTAATCTCAGTTTCTGGGACTTACACCAAAAAGTATTTACAAGACTTATCGAATGGCTTTACCATGCCTATTGCTCTTTCACTTCTAAATATAATGGAAATAATTTTTGGCACAAATTACTGTGGGGAGAAAGAAACGTTTTATTCCCCAGCTGTGTCTTACTATGTAAACAATACTTTTAAATGCAAGTTCCCAAGTTCCAGAGTTGGAATGGTCTCTCCAAATAACCAAAAATCCACCTGGACAGAGCAAAGGTTTCTTTTATTATAAAGATTTCTTTTATTATACATTAAGTACCACAAAAAGATTCAGAAGTGATTTAATCATTAAAAAAAAATCTAAGTTAACCTATAATAAGAAGTATTTTCTCTCAGATTGGCAACAATACCAATAATAAATAGATTTCTTCAACACTTCTCAAAACTCAAGAAGAATATCTAGCCCAACGGACTAACAAGTTCTTTCAAAAGCAATGTAAGCCCAAGAGAAAACAACTGGCAGAACCAAGACAGACTGTTAGGAATTGGATGGGATCTATGGACTATAACCCACCTCTTCACTGCATCCTAAAACCAAAGCCAGAATTCTTCCCTTAGCCCACTTCCCAACTTACCTGTCATTTTCTCAAAACTATCCCTGGGTCAGTTACCAATTTATTACCTGCCTCATCTGCAAAATCACCCTTCATTGCCTGCTTAGCAAGAATTCATAGGGATCCTTTGAGTAGTTTTTCTCTGCTAGCTGGCATGTAAGCTCTGCCAGTAGATGGCACTGGAGGGAACAGGAAGAAGGGGTTTTCTTTCCTGGTTTAGATGTGGTTTCTCAGACGGTGACTTCTCCCACGCCCAGCTCCTGCGGTGCCTCCAGTGCCTACCTACAGTCAGCAAAGCTCAATTCCCTACAGCACTCACAGCATTTCCTCTGGCCAGTTCCTGCAGTACCCGGCAACGAGCAGATCCCCTTGGCACTCCTTCTCCAGGAGGTTTCTGTAGCAGAGTGCCTACAATAAGGTACCTCCCTATCAAAAAAATGTCCTTGGTATCATAGAGAACAGATTTCTAGAGAGTTCCAGAGGATGGGTTTCCAGCAACTTCTACCAGAGCAACACCACAGTGACTCCTCTGCCACTCACCGAACCACAGCCATGCCTTCTCCAATAAGGACTAACTGTCCACCTGGGGGTCAGGGCAAAGCCTCTTCCTTGGGTACCCCACCTCAGCCCTACGAGTAATGGCTGCTCCTTACACCTGCTATTCCTGTAGTCTTTGAAGTTCTCTTTACTTCTCACTAGCCAATCCTTTGTAACTCCAATTCCCTGTTATAATTAATATACATAATTAATTCTTTACATTCAACTTTCCCTGTTCAAATTCCTGTGTAGTTTCCCTCTCCTGATTGGGCCCTGATAGAACCCTAAATTCAGACACCTCCAGAACTTCCCTCAGCTCCGCTAAGATAGGGATGTCTCTTTAAGGCTCACAGAGAAAAAAAGTTTTTAAAATATGTTATACTTTCTCTTTTTAACAGATCACATTGTCTGAGACAAATTAATATTATTTTTAGCAAATTCCCTTATCATACAGGATGAATAATCTCAATCCATTTAACCTTTCCTCACAAGCTCTCATTCAATTCAATCAGCACATTTCATTGGTCTTTTGGGATCTCCTAGATGTGAAGAAGGATTCTGTAATCTCAGACAGACTTCCAGACATGCTGTTGTGCACCTCTGTTATAATAGTTACATGTTCACAAATTAGAAAAAGCGAGAAACATGCTGATGCAAAGGTAAAATTATTTTAATGAATAGAAAAGGCACGCTTTCTTTCATCTTTCTTTATTAAAAATGGAAGTGTGGAAAGCAGAGGGGAAAAGAAGAGAGACTACAAAATGTTAAGCAACGTAATCAAAAATAGAAAATAAGCTGGTAATGCTTAAGCAATAAAATGACAACAGGGGAGTGAAAATAAGGGACTTACATCGAAATTCAGACTTTAAGAAAGACTTCTAGCTGCCCTTGGAACTATCTGAAGGACCTTTTTCAAACATAGAACCCGTCATTTGCATTAATCCTGCTTTTGCTATTGTCTTCTGAAACAAGCCCAGAGAATATTTCAATACTTCAAGGTCATATTCTATGGCAAGGGCAATAGAATTCTGCAGCCAATATAAGTCGATTCAGCAGCTGTAATAACAGGAAGCCATCTGCAGCCCTACATTTAGTATGCAAATGAGAGAAAGCAAAGGTCTAGCATGAGATGCAAGATCTTAAATTGGGTACTTCTCTCTAGCTTTCTATCTGTTTTCCTCTGGTAAGATCTGATTCACTCACACCTTTACCATTGAGTGTCTGGGGATACCAGACAAGAACTTGAATGATAGGAACAACCTTCTTTAGCACTGAACTCTTTCTTATTCCTTTAGTCTACTAACTCCCTTTTGGATTTACTGGCCTCTTGAAAGACCAGTACCAGCCAGTCATTTACTTTCTCAATTCCCCCTTTCAGGTCACTAGCACTGTGACTGTCTCAGTGTTTTTGATGGGCCCCCAGCCCCACGTCCGTTGCTATACCAGCAGCTCACAGCAAATGACCTCATCTGGTCTTGTGGAAACTTGAGGCCATATAGCACCAAGCTCTTTAATTTTCTTTCTTTTCTCTTCAACATTTATTCTGACTTGTTCCCCTCATTCTCTGAATCTCCTCCTTCAAATCTAACCAATGACATCTATCAGAGAACATTTTCCTAACACCTTTTAAATCAGTGTTGTGCATCCATCTCCAAGCTCTCCCCTGACGCAAGCCCTAATCAGCTCTCATTGGAACAAAGGCAATATATAGATTGGTATCATCATGTATTGATCGGTGTTCTTAGTTGCAAGTATCAGAATCTCCACGCACTGAGCAACTCACAGAATTTCCAGAAGGGTCAGTGATCCCAGTTGAGCTATGCACCCAGGAATAATGCCCAACGTACAACCGGGGCTCTTCTAGTAAAAGCACCAATGCCACCATCACCTGGGACCTGGGAGGATTGAGGCTGAGGGCCAGGGACTCTGCAGTTGCTGCTTCCAAAGAGCCAGATATGTCTGTTTCCTTACTTGTCACAATATTAGTTTCCCCACACTTAGCCAACAAGTCAACAATGCTCAGATACAAATGCAGGTGTCTCCCAAGTGCATCTGAATAGTGAAACCAAGTTCACAGGCCTGTACTCTAGCTTCAGGGGAGCCTAGGAAGGTGGACTAGAATTGAAGTTTTGAAAGGTAAAATTTACAGTGTGGGAAATTACTAAAACACAAGTGGGCACTCGACAATGTGGGCTGCCCCAGAGGCAAATGACCACCTAACATTTCTTTTTAATCCATATTTTAATGTGAAATATAATTATTTTATTCCTTTAAAAACATGACTTCATGGGTTCCCTATCACCTAAAGATTAAGTATAAGCTGCAAACAGAGCATATAATCCCCTTGTATGCCTTCATCTTCCTCCCCTCTATTCATTCCCGCTATTATTCTATATTCCTAGGAAACTAAAACCCTAAAAGACTTTTTGGAAGAACACGCAACACTTGTGGTTCCTGACTTTCTGTCCTTCCATTGTTTTTCCCTCTCTCTGGAGTGTTCCTTCCCTTTTCTGACTTCGAATCCCTGCTCAAAGCACACGCCAAACTGTGGGCTATGCACTAGGAAAATAAAAATTATTAATGGAATTCCCATCTCAAGGGACTTAGCATGTGCTACAGACTGAACGTCTGCGTCTCCCTCAAAATTCCTATGTTAGACCCTAATCCCCCGTGTGATGGTATTTGGAAGCAGGGCCTTTTAAAGGTGATCAGATCATGAATGTGGAGCTCTCATGAATGGGATTAGTGCCCTTACAAAAGAGCCTCCAGAGAGCTCCCTTGCCCCTCTGCCATGTGAGGACACAGGAAAAGCTGGTTCTCTATGATATTTCCCTCCTACCCATTTCCCACGTAAGAACTACCTTATGATCTTTACGGCTTTTGTTGTTCAAAAACCTAAGCTCCAAGGACTGAGCTCACAAACAAGCAATCCCTGGGGTGTATGGAGCCTACAAAAACAATTTGTTTGGTTCAAGCAATCTTTTTATAAATTTAGAATTAGTTGCCAACATAAACAAATTCGGCAATTTCACATAAGACTTTAAATTTCCAGCTTCTCTTGAAAGTCTGGAACTTGTGCCGACTTCAGGCCCATATATTTTGTGGCATCAATGAGCTGGAACTGGATAGTGCCTACCCCTTTAAGTGGGCCCCACCCCCACCACTCTTCATTATCTCTTACGTACACCTGCTTTGCTCTTATATTACCAAATTTATCCGGTAAGATTTGGGTTTTCAACACAGGCCATAGAAATTTTGAGAGGATTTTTGGAGGAGGTAAATGGGAAAAAGAAGATTCTAGAGTATAAATGCATAGGAACAAGACTAGAACTTCCCACCCAATCCACACCCCATCCTAGAAAGAAGTATCACCTGACTCAAGGTAGAAGAGCAGAACGATCAGCACATCTGAGAGCAACAAGAATACACCTTTATGGTCATACTGCTTTAAAGAGATGCCGAGAAGCCCCCCAAAGAGAAATGACTGGTTTTGAGTCTGTACTCAGGAAGCACTGAGAACCTGACCATAACCTCTCTGTCCCAGGTAGGACATAGAAGTACCAGAGAGCTGCTAGAGATGCCAGGGCTATATGGAAAGGGACAGACACTGGTGCTTGTCAACAACCTGTGGTAATTAGGTTATATCCCAAAATGGTGATTCAACTTTAGACAAGAAAAAGAACTCCAAGAAGGACTGAGATTAGGTTTCCTGGTAGTGTTATAAAAAAAAGAGCATATAGACAGAAATTGGCTTGAGGTGTGGAAAAAATTTAAGTGACCACACTTGCACAGTTGAGTTTGTGGACAGTTATAGAAACATCACTGAGGATCTAAAGATAGCTAAGTATTCACCTGGAGGCCAGAAAGGTAAATGGCTATGGGAACAGAAAGTGGAAGCATAAGCTTTATGTATTCAGACAGGACAATCAGTTCATTTGGGTTGTGGTCGGGGGGTCAAGGGTGCAGGTGAGGGATAAACATTAGGTAAGAACACCCTTATCCCATGTAACAAGAGGTAAAGAAGGAGGGGGAGAAACACAGGTTAGGATCATGAGATTTTCATCTGACAACTTCCATTCCTTTTTCTCTAAAGTAAGAGATAATGCTATTTGCTGAGAGAAAGGTGGAGGCAGAAAGAGCCTATACATTTGGGAAGAGTAGAAAATGGCCAGCCATTATGAACAATAAGGAGACGGCTGGAGGAATGCATAGGGTTGGCTTGCTGGCTGTGTTGAGAAAGCAGCGGGGGTTGGTAACCAATTGGTGGTTGCAATCAAAGTGAGCTACATTGTTTGCAGAGCCCAGGGCAAAAAGAAAACAAGGGTCCCCTTGTTCAAAAGGCTTAGAAAAGGACTACTAAAGACAACTTATTTCCTTTCTTCCAGAGTCCCTTTCTTGGCCAAAGTGTTTTCAATAATCACTGGGCAAGGGGATACTCTCTGGAGGAGTACAGAACCTCATAGGGCCCAGGGACCCCACCCCATGACTTTACGTGTGTGCATGTGTGACCCGCTGGATACCTCTCACCAGCCTCCAGACCAACACCCCTTCCCACAGGCCCATTCTGACCTATGGCAGACGGATGACCTCCAAGAGATTCAACCTCTACTCAGGAAGCTCCTGATACCTGGATGGAGGGTGGGGGAGAGGCTCACACCCACCTAGTCACTTGCCAAATATGCGGGGGCACTGCCAGCCTGGGGCAAGGAGAGCCATGACACGGTCACACAAGACAAAGTCAGGATGGAACATTTACCAAACCTCTGGGGACAGAGGGCTGGAAGGGAGGCCAGGCAGAGCCGGGGATGCCTGAGGTGGGGAGTGTGCAGCCCAGAGGCCCTCCAAGAGGCAGGAAGGCTAAGAAGGGAATGCACCTAAACCCACATTCCAAATCCCAGACACAACAAGGTGCAGAAGGGTGGGTTTAGCATGTTTCCATTATTTCCTTTCTTAACACAGACAGTGGGAGTGGAGGGAAAGGGGACATATATGCTTGCCAACCCACAGAATATTTCTGGAAGACCAAGATCTTCCTAATATAGCTGTCTCTTGTGGGTGGGACCAGGAGACCAAATACATAAAGTGAGAGGAAAGATTAGTTTTTATTTATCCTTGCCTTGTATTGTTAAAACTTCTTGAAAAATAAAACTAGGGGCACCTGGATGGCTCAGTCCGTTAAGCATCCAACTCTTGATTTCAGCTCACGTCATGATCTCAGGGTCCCAAGATTGAGCCCCCTGTCGGGCTCTACAATGAGCATGGAGGCTGCTTAAGAGTCTCTCTCTCCCTCTCCCTGTGCCCCTCCCCACCCCACCCCACCCCACTTCAGCCCCTGCTCACTCTCGTATGCACACACTCTCTCTGTCTCATAAATAAATAAATAAATAAATAAATAAATAAATAAATAAACAAATAAATAATAACACTAGTCACTAAAAAGTGTGGGTGAACGGGAGGTGAGAAAAGAGCCCATGTCCCTGTAGATTTGCTATGATGGGAAGAGGGTCCTTACAGTGAGCACCAGAGGGCAAAACATGGAGAGTCCATCAGGATGGATGCCCACATTTCTAACCAATGATGAAGGGCCATAATGGGAGGGATGCTAAACAGCCAGATGAAAGCAAGTTGGAATGGCAGCACAGTAAATGGGGACCACCAAGCAGGTGGCCTCAGGAGTACAGTGAGGAAGTAAGCTTTGCAAAAAGACCTAAATCTTCTGAAACTGGAGGAAGTCACCCACATAAGTGTAGGTTGATGTGGGACAAAACAAGGCCTAATTGTGTCACGTGTTCTATGAAAGAGGTGACCAGGGGCATCTTCTGAGAGAGGGGTGGGAGAAGGAGAGTTAGCTATGTACCAACATTTTGAAAAGATTTGAAAGAAACACATCCAAAACTTAACGTGGGTGGACTTGAAGGATATTTTAATTGCTTCTTTGTACTACTTTTTCTAAATTCTCTAAAACTATTTTTTCTGTGGGTGAAGAAGTCTATCAGAAATGTGAAAGTGATGACATAGGTCTCACTCAGACCCTCATTTCACATCCAACCTGTCAGTTCATCCTAATACCCACACCCAAACAGCTTCCTGTACCAATAAACAGGTACCTTACCTCGGGCTCATCTTATCATGTGCAGAGCAAACACCTTGCTTCAAAAAACTAAGGTGGAAAATAAGCCTATAAATTCTCTTCTAGAAACTCAGATGGCGACTAATCTGATCTTGCTAATCTGTGCTTCAAGTATCTACTTGTGAATTTCCTATCCTACTCAATAGTGATCACTTCAAGTTTGCTCCACAGCATTTTAACCATAAAATCACCTTTTATCCTCAGACAATTTTGATAAACGTAATCCACTACTAGCTTCAACAGTGAAGAAAATCCCTTTAACGAAGCAACCTTCTGGAACATTCCCAAAGGAAGATTGTAGCTGACAATATACTAATAATAAAGGACTCGTAGAGGAGGAAATTTCTGATCTGAAATTCTCGGAGATTCTGCCCAATTTTCAAATCTCTTAGAAATGTTAGAAAGGAATTGAAAAGTGAAAGATTTCTCCAGGGTCATGTCATCTCATGCTGTCCTGTGGAGTCTTAAAGCAGTTATGGAAGGATTTGGATTGTAGCATCTCTTTTTGAAATTGGCAGTGAAAAATTAGTAGTTAGGCAACTTAAACAAAAAATAGCTTTAAAACTTATAGGCCTTTCCAGAATTGATTGAATTTAAAGAAAAATGTGAATCTTTTTATTACCTCTGAACTCAAGGAAACTGAACTGAGTGAATGCCTATATTGAACCAAGAATAGCAGTCTATTTAAACTATATGAAATAGTGCTGATTTTCATGGCTCTTAACTAAAAATTCATTTCCTTCACTCTTAAGCCTAAATCACACTCAATTCTATTACTCTATAGATGATTGTGACTTGAAGACTTTTATAATCTAACTTTTACTGATGACCTATATGCTCGAAAAAGCTGAGCTGCCTTTCCCTCAGAGAAATGGCAGTGGGGTTAATCCAGCTTATTTGAACAAGGCCTGCCAACTCCCAACCCCCATCCAACTTGGCTTAATACAAACCATTGGTATAAGTATTATCCTTAGAATCTTTGAACTGGGTGAGGCTTTAGAGATCATCTAGTACAATGTTCATCTGCTTTGTGAACTTCACACACTTGAAAATGAATAATTCTTTTTCCAAATGTACAAGGTACAAAAAACAACCTCAGAGAATCAGAAGTATGTGATTGGATATGTATAAATAGCAGGCATCTTCTGCGTCTAGCATGTAGATGGAAAAAAATCGCTTGTATTTTTGTCAAATTTTAAAGGTTATGTTCACAGTTGATTATTGAATTTTAAATACTGCATTGTGATCCAAGTCAAATAAATCACTATGTATTACACAAGTACTGTTTGCCCCAAATTGTACTGAGCAGTAGCACATAGTCCAGCATATAAATATACAAACTAATATGAGTTCACTCTGGTTTTTCTCCCAAAAAGCAATTTAAAAAAGAATATCACTCTGCCTTCTTAGAGGAAAAATGCTTGATTTCAAGTAATGTTTGTATTATAGTAATTTTCCTCTTTTCAATCTTTTAGATGACAAATATTGGAGAATCTCTAAAAACTCAAAATAGGATGTCAATAGATCATATTCCAAAACAGTCAACAGTTTGGGCACAGTTTATCACTCTCCTCCTTAAAACACCGTCTTCAAGGGCACCTGGTTGGCTCAGTCAGTTAAGCGACTGGCTCTTGGTTTCAGCTCAGGTGATGATCTCATGGGTCATGAGATCGAGCTCTATCTGGGGCTCTGCACTCAGCGGGGAGTCTGCTTGAATATTCTCTCCCTCTGTGCCTCCCAACACTCGCGCACGTGCTCTCTCTCTCAAATAAATAAATAAATCTTTTTTTTAAAGATTTTATTTATTTATTTGAGAGACAGAGAGAGAGAGAGAGAGCATGAGAGGGGGGAGGGTCAGAGGGAGAAGCAGACTCCCTGCCGAGCAGGGAGCCCGATGCGGGACTCGATCCTGGGACTCCAGGATCATGACCTGAGCCGAAGGCAGTCGCTTGACCAACTGAGCCACCCAGGCGCCCAATAAATAAATAAATCTTTTTTAAAACACACACACACCAAAAAAAAAACAAAAGCAAATAAAAAAATAATGTCTTCACTTTCCCTCCAGATACCACACTCACTTAGTTCTTCCTGCTACCCACTGTGTGCCCCTTCACACAGCCTTTTACTAGTCCTTCAACTTCTCAACTTCTTTTTTTTTTTTAAGATTTTATTTATTTACTTGAGAGAGAGAGTGAGAGACAGAGAGGAGAGAGAGAGAGACAGACAGAATGCCCATGAGCCAGGGGAGGGAAGAGAAGCAGACTCCCTGCTGAGCAGGTAGCCTGATGTGGGACTTGATCCCAAAACTCTGGAATCATGACCTGAGCCAAGGGCAGACGCTTAACCAGCTGAGCCACCCAGGCGCCCATCTTCTCAACTTCTTAACACTGAAGTTCCTTAGGATTCTCCTGTGTTGCTTCTCATCTCCATTTGTTCCCCCAAGGATCCCAATCCAAGATCATGGCTTTGAATGACATCTATCCAGATTCGTATCTGTAGCCCACAACCCTGCCCTGAACTTCAGACTCAGATATCTAACTACCAACTTGATATCTCCCTTTGAGTGTCTGATAGACATCTCAAATCTAACACACACAGAACAGAGGCTCAAAACCTCCTCTTCTGGAATCCTCCCTATCTCTGTTATTGGCAATTCCATTCATCCAGATACAAGGAAAAGACCTTGGAATTGTCTCCAGCTCCTCTCTCTAATACTCCACATCCATTCTATCAGCAAATTCTGTTTTCCTTCTCAGTAAATACAGAATTCAACCATATCTCACCACATCCATCACTCCCGTCCTGGTCCAAGCCACCATCCCCTCTGCCTGGGACTATTGCAGTGTCTTCCAAACTAGTCTCTCTGCTTCTATGTATTCTCAACACTGCAAGCCAAATTCTCCTTTTAATCTTATCTAGTCTTGCTAATCTGTGTCTCAAGTATCTACCTGTGAAGTCCCTATCCTACTCCAATACTGAATACATCAAACTTACTTACGTCAGATAATATTTCACCTTTGCTTAAAACCTCCCAGTGATTTCTCAACTCACTCAGAGTAAGTAAGCTACACCTTACCCTGGTCCATAAGGCTTCACACAGTCTGCCTGTCCATGTATATGCACATACCCGCAAACACTAATACACACACGCTCACAAACATAACCCCATTACTTCTCCGATCGTATCCTCTACTGCTCTCCTTTTTTATTCTGCTCTCATCTCTACTGGCCTCTTGACTGAGTCTCAAGCATTCAAGACACACTCCTGTTACAGGAGTCTTTTCACTGACTGTTCCTTCCACTCGTCCCCCAAATTGACAAGATGCATTCCCTCACTTTCTTTGCTCAAAATTTTCTTCCTTTTTTTCTCCTTATCACTTATCAGTTTCAAATATATTTTACAGATTGTGTATTGAATTTATTTATCTTCTTTCTTGCCCACTAGAATACAAGCTTCATGAGGGCAGAGATTATCTGTTTTGTTCACTAGGATATCTGTAGTTCCAAAGACAGTACCTAGCAGTGCTCAATAAATGATTGTCGAAGTGAATTCAAATATATGCTTTAAACAGCTGACATGATATTACACAACTTTTCATGCAATTTTGTTTCCTTAAAATTAGATACTTTTAAAATTAAAATCCTTGATTTTTGTCACACGTATTCTAAAGACTCTCCTTTCAGGTACACACTAGAAAAAAAGATAAATAAAGATAAGGACTAGAGATATAAATGGTGAATATATTCACCAAAATATATATATATATTCAAAATCAGTCAATGAATTGATTTTTTTTTCTGACCTTGGACAGAATTTCACATCCATCACAAGTCTTTTTCAGCTTTAAAAAGTTTATTTCCCACTGAACAAAAGATATGGAAATATAGGGTCACTCATTAAAACTATAATTTCATAAAAGACAGTCATAAAGATTGATATGGTTAATACCGATTTCGTTTACTTACAAACTGTGTTCCAGAAGTCTGTCTGCCAATCAGTCTAATGGGATTATTGTCATTTTATTGAGCATATATTGAATATTTGATCTTAAAAACTCATAAATTATGCTGTGCTATTATCTAAAAATCAATTATAAAATATTTGCTTATTACATTTACTGCCTGGTATAATGGAACCAAGGGCAACAGATTTTACTGTCTGTCTCTCACATACACACATGCATGTATACACGGGCACACACACAAATAGACTGAGAACTTTTGCCACAAAAGGAAAACCTTTAACTCTATTTTTGAAGAGAGTAGAGATCAGAAAATAAATTACCCATTCAAATTCAGAAGGATTAATTAGAAGTAGGATGAGACCTCTAACTGATTTTAGTCTACTGCTCAATCCATGACTAGAAAAAACATTTTTCGTTCAAGAAGAATACAAAGAATGGATGGTGTCAGCTATTCCAAAGAGAACTCAACATTGCTATGACTATTTGTCATTTACCCAGAGCTCACAAACACAGTAGTTGTAAAATTATAAAACAATTAAAATCCAGGAGACTGCAGTAAGAGAATTTTTGGAGAATTCAGAAGTGGGAATGCAAAGAATTGATGTTTTCTTCAGGGTTGAAGAGAATTTTTCAGGTAATGTTCAGTCTAGAAGTTGGTCTGTTGTACCCCTACAAAAAGAAGAAATTTACATAGACTAGCCTTCTCCAGTACAGGATGTAAGGAGTAATGATCCTCAGGGAAAACACTGGTGTCACTATTACAAGTGGGCGTCACTGAGAAGTAACACTGAAGGAAACCAAATCTTATTTCTTATATCATAGATGAGCTAACCCAAAGGATCAAGTGGCCAAGTCACTCACAGGAATCAAGGATCTTTCTTACCCAGTATCAAGCTTTACTGATAATTTCAAGAATACAATAGCCAAGGTACACAGACACAGCAAGATGAGTTCTGATATCCGAAGTACACTCTCTAGGTTCTTACTTTTTGCACTAGATGTACCCTCTGGCAACAAGCAATGAATGTGCTCTCCAAGTAAAATATGATTTTCCCTCCTGGCAGAGAGTGCTCCAGGTTATATCTCTGAATAACACACAAAAGTCATATCTGTGACATTTTCTGACAGGGCATGCCCCAAATCCATAGATATGTTTGTTTGACATAAGCATTCTAAATCAGAGACATCTTGCTAAAATATTCCATGAAAAAAAGACTCCCCTCCTATAAAACACCATTAATGAGGTTAGTTATTAGCATTCTTACCAGGATATTATACCCCCTCACCTGTCTTCTCTCTTTCGTGGGCTTTGACAAAGATTCTCTCCTTGACTGACTCAAGTCAGCTTCTTCTGAGAGCATTTTACAACCAGGTCTTGACTTTTGGACTTCTGTATTTGTCTTTGAATCGTCCATTTTTAGCAAGAATCCTGCTAAGTCAGTGTAACCGGAAACACACCCTCCCCTCTCCACCCTCCATATGTGGCCAGCTTTCATCAAGAATCCTGTGTGGTCGGTTTATCAGAATCCCGCTCTTCACTCCTCCTGTTTCCTCTTAGCAATTTTCTATCCACTGACCCCCACCTCCACCTTGGCTATAAATTCCCACTTTTCCTTGTACTTAGAGTTGAGCCTGCTCTCTCTCTCCTCTTCTGTAAAGCCCCATTGTAGGAGTCCTGTCAAATAAAGTCTTCCTTACTGCCTTTAACAGATATCATGAATAATTTTTTTTTTTCCTTAACAGCATGCTCTCCCATCTTCCCATAAAGGAAGAGAACCACATTACAGGCCATCTTCTTTCCTTCATGCTGATCTACACAGTAGCAGATTAGAAATAGCAGTAACTACTACTATGGAAACACAGTTAATAATCCCCCAGTACTTAGAGTTTTAACCTTAAACAATTCTAGACAAAGTGTCTGGCAACTCTTTGCAATTAGTACAAAAGTTTTGATATAGAGGAGGAATTTTCCAGAGCCAAATACTGCAAATTTGAAATGCCATCGTAGATCAGTAAACAACTTCCCAAAAGACAACCAAACACGTGATTTTGATAGGACCAACACAGAGCTAATGCCCTTAGTACTATGTACTATTTGCAATTTGTTGTCTAGAAAACTATGCTTAAATATTTATTAAATTGTGTCTATTATGTGGGTTCTATTTTTCTCAAGAAGTTTTCTCACTGCTGTTAATATGGTTCAAATTTAATGACTCCCTTCTGGAATTGTTAAGTTGAACCAGATGATTCACGAAAACATTTGCAGTGTCAAGATTATGGTACCCAAAGTTGGTTTTAAAAAATTATGCTGTGTTGCTGCTGGAGTGCAATGCACATTATATGCTCTCATTATTTTTTATAAAGTTCTCCCAGGTACCATAAGGAACAAATTAAACACATAAGGACTTTGCCCTCAAGGAAATTGCAGTTTAAAAGGGTCAACAACCTGAGAAATCAGCAGAATGACTGTTCCTACCCTGACCCTGTTGAACTGACAGATGTCATTGAAACAAATGATTACAGTACAGAAGGACATGCTGTCCGTGAATAATGGAGACCTAAATCCTGGCTCTGCCATCAACTATCTGTTGGACCCTAGCACAACACTTCCTTCTTCTGGAGCTCAGCTTTATCATTCATGAAATAAATGAAATTTGGGTTAGATGCTGCAGAGGCTCCTTCAAAGTCTAAATTCATGTAGGAAATACATACAATAAATAGATGAAGAGAATTCACATTCATGATGTCCGTCCTATGGAACATGTTATTAAGTCCCGAGAACTGAGTGCAACACAGTGTGTATTTCATTTGGAATATTCACGTGAAACACTGCATGATTTGAAATGATTTGAAGTCTTGGCCCTAGTGCCTCTATAAAAATAACACAATTGTGGCCCATATTTTGGCCCCCAGTTATTTGAATCCCATGAGTATTGGCCTTAGCTTTGTACTCAAAAGTCTATTTAGGTAAAATGTCCTAATAAGCTTTCTGCCTTTAGTTAAGTCACATACAAAAACAGCCTGTTTGTAGGAAAAGGGAACATCATTTCAAATCCTTAAAGGGGAAATTCAAAAATCTCAGAGAATACATGCACGTTTTTCTGGTCCAAGTACTCCCAGAAGAAGCTGACCTATCTCTGTGAACATTTAAAGGTTCACTGTTAGTGTATCCCATGTGGAATGACAACTTGAAGATCAGGGATCTACATGCTCTCATCACAGGAGGCTCCTTCCCAACCCTGACCAAAGTGAAAGAGGTTATTATGCTAAACGACTAAGCCTGGCACAGAAAGATAATGCTGTGTGGTCTCACTTGTACGTGGAATCTAAAACAGTCAAACTCATAGAACCAGAGAGGAACATGGTGGCTACCAGAGACTGGTACTGGGAAATGGGGAAATGGGGAGAGGAAGAGATGTTGGGCAAAGGGTACAAATTTTCCAGTTCCGAGATGAAAAAGTTCTGGAGAGGTAACATGGCGACTACGGTTAATAATACTGAATTTTAGGGGCACCTGAGTGGCTCAGTCGTTAAGCGTCTGCCTTCGGCTCAGGTCATTATCCCAGGGTGCTGGGATCGAGCCCCACATCGGGCTCCCTGCTCCACAGGAAGCCTGCTTCTCCCTCTCCCACTCCCCCTGCTTGTGTTCCCTCTCTCACTGTGTCTCTCTCTGTCAAGTAAATAAATAAAATCTTTAAAAAAATAATAATAATAATACTGACTTTTATACCTGGAAATTTGCTAAGAGAGGAGATTTTGACTGTTCTCACGCCCCCCCCACACACACACAGAGACACAAAAAGGTCACTGTGAGGTGATGGATGGGTTAAGTAATTTGATGGTGGTAATCATTTCATAATGTACATGCACCTCAAACTGGTACCTTATACACCTCAAAAATATACCATTTTTATTTGACAGTTCCACCTAAAGCTAGGTGGGGAAAAGAAATTATCCCTGAGGAGTTTAGAAGCTAAACCTTGAAACTGGCAAAGCCTAAGCTGAAGTTATATAATTTTTTTCTGAGTCTTCCATAACTCTAAAAATAAAGGGGGGGATCCAGTTTGAGTCTTTTTTTTTTTTAAACATCTCATAATGGCAGAAACATTTGAATTTCTTAACTGGTGCACAAGAGAGAAGAAGAAACGAGATGGGTAGAGATTTAAATTCAATTCTTTTCTTCTATTGTGTGAGACAACAGCATCAACAACTGGCAATTGAGAGAAGAGATACATCATTATACTTATTTATAGCATTAACTACTTTACATTCAGCCACACAAGTGAAACTGTAAAAAAAAATTATAAAGGGAGTATGTGGTTCTTTCATTAGCTTGTCTGTAATACTGGATTGGTCCATAAATTAATGTGTATAAGAGAACGGAAAAAAAAAAAGAATTCAAAGCTCTGCCATTGTAATTACAGCTCTTTAAATATCAAAAGGCACAAAGAAAGATTCCTTTTGAAAAGCCTACTGACTCTCTTGGCAAGACACTATTAATTACTTGCATAAATCTGCAGTTTGTACACCCAGAGCTATGGGTGACATTATTACATTATCCAAGCTTTTAACAGTCCCCATTGGTCTCAGCGTGTGGGTTTCTGTAAATTCTTGTTTACCAAGCGATCCCTCTGTAAACTTCAGCTTCCTGCTCAGAGGGAATGAGCGGAGCTCTGGGACAACAGGTAGCTTGGAGTCCCCCCATCACTGTCTATAATTCACACAATTCAATTAGAGAAACTGTACCGTGTGAATTATTAAATTAGGTTGGAGAGTGCCATGAGCAGTAATAATATTACAATCTTATTTAAAAACAAGACATTTAGCTTCCATAAACAAACTGCTTATAAAAAAACCACATGGTCGGGGCGCCTGGGTGGCTCAGTCGTTAAGTGTCTGTCTTCGGCTCAGGTCATGATCCCAGGGTCCTGGGATCAAGTCCCACATCGGGCTCCCTGCTCAGCGGGAAGCCTGCTTCTCCCTCTCCCACTCCCCCCGCTTGTGTTCCTGCTCTCACTGTCTCTCTCTGTCAAATAAATAAATAAAATCTTTAAAAAAAAAAAAAAAACCACATGGGCAAATGAAAAATACAGAGTGGGCCTGGGATCTAAATTAATAGTTAAAGCCCTAGAGAAAGGACATCTAGAGAAGCAGTTCTATCTTAGAAAATATTTGCCTCCAAATTTCTAGCTTTTTTATATAAACTTAATCAACATTTCTCTTTTGAGCATCCATTGCATGGAAGTTTAACAGAATTAAAATCTGGCCCATGGCTCTATATTTTTGCAATAAATACAGACTCTGGGGAACAAACTGCTTTTGGGGGAGAGAGGGGGAGTGTGTTACTTGATAAAATGAAAATCTAAACTCAAAGCAGCAAAC
Source organism: Eumetopias jubatus (assembly GCF_037043125.1). Classification (NCBI taxonomy): domain Eukaryota; kingdom Metazoa; phylum Chordata; class Mammalia; order Carnivora; family Otariidae; genus Eumetopias; species Eumetopias jubatus. Next base: position 175,479,164 of record NW_028274810.1, read on the forward strand.
ATGTCCTCTGCTGTGCCCAAGTGCCAATTCTCAGCTTTAACCATGAGTAAAAACGTTTGCCAATTATTTTTTAGAAAGGAAGATGGATTTATGACCACTTATGAATGGGTCCACATCATCTATTTGGGGAGAGAGAAGCAAGAAAAGAAGACAGCGTGTTAAATCTAAACTGCCTGAAGGACCTCACACCAAGGAGAATGTAGCAGGTGCTCTTCCTCACAGTCTAGTCAAGGCAAAGCCAAAGTGGCAAGAGATTAGGCTTCCCTCAGGTCAGACCCTTATAATGACTGTGAGTATCAAAAGACACAAGGGTTGAATTTAGAGGTCACCCCACTCTCAAAACCATTATACCCTAACATGACACCACTTAATAATACAAGTTGTTGTGTTCCTCTTAATTACCAACAAGCCAATTAATTGTAAGACTTGGCCAACAGCCAATTTTATTGATACCATGAAGCTTGATCATGGAACAGAATGGAAGGGCGCCTTTACATTTTTTCCATTCCTTATGCTTCTAATCACATGGATGAGCACAGGAGTATTTTATAGTTTGGAGGTACAGGGAGAAGTCAAGAGTACACAAGGATGTGTGTCAGTAGATAAATTCATGTGGGTTGACTGACCCAATAATTGAGACTATAAAGTAAAAATGGGTGTCATTCTAAGCATATATGTTTGTTAAGAACTTGCTTGGAGTATCCCAATGTGTCCTGGATAAAGGCTACAAAAATTGCAATGTTTTATAGATGTCGTATTACAACTCTATTTTACAGGCAAGGAAACAGAAAGATAGAAAAGGTATGTGATTTTTTTTCAAATTTTCACAAAAAATCAGTGGTAGAGTTAGGACCAAACTTGGATTTATCTCCTACACAAGGATTCTTTTGCTATTATGTTGAGAGTAGAAAGTGTGGATTGGTGAATATTTATTTTCCTTAAATCTAGCAACTGTCTTTTGCTGTGGTAGCTGTGACCTAGCTAAATAAATGTAAAAAGAAAAGAAGAAATACAAAGCCAAACATAATAACAAACATCATATGGAAGTTAAGGAATACTCATCTGGAAAGAAGATTGAGTCACACATTGGATCATGTCACTTTCTTACTCAGAACATTTCAATGCCCACTTTTCATTGATTTTCTACTGAGATTAAGACTTCACTGTGACCTTGGAGGATCTGTCCCCTACTCTCTCTCCAACCTTCTCACATTGCCCTTCTCCCCAGCCACTGTATTTCTAGGTCATCAGACTCCCTTGTGTCAGTGGCGGTCTATTATCATCTTTCTCCCTAGATCATAAGCCTCATGCCGGGCCTTATTGTTCATCATTTTATTCATGACAGCCAGCACAGAGCCTAGCATACAGTTGATGTTCAATAAATATATGTTGAATAAATGAATGAAGTTACACATGTAAGAATCTTTGGAAATTTTCCAGGACATAAAGCACTATTAAAATATTAGGTTTTTTTTTTTTTTTTAATTCTTAGTGCATTTGGAAACTGATTCTTACACACAATTTCCAAAGGACAGATTTGTGGCCTATAGCTGCACATGTTACATTGTACAATGACATCTGGATGAGCCAGATTAATTAAATCATCAATCACCCAACTCCTTGTACTAACCAACCTGAGCATCTTACCTTCACCTCTTATTAAAGAAAAAGAGGGCTCCTTCATGTCCAGTAAGCAAAAAGAAAAAGGCACGACCATTCACTTCCTTTATTCTCTCATCCCTGGTTGCAGGGCAGGACGCTCTCAGATCACACACAGTCATCCTCTAGGGACAGATGTGTATGATGGCAAATATGATGCTATTAGTCCCTTTCTGGCCATAACTTGCTTTATTGAGCTGAATTTCTGTCAAGGGTCCTCTCCAGGAAACATAGAAGAGGCCTCAAGACATTATCCAAACAGAAAGCCTGAGCCCACCAAGTCTTCAATCCTGTTGGAGCTTCAGTCTTTGTACAGAAGTCCCACTTGCTCCTCACCTTTAGAGCAGCAGAAGCTCCCTATTGGATCATCTCCCCAAAGCCCAGGAGCTGGGCTTCTCTCTCTTATGTACATGTGTTTATGAGAGTATGGTATGTGGAGAAAAACATCAACTACTTTTTCTTGCTGGAGATGCCATATGAATTAACACATTTTAATGGTCCCATATACCATGCTGCCTAGTGTAACATCATTTCTGGTCCATTTTTTCAAAAGAAAACACAATCAGTATCTTAAACTTAGCATTTCATTTATTCAGGTCCAAAGGATGGAGATATATATATATATCTGGGTGTGTGTATATTGGTAGATACAGTTACAGATGTAGATATGCACAGCAAAATGTCTAGGTACATAGTAGGTAGATTATTGTATTACATATAATACATTATATATATCAGATTTTATATATATAACTTATACATATATGTCAGATAAAGTCTCTATATTCTATCTGGGGGAGATAGACAATAAATAAGTAGGTTTGTGTCAAAAGTGGTAAGTGCTAAGGAGAACAGAAAAGCAAAAAATGGGGTTGGCGAAAGGAGATGATAGGCTAAGGCATGGGAGAGCCAGACTGTGTGGGGTGGTCATCAGGGAAGGCCTGTACAATAGGGTAATATTGAGTAAAGACTCTATGGGGAAACCAATCTATGCAAATATCTGTGGAAATGACCATATATATATATATATATATATATATATATGGAACAAAAATTGTAATTGCAGTTAGATGGGGAGCATGCTTTATTAACTATATTTCTTATTTTCTGTATTCTTGATGCTCTGGCATCTGGGCCCTTGCCATTTCTGGAGAGACTGACCCTCCCAGGATTAGTTTAATTCCTAGAGATAGCAAACAACTCACCCTGAGAGCACATCTATTACATATGCAAATGAACCAATCCAAACTCCTTGCTCCCAGCCACTTTCTTTATTGGGCTTTTCCACTCTGGGCCAATATTTTCCCATACTAATTATCCCAGGAGCAGGTATCAGACAACTAGAGACAGCCCCTATTCCCCAGATACCACTGAAATTACACAAACTCGCCAATCCGAAACCTGCTTAATCTGTTTTGTTTTGCCTCTTCCTGCAAAAGCCACAATAAAGGCACTTGCCCTTGCTTTTCCCTCACCCCTGCCTCCTGGCTGGCCCCGGTGTTCCCTTGTGTGGCCCCACAGGGCATGCCAAGCCTTCTGCTTCTAGAGAACTGTGAATTAAAATTTCTTCCTCCATGACAGTCATTTCTATGGGTGCATGACTTATTATCTCCCTGATTAAAACAAACCCAGGGTACATTTTAAAACACACGCCTGATGTATTCAAGGAGCAGTAAGAAGGCCAGTGTGGCTGGAGCCAGCTCGGTGGCAGGGATGGGGTGAGGCAGGGAAGATAAGATGAGAGAAGGAAACAAAGAGCCACCTCCTCTACAGCCTTAGAGACCATGACAGGAATATTAGCTCTTCTGCTGAGTGAAATAAAGAGCCATTGAGAGATTCAGAACAAAATGACATGATTTGACTTATATTGCGACAGGATCAATCTGGCTTCTATGTTCATAACAGACTGAAGGGTAGCAATGGCAGAAGCAGGGAAATAATTTATTTACAACAATCTGGATGAGAGAGGTTGGTGGCCTGGACCAGGATGGTAGTAGGAGACATAGCAAAAAGCTATTGAGTTCTGGGTATGTCTTTTTTTTTTTTAAGATTTTATTTAATTAATTTGAGAGAGAGAGAGAGAGAAAACAGGAACGGGGGAGGGGCAGAAGCAGGCTCCCCGCCAAGTGGGGAGCCCAGCACAGGGCTCCATCCCAGGACCCCAAGATCATGACCTGAGCCGAAGGCAACCTAAAATCATGACCTGAGCCAAAGGCAGATGCTTGACCGACTGAGCCACCCAGATGCACCCTACATAGAAGTCTTTTAAAAGTAGAGTCAGTAAGGATTTGCTGATGGTTTGGTGTGGGGTGTGAGAGAGAAAGAGAGAGAGAAAGAAGTCATAGACGACTATAAGGTTTTTTGACATGTGAAACTATAAAAATGTAGTTATCATTGCCTGCGATGGGAAGAACTGCAGGAGGAGCATATTTAGGCCTTGGGAAGGCGGCTGCAAATCAGAAATTCGGTTTTGGATGCATTAGATTTGAGATGGCTATTACACATCATTAATTTTATGATTAACTACAGCAAGCAGGAATAGGTAGAAATATATCCTATTTAAAGGATGATGAAGTAATCTTCCATGTTGGAGAGGCTTGTGTGGCAATATCTGTGGGTGACCCCTAGCCAATAGCCAGCTAGAAACTGAGGTCTTGATCACTGTGGTCTGAAGGAACTGAAACCTGCCACCAACCCCACGAGCTTGGGTACCCATCCTGATTCTTCAGTCAAGCCTTCAGATGAGACCCTGGGGTCCACTGACACCTTTATTGCAACCTTGTGAGAAATCCTAAGTTAGAGGACCCAGGCATGCTGTGCCCAGATTCCTGAGCCACAGAAACTGTCAGATCATAAATGTGTATTGTTTTAAGCTGCTAATTTGGGGGTAATTTGTTATGCAGCTATAGGTAGCTAATGCAAGATCACTAGCATGAATGTAGATAGAAGAGAGAACTGGGGTTGGCCCTGGGCATACACCACTGTGTGGAAGTCAGCAAGATAAAGAGGAAGGTGCAAGGAGACCAATAGTCTGTGAAGGGGAACTAGGAGACTATATGACAAAGGGTTCAACAAGGAGAAGGAAATAATAAATGGTCAAGGGCTATCAGTAAGTCAGAGAAGATGAGGTCTGAGAATTTGTCGTTGGAGCTAGCAATGTTGAGATTATTACTACAGTAAACACTACATAAACAGTAGGGCAAAAAACAATTGTAAACCTTAATTTCTTGAATAAAGATAGCCAAAATTTCATAAATGAGGTTTCCTTGAAGCAAGATATAGTTATTTCTATTCCTGCCTACCACCGTTGATCATAAAATTTTAATCCTGGAAAAGATTTCAGGGATTTTCAACTCAAATACCTCCTTCATAGATGAGCACAATGAGCCAAGTGAATCATTCAAGGTCACAGAGTCAGCTGGTCAGGAATTAAAATAAGACTAAAGAGGTCTTCACTTACTGCTCTTTCTGCTACAACACAAGACCTCTGTGACTTCCTACTTCAAGGTGATGATTAAAAATCCTAACTGCTGTATAGCAGTATGAAGTATAACTAACCGCTCTTACTTGAAGTCTAATTTATTTGTGCTTTCTTATATTTAAAATTTTGTAAAAGTGTTATTAGAAAAAAGTCTGTGGGACATTTTTTTAAATTTGTTTTACTGATGTATAGTTGACATACATTATCATACTAGTTTCAGGTGTACATGGGATATTTTTTATACCACTGAGAGAATCAACATGTAAAAGATACAAAAATATTGATATGGGAGATCCCAAAATTTAATTTAAAAGCTCAATAAAGCCAATAAGATGGTTTCAATGAAAACAACTGTCGATGCTTGCACCATTTTAAAGAACACTCTTACAAGGGTCATCTTTAATATATGAAATCATTTGCTTCACAACATTTTTCAGACATAGTTAATATCTTGCTCATTTAATCATTACTGTTGCTTTCATGATGCTAAGATGGAGGCTCCCTGAGAGTGGGGATTTACAAGTCCTGCTCACCTCTGTATCTCAGTGCATGTAATAGTTCCTGGAAACTAGCAGAAAGGAAAATATACCTGTAGGATGAATGAATGTTTACACTGCACGTCGAACAAGCTGAGTGGAGGTATGTACAGCAGAGGGAAAAGCATGGACACAGACCGGGAAGTCTAAGAGTCCCTGACATTTTTGAAGATGGTGAGGGGCGTGGGTCCCTAGACAGAGGTGATTAAGAGACAGTGGAGGAAACACAGCCTGTGGGGTGGAGGGAAGCAAATGCACGTGGTCCTCGAATGGCAGGTGAACAGCCCTGGTCTCCATTCTAAGTCCTCAGGAAGCCACTGGAGATTTATGAGAGGAAGAGTAATAAACATAGTAAGACATGGATTTTAGAAAGGACTCGGAATGAAAACAAGACAAAATGTTGAGACAGGAAGCAGGGAAATTTATTAGCATGCTTTGAATTGATTTTTAAAAAAATAGGTCTTGAGCCATAGCAATGATCAAGACATTTGCTCCCAAGGAAGTGATAGTCCAGTGCGGAGGTGGATGTGTAAACAGGTGGCCCTAGCACCGCATAATAAATGCAATAAGTGGAGAAAACCCGGAATGTGGTGGATGTAAAAAAAAAAGAGGCTCTGAGCTCAGTTTTAGGTGCAAGTGACATCTGCCCTGAGACATGGCAGAGGTATGGAAGCATCAGCACTGCAGGCGGTGGTTCCCTGGAACAACAGTGCCGCCGTCTGAGAAGGGTGAAAGGATGTACTGTGGGAACAGAAGGCAAGAAGGGTTGGAGCGCCTGGGTGGCTCAGTCAGTTAGGCATCCGACTCTTGGTTTGGGCTCAGGTCATGATCTCAGGGTCATGATCTCAGCGTCCTGATCTCAGGTGAGATCCAGCCCCTCATGCATCAACAACCCCCACACTGTGGAGTCTGCTTGTCTCTCTCCCTCTGCTCCTACCCCCACTCACACTCTCTTTCTCTCTCTAATATAATAAATAAATCTTAAAAAAAAAAAAGAAAACAAGAAAGCAAGAAGGCATCAAGGGCCATTCAAACTAGAGTATCAGAGGGGGAACCTGGCTGGCTCAGTCAGTGGAGCGTGGGACTCTTGGTCTTGGGATTGTGAGTTTGAGCCCCACACTGGGTGTAGAGATTATTTAAATAAATAAATAAATCTTAAGAAATAAAACCACAGCATCATAAAGATTCTGTGAGTGTGAACATGGTGGGAGACATCCAGAACCCCATTACTCTCTGTAAGGCACCTTCCCAGGCTCTACTTCCATCCCCACAGCCGCTCCCACACCCATCCCCAGAGGTAATTTATTACTCTACTTGTCATAACCACAGATTAGTTTTTTTTTTTAAGATTTTATTTATTTATTTGACAGAGAGAGAGCAGGAGAGTACAGGCAGGGGGAGCAGCAGAGGGAGAAGGAGAAGCAGGCTCGCCACTAAGCAGGGAGCCCAATGCAGGGTTTGATCCCAGGACCCTGGGATCATGACCTTAACCAACTGAGTCACCCAGGTGCCCTAGCCATACCATAGATTACTTTTGCCTATTTTTAAATGTCATATAAGCAGAACCATACAGTAGGGCCTTTATCTTTGTCCGGGTGGTAGTTACACAAGTGAGCATATACATAAAATCACGTTTATGTTTAATATTTTTGTGTCATGCTATATGCATATTCTACCTCAATTTTTAAAGCAGTAGAGGGGGAGGAAAGGAAAAATTAAAAAATGGCTTGTAGGCTGGGTTCCTCAGGTTTCCACCAGACACTGGTTTCATAGAATGTCAACAGGGGTTAGGTTTAAAAGGGGGCTCCTTGTTCAAATAAGCTTGGAAAAATGCTGGGCTAAATTGAGTCAAAGCCATTTTGTTGTGCAAGTCTTCTTTGAGTTTTTGCTACATTAGTAAGTAGTGAATCTTCAAAGGGATGATACATATCCAGAATTTCTCACACATCTTTTTGTGGAGTATCTCTCAGAACTCAGATTTTAAGCAACTCACTTTGGAAAAGTTCTCTAATCTGTACACTGTGAGAAATGGATTATGTGAAATTCGAGCTGGTCTGGGAGGGAAATAACTCTCTCGGGCATATTGCAGTTGAGGTGCTGGTGGGTGAATCCATCAGGCGCCAAGAGTCCAGGAGGTAGCTGAAATACAGGAAAGGCATTCCGAGAGCCATCAGGCCTGGGGATGTATTTTGAACTCTGACATATGATTTATGTTTGAAAATCTGTGGGTAAACATGGATTACATCCTCTAGACGACATGTCAGTTGACATATTCCCAGGACCAGGTGGGTAGCTGGACAGAGGGAAAGGGACCAGGAAAGTGACAAAGAGGACTTATGGAAGAATAGGGCTTGGCTTTGCATAAAGTTGATGCAAGAGGACGATGCCCCTCCTCCTAGAAACAATACATGTTCAATGCCTTCAAGCTCAGTTCTCTTCCATCTTAAGCCTTTTGTGCAAAGCTCATCCCAAGAGCCAGAACTCAGAGCTCCTTCAATGTCTTTGGAGTTCTTGTCACAGGGGTCAGATTTTTACAAGGTTCTTTACTTCATGAGAAGAGAAGCTTAGTATCCACAAGCTTATACTTTCTTGAGGTGTTATTGAAACAAACACACGGTTCTTGACTAAAAACACTTCTACCAGTCTAACAACTGGTTAAGTAATAAAAAAAAAAAAAGGACGGATAATATGAGTGCGGTTTATTCACATTCTATTCTCAAAAAAGACAAAGAAATATCATTTAAATTAAATATTTCGTATACCTTGTCTACTTAATTAACTAGTTATACCAATTGTTTTATATGTTGTCTTCATTATTAGCAGATACATCAAGATTTGCACATAGAATCCAGCGAAGATGGATTTAGATAGGAAGGTAAAAGTTAAGAAAAAGGAAAAAAGAAAACTAGTTCAGGAAGAGGCAGCAATGAGGTGAGAAAACTTTGCTAATATTTTATGAAAAATTTAGAAAAGCAAGATTTTTGTAAGACCAAAGAGACAACCAATAAAGATCTTGTTTCTTCCATCTGACTAATCTGGGAGCTAGAGAAAATGTCGTTCATTTTAACCATCTTGAAAAAAAATGATCTTACAATATGGCCATCTGTTGGCATACGACAGATACAGCATTCCAACGATGCAGATAATGAAGCAAAAATACCGAAAATTAAAGGGACAGATGTGAAAAACTCACACACTCATTTGGCTTACCATTTCACATCTGTTCTCTCAGACCTTCCCAGTAACACAAATCTAACTCCTAAATTCAATATCTTGAAATGTTATGCTCTACAGCAGCAACATGCCAATTACTGACTGAAGATCAATTCATTCCAACACATCATGTGTTTTCTCATCAATATTGGGAAACTTCTAGCCAAAACTCAGTTGCTGCTACCAAGGGAGAATCCAGGTAGGTATACCCAGATGTACATTATACTACATTTATTTATCTGCACTTTAAACAATTTGCTTCACTGGCATCCATATGTTCTACATACCATTCTAAGATTATTCATGTTTTTGCTTGGCAGAAAGATAAAAATAATAAGACTATTAACCAATTCCTGCATAATGAATGTATAAATATGTTCATTTAAACATTGAATCTCTTCTATAGACTTTTAAAATTTTAGACCATATATTGCCTACTCAAAAAATTTAGTTAAAAATGCAAAACAACAAAAACAAAAAGAACCGTAATCTCACCTTCTACAAGAGCTCAGTGAAAAAGAAGGAAAAAAAAATGTAATGAAATAAATATATAATTGTTTTACAACACTTGCCACACTTTTGCTGGAGCAAACCCTTTCTATGTACCTTCACTATCGGGGCAATGTTGTGAAGAGACATGTTCCCCAGGACAGAGCCCACAGACCACTGGGAGCCTTCATCTGTATTCTCCCCCCACACCCCAGCTTTTTGGAGACATAATTGACATATAACATTGTGTAAATTTAAGATCAAGGCGTCCAACATGATGATGTGATATATGTATATATTATGAGATGATGACCACCATAAGATTAGTTAACACATCCATGACCTCACAGTTGCCATTTTGTGTGTGTGGTGAGACTACTTAAGACCTACTCTCTTAGCAACTTTCAAGTAGGCAATACAGTATTGCTAACTAGGCTGTACATTAAATCCCCAGAATATTTACCTTAGAACTGGAGGTTTGTTCCCTTTGATCAACATCTCCCATTTCCCTCTCTCCCCCAGCCCCTGGCAACCTCCATTCTATTCTCTGTTTCTATGAGTTTTGTGTGTTGGTTGTTGCTATTGTTTTCGATTCCACCTATAAGTGAGATCACACACTATTTGTCCTTCTCTATCTCTCTGTCTGACTTATTTTACTTAGCATAATGCCCTCAAGATCCATTCATGTAGTCACAAATGGCAGCATTTCCTTCTTCTTTTATATACCACATTTTCTTTATCCATTCATTTCTCAGCTGACACTTAGGTTGTCCTCCGTACCTTGGCTATTGTCAATAATGTTGCAATGAACATGGGGGTGCAGATAGTGTTTTCATTCCCTTAGGATACACACCCAGAAGTGGGATCGCTGGAACATATAGTAGTTCTATTTTTAATTTTTTGAGGATCCTCCATACTGTTTTCCATACAGCTGAACCTGTTTACATTCCCACGAACAGAGCGCAAAGATTCCCTTTCCTGCACATCCTTGCTTAGGTGTATTCTTGATAGCATGAGGATTCTTAACAAAATATCTAAATTTGGTATCTCCATTAAACTAAGAGTCTTTCAAAAAGTAATAAAAGCGTATTTTGAATCATACTGGATAACAACCTTGTAACCTAATCGGGCCAAGAAACACTGTTTTTCTTTTAAAAAGTTCTGTCCATTACCACAATTTGAGAACCCCGGTAAAGTGCCTATCTTAGCATGTTTTTATGAATGTAGGTACCAAGTTGCTCTACATCAAAAGCTAATGCAAAATCAACAGAAGTGAACTTAATATGGAAATCCTGCTTTTCAGCCAAATGAAGACCAAAGACATCAAAAGCTACAAGACAAAAGGCTTCACAGCAGTTCAGTTGGTAGGGAGAAAGTGGCAGAATTGAACTATCACAGGGCAGGTGGTAGAAGAGTTACACTGATTTCAAAAGCTCTTATACCTTTAGTAATCAGCACCATATTCAGCCTTTAAAGAGCAAAGAGCAAACATGCCATATGCTATCAAACATATACTTAATTTTCAGCCTATGGAAACTTAGTCACATTTAATAAAAATAACTTACATCCATAATAGGGATCCCAGAATCCCCTCTCTCCACCCCTGCCCATTAAAAGGGCTAGACAGTCCTTAAGCTTGAGAAAAACTTGTGTCGATGTTACGGCCACAACTTTGGGATGTACCAGCCTGGGGTCCCCTGGACTCTGGCTCTTACTAACTGTCTGACGTAAAATAAGTTATGCAACTCCTCTCAACCTGTCTTCTCACTTGTGCCATGCCACCAACCACAAGCCTCAGAGTTGGTCAGGAGGATGGCGTGCTACTGCATTTGTCTGTGTCACGTGTGTTGAAAACAGACAAGCACAGAGCTATCCTAGTCCAAGATCTCAGTATGCACTAGTAATTTTGTATTATTATTTCTTCCTCATGATAAAGCTTCAAGGCAGAAGTTTGGGATTTTTTAAAGATTTTATTTATTTATTTGAGAGAGAGAAATAGGGAGAGAACGCATGAGCGGCGGGGGGGGGGGGCGGGGAGAGGTAGAGGGAGAGGGAGAAGCAGACTCCCCACTGAGCAGGGGGGACCTGATCCCAGGACCCTGGGATCATGACCCGAGCTGAAGGCAGATGCCCAACCGACTGAGCCACCCAGGAGCCCCAAGGCAGAAGTCATTGAGCCCATTTTCCAGGTGCTGAAACTGAGACTCAGAAATTTCTAGTAACCATGACACAACAAAGAGCTGAGGGCTACAATTCAAGGTCAGGTCTGACGGTTTCTGAAGCCTGTACTCTTCCCACTATATCGGAATGCTCTTCAGGAAGTGGCCCAAGAATCCTCATTCTCTGCAGCCATCAGTCAGCCCCACCTGCTAGACTTCTCCTTCGTTACTAGGATCTGGGCCAGCACTTCGGACTGTAGTGTCCCAAGGCGACCAGGACAAGCAAAGTACCCATGATAATCTAAGCAAGTGTGGCCTCACTCGACAAGGCAGAAACGGCCGGGTTCTAATGAGATCAAAGTTCTTCTGCTCCATCTCCTCCTCAGCCTCCTTGAGCTGCAGGAAGTCATGATCAGAAATCTGTCAATGACTTATCTCCCTTCAATTGGATGGCCTGTGGAGATAAGCAGGCATGAACATTCAATATGTTTCCTTCTTCCTGCCAGAGAATCTCCCTAGTTATCTGTTATGATTAGAGGATTTGTTATTTCCATTACCAGAGTAAAGATAAATAGTTGTGGGTTGTTTTTGTTTCTGGAGACACCTCTTCTATACCTTGAGGTACCCTCAAAAGTCAACTGGGGAAGCTAATGGGTGCAGAATTGGATATATAATGAATGTGGTGGCTTACATTTCAGATGTTACACTGTCTTCTCTACACAACAGGGAAATAAAATTCTCTAGACTATCAAATGTGACAAGTCTGCAGTAACAGTCAATCCTTTTTATTTCTCGTCATTAAATGTGCTCTGCATCAGTATAATATGTAATAATTGTCCATGAAATGGAAGCCTCCAGACTGACTTACTTTCAGTGAAGGGGAAATAATAGAGATTTGCAATGTGGAGTTATTAGTAGTGATGATGAGGAGGAGAGGCAGTATTTTTGAAATGTCCTGTTTCAAAAAACTAAAGGCAAGCTATAAAAAAGGCTTGACCATAATCAGTGAGCAAGGACTCTACAGCCCTTTCTTCTTAAATAAACTCTTACAACCTTAACGGACCTTTGTCCAATTTTTGTAGGATTCCTATTAGTGGCATGAGACACAGTATGGACTGGGAGACCTAGATAGACCACAAACACTCCTCTTTGTTCCCACTGACACATGGAAACACTGAGGCATATCCGGGTGACAAGGCCTATGCAATGAACCCATCCTACTCTCCCATAATGTCAGAATCAGCTTTCTAGAAGTTATGTTACAGCTCTATGACACACACTCAGCATTTATGTTAGCCTATGTCTCAGGGACACGTGAAGGCGCTGGGAATGGCATACAAAGGATACAAGTCCCAAGGAGCTCGCAGCAGGTTGCACTGGCCTCTGCAATATGGTATAGTAACAGTGGGAGCTTCTGTGGGAGCCCATAAGAGGAAAGTGCCATCTAAACTGAGACATGAAGGTTGAATGGGAGATGCTCAGGTGAAGAGAAAATCAACAGGAAGAGTGTTTTGGGCAAAGAGAACATGGTGCACTAAAGCACAAAGGTGAGTGAGACAGCATGGTGCTGAGTTTGACAAAGGGTAGGTGATTCAGGATGCCTGGAAGGAGGAGCCGGTGGGAAAGGGAGAAGTGAGGCCTGAGAGCTAAGGAAATGGCAAAGGCAAAAAAGAAGGCCTCAGAAGCCTTATCAAGGAATTTGGTGTTTGGTCTAAGGGTGATTACCATCACTATCAAAAGGTTTTAAGAATGGAAGTCACATAAGTAGACTAGCAATTTGGAAACATCATTCTGCAAGTAAGAAAGAGAAGAGAAAAGAGAAGAGAAGAGAAGAGAAGAGAAGAGAAGAGAAGAGAAGAGAAGAGAAGAGAAGAGAAGATGAAGGTGGCATTGAAGATCTACTGCAGTTAGGAGACAAGTGCAAAATCTGTGTGGAAAACAAGAGTGGTCTGACTTAAAATCCTTAGCACACTGACTGGTTCATAAGAAATGCTCAATACATGGTGTACATCACTAATAACACTAACAATAATGCGATGGCAGGAAAGAATGGTTTGAGATGCATTTAAGATGCAGAAATATATACCACCTCTTGTCAGCTATCAGAGATGAGAAAGCAGGAGAAATCAAGGAGGGCATGGGTTTTCTGCCTTGGCAACTACGAACGTAGTTCATAGTGGTAGTCACTATGATGGGGACATGGAAAACGGAACTGGCTTGAGGGTCGTAGAAGAGGTGGAATTTATTTGGGTTTCAGTTTAAGATGGGCAGTGAACATTTCTCAGTGATTTTCCCTGTTCTCTGTTTCCTTTTCCTTTTTTATTTAAACACATTAACCATTTAAAACCAAACCAGTCAATGGCTATCAGTATATTTACAACATTGTGCAACCGTCATCACTTTCTAATTCCAGATCATTTTCATTATCCCAAAAGGAAACCCCGTGTCCATCCAACAGTCACTCCCCATTCTCCCTTCCCCTCAGCCCTGGCAGCACTAATCTGCTTTCTGAGGCTGTGGATTTTGCCTATTCCGGATAGTTCATGTAAATGAAATCACATGCAATATGTGACCTTTATGTCTGGCATACACAAATGTTCTGAGTGGCATTACTTATAATCACCAAAAAGTGGCAACAACCCAAATATCCACCATCCAATAAATGAGTAAACAATTTGTTGTATATCCATACTGTGGAATATTACTCAACCATGAAAAGTAATGAAATACTAGCACATGCTCCAACATGGATGAAACTTGAAAACACACACTAAGTTAAAAGAAGCCAAGTCAAGAAAACATGTATGGTTCTATTTATATGAAATCTCCAAACAGGCAAATGTGTAGAGACAGCAAGAGGATTTGTGGTTGTCAGGGCCTGGGGCGAGGAGGAGATGGGGAGTGACTGTGTGATGGGTATGAGTTTCTGTTTGGAAAAGTTTTAGAACTTGATAGTGATAGCACAACATTGTAAATGCACTTAATACCACTGAATTGTACACTTTAAAATGGCAAATTTATTAAATAAATAAATAAATAAATAAAAAGGCAAATTTATGCTATATGTATTTTTCCTTTTTATTTAAAAAATGTGGTAAAATACATATAGCATAAATTTGCCTTTTTATTTATTTATTTATTTAATACTGATACATCCTCTGATCTCTTTGAAGAGCAGTATTCCCATCTTGGAAGGGTTGAGGTTCAGACAAACTCTGGAGTCTAACCACCTGGATTTGAATCCTTGCGTCTCTTCCTGGTTGATGTGTGACTTTGCACAATTACTTCACCTTCCTCAGTCTTCATCTATAAGGTGGGGATGATAATGGCACGTGTATAAGGAGCTATTGCAAAGATTATGTGAAATAATACATGGAAAATGTTGAGCACAGTGCCTGCCACATCAAATATATTCAATAATGTGAGTTAGTCTAAAAATTATTATTATCATTAGACCACAGTGATCAGGCTTTAGGATGGGCTCAAGTAGAATGGGCCAGCAGGGTGCTTCCCAGGTGGTTCTGAAATGGAACTGAAGAAAAGCACTCTTTCCCTCTCCTGTTATGATGCTCTGAGTTAGGAGCCCATCTAGTGAAAGGCCAGGTAATACTTGGTGGAACAAACCAAGAGAAGCCAGGATAAGTGAGAGGGACTGGGGTAAGGTCAAGTTCACAAGAGCCCCTGATTCCAGATTCCCGTGATTCAGTCACATAATCCAATAGATTTCCCTTTTGGACCTAAGCAAGTTCAAATGTCATTTCTGTTCAATATGAATTTGCAACCAAAGAGCACTAAGCAGTGTGACTATTGACGAGTGCGTCCAGTAGAACATTGAAGTAGGGATATTCACAGACAACAGGATGGATACAAGGTTCAAAAACCCAATCTTGGATAGAAATATGGGTTTAGAAGTCATTAGCCTATAAAAAGTAACTAAATTCACCAGAGTAAATAAGATCATGTGGAGAGAAGATACAGAATGAAAAGCCAGGGGAGTGTCATATCACAGAAGCCAAAAGAAAAAAAATACTTTTAAAGGAACTGGTCGGTAGTTAAATACTGAAGAGAAATCAAGTAAGAATAAGACTGAAAACCGTCCTTTGGATTTGCCAAGCTAAGACTCCCAGTCCCTTGAGTAGAAGCAGTTGCAGAGACATATAATCAATGTTGACACCACTGGAAGTAGAGAAGACAGACGGAGAAGTCACCGAGGAGGATGGTGACATCAGCATGGTTTTATAGTTATTCTGTTTCTAACAGTGGTTAGGCAACTTTGGGCAAGTTGTTCAACCATACCGGGCTTCAGTCTCCTTATCTAGAAACACGCAAAAGATAGTCTATAACTATAAGCCACAGGCACACCACACCTTCTACAGAGGTCTTGATAGTACTAAAATGGACTGCTGAGGGTGGTAAATCCACCCAAGAACCTCGCAGGAATTCCTCTGAGATTCCCTAAAATCCTTTTTGCCTAAGTCCAACTATGCTTCCTTATTTAAAAAACAAAACAAACAAACAAACAAAACTGGTGACAAGGACTTTGGGATCTGTAATGAGTTCTGGGAACATAAGTGATCCTGCATTGCAATTGCCCTAAAGCCCTGACAGGAAGGAGGGGGTAGATTCCTGCTATAGTGGAGACAGTGGTGTGTGCTGCCCAGATGTTCTCTTTAGAACTGAAATACTCACATCCCATTGCTGAGAGCTTGCGTGGCAGGAAACGCTCAGCTCCATCCCAACCCCAAATTGCCCTTAGTCAATGAGAATCGTGTGGCCAAGTCACACCCTCCCAAGGCAGTCTGCACACAATGATCGGTTGATGGTTATAATGGCCAAAGAACCATCCCTGTGCCAGAGAGCCCCAAATATGGGAGCCTGGGCTGACACTGCACCACGCTTCATGGCCCATGGTCAGGCCTGCTGCCCTCACTCCGCCACAGAGAGCTTTCTCCCCAGGAGACCCCTACCCCAAATCTCTACCCAGAGCCTACTTTGCAGGAAACCCCACTAAGCTAGCAACATATTTGAAACGTTTATGGCAGATGAGAAGGAAATGGAGGCTGACAAGCCTTGGGAGTGAGTTAGCTCCTACTCTGTCCCCCAATATTTAGGAACCCCAAGAAGAACCTCCAAGTGGTATTTTTCAAGTGCACCCTGGACCACTCTCTGGAGACTTAAAACCTAAAAATCCAGCAGCCCTTTGGAGAACCTAATACAAAGTTATGGTCAAAAGGTACCAACTTGCAGTGATAAAACAAATAAGGCCTGGGAATGTAATGTACAACATGGTTACTATAAATTAACAATTCTGGATTTTATATTTGAAAGTTGTGAAAAGAATAAATCTTGAAAGTTGTTATCACAAGAAGAAACACTGTAACTATATGTGGGGATGGAAGTTAAGTAGACTTAGTGTGGTGATCATTTCACAATATACACATATATCAAATCATTATGGTGTATATCTGAAACTACTATAATGTTATATGTCAATTTTATCTCCAAAAACCAATCTATAAAATGAAGTGGAGTCTGCCCCTACCTGGCCCTAGTTGGGGCCACAAATCTGTAGAGTCAAGAGTGGCACTAATGGCTACAGCAGTCACTTAAGAGCCACCAAGAACAAGAGAGCCCCCCAAGGGTCTGCCTGGGAAAGTGGGGAGGGCAGGTGAGAGCCAACGCATGAGGGGCGGGGCTGACATCTGGGTCCTGCCCACAGGTGCCCAGACACATCCATTGCAAAGAGAGAGCCTCAATAGATAGCAATAACTTACACGAAATGACAGTGAGTTGCACAAAGCGAGGCAACTTGCTTCTACTCAAAAATTCTGTAAAAAAAAAAAAAAAAAGAGGGGCGCCTGGGTAGATCGGTCTGTTAAGCATCTGCCTTTGGCTCAGGTCATGATCCCAGGGTCCTGGGAGCCACACATCAGGCTCCCTACTCAGCGGGGAGTCTGCTTCTCCCTGTCCCCTGCTTGTGCTCTCTCGCTCTCTCGTTCTTTCTATGAAATAAATAAATAAATAAAATCTTAAAAAATAAAAGATTCTTTAAAAAATAAATCAGCTCATTATTCTAAACAGTTGGAAAATAATTTACTTTTCTTACTTCAGCTTCTGGGGAAAAAATACAAGACTTTGGAAAGTTTCTTTCCCCTTCTCTTATTCTTCTGCCTCATGACCTCCCAAACTCAACCGGCTTCCTTACCTCTCCTGCTCCTTCAGCCTATCTACTTTTCTTCTTGCCAGTGGCCTGCTAACCTTTCCAATATACCTCCCCACGCCCTGGTGAGTTCACCCAGTCTGTGGGTGTGTATATGTGACTTAGGGGAGAGACATTTTGCCTGTTTCCCCCAATGCAGGGGACACAAGATCCCTTTTACTGCCCACGACACCTTCCTCAGAGAACCATGACAGCACCTCTGCTTCCGTTCCTGGCATCCTAAATGTGTTACTTTTACAGACTGCCCTGCATTTCAAAATCACATTCTCCCTACTTTTGGGGTGGTAAAATATCATCCTTTATGAAACAATGGTGACATTAATGGTACATCTTTGGGGTTTTGTTTTTTAAAGATTTTATTTATTTATTTGTCAGAGAGAAAGGCAGGCAGAGGGAGAAGCGGGCTCCCTACTGAGCAGGAAGCCCAAAGCGGAACTTGATCATGACCTGAGCCAAAGGCAGACACTTAACCAACTGAGCCACCCAGGTATCCTGATGGTAGGTTTTTTTTAAAAAACATACTTGGCCAAATAAGATGTTTGCAACCTTATTTCAGCCCTCAAAATTGTCTTTAAGTTTTACAAAGAAGTCTGAGAATCATTCTATTAAGACAATATGCACACCCGAATCTAATATAATGCTATATGTTAATCATACTTCAATTAAGAAATTTGTTAAAAAACAATATGCAGAGAAAGAACACGAAAAAGGAAGGAGGCGTTCGCGACCATCAGTCTGGAGAAGGCTGATTGCTATCACTCTTGGAAGAATGTGAGGAGAGGTTAAAAAGAACAGCAAGGAGCAAGGGGGATTAGAAACGTCCCAGGCAATATGTGAGGGCTGTTTGCATACATTTGCACACATGATCCTAAGTAGCTGTTATCACCTGGATGTCACCAGTGATGAAACAGGTTCAGAGAGCCTGAGGAAGTTGCTCAAGACTACTCAGAAGGGAGGTGGCCCAACTGGAAGTGGTGTGGGGCCCTCCACAGCCATGGGAACAAGGCAGATGTCCTGATTAGCAGCTGGGTTTTAGGGAAGTAGAGTTGATGGTTAGGTCCTAGAACACAGCATATAGGAAACCCAGACAAAGAGCGAGGGGAAAGCCGGCCCTATCTGTCCTGTAAGAACAGGGACATTCTTCTGAGATCGAAAGCAGTTGAAGAGCCTCAGATATGGAGCCAGTGAGAGGATTACTATCCTTAACTCACTAAATCACTGACCCCTGCTGTCCCCACGCATCCATACGGAGTGTCGTATGAAAATTTAGTTCCCCGTACACCCAGTTCTTCTGCTGTGTTCTCAATCTCAGAACTATGCCTCAAGTTATCGATAGCTTTTTCTTTTTTTTTCTTTCTTTCTTTCTTTCTTTCTCTTTCTTTCTTTCTTTCTTTCTTTCTTTCTTTCTTTCTTTCTTTCTTTCTTTCTTTCTTTCTTTCTTTCTTTCTTCCTTCCTTCCTTTCTTTCTTTCTTTCTTTCTTTCTTTCTTCTTTCTTTCTTTCTTTCTCTCTTTCTTTCTTTCTTCTTTTTAACTGAGCTAACTCTACCCCTGCATCCTGACATTATAATTAACACTAGCCTGGGGAGAGGAATTGTTCTGCATTAAAAATAAGTATTGTAGACAGATAGTTTTAGATCTTCTTGCATGGCTGCGGAAGAATCAGTACACTGAGCGTGAAGTCAAGAGAAGTCAAAGAACAAAGGAAAAGGAACGTTAATGAATTCTCAGATGTGTTGGAAACCTGTTAAGTCCTGGGTTTGACACTAGATGTGGAGTTAAGTGATTTTTAATTTTTTTTAATTGTAATTTCAAATTGAATACAATCCAGGAATGCTGTCTGTCATTTTACAAAACCTCACTAATGGTTACACACGAGGGACATATTAACTCCTACCAAAAGGATTCCCTCAGGAATCCATCTTCTAAGAGTTTGGAACAAAGGTGATCTTCCACGCAATTTCGCATCTGTTTTCCTGCCTGGTTCCCAAACTGAGCTATTTGTCAGGAGGGCCACACGGCATGCTGCAGGAGGGCCATAGGTTTTGGGAGGTAGAAAGGAAGTTTATCTAGCCTAATACCCTTGTTTAAAAGGCAAGGAAATAGGGATGTGGCAAATCTAGGGTGAAATACGAGGCCTGTGGATCTCAGTCCAGGACCCATTCTGTCTCATCCCTGGACAGTTCTCTGATTCGAGGGCCCCCTTGAAACAATTATCTCAATCCATCATCTTGTAGGTTGTCCTGTCAGGTTTAGTAATAATAAAATGCTGTCCTTCATAAATCAGCAACTTCTTAATTGAACGCAACGGCATTTTCCCCAAATAATCATCTAGGAGAGTAAGAAAGAGTTAGGAAAGTATTCCCTGAACTAATATTGTGGTGTCTTTCTGAATTTATATGTAAATCAGTCTACCAGCTATTAATCACAAAATGAGATCGAATATAGGAAAATGCTTGGTCAGTTATTCAGAACTCCTTTAATGTGATCTACTGTTATTATCATTATTATCACTACTTCTACCATTACCATATTTGAACTTGGTGTTGAGGTATATAACGAAATAAACACTAATTCAGACTAACGGAGAGAGAACAGGCTAACTGATACACTGTTAGTAAAATGTAGTGTTATTACCATGAAGTTCATAGTCTCCCTTAAGCTTCTGCTAACAGAATGCAACCCAATACAGCTTTTGTCTGCTCTACTTCAAGATAAAAAACATCTGTAGTTGACACTACACATCTACATTCTATAATTAATGTACTAGATTCCTTAGAAAAGAATTTATCCTGTTAATTATTGTAAACATGTCTATATATTAAAACTTCATTAATCCAGGCTTCCAATAATTCAGAGTTTAAGCTCATTTTCCTTATGCCAAAATGAAATACACATTTCTTCCCAGGTAATGTAAAGGTATATTTCAATAAGGCATAAGCTGAATTAATAAAATTTAAGTATATAGTCTCCGGACGGATTTTATTTGAAAGGCTTTCAAAACCCTACATTGCTGCCATCTGGTGGCCAAATCTGGTTCTCTAGTATAATTTTAAAATTAAATCTATACAGATATATAACAATTTGAACTCTACCAATATGTGTATTTTGTTGCAACCTTAAATGTATTGCCATAAAGTAGGGAATTTATAAATGTACATTTATATTGATAACATGCCCAAAGAAATTCTTCACTTGAACATGTTCTATAGTAGATTATTAATAATTGTATAGAGCAAGGTCCCCGCCTATGAATACAACCCCAAAACAATGAGGAATAGTCTTTGCTAAGGCCACTTCGTGCTATTTTGTTAATATAATATGGAGTTTAAAAATTCATGTGTTTTTCAGTTCTATTGCCATAGATCCGGGCCATGCAAGGTATTACTTATTAGTTAAGTGAATTTTGGTAAATAACCCGGCTGCTCTATATTCTCTGTGCCTTATTTCCCTATCTGAAAAATGGAGATAATTATACTTACCTCTCAGATTTGATGTGATGATTAACTGTGGAGGTATATAAAGTATCCGACACAGAGTAAGCATATGTTTAATGGTAGAAATTACTATCATTTCTGTCCTAGTAACATATATTAAACTAAAAGCGAATGCACAGTTCTTATTTGGAATATAAGCCTGAATTTTCAGTCAGCTTCTCTCTAAAGTACAAATCAATCACCCACTTTTCACCCTTCCCATGGAAATATTTAGGAAGAGTTTCTTTGCAACTACTCCTCATTCTAGGAGTTTTGCCTCTTGCAAGGCAAAATATTTCTTGGTGTTCTCAAAACAGCCAAGAATATAAGGAATTCACACTCAACCATGGGGGAAATGGAAAATGTTCACTGAATTAATCTACACCTTGAAATGACTTCCTTATAGGGCAAAGTTCTCAGCCCAAGGAAATTCCTCCCAGGGACCCAGTAAGAGGGAAATCCTTATTCTGACCACTCCCCACCTGTCTGGGCATTCCAGAACAGAAGGGGGTGTGATCCGGACAGCCAGTTGCTACCCCCTGCTATGCCTTAAAAGAGGTAATTTGCTACCCAGGTGCTAACACTGACTCACCAAGAGTTGTTTCATACACTCTGGTTTCCCAAAGGATTTGACTCAGATGTTTAGCCTTAAGTTGTTATGTCTGTATTAATATGTTTTGTGGCAGAAAAACACAAGGAGAGGTTTTGTCTTATTGATGTGGCGTGCTCCACTCATGGCAGCCTGGCCAGATTTAACCCTCCAAACCTGCAAGTCAGAAACATTCATTAAGTGTCAGATGTGTGCTTGCGTGGATCACTGTACGAGGTGATAAAGATTAGTCAAAAATGGACAAATATGGACTTAAGCTCCATTTTCAAGAAACATAATGACTAGCTGGGAGATTCCCAACAGTAACAAGAGAAATACTAAGTAATTGCGTTAATACAATGCAGAGCGCGTACGTGGTTCTTTGCAACGTGGAGAAGGGAGAAATCAGAGCACCCTAGCATGATTCTAATCTTTCAGTTCCTCTCAGTCCTAGTAAACATGAGTATCAGGCACTCAGTGCACCTGTCTGCCATGTAACTAGCTCGTCACTAGTCTACCTTTGGCCCTCCCCAAAAAGTTTAATAGCTAAATTACTTATAGAATCTTTTATTGGTCACCAATTACTATGTACATGGAGCCTCTGAAACAATCCTGCATCTTGTTCTTGTTCTAGGGGCATATAAACAGAAATTGGTTTATAAATTTCAGTTAACAAGCTTGAAAACAAACTAGAGAGGGATTAATGTTCAATTCAAGTTTGTCATAATCAATCCCTAGATGCAAGAGTCTAGACAGGCAATAATAAAGATTAACAATCTTATCAGGATATGAGGCAGCAAATTATTGGAAAAGATATCTTTGATTTATTACAGTCATCAAAGGAATTATTCCAGAGCTATGGAAAATGATGTGAATCACATTCCAGAAGAGACAGAGTCAATTGTTAATCACTAAAATGACTTGTATCTTGGTATCTCAAAAAGTATTTGAAAACACAACAAAGAAATTAATTTTGTCTATCTCAGAAAGGAGGATATGTAGCCAAGTTATCAGTACGGTTTGTAAGAGCCTGAACTACATCAGACCACATCATGTCTTTTGACATAATTGAATGAGTACACAGGAGTAGCAGAGGAATGATAATCTATTTACACCTTAACAAAGCACTCAACACTGTTTTGTGATTAAATCCATGAAAAGTCTGTAGATATGTGGATAAGGGAGCTGAAGGTGACATAGTAGCTAATTAATTGGTTTCTAGAAGGGCTTAGATAAGTAACAGTACTGTCGCCTATTACCTCTTTTCTTAAGTTCCAAATGGCAACACACATTTCTGATGCATTCCATCTTCATAAATTAAAAGATCTGTCTCCGAGCACTTAAACGCTGAAAGGGTGTGCTGCAGAAAAGAGCGGATGTCGTAGGGAAATAGAGGGATTGGGGTGGGGAAGAGGGACGGTGGAAGCCTCTGAGGGTGGTACAGAGAATTCAGAAGATTCGGACCATCTTGGTTGATCATCACTTTGCCACAACCTGCAGGACATTATTAAGTCATACAAACACCTGAAGTCTGTTCCTTCAGATTATCGCACCCTCACCCTCCATGATTAGGACCATATTTTCCCCTTCGGTTACGTAAGCATGAGAATGTAAGTTCCATTAGGGCAGAGGTTTTGCGTGTTTTGTCAATTGCTATATCCTGAGTGCTTGAAAGAGTACTCGATAAAAATAGTTGTTGAATGAATGGTAAATATGATCAATATACTCACTGAAATAATCCATCTGCTGCATACAAGGTAAATACTCCTAAATCAATAGCTTCTCTCTGCGGCAATAATAGCATTTATAAATGCAAATGGAAAAAATATTCCATTCACAGAAGTGACAAAAACTATAAAGCAGTAACAATACAAGCAGAGCACATATATGAAGAACAGTGCAAACATTGCCAAAAGACATAAAACAAACTAGTAACAAATGCAAAGATGCACCATCTTTGGATGGGAACACAAAAATAAAAATGTCAATTCTCCCAAAAGGAATAACGTAAATCAATGTCACTCTAATTAACATCCCAAAAGAATCTTTTATTCCAGTAGGATTATCTTTAATTTCATGTGGAAGAATAAATATTCAGAACAGCCAAGAACATTACTGTAAAATCTAAGAACAATGGGAGATATACTATAAGGCCACTAGAATAAAAATCAGTATGGTATTGACAAGAAAATAGATTAAAAGTGATAAATCAATGAAATAAAATAGACAACCCAGAAATAGATCCTAATGTATATGAGACAAAGAGTGCATTAATTTCATGAGTAATGAACTGACTACTTTAAGAAGCATAATGGCATGGACGGTGCCCCCTAAGAAGAAAACAAAGTTAGGTGGGCCTCTATTTACACTATACACAAAACAAACTCCAGCATAGACAAGAGTTAACTGGATAAATAAGTAAAAGGAAATAATGTTAGAAGAAACTGTAAGCGACTACATATATAATCTAGGTGTAGAAGTGAGAAAACCCAAAACCTGAAAGAACAAGGAAGGAAAGAAGGAAGAGAGGGAGGGAAGGAGGGAGGAAGGAAGGAAGGAAAGAAGGAAGGAAGGAAGGAAGGAAGGAAGGAAGGAAGGAAGGAAGGAAGGAAGGAAGGAAGGGAGGGAGGAAGGAAGGAAAGAAGGAAGGAAGGAAGGAAGGGAGGAAAGAAGGAAGGAAGGAAGGGAGGAAGGAAGGAAGGAAGGGAGGGAGGAAAGAAGGAAGGAAGGAAGGAAGGGAGGGAAGGAGGGAGGGAGGGAGGAAAGAAGGAAGGACTTGTATACTTTTGCATATAGGAGTGTGTCTATATTTATAGTTTGTTTATAACTATAGAACATTGAGTAAAACACATTTGTAAGGGGTAGATTCTTCCTGATTTGGAGAGGAGGAAAGGAGAGGGGCAAGAGGAGGCAAACAAAAAAAAAAAGAAAAAAAATTATAGCCCTAAAAAAATTATGATATCCCATTTAAGCATTTATGTAAAATTATATATATACACACATGTATATGCATGCATGCATACATACACATAAAGAAAAATTTTAAATTTGGAAAATTAAGAAGAGAGAAAAGAAAGGAGGAAGACAGAAGAATGGAGAGATGGAGGAGGAGAGAGGGACAGGGAGGGACAGAGACAGAAGAAATTGGCATTAGCAATCACGGTACATCAACTACCAACTTGGTTTGCTAGTGACCTTGACAGTTTTCAGCAATATCAGAGATGTAAACCTCAGTCCAAAATGTGAGGTATTCTAAATTTTTGTAATTTTTCTTTTTTCTTAGTCTTCCCACATCTGCCCCTTTTGAAGACAGGAACCAACCTATTGCCAATGTCCAATGTCATCTACATGGCTCAGAATTTTGCCTGGCTGCATGCAAACGTTTTAAGCTGATATGTCTGTTCTACAGACTTTTTCCCTAAGCATTTTGTGGCATGTATGAAGTCTCAGATAATCTATTAGGTGAGAGGCTTCTCCTAAAAGCAAAACTGTCCCATTCCAAGAAAAGCTTGCTTTTGCAAAATAAGGGATTCCATGTCTTCCAAGTTATAAAACACTAGAGACTCCATTTTCAAAGCAGAAGAAACAATTTCTGAAACACCTTAATAAATCTCAGTAATTGTTAGAACACCATGAAGTCAAGCAGAAAACAAAGAAGGATATCAATTTCTCAAAAGATCAAGGTCAATAGAATTGCAAGCATTCAGCAATTTATAATAAGATCAAACTTGTCACCAAATATCTTGGGCAAGTAATTACAACGGACATACTTTGAGGCTATGGGTTAGCATAAGGTGTCACCAAGGAATTAAGAGTGATGATGATATTATAGGTTTAGAGAACAATGGATGGGGATTAAAAAATACCAGGGAAAGAGACATATACAGACATCAAGTCTGTAGAGTAAAATTAATATAAAACTTGAATTGAGGTTAGTATCATTCAAATAATCTATATCCATTTAAATGTTATATTCAACCCTCACCGAGTCATTCATTCGACCTGCCTCCCTCATCTTTTCTCTGCTTTAGCAAGAATAGAGGACTGACCCCAAGATACCTCAATTAATAATAATCCCTCCTTCTTTTGGTTGAGCCCCCATTCTAGAGGAAGCATCCTGTACATCATATCTCATTTAAGCATAATTGCAATTTTATGAAATAGGTGTTCGCCTATTTCAGATGAGAAGACAGAGGCTTGGACAGGTGCAATGACTATGACCAAGGTCAAACAGCCAGTAAGTGTCAGAGCAGGGATCCGCAGCCGTGGCTAACTTCACAACCTGAGCTTTTTCTACTCCACTGCCGTGGGTCTCTCGTTCAGTCCATTGTGCCCTGGAGGCAGCCTAACACGGAGAACTCACCATATCCACAGCCATCGAGCTTGGAGACACTGATGGTATTACAGGCAAATATCCTTTTATTGCACTTTGCAGGTACTACGTGTTTTACAAACTGAAGTTTTGTACTATTGAGCAAATGTGTGGAGCAAATCTATTGGCACCATTTTTGTTGACCAAATCTATTGTCAGCATTTTTTTCAACAGTGTTTGTTCACTTCATGTCTCTATGTCACATTCTGGTCATTCTCATAATATTGCAAATTCTTCTTATTATTATATTTGTTATGGTGCTCTGTGATCAGTGATTATGACTCACTGAAAGCTCAGAAGATGGTTAATATCTTTTAACAATAAAGTAGTTTTTATTTCAGGTCTATACATTGTTTTTTTTAGAAATATTGCTATTACATATTTAATAGACTACAGTATAGTATAAGCGTAACTTTTATATGCATTGGGAAACCAAAAAAAAACCCTGCATTTGACTTATTGCAATATTAACTTGGATTATGATGGTCTGGAACCCAGTGCACAATGTTCCCAAGATATGTCTACGTTCATACTAGGCCATAGTTGTTGTTAACATCTGTGGGACAAATCAGAAGACACAGCTACACATCCCATCAGCTCCTCTTCCTAGACACTCATCTAGTGTGAAGACACACAGCCCATCTGCCCCAATCAGTGCACACCCCACCCCCAGCCAGCTACCATCAATATCCCAGACTCCCGGGACTCATAAGCAAGTGACCTCAGGAAATTAGTCATGACCCAACCCCATTTCCCTTTCTTTGGAAACATATACATCTTCTCCACCTAAGCTCAGGAAATGTCATGGGAAAAAGAATATTAAAGGCTAATGGGTGATTAAAATAAGGCTTCAGACTCTTATCCCTGAGAACATTGTCGGTTAAAAGAGGCAGAGACTCTATGAGTTACAGGTCTCTAGACCGGCACTTTAACTTTACAACTAAGGAAACTGGGCTCGAGGAGGTGGCACGGGGTCCTTTGTGATGCACTTTTGCCCACTCTTCCAATCTCATCTCGTGCCCTTCTGCCATCATCCATGCCCCAGGACAACACACAGCTCCACGCCGGGCAGCTAGGTGCGATGGGCAATTTGCTTAACATGCCTGTATCTCCGTTTCTTCACTTTCAAAATAGCGACAGTTCAACTTTTGGTCTTTCAACATATTTTTATTGAGATTCAACAATACCAGGGACTTTCTAGGCAAACTTATAGGGTTTGTATGACAAATAATTCATTAGAATTGCCTGGTGAGGTTTAAATTCCACGTAAAACTCTTAGCCTAGTGAGTGCTAAGTAGTAAATTCTCCGTAAATTTATTAGCTATTAATAGTATTATTATTTCCTTATCTCATGTCTACACCTTTGTACGCACTGCCCTATCTGCTTGAAATGCCCTTCCCCAGCTTATTCGACTGTCAGGACTCAAAATATCATCTCTTCCCTTTCTTTTCTAGGAACAGATACTGGTTTCTTTCTCCTCTAGGCTTTCTTTGTACATATAACAATTATAGAAGTATCCACATAGTATTATAATACTTTGTTCCATAAATATCTTTCCCCCCTTTCCTTGTGGACCCTGAGTTCCTTGATGGCAAATGGGGATGATGTCTTAGTCACAGTATAAGTTCCTACAGTTAGCACAACAGACAGGACAGAATAGATTCTCCAGACCAGAGTACTGAAGAAGTGGGTAGCCTGCCTGAGTTTTTACAGTCAATGAGTTATAGGACCATAGATCTCAGGTTCCCTGATTCCCTGCCTCTGGTGCTTTTCTCTCTATCATGCAGTGGGAAGGAGGTCACAGTGTGCTAGTTAAGACTCTACAGAGCAGCATGTGCTTCTCAAGAGACCTAGATCAGTCTGGGTCCAGTCAGGAGACAAAGTCTACAAAGTGATTTAAAACAGGGGAAGTTTAATATAAAGTAATACCACCCTGGGACTTAAGGGTAATTTTAATATATAAGAAAGCTCTATATGGTGCCCTAGAGCTAAGGGAGAATACCCAAGGAAAGACAAACATAAGAGGCCGTTCTCCCTCCCAGCCAGGGTTCAGATCTCAGTGGAAAAGGCATAGTTGCAGCCCACTAGATGGCCAGAGAAGTTTGCTGGTCCCCAGTCACAGGGCAGGCAGAGAGCAACTCTCTGTGACGCAGGCAAGCTCTGGCTAATGGGCAAGTACACGGGTGTGCAGAGGAAGTGGGGGACCCAGTGTGGGCAAGGGGTCTGGGGCACCCACTGTCTGCACTGGGAGAGCTGCAGGAGAAAACCAGAGGCAGGCAGAAGGGATTGGGGTGCCAGGATGGACAGGGACCTGGAGTGTACAATGTAATCATCAGTCCACACCAGCGCTGCAAGATCACCAAAGGACTCTGCCCTGAGGTCCTCATACTCACACGGCTGAGAGACAGTGCAGCCCCAGAACCAGCACAAAAAGCCCTTTCCTCCTGCAGTAACTTCCCAGGTGCCCCCTATGAGAAAGCTTCATATCATGCTCACTGTAGAGAAGAAATATTTGAAGTTAGCCTGTCCATTATGGCAGAGGAGGTATTGAAAGATGAATCTGGAACTGACAGGCAATAAATGGATAACTGGCACAAAGCCCAAATGGAAGTTTCAGGGTGCATAACTGTGTATGCTAATTTCTGTTAAAGTCCCTGACACTGCCAGTCAAGAGTGAACAATAGGGTTGATCTGAATAATAATGAGACAATACAGGTAAAGGTATAGCACAAAATATGCTTCCAATTAATATTTTTACTCAGTCCCCTTAATGTTTGTTTTAAAAGTTTACTATATTAGCCATCTATTGCTATGTAACAAACTATGCCAAAACTTAGAGGCTTAAAACAAGGTGTACTTAGGGGCACCTGGGTGGTGCCATCGGTTAAGTCTCGGACTCTTGATTTCAGTTCAGGTCATGATCTTCGGGTCGAGAGGTCAAGCCGCATATCAGGCTCCACGTTCATTGTGGAGTCTGCTTAAGACTCTCTCCCTCTGCCCTTCTCCACCACACTCTCACTCTCTCTCTCTAAAATATATAAATAAATCTTAAAACAACAACAACGTGTACTTACTTTCTCATAGTTTCTGTGCATCAGGAATAATCTAACTAGGCTCAGTCTAACTAGGAACTCTGTGTCAGAGTCTCTCACAAGGCTTCAGTCAAGGTATTGTCTAAGGCTGCAGTCTCACCTGAAGGCTCAACTAGGGAAGGATTTGCTTCCAAGTTCACTGAGATGGTTATTGGCAGGACTTGGTTCATCAAGAACTGTTGGGCTGAGAGTCTCAGCTCCAGAGTGGTGATTAGCTTGAGTCTGCTCAGGTCCTTCCTCCCTCTTGTTTCATCAGAGTGAGCACATGAGAGGAGCCAAAGAGAGTGCAAACAAGACAGAAGCCAGTCTTTTATAACCTAGTTTTGGAAGTGATATTACTTGCCATATTCTACTCATTAGAAGCAAATCACCAAGTCCAGCTCACTCCAAAGGGGAGGCTTGCCCACAAGGACAGGAATGCCAGGAGGTGGGATTGTTTCAAGCCCTGCCAGCAGTTACCTGCCACATTGCCTTTGCTTTTCATTTCTCACTATTTTCCTTTAAGAATATAAAATTAATATATGAAATTGCAATTGTTTTAAAATCCCTATTAGAAATCCAGATATCTTGGGGTGCCTAGCTGGCTCAATCAATGGAAGATGGAACTTTTGATCTTGTGGTTGTGAGTTTGAGGCCCACATTGGGTATAGAGATTACTTAAAAATAAAATCTTAAAAAAAAAAAAGAAATCTGAGTATCTTATTCTGGTTGGGTAACATACTTAAGAGAGCTTTGATCATGCGAGAAGTGAACACAAAAGGAATTGCCAAAAGAAAAAAAAAAGCTTTACAATTGATCCATTGACTGCCAATCACGAATTTCCCTCAAGTTAGACAAGTGCAACCATTCGTAACCGATCATAAAATGTTTCGAGAGGAAATCTAATCCCTAAATTAATAATATATATTGCCCAGTCCTGTACACTTATAAATTCTTTCTCAAAAGTTTAATTAGCCACTCTGAATTTATAGCTACCCAAAATAACTGACTACAAAGCATTGTTATCATGTTGAAAGAGCACTTATTAAGGATTCGATTATGCCCACCACTGTGTATATACACATGTAAGGGTCTTACATTCTAGCATTTACATTCTAAAAGATTTAACTCTGATATGGTAAACACAAATATGGCAGCAGTAACAGAATCTATGGTACACTTTCTTATCTACTCACAGCATCTTTCCAGGAACCATAGGTATTCAGAAAATATGTATTAAACAAGTGTCAATTCATCTCATATTTGTGAAATACCTATTACATTCCAGAAACTACACTAGGCACTGAGAATACAGTGGTAAATAAGGCAAAAAACAACTTGCCCTGATAGGACTTACTCTGTACTGAGAGAACTAGACAATAAACACAGAAACAATTAAATAATGGAATTATAGATGTGATATGTGTTAGAAAGGAAATCAACACAATTAGGTAATAACTTAGAGGTTAGCTTGAATTGGGTAGTTAAGAAAGGCCTTTTTGAGCAGGGGCTACTTGACTTGAGATCTAAAGAAAAAGAATGAACTCGACTTCCAAAGAGCTAGAGAAAGTATTCCAGGACGAGGGAAAGGTAAATACAAGGACACTCTGTGGAAAAGGCTTCAAATGACTTAGAAACAGAAAAACAGACACTGTGCCTGGTGCTGATGTGTGATGGTGGAGGAGAGAATATGAGATAAGCTTCCAGAGGACAGAGGCCTCATCAAGTGGGGCCATATAGGCCAGGGAAGGGATTTTAGCTTTAAACATTGAAGTGAAATAAACTGATCTATCTATCTATCTATCTATCTATCTATCTAACTATCTATCTTTAAAAATTTTATTTATTTACTTATTTATTTATTTATTTAGAGAGAGAAAGAAAGAGCAGGGGAGTGGCAGAGGGAGCGGTAGAGAGAGAATCCCCAGAAGATGCTAAGCACAAAGCCTGACCCTGAGCTCGATTCCACGACCCTGAGATCACAACCCAGAGATCACAACATGATCCAAAATCAAGGGTTGGACTCTTAACGGACTGAGCCACCCAGGTGCCCCTGATTTATATTGTTTAAATCCCCCTAGTTCCCATGTGGCAAATGGGTGGGGTCTGAGCTGGCAGGACCCGTGCGTCAGCCGTCACAGGTGCACAGGTGCCAGATGATGGTGGCTCAGACACAACACGGGGCAGTGGAGTTGGAAAGTGAGTGATTTGAAAAAAATATGTTTGAGGGATTCAATGGGAATGGTGAGAAAAAAGGAGGACTCGGGCTGGTCCCTAGATTTGGAGGTTGAGCATTTACTGAGACTGAGCAGAACACGGCTATGGGCTGGGGGTGGGGGGTGAGGCGCATGGCTTGCAAAGATGGGGAGCTCTACTGTAAACATGTTCAATTTGCGATGCCTATTACTCATCCAAGTAGAGATGTTAGCAGTGAGATTTTCAAGGTTATAGCTCAAGGGACCAAACTAGGCTGGAAATATCAATTCTAATATAATCAGCAAAAAGGTGGTATTTCCAACCATGAAAGCAAATGAGATACCTGGGGACAGACTGTAGATGGAGGAGAAGAGTGGCCAGGAGCAAGCCCTGGGGTACTGAGTCATTTAGAGACTGGGTAGTGGAAGATGAGGAGGAAGAGGGATCAACAAAGGAAATTAAGCAGGAGGGAAACCAGGAGCTCAGTGTCAGGGGAATCCAGGAGAGGAAAGCATTTTAAGTAGCAGGTGATGGAATCAAATGTAGCTGACGTCAATCCTGAGACCTACCCTTCACATTCATCAGGATGGAGGTTGACGAGGACCCTGGCACAGGAAGTTTTGGTGGAGTGGTAGAGACTGAAGTAAGATCTGAATAGATTGAGGAGTAAATGAAGGCTAAGAAAGTGGAGGCCACTGGTCTGAGAAGTACTGGAAGTAAAAGAAAGTCTTAAATTGGTGGCATTGCCTTTAATCTCTCTGAATAATTCAAAACATCCAAGAGAGCATTTGCAAATACTAAATGGTGACCACATTAGTCAGGTTCTCCAGAGAAACAGAACCAATAGGCTATGTAGAGATGTGTAGAATGAGACACATCATGAGGGACTGGCCAAACGATTATGGAGGCTAAGTCCCAAGACATGTGGTCTGCAACCTGGAGGCCCAACAGAGCTGATGGTGGAGTCCCAGTCCAAACCTGAAAGCCTGAGAACCAGAGGGGCCAAGGGTGTACGTCCTGGCCTAAGTCTGAAGATCTGAGACCCAGGAGCACTGGTGCCTGAGGGCAGGAGAAGATGGATGTCCCAACTCAGAGCAGAGCACGTTCACCTTTCCTTTGCCTTTTTTGTTCTACTCAGGTCCTCAGCAGATGGTGGATGTCCACCCACCATGGTGAGGATGATCTTCTTTTTCTCAGTCCACAGATTCGAAATACCCACACAGATGCATCCACAGATCGTGTTGTACTAGCTCTCCAGACATCCCTTAGTCCAGTCAACACATAAGATTAACCATCACAGAATCCATTATATATTGTGAATAATAATATTTATTTGTTCCACATACATTTATTAAGCACCTCATTATATGCAAATCACTGATGATTTAAAAGTAAATGATGAACAAAAGTAGTTTCTGCCATCTAACCATTACCAGGTTCTTTAGACAGGTAGAACGAGACCTTTCCAACACAATATGTTGAGCTGGAAGAGAAGTGGTTAGATGAACTCAGATGAAGGACAACAGCTCTGCCTGGGAAGGCAAAGGAGGTGTTATTACTGAAGCGATACTAACAGTAAACAATTACAGAGCGCTTACTACATGCCAGGCCCTCCTCTAAACACATTGCAGATATTGACTCATTTATTCCTGACAACTCTGTCAAGTAGGCATCCCTATTATCCCCATTTTACAGATAATGAAACTGAGGCTCATAGGTTTAAGTTAACTTCCCAAGATCATATGCCCAGTAGAAGGTGGAGCCAGGATTCTCAAAGTGTGGTCCCCAGACCAGCAGCATCAGCATCATCTGAGAACGTGTCAGAAATGCCAATTTTTTTCAGGTTTCAGCCTACACCATTTGAATCATAAATTGTGGGAAAAAGCCCTGCAATATTTATTTTAACAAACCCTACAGGTGAATCTAAGGCACACTAAAGCTGGAGAACCACTGCACTCTATTATACTTCATAAAAAAAGATAAACAAGTTGGCAGATAGACAAAAGCAGTCAGGTGTTCAGGAGGAGAGAGCAGCAGGTGAGAGGAAGAGAAGAACAGAAGAACATGACATGGGGCGGACCAGCAGATAGTTCCATGAACTGAACATCCTCTTGCTTCCCTTCACATCTTCTGAGCCCACCTCTTACTCCAGCCACTGCTGCAGCAGCCAATTCTGTGCAGATTTTGCCCCTCTTGGCTTGGGTCTAATTTGTTAGTGCCTTTTCTCCCGTGCCTCCCACTTCCTGCATTGGGGTTTCCCTGTTCCCTAGTTGTGGAACATCCATGGGAACCATCTCAACATACATACATGTTTTGCCTGGACATGTGGGCACATTAACCACCATGGACCACCTTTTGCCAGGGGAGGAGGAAGGGCGGAAGTGGATGAATAGATGCTCCGTCTCTCGATCTGTAGGCAAGCATATATCATAAGGTTCCTCCCAAAGTCCCAGGAGGATCAGGCACCATTTGCCCCCAGTGGGAGTCAGATCAGTAGGAAGACCCCTGTATTTGTTTTCTTTCTGTTCCATTCTTCCAGCTCCTCACCCCTACTCTCTGGGAATATGTTCCCAAACAAGCTGCCTGCACATAAGCCTTTGTTAGCTAGATAAATGAGGCCCAGGTGAGGACAGTTGCAAACAGAACGGGGTGTGAGAAAGACCAGGGTGTCCACCTAGTTCCAAGAGTTGGAACAAGTCCAGTATGGGCACAACATGAAGCGTAAAGGAAAGAGTGGGTTGAACTGAACCTGGAGAGGAATTCCAGATCTCCCTTGGCCTTGTGAACCATTTAAGACATTTGGATTTAGCCTCAGAGCAGCGGAAGCCTTTGAGGGTTTGAAGCAGAGAGTGGCATGATCTGATTTGCATTTTTTAAAAACAGACTCTGGCTGCAAAGATTGGAGATAACCAAGGATGGAGACAGGGAGATCTGGCAGAGGGCAGGAGAAATATTGCCGGTCTGGAGGAAGGCAGTGACCACTGATATGGAGAGAAGTGGACAGAATCTAGAGATATTTAGGATGAAAACAGGAATTGGTGTTTGATTAAATATTGGGGAGGGGGCGAGTCTCCCAAGAATATGAATCAGGAGATAGGAATTGGGGCTTACGGGGACTGGGGTGATGTGAGAAGGAAAGAGAATTGATCACTAGAACATGCAGTGGGATTTTTTCCATTTTAGTCAAATACTTCTCTTGTACCCATGAGACTAATGTTGGAAATATCGTGAGAACCCACAAGTGTGTATTTTCCCAAAATCACAAGAGCGAGGGAATGCTAGTGACCCATGTCTGCCTGTAGCAAATCATTTCACTTGGTTCCCTGAGGAAAAAAGAGAACCACATCTTAGCTCCTGCCTTGCCATGTATGCTGGGGTTTTTCACAAAGCACTTTCTTATCCACAGTCCTGCTCTGGCCCTCCTGTGGCCAAGCCTCTTCCCACCCAGCAAGGAGCCCTACTGGGTCACTCTACACCTCCAGAATAAGGCAGTGCAGGCCTCTTCGCCTTCCTGTGAGGGGTGGCTATTTGTGGGAAGAGGGTTGTGGACAGCTTGAGTTGCACACTGAGAGGTTCACGTACATACAGAAAAGCCCTCTTGGTGCAGGATAGAGTTGGGGTCCTGGGGAGCAAAAGGGGCAATTGTGAGCTGTGTCAGCTCTCTGTTCCCGTCATGCTCTGATCAGAAACGGAGAAGTCCAAGAATTCTAAGTCAGCCTTAATTTTCTAGGTCGTTATGAGTGTACAGTTATCATGGCAGGAGGATAAAAGTGTTTTCTCTTGATTTATAACTTTCAAAAATTGGGGCAAATGGCCCGTAGGGGACTCTATTTGTTCTCTCACCTCAGGCCCCACAAAGGTTGGGTTGACCCCATCTCCACACAGGCCTCCCAGCTATCCATCCCAGTGGGGGTGACTTGGGTCCTCCTAACTCCCTTAGCACGTTGGCATTGCTGCTTCTGTGGCAGCAACCTAAAGATGTCAAGTTCTCGTCTCGCCAGATCCGGAAAATGCCCTCTGAGAAAATGGCCTCTTTCTTTGCGAACTGTACTCCCCAGAAAGTGGTCTTACCACCTTTGGTGGCTGGCACAGCACAGCCATTGATCTTTAGTTTGAGGACTAGAGTTGTTTCCCAACTATCACTGAAGGAAGACTGGAAAATCTAATTCTTTCTCTCCTTGGGAGAGAGGAGGCTCTGCTCTTTGGATTAATAGCAAATTAAGGTAGCTCTTCCTCCTGCCCCTCGTGCAACATCAGCTTCCATTTCCCCTTCCACAACTGAGCCTGGTGTCCATCAGAGGATTCCCTCTCAACTAGGAGACGCAAAGTTCTTCTTGTTTTTAATTGTCATTCTTATTCTCATTTCCTCTCCTTCTCTCTCTCTCCCTCCCCCTCCCATTCTCTCCCTTCCTTTTTCTCTCCCTCTCGTTCCCGCATTCTTTCCCTCTCTCTCTCTCTCTCTCTGACTTGCACAACTCAAGAGTACCAGTCTCTCATTTCCCATACTCTCCATCTCTTCTTCCCCCTCTACTTCCCCTCATTGATTTTCCAAACCCGCTGTGACAGCTGATTTGCCTGATAAGGATTTTGACCACAGGTAACTTACCTCACCCTTTTTTTTTTTCATCTATCCCTTAAACTTCTCTACTTTATAAATTTGCAAACAAGACTAAACTCAGTACAGACTTAGAAGATATGAAAGAGGGTCTTTAGGGTTATTTGTTTGGAAGATTACACACATGCACAATAATATGAACTACTCAGTGGCTTCAATTCCATTTACTTATCATTGCCCCCAAACTGTTGCTCTTGTTACCAGCTTAAACCTTCCCTGGTTTTTCTATTTGAAATAAATTCAACTTTCTTTTCAGAGCTGGGGGCATAAAGCAGATTATCAAAAACGTATGTAACATTTCTCAACTGCAAAAAGATGTACCAACGTAAGATAGCAGATCATTTCAATTCAGAGACTGAGGAGGGCTGTCACATGGGAAAATCAGATTCTCACTGTGTCTTTTTCGAGAAACTTGCTAACGACATCTCTAACGAGAGAGATCACAATTGTTTCTTTATCCTTCTTTGAGAAATCATTCCCAACTCCCTAGCCAGGGGTGGGGGAGAACTGCTTCAGAAGCTAATTTGGTATCTAAGTTATCCAAATTAGCTTTTTTCTTTGAATATGGGAACGTAAGCCTACTCCAGTAACATGTATTGATGTCACATTTTCTGTCCTTCAGTTTTAGTTACATTTAAGCAAAAGTAAACATTCATTTCTTTCCCAGCTGCTGTAATATGATAAAGAAATTTTTTTCTTTGGACTCAGGGGAATACTAAAACTTACTGAGGTTGACAATTTCTGTTTTAGTCACATCACTGTCCATTAACATAGGTCTTGGCTTCATTGTTAAAATTCAAGACTGCTAAAGAAATATGACTGTCCTAAAATTATATTATGTGACATATGTGTGTGTGTGTGTGTGTGTGTGTGTAAATAAAGAGAGAGGTCATTACATAGTGTTAAATGAAAAGTCCCTGATACCCAAATATATAAGTTAAAATCTTCTTTCTACATAATATTCCATAGTTAATAGAGGTGCAGGATACCAAAGAAGCATGTCATCAGAATTGGTAGGTTTTGTTCATGTGTTGCGCACAAGGACTTATGCGAAAATGATTCCTCTGCCAAGCAGGCACATAAGGGACAATTTATGAGAGACATGTTCCCTTTTTACATTTTATGGATTGTGGAAAAAGCCCCCAGGACCTGCGGAGCCTCAACTTAGTAGCTTGACCCCATGGGATTTCACCTGCCTTATTTCAAACAGAAGATGCTCCCAGTTGTCTTTTCTTCCCTTTCACTTTTTTATGCTTCTAGAAACTGAGGATATTTTATTACTTTTGTGTTCCCATCATACAAATTGAAAACACTTATTCCATTGTACTATCTAATTTTTTTATATTTTCATCTTCTGTCAGCAGTCTAAGATGGTACAAATGTTTTCACATAATGAGGAAAAATGGGAAATACATTTTTTCAATTTTATTGAGATATAATTGACATGTAATACTGTATTTGTTTAAGGTGTATAACATAATGATTTGATATCTGTATATATGATGATACGATGACCCCAATAAGTTTTGGGACAGTCAGCACCTCACATAGTTACACATTTTTTGTGATAGGAACTCTTAATATCTACTCTCTTAGAAACTTTCAGATATACAATATTGTTAACTAGAGTCATCATGCTGTACATTACATCCCCAGAACTTATATATCTTATAACTGGAAGTTTGATCATGTTCACCCATTTCCTCTAACCCCCACCCCCTATAACTACCAGTTCATTCTTTATTTCTAGGAGTTCGGTTTTTTTAGACTCCACATATAAGTGAGTTCATACAGCATTTGTCTTTTTCTATCTGACCTATCTCACTTAGCATAATACCCTCAAGGTTCATCCATGTTGTCACAAATGGCAGGATTTTCTTTTGTTATGGCTGAATAATATCCCTGTGTGTGTGTGTGTGTGTGTGTGTGTGTGTGTGTGTGTGTGTGTGTGTAAAGATTTTCTTGATTCATCCATCAGTGGACATTTAGGTTGTTTCCATGTCTTGGCTTTTGTAAACAATGCTGCAGTGAACATAGGCGTGTAGATGTCTCTTCAAGATAGTGATTTCTATTCCTTCAGACGTATACACAGAGTGGAACTGCTGGCTCATATGGTAATTCTATTTTTAATTTTTTTGAGGAACGTCCATACTTTTCTCCATAGTGGCTGGACCAATTTACATTCCTGCCAACAGTGTGTGCACAAGAGTTCCCTTTCTCCCCATCCTCACCAACAGTTGCTATCAGATGTCTTTAATGACAGCCATTCCGAGAGGTGTAAGGTGATATCTCATTGTGGTTTTGATTTTCATTTCCCTGGTGATGACTGATGTCATGCAACTTTTCATATACCTGTTGGTAATTTGTATGTCTTCTTTGGAAAAATGTCTAGTCAGTTCCTCTGCCCATATTCAATAACAATGGGAATTCTTAAACACTGCTTGTAGGAGTATAAAGTATTAAAACAACCTCCAAAAAAATTGACAAAACCTAGTGAAGCTGAAAACGTTCATACCATAAAACTCAGTAATTCCATTCCCATATATGTGGCCTAGAGAAAACTCTTGTGTGTTTACATGGAGACATGCACAAGAATTTTCAAAGCAATCTTATCTCTAATAGAAAAATAATATAAAGAACCTACATATTCATCAAGAAGAGAATGGATTTTTTAACGCTATGTATTCATATGTTGGGATATTATGTAAAAGTAGAAATCAGTGGATAACAACTACATGTATCAACATGGATGAATTTCACCAACATAAATTTGAACCCCCTCACAAAAGCAAGCTATAGAAGAAAAATGTAGTTTAATGTTATTTACATAAAGTTTATCAATATACAAAACGATACTAATAATGAGAATGAGAACCAGTAATTTCAGGAAAGTGATATCCTATTGGAAACAGGAGAATGTGATCAAAGAAGGATACAAAGGGGGAATCAGATATACTGATAACGTTTTCTTTTTAAGCCAGGCTGTAAGCACATGTAAGTGAGTGTTTGTTAAATTCTTTTTCTAAAAGTAATGCCACTATTTATTGAATGGCTACTCTGTGCAAAATACATGACATCTATTAGGTAATATATTCAAAACCATGTAAGATAGGTATGCTTCTTTAAAGGGGAAGGAAATGCCCAGAGAGATGATTAATTTACGCTTGATTACACACCATGTAACAGCAAAGGTGGGGTTTAAACACAAGTCCATCTCAAATCACATGTTATGCATTTTCCACTACACATCCATTGTTTTGACTGATTTTTCTTTGTGGAAAAAACTGTCTTTCAATCTAAGATTTTATGGCTGACTCTACCCATCTCCCAATGAGGGATACACACATACCCAGCCATATTCTCAGGCAGAGTAATAGATTCAGAGACGGACAGATGACACAAGGCAGGTCAATGAAACACAATCCCGGGGCCATTATGAAATTCTTGAGAGAGACATATATTCATTGGGTTTGCTTAAGTAATAGGAGATAGTTAAGTTAGGTATTATAAGTTGCTTGGTGGCTAGGATGGAGTTGCCAGGCTTGTAGGGAAATGTAAACTCAGACCACTGGTGTCCTCTTGGTCATCACTTTTGGAAAACCCTCTTAAAAATTAAAATAAGACAAAGAAAAAGAAGACAGGAGAAAAAGGGAGAGATTTCTAACAATACCATCTGAAACCTGGAATCTTCACTAAATGAGCCATTTCTTGTGGTTTGGTTCAGCTTCACTTGGTTTTCTGTCACTAGCAGCCAAAAGTGTCCTAATATATCAGTTTTAGTATATGTTTTCATAAAAGTATGGTCATTTCCTTATACATCAGTAAGTTATTATTCATTTATTTGATGTATTTTGATTGTGTCTTTTTCTCTAAACAATAAGTTCCACGAGAACAAGAATCATGATTTATTTTGCTCACCATGGTAGTCTCAATATTTCCCAAAACCACCAATAAACATTTATTGCATATTCATTGAATAAATAAATAAAGTTAGAAAGCAAACATAGAGCTCCCATTCAAGAAGCTCAAGAGCAAAGACAAGCCACATGACCTGCCTACAATAATCTACCTAACCTTCATTCATAAATAGAAACAAACAACCAAGGATCACCAGAGATTTGGGGAAAACATTTCATAGAAGTATTGGGTGAGGAAATCTATCAAAATGTAGAACTTGAGAATAAAAGTTTGATAAAAGAACAAAAGCGAAAGACATGGCTTATTTCAGAGATCTCAAATCATCTAATGTAAATTCTAATAACAGAAAATATGTAAAATAGGTGTAGAAGATAATCAAATAATTACAAGGAGAAAATACTGGGATATATAGACATGCTGACTTCCTCACTCATACAGTGGGAGTCAAGAGAAAATGCCTAAAGTTGGTGTCTCAAGTATTCTTTAAATGTACACAGGTAATCAATGAGAATTATAACTGATACTGACAAAACAAAATCATAAAAATTAGAGTTATAAAGGTGGGACAATCTGAGTTAATTCCTTGTTTTTCAGAGTAGGAGACAATGAGTACTATATAAATTACTAAATCAGTTTCTAGAGATAAACGTAGGGCTAGAGAGGTAAGCACTGAAAAAGCTAAAAACAAAAATAATTAAAAGTGGTTAATTCAGGGGTGCCTGGGTAGCTTAGTCAGTTAAGCATCTGCCTTCGGCTCAGATCATGATCCCACAGTCCTGGGATCCAGCCTCTGTGTGGGCTTCCTGCTCAGTGGAGAGTCTGCTTTTTCCTCTGCCCCCCCCCCCATTTGTGCACATGCGTGAGCGCACTCTCTCTCTGATAAATAAAAATCTTTAAAAAAAGAAACCCCCCAAAAATAAAAAAAATAAATAAAAGTGGCCAATTCAGAGAGTAGAACTGGAGAGACAGAGAATATAGGAAACTTTTATTTTTCACTGATACCCTTCTGAAAAGCTTGAGATAATTTTTTCCAATGCGTAGGAATTACTGGTAAAACTGTATTACTTGTATTTTTTTCCTAAAAAAGGGAAAAAAATGACCAAAACATAAAAATAAAAAATACATGACCACAGTAGATCTTTCAAAAGATAATATAACATTGTTTTAAGTCAGGTTTACTGTGGTATAATTTGTATAAAATAAAATTCACCTTTCTGTATAAAATTTGTTGATTTTGACAAATATATAGTCATGTAGTTACCACCACAATCAAGAAATAGAATATTTTGATCAATCTCAACAGGGACCCTTCCCCAGCCCCAGCTCTTAGGAATCAATCATCTTATTTCTGTCCCTAAAGAAATGAAATCTTCAGTATGCAGCCTTTTGGATTTTGTTTTTTTCCATTTAGCATAATACTTTCAAGATTTATCCATGAAATTGCATACATTATAGGTTGTTCTTTTTTAGCTGAACATCTCATTACATAGATGTGTAACAATTTGTCTATCTTAGTTGAGGGGCAGGTGGGTTGATTTTTGACAATTATTAAGAAAGCTGCTATAAATATTGCGTACAGGTCTTTTGGTGGATATATATGGATATACGTTTTCATTTCACTCAGGTGGATGTATATATGAGATTGCAGAGACAGAGGCTAAATTTGTGATTAACCTTATAATAAACTGCCAAACTGTTTTCTAAACTGATTTTGCCATTTTGCATTCCCCCCAATAATGTAGGAGAGTTCCAGTGGTTTTACATCCTCGTCAATACTTGGTATTGTCAATTTTTTTTTAAATTAAGCCATGCTACTAAGTATAGAGAAGTATCTTATTATGATTTTAACTTTCATTTCCCATTACTAATGATGTTAAGCATCTTTTCATGTGCTTATGTTTGGTACAGTGTCAGTTCTCCTCCCCCTGCCCCCCTGCCCTCTCCCTCCCCCCCTCCTTCTCCCCCTCCCGCCCACATGCCCATGCCCACTCTCCCTCCCTCTCTCTCAAATAAATTTTGAAAAAAGAAAAGTTTTATAACTTTCAACATACAGCTCTTTCACATATTTTATCAGATAGATTTTTCCTTAAGCATTTTATGATTTTGGATGCTATGACTGGAATATAAAAATACAATTGATTTTCTATTTATATTGAAATTTTATCCTGTAAACTTGTTAATACTCTTACTTTAGTGCTGGTAATTTTTTCTATAAGTTCTTTAGAATTTTCTGCATAGATACTCATGTCATCTGCAAATAAATAGAATTTTGCTTTTTCTTTTTCAGTCTAGATTTCTATATCTCGTTTTTGAATAATTGCATCAGTTAAGAGGCAAGCACAATCTTGAAAACAAGGGATGAGAGCCGGTAGTCTCACCTTGCTCCCAATTTTAGTGGGAAAGCATTAAGTCTTTTACCATTATCTATATTCAATAGAGGTTTATCCTAGATGTCTTTGCAGGAAGTTGACAAAGTTCTTAGTTTGATAAGAGTTTTTATTAATCAGTGGGTGCTGGATTTTGTCCAGTGCTCTTTATGTATGTTTTGAGAGTATTATTTGATTTTCCTCTATATGGCAATTTATATTAATTACTGAATGTTATAAAATCTTACATTTCTTAGATAAACCTCACTAGTTCACAACCTATAATATTTATTTATTTATTTTTATGTACGTATTTATTTATTGATTGATTGATGATGGCCTCAAAAATAAATTGGGAAATATTCCCTCCTCCTCAATTTGCTGAAAGGAGCTTGAGTAAGACTGATGTGTTGTGTGTGTGTTTTACTGTAAATGTTGACAGAATTAACCAGTAAAATCATAAGGCCTAGTTTCTCTGTGTGTGAATGCTTTAAATTATGAATCTAATTTATTTTATAAATATAGGTCCCTTCATACTTCCTATTTCTTCTTAATTCATTTTTCATAATTTTTGTCTTTCAAATAGCTATCCATTCCATCCACATTGTCAACTTTATGAACATAAAGATGCTAATAATATTTCTTTCTTATCTATGGAATCTCTGTAAGATCTGTTGTGATTCCTCCTCCTTTTTTCTGGCTTTGGTTGTTTGAGCATTGTCTCTTTATTTCTCGATTAGCCTACCCAGATGTTTATTAATTTTATATATTTTATGAACAACCAGCTCTTGGGTTTTTTGATTTTCTCAACTGTTGTTATCTATTCCTTTAACTTTTACTCTTCCTGTTATTATTTCCTTCCTTCTTTTTACTCTACATTTAATTCTGTTTCTTTTCCTAGTTTCTTAAGGTGGAAGTTCAGACAATTGACTTTAAAGTTATCTTTTTTTAATATAAACATTTAAAACTATAAGTTTTCCTCTAAAGCACTCTTCTAGCTGCATTCCATAATTTTTAATAGATTT
The DNA here is from genome assembly GCF_037043125.1 of Eumetopias jubatus. NCBI lineage: Eukaryota > Metazoa > Chordata > Mammalia > Carnivora > Otariidae > Eumetopias > Eumetopias jubatus. Next base: position 175,522,548 of record NW_028274810.1, read on the forward strand.
TATTTTTCATAGCATCAGTTCAAAGTGCCTTCTAGCTTTCTTTTTGATGTTATCTTTGACCCATGGGTCATTAGAAGAATAATATTTTCTTTCTAAATATTTGGAGATTTTTCCAGACGTTGTTTGTTCTCTATATGATTTCAAGCCCTTCAAATTTGTTGAGATATTTTTATGGTCCAGTATGTGAGCTATCTTGGTGAATGTTCCATGTGCACTTGAAAAAAAAAAATGTGTATTATAGGTTCTTGAATGTAGGGTTTTATAAATATAAATTAGATCAAGTTGGTTGACAATGTTGTTCAAATCTTTATATTCTTACTGGTTTTTTTTTTTTTTTATCTCCTTGTTCTCTCAGTTACTGAGAGAAGACTATTGAAACTCCAACAATATCCATGGATTTGTCTGCTTATTTTTCTAGTTCTGTCAGTTATTGCTTTGTGTACTTTTAGGTCTCCTTCATGAACCAACATTTTTATCATTTAAAAGTGTCTTTCTTGGGGTGCCTACATGGCTCAGTTGGTAAACATCCAACTTTTGATCTCAGCTTAGGTCTTGATCTCAGGGTCGCAAGTTTAAGGTCTGCATTGGGCTCCACAGTGGGCGGGGAGCCTACATTAAAAAAAAAAAAAAAGTCTCTCTTATCTCTGGTACTATTCCTTTCCTGAGTCTACTTTGTCTGATTTTAATATAGGAACTCCAGCCTTCTTGCAATTAGCTTTTTCATGCTATATTTTCCATCCTTTTCTTTCAACCTCCGTCTTTAAATATAGTGTTAAACTAGCCCTAGGATAAAGCTTACTCTTGATGTGCCCTAAGAAAGCTTAATCATAAGCCTCCAAAAATCAAGCTAACCTCTAGGTAACATCTCTAACCTATTAAAACAAAATTCAACTATTTTTTTAAAGAAGACAACAAAATCCAGGAACTCAACCACTCAAGATTACAGTGACAATCAAAATCATACCAGATATGCCAAGTATCAGGAAAATGTCATCTAAAACCAGAATACAAGTCAGTCAGTAAAAAACAACCCCCCAAGATGGTGGTGATAATGGAATTAGCATGTAAGGACATATTCAGTTACTGATGTTGCCTGCCCAGGCTGTGCAGGCCTGATCAGCCACATCATTTCCGTGAGTCTTATCTCAGTATGGACTCTTCCCGAGAATGTTCATAGGAGATACATAAATGTCCTATCTGGCTTCAGCAATGGCTTTCCAGAGCCCACAGCCTCATGGAGATATGTCTTTAATATTCCCAGTCAGTCATCACTCAGGTGCCCAACCAGATAGTTACGTTGTTAGTCATGGCTCAAGAGTCAATAAAATAAAACACACCTGGCCCTCAGGAGTACTGTCTATAGCAATGGAGTGTGCTTTCCATTTAGGCCATTGTGCTGACCTGACCTTATCGCAGCCAGTCTTCCAAAATTGTCTTTGGTCTAGCCAGCTGCTGCCACCCAGTAGACACCATCAGCTTCACATTTGGCTCAGCCCTCAGAAACCCAGCTGCTCCTTGCCAGAGACTCCAATCAGCATTGTTGTCAGTAGTGGGTACCCCTACTTCAAGGATATCCTGGGGTTCATGGACCCCAAGGGTAGGGCTACTGGAACAGCCTGTTGCCCTGCCTCTATTTCTGCTTACTGCTCAAATCTCCGGCTAAATTTTGCATATTTTCATGTTGTCTTATCTATTGGGCTCAACAAAATGCCTAAATGAGGCAACATTGTCTCCAACCCAAAAAATCAAATAAGGAACTGGGCTCCCATTTTGGTAGTGGGGGCCAGAGGGTAGGTAACTCTTTCTTTACTATCTCAGGAGTCACACTTTGAGCCTCATAACACATGGCTCCCAAGAATCTGGCTGTTTTCTATATTTTATCAGAATTAACTCCTGTCTTCTCTGTCCTGTGAGTTAGTATGTGCTCTAAAGTCACCGACACCTGTTTTTTATGTGGTCTATGGTGTGCAAACTCTAACAAACCTCGCCTCCTGGCATTTACAGCCTTGTATGGTCCTGCTTTTGAGTAACTTTCTTCTAAATCAGTAGAATACCTCAGGATTGAGGGGATGTCACTTTGTAATTAAATTACATAATCTTATGCGACATCCATCCTTCTAGCAGACTCTCTCCCTTGCTGGCTTCAAGAAGCAAGCTGCTCCTTGGAGAGGCTCACATGGCAAGAGCTAAGGTAGCCTCCAGCAAACAACCAGCAAGGAACTGAGGCCCTCAGTCCAGCAGTCCTTGAGGAACTAAATTCAGCCAATGATTATGTGAACTTGGAAACAGATACTTTCCCAGCAGATGCTCTAGAGGAGAGCCTAGTTTTGGTCAACACCTTGATTGTGACAGATCCTGAGGCAGAGGACCCAGTTAAGCATGCCAGATTACTGATAAAAAGAAACTAAATACTACACGTCTGTTATTTTATTTTTTTAAAGATTTCATTTATTTATTTGAGAGAGTACAAGTGGGGGGCAGAGGCAGAGGGAGAGGGAGAAGCAGACTACCCACTGAGCAGGGAGCCCGATATGGGGCTTGATCCCAGGACCCTGGGATCATGACCTGAGCCAAAGGCAGATGCTTAATCAATCGAGTCACCCAGGTGCCCCAAATGTCTGTTAGTTTAAACTACTGAATTTGTAGTAATTTGTTACCCAGAAATAGGTAATTAATAGAAGGCTTGTCTGCATGATGTCATCAATGCAGTGAAATCTCTCAATGGAGAGAGATTTACTTCATGTCCCAGCCCACCCATTGGTGACAAAGAACATGAGAATTCACATACTCCTGTTGCAGTACCATAAATGTGTATTGAGGCCCCAGCCAGGTAAAGGCCACTGATCTTGACCTCCCTATGCAAAAAAAGATTTTTAAAAGGCATTAGCAATGCTCAAGGTGAAATTCCAGGTGCCACCAGTTTTTTTATATACAATATCTGGAACAGCCAGAGCTATAATAACTGAATTCAGCGGCAATAATCCACCCTAAGTATCCAGCTTCCATTGGTCTTTTCAATGGCCACACTGTATTATTGTAAAGAATTGTGTCCTTAGTACCCCTGCTGCTTTTAAGTCCTTAATCATGGCCTTGAATTCCTTTACTTCTATATTATAATTCTATATTGCTTTCACTGTATAACATGGATGGAACTAGAAGCCAGTCAGTGCCTTCTTCCCACTACCATCTCCGGACAAACAACGCCTCTCAATTGGGAAGACCCTCTTGTAATTTATAAGCATTTACAGTACAAGCATGTAAAACATCAATACAAAGTATGCATTCAGCAATGAAAACAACAACAGCAGTGTTTAACAGTGGTTTCAACAGCCCGATACAGATGACTACAGTTCTCTTCCACATTTGACTCCTTTTTCAAATCTGATCAGTTGACTATGTGGCTCTCACTGCTCCAAAGAACCTAATAAAAGGTTAGCTTCCAGCATGGCATACACTGGCCAGGGCCAAAAAGTGCAGAAAGTGATGGTACAGCTCCTCAACCTCATCTTCAGATACTTGCAAAATAAATCTCAGGTTCAGGTGTGGCTTTATGAGCAAGTGAACATGAGGATAGAGGGCTGTATCATTGGTTTTGATGAGTACATGAACCTTGTATCAGATGATGCAGAAGAGATGCATTCTAAAACAAAGTCAAGAAAACAACTGGGTCGGATCATGCTAAAAGGAGATAATATTACCCTGCTCCAAACTGTCTCCAACTAGAAATGATCAATGAAGTGAGAAGTTCTTGAGAAGTCATGTAGTTTGGATTTTTTTAGATGTCCTTTGTTGGAAGTGTAGTTCTAAAACATTTGTTCATATTGCTTTGATTACCTTTATGTTATTACCAGATGACAATAAATGCTGTGGGATTGTTTTCACTTAAAAAAAAAAAAAGAACTGGACAAAATAATCATGTGAACAGTGATAGCCAAAAATGCCATAGAATTTTGTACCCCTAACCCTTCCAATCTATGCCATTGTACCCTCAATGTAGTGTAAGATCTTTAGTTCTTTCTAGGGTCAGAGAGTTTCTTCTAGGTCCAGTTGCCTTTTGGTCCCACCCTTAATCTGTCTTTCCCTTATAGGCTGTAAATCTGGACATAAGAATGTAAGGTAAGAAAGCTCCCTGACTTACTACCTCTAGTAGCTGGGGGCTGATCACCATAGAGGAATCTGGTTCTAAAGAGTCACTTTCTGTTTCACCTTGGTGGACAACTGCCTCTTGGATCCCACCTCCCCCAGTTGATATATAAGCTAAATTTCTCCAGCGCTCACTTCATCCGTCTCTTCTTTGGGAAACCCCTGTTAATCTATATCCAAATGGCCTTATTACTGGGTTCCTTTGAAGGGGTATCATTTTTATTCCCATTCTTGATTTTGTTTCAGACTGCAGAGACATTGTTTATTTGGGGGGATGAGAATGTATCTATACTGGCCAATCATCACAGCCTCCTGCACAGGGACTCCAGGTACCAACAACAAAATTCATAAAGTTCCCCACACTGAAGGTCAGATTTTAAGAACTCATCAATCATTCTCGGGGTATGGGACTCATTATTGGGCTTGCCATTTTTTCCATCGTACTAACCAGTTTGAAGAAGCTACCCCTTTATGCTTTAATAGCTTATTGCATGGTATTTCCTGGAACTTTGGCACACTTGAAAAAGTCTCCATGAGTTGGCCATGTTGTAACCATTGAAACAGAAATCCAAAGACTTTCTATGGAGCGTGATTCTGCCCCAAGTGAATAGCTTGCATAATGGCTCGAGGCATTGGGTTACATGTGAGACAGCTGAGTTGTTGCCACTCACCCTCTAACAAAAGAACCTTTGCTGTTTTCTCATCAACCAGAAACACCTGCCAAGTCTCTAAGAGTCCCTGCTGGAAAAAATGTTTCCTTTAGATTCTGCTTAAAAATTCAGTAATTTCTTCTCCAGTTCATCTCTATCGATTGATACTTTTTCCTATATAGCTAAAAGAAAACCACTGATACTTTTTACTCTGCCTGGCGATCCCCTAAGCCAAACTGTGTTAAAAGTATGACTCTGCTATATGGCCAATGAGGGCTCCCCAAAATGTAAAACCAGAAGCTTCTAGACCTTCTTAAGGCTTACACCCATTTAGGTAAGTGTCACTTAACACTGCCTTTTGTTGGTTAAGTATTCACGGGGCAGGGAAGATCCTTGGGGGATATAAAGTCTACCTCCCAATCAGGGGCATGATAAAGGAACTGTGGCCATTTGTGAGGACATTCATGACATTTTTAGGCTTGTTGGAGACATATTTTAAGAAGTATTTCCTCCCAGTGTTATGCTGAGTGAAATCAGTCAATCAGAGAAAGACATGTATCATATGACCTCACTGATATGAGGAATTCTTAATCTCAGGAAACAAACTGAGGGTTGCTGGAGTGGTGGGGGATGGGAGGGATGGGGTGGCTGGGTGATAGACATTGGGGAGGGTATGTGCTACGGTGAGCGCTGTGAATTGTACAAGACTGATGAATCACAGATCTGTACTTCTGAAACAAATAATGCAATATATGTTAAGAAAAAAGAAGAAGAAGAAGATAGCAGGAGGGGAAGAATGAAGGGGAGTAAGTCGGAGGGGGAGACGAACCATGAGAGACGATGGACTCTGAAAAACAAACTGAAGGTTCTAGAGGGGAGGGGGGCGGGGGGATGGGTTAGCCTGGTGATGGGTATTAAAGAGGCACGTTCTGCGTGGAGCACTGGGTGTTATGCACAAACAATGAATCATGGAACACTACATCGAAAACTAATGATGTAATGTATGGTGATTAACATAACAATAAAAAATTATTAAAAAAAAGAAGTATTTCCTCCCAGATATATATATAACTTGGCATACTGACTTGGTAAAGGTTCTAGCTGTGGTGATCTGGACGAATCACCTGACCTCTGCTCAGCTCTGGGCTCTTGCTAGACCAATGTATTTCATTAAGAACAGATTTTGCTACAGCTATTTTATGCAGATACATTTTCACTGACTCATTTCCTGGGATAACAATCTTAGCTATCAAGAAGAATAGACCTTTAATTTGTTCTTGGTGGTAGGGGGAGGTTTAAAACAGAGATTAAAAACAGAAGATAAAACGACACATCCCTCGCTGCTGATAAAAACAACAACAACAACAACAACAACAAAGTGTCAAAACGGAAAGCTAAAACCAAGAACACTTCCAGCTTTTGTTGCTGGAAGGAGACGGGCAGCACTGAATTTTTATAGAGTCTATTTCTGACATGTATTTTGCTCACCTGGATGTATCACCTTATCACATTAATGCAGCACCAACTTACAGAAGCATCTTCTAAACAAGTGAACTCTGCCAGTAGCATTTATATCTTTACGTAACAATCAAGTTGATCAGTGGTTCTTGCCATATCTAAATGCTTCTCAAGAAGCAGAAGAAAATGTTTGATTATACCTCATTAAACAAAATGACATAAAATTAGGTGCCTGGGAATATTATCAGACTTGGGCAAAAATCATGGATTGATTAATTCATTCAAAATTTTGTGTTGACAAGACTCTGCTATGGGACAAATACTGCTTATGATTGCAGAATAAAACATAATAAAAAGTAGTATGGGAGAAATGCCTTTAAAAAGGGGGAGCTCATAAGAGGGGGCAACACTGTTAAAATTAGAAAACCACCACCTCTGATGCAGGCTGGTGATGCCCTCAGGAGCAGATAAAAACGCACCCCATCAGTAATATAGAAACTACCTATGCCGTTGGTTTGACAATGCCAAATCTTCATTGTGAATTTTCTATAACTGTGTTTTGTCCTAAAATGGTGCACTGGTGTCACCATTAGACTCACCTTCTAGGGAAGTCATTAGAGGACCATTAGAAACATGTCAGCCTTTGGTATTAAGTCACAATCAAGACTGTTCATCTGAACTGCTAGCTGAGAGTACAGCTTGAAGTGAATGAGACATAATTCAGGTGTAATTTGATACAAAAGTCTAGAGAATGATGTCATGCCACAGAAGAAAAACCTGGTGTAGAAAGCGTTACTGTATTTATTCAACAAAGTGTCAAGACTATAAGAATAGGGAAAACAATCTCTACCCTCAAAAAAAAAAAAATACCCATTACCTCCTGTTGAGCACCTCCATCTGCCTGTCATGCTATGAGCCCTTGCAGAAGTTCACATTGCCCCGATAACAATCTTGCAATAATGGGGTCAATGTTCCCAATCTTCTGGTGAAGAAACTCAAGCTAAAGGAGGCTAAAGATATCTTGCCCAATATCACATCATTTTGCCCCAGGTATGCCTGACATCAGAGCCTCTACTGGTTCTACTACATGAAGCAGTCTCAAGTAGAGAAGACTACTAGTCAGGGGCCACAAAGGAACACCATCTAAATCAGACCATCAGACCAAGGAGTTATGAAAGGTTTCAGGGAAACACAGATGCTGGGATTCAATCTTGGAAGATTGTAGATTTATTCATTTAAATTTCAATTCGTTTGTTAATTATAAGTATAAGCTCTTGGTAGATAGTTCAAACTAAAGGAAGATATAAGACAAAGAGCAAGATCTCTCCTCTTCTCGCCCCATACCCAGCAAGTCTGGAGTTCAGAATTAGCCATTGTTATGAATGCCTTGTATATATTTCTGGAAACTTTATCTATAAAATCCTTTAAAAATTTGCTTTACATTTAAATTATGTGTTAAAATTCTATGTAAATCTTCTATTTCAATTATGTGTTTGATTTTAAAACTCATGGTACAGATCATTCAAATCATATGTGACATGAGTTTTTTAATTTAAAATACACCAACATCTCTCTGCATAAACATTCATGGCTGTAGAGTGTTTCGCTGTAAAGAATTTCACAGTTTATTTTTTAGACGAACAGACTTGTTCCCATTTCTTAGTTATTTGCTATCACAAATAATACTACAAGGAACATCCCCACATACCCACATATTTTGTGCACTTATGCACAGAGGAAAAAATTCCTAGAAGAAGAATTCAAAGTAGTGTTGAAAACATGAAGACTATGGGCTTGGAGTGGGGGGGTACTCTGAGGCTGAGGATCCACTTAGGAAGCACCAGGAAAGTAGGTAGTGTCAGGAAGACAAAAGCATCAAGAGCAGAAGTAGATCATAAACACGGATGTGACCTAAAGAAGATTGTGGAGAAAGCCTGGAACAAACTTTTTGCACGTCCGTCTCCTCACCAGCACCCACCACATGTGACACACACGCATGCACGCACACAGCATCCCTAGTCCAGGCGTAAACATCCCCCATTCTAATGAGGGTTTTTCATAAAATGCTGTGAATTTTAACCCTTCCATGTTTCATATGCCACCACATATAACTGATACCGGGCAGAGCGATAGGGATCATACAAGCAATCCCTGGAAAACTTTTGAAACCCAACAGAGGTCCCAGGCAGCCAGACAAAAACACAGTGTGGGACAATGACCTGTAGAGCAGCTGACCTTAATGACCCAGATGTACACGAGGGAGCAGACTCATTTCTAAAATTACCACTGTAAAATCATCATTATTTTTCTTAGACCTTAGACCTTCTTTATAGGAACCTTGGGGATGGTAAGGGAATTGAAGGGGGGAGCGGATAGAAAAAAAGCTTCATTTTTTTGCAATCCCCCAAACTGCATATGCATCTTCCAATACGACAAAAGTTTTCCTGCATATTGATACTGAGATGAGAACGCTTAAGTCAAAATATTATAGTTTAAAGAAAAACAAAAAAACCTCAACCAGGGCAATGGAAAAATGTAATCAAACCTCAATGGCTCCCTCTGCTGTCATTTTGGGTAATTTAAAAAATGTTTTGGTTTTATCTTTGTTTTATTTTGTAATTATTCACTTTGGAACCACATTAAACTGGGTAGCATTAAGAGTCAGTTGATAAAATCCTTACCGCTTTGTCTACAGTTGAAAGCATCCCTCCTGTACCATGAACAATGGCCATTTTATGACCAAACCTCTTCTAAATGGTAGAGGTGTTAGTGTCATTGAAAGAAATGTTGACAGTTCTGAAGTGAAAAGTGATATATATGCTTCAAAACACGGAAACATTAGTCTCTAAAAATGAGACTAATTTTTAAAAATGAAATGTTTGACGTTTCACTTATGTGGGCAATTTTTGGTCACGTGGAAGCCGAAAAGCCCATGGCTTTGAAGAGGATCTACAGTTGGATGCAAAGAAGGAAAGAAACACTAGCCAAATCAGGAACAGAACAGGATCTTCCACGTGCGGACAGCCAGAACTGCAGGAGGGACAAGAAGGAGGGTGGAAGAAGAGCCGGCCACAGCGCGGGCTTCCAGATGCCACGCACGGTGCGTCTTCATTTCAGTCTCCAACAAATCCGTGCATGAATATTTCTCCTTTTCCGAGTCAGAAAATGGACAGCTGCATTTAATTGTTTGGTTGGCCAACAATTGAGTCAAAGGTTTGGGCTCAGATTTAGAAGTGTTTTGCTTTGAAGTAGAAAGGAGAAGTTCTGGGCTTGAAGTCCAGTTCTCTCACTTCCTGGGATCTTAGACAAGTCCAAGCCTCCCAGCCTGTTCCCTCATCTGGAAACTGTGACTGAATCACCCCCTAGGTCCCTTCCAGCAGTCTGAGTGGTCTCAAGATAAATCACTGGATTCCCACACCTTATCCGACCCAGAGAAAATCCAATTTAAGTTAGAATTGAAGGCAATTTTGGAAACAAAAGAAGGAAAGAAGGAAGAAGGAAGGAAGGAGGGAAGGAAGGAAGGAAGGGAAGAAGGAAGGAAGGAAGGGAGGGAGGGAGGGAGGGAGAGAGGGAGGGAAGGGAGGGAGGGAGGGAAGGAAGGGAGGGAGGAGGCAGTTCTCCAAAGCAGTTAAAGAGAATACTGAAGGTAAATGGGGATGTTTCAGCGGCCTACTTCCTCCTTGATGAGGAAAATGAATGTCACATAGCTTTTTTTTTCAAGCACGAATTAGCAGCACCAATTTTCTCCTACTCTGTGCCTCCCCAGTTCAGAGGCTGACTTCTGGTTCCCAAGCAATGAGGCCCACCACTGCAGCAGTGATGGTGATGGTGGCCTTCCTCAGTCTAAGAACAGGCTTGGAGGAGTGAATGACTCATTCAGCAGCTCCTGAGCACTTTCTGTGCTGGTCAGCATTTATGGCAATAAAGAAGACAAAGTCCCTTGACCTCGTGAATGTCACACTTTACAGAACAAAGACCATACAGAGAAAACTTTTAGATAAGTTCTAGGAAGAAAATAGGAGGCAAGAGACTAGGGTAACAGAGTAACTACTTCAGATACGGTGATGAGGGACTTACTCTCTGAAGTCCTTGTAGCAGAGGAGAGAGCAAATATCCAATACAGGCAGAGGACAGAAAAACTTGGAGGTAAAAATGAATCTTGGGTTTGTGGGGGGACGAGAAAACCATTGTGGCTGGAGCGGAAGTGACAAGGCAGAAAGAAGGCAGGGACCCCAGCGGGGATCCAGGCTGCCTAACAAACGGGAATGAAAACACAGCTGAGCAAAGTGGAGACAGCAATCACTGATTACTCGGCAATTTCTCTGGCTCTGGTTACCACGGCCTTTGCACGACGCGTGGTCAGTTAAGTCAGTGCCACGGGAAGAAGTGCAGAGGCCAAGGGCAGTGAGGGAATGCTGACTGAGTGGGAGGGCGGGGGTTAGGGAGACAAGGAAGACCCAGGATAAAAACAAACACTTCCCTTCAGACACAAATATCCTTGTAAAAGCTCCTTAGGCATACGTATCCATACTAATTTCACGGCACAAATCAAAACTAATTTCTGGTTAAACCATTCCTATTCTTATTTTTATAAGCAATAAAGTATCAGATAAGGTGAGCAAATATGAAGTTAAAAAAGTTCAGCTATGACAAAAGCTAACGAATCAATAGATCCCTTGTAACGAATTTGCTGAAATGTGATTTTGACTTCATGTTCATAGATCAAAAAGGAAAAAGACTGGTGTGCACCTGCAGGAAGGTAAGGGGACCTGGGAGTGTGTATGGTGGGGAGTTGCCAAGACAGACCTCAAGAAGTCGTTCGACAGATCTTGTTAAGGATACCCATTCACACAGCAGAGTATGTACACCCCCAGTCCATCAACAAAGTGTGCCCCAGAGGGGTCTGCGGTGTCAAATGTATATTCATAATCATACTAAGACTTTTCCTCTCCTCTCTCAGGAGGGCACAAGTCCAGTTTTCCAGAGGATTACATGGGAAGTGATACTGCAAAGACTGAACACAAGAAAGATGAAAAGCCAGTTACTTTACAATGTTTCAGTTTTAACTTCAGTATGGTGACTATCAACAGATAGAACCCGCATGAACAAAAGCTCTTCGGGTTCCTCAATAATTTGTGTGTAACGGGGTCCTGAGACTAAAATGTTTTGAGTACTGCTGCCCAACCTGTTAATAGATTTGACATTATTATTACATGTTATGAATATTGTATGTTACAAATAGGACATTTATATTGGTGGTAGTTTTATTATTAATAAATTAGAAGAGTCCACTAAGTACTGGGAGGTAGATCCAGGTATCAAACCACTCAAAAACCACTCGAAGGTAGTGAAGAATCTGTGTCTACTGTCAGCCTGTGCAAAACTCCTGAATGGTGTAAAAAAAAGATACACAATACACAATAATGAAACATCTGAGGTTTTCCTCGAAACTAGTTTAAGACCTCACTATGAACGGAAGAGTTTCCTCACCCAACTATAAACATGAACTAAAGAAGACAGGTACCTACATGTTTACTCACATGGTAAACATGTGAGTACAAACTTGGTATTGATGGGTCTTTTTAAAATTTGAACCTTTGGGAGAAAGTTGTTCAAAGGGTCTTCTGTAAAATCTTTTTAATCCGGTTGAAAATAAATACTAATGTGAATAAGTAGTTTATTTCTTCAATTATATGCTATAGGAAAGCATTCCATTGGTTTTTCGTTTGTTTTTAAAGGTGTGACCTTTCAAATATTGCCTGGACAGCAGTAAAAATTAACAAGCAAAATCAAAATGAAAAAAAAACAAGCCTATTTGGAAAGCCTAAGCTACATAATTCCAAAATAACTATTTAATGGCTTACTTCCTCTTCCTTTTTTCCCCCCCTTATTAAAAGGGAGTAATGGGGGAAAAACCATCAGTTTATATGAGCTCTTAGAAATGAAACATGTGTCTTTCTTTCCAAAAGAGAAGTGGTTTACTCAAAGCAATTTCCAAGACTTGAACAAGGTTTCTGCGGCTGTAAATGTAGATACCAGTAATTATTCTGGGTGTATGTCTTCTCTCCAGCATTTCATACAGAAAACATTTCTTACACTTTAGATATTTGAAATAAATATGTGAGTGCTAGCACATTACATTTACTAAGTGGTATGAATACTTTTCTCTTTATTAAATTTATTTGCAGAGATATAACAGATTATCATTACACACATGCACAACAGCCACATGCAGAAAATGGTTAACCTGTTTAATGCAGAGGGGAAAAAAGTTTTTGGACTTTAAAAGAATAATTTAGGTTAAAATCTTAAAAATGAACAGTGTTAAATAATGAAATTGATGTTAGTTAAGGAATGGATTCATAAGAAGTGATACAAACAAACTTCAAGCATTTTAATTTAAAAAAGACGTATACTTTAATTCACCAATTATTTGCTATACGTCCAAGACTTTTTCTTTGATTAGGAATCTGGTGATGCAAGTTCGCTGATGTCTTTCTTCTATGAACCATGCCTCACCTTTAATCGCCTAAGATTTCCCACGGGAGTGAGAACTGAAAATACACTCGCACACTATGTGCAAACTTGCACATTTTTCTGACTTTGCTGACAAGTATTTACAGTTTTCTGATCTATATACCTAATTAGACAACTCACCTCTATCAAGTATTTCCAAAGCCGTCAATTTAGTTTTCATAGAAACGACTCATTGTCACATTTTATCAGTTTACATATTTAAATCTCATAATAAAAGAAACAAATACAACTGGAATCAACGAGTTTAGAAAGAAGCACAGATGACTCTTGGGCAGCATACACACATGGACAAAATACAGAATAGCTACGAGATGCGCGAACCAAGTGCGCTCCAAGCAGCACCGGGTGCTTCCCAGAGGAATGCAAGTCAGTTCATACAGCAAGCCCAAGCAGAAATAATCCACTTAGTATCTTAGTTGGAGATCATAGCTTCAATATTAGCATGGAACGATATTATGTTGAAGTTGTATTTGTAAACATTTTACCTTAAGATCTCTTTCTTTCAAATACGTACAAGAGGGTTAAAAGTGCATGTCAAATACCTCTTGCTTCTCAATTGCACAGTATCACTGATGAAACACAGAAGTAACACAACCACATTAGTGTTTTCATTCTGAATTGTTAACTATTCATGATGAAGCTCTTACTATTTACTAATGATAGAGTTAATTTGTATATTGGCACCCACAAAATGAAGGCTGCCCCAGAGGCCAGGCCATCGGGAAACTGAACCCAAGTCAGTCTGCACTTATACCTGAAACACCTGTCAAGGAAACCGAACACACACCAATCACAGTCCTCCAACTCAGCCTTAGCTAGCTCACCATACCCTGCTAACCAGTCATGACCTGTTTCCCTGTTGCCTCTTATTGCATTCTGTAAAACTGGCACCTGCCCAAAATCCTTCAGGAAGCATGTTCCACTGCTTCGAAGGCACAGTACTGCCCAATCCGTGGATTATTTTCCCTTGAATAAAGGGCAACAAACTCATTACTAAATTGTTTTAGCCTTGTCATCGATACTAATACACTTAAATGGTATCAATATCAAGGAGTGTTTGTAACAAAGCAAAAAAATTCTTCTCAGGACCTAATTTTCATCTTTGGCTTCAATTTTCTTCTATTGTTTATAGGTTTTCTTATGCTAGTCCCCCATATTTGCTTTCCTTTTGGTCTAATTTGCCTTTGGTTCTGCCATCTGCTCTGCTCTAGCCAGATAAACTAATTTTATGTTGTTACATTTTACTTATTTAGAAAAAGCATGGCTGACAGTCAGCTAAAACTCTGGAAACCAAAAGTTGGCAAAACAAAGATAAATGATAATTTAAGCTTTATTCAGGAAGTGACTGTTCTCAGGATCTCAATAATAAAACATGAATTTAAAGTAATCAGTTTTCTACAATCTCTAAACTGCATGTAAGTAGTGAAGATTACCCTGAGAAATCTTCAATGGCAATCAATAAATTCTAAATTCTCCTAAATCTCTAAATTCTAAATAAAAGAGAATAGAACAGTTAACATTTGAAGGTTTGCCACAGGTCCAGGGATTGTGCTAAGCACTTTCTGAATGTTACCTCATTTAATCCTCCTGGGAAAGGGTCTATTTTCATTCTTTTATTTTTAATTTTTTAATTGATGAAATCTAGGCTTGGATCTAGTTTAGTGGACCCAGGATTCAAGGACAGGTCTGTAGGCCTCCAAAGTCCACGCTCTTTGCCAGAATATTATGCAGCAGCCTCAGAAGTTATTTCAAAAGAATTCCATCAAAAGACATATGCCAAGCTGTTTAAATCACCCTCTCTTTTTAATGGAAAGAACCACTGTAACCTGTTTAGCTCCTAACTCAGGGCTTTCAACCCAGCCAAATCTGAATTTGTTCAGATTTGACCATCTGTTCTTACTTATACACATAAAATCAAGATATTTTGCCATCATCTAAATCTCCTTTATTAAGATTTATTTAATACATCTTCAATCCCTTTGTTAAAAATCATCATTCCATACACAAATTTAGAACTCAGGGAGTAGGTTTGAGTCTCCATTAGAATTCCTCCAATATACAACTGTTTTGTTGAAAAAAGGAGAAAGTGGAAAAAGAGTTCTAAAATGATACAAGCAAAAAGGAAAACGTATTGACACAGCCTGCTGGGATGAGGCCAAGTAGTAATAAAATATACTCTTATATTGCTCTTCAAAATTACAAGGATAAGGGGGAACACAACTGCCCACTGAAGTGTAGACTGTGATTCTTTAGAAGCACAGTACGGCAAGGAGGGAAAGAATGACTTTACAACGGAGAAACCTAACACTACCTCGGCCAGGTGACTAAGGTCAACATCAACAGGATATGTTGGGCTATGCATCTTCGATATGTGATGGAAATGGCAATTTCCCTATGGGTTATTCCCCTTCCCAAAACTCATAACCTCAGTCTAATCCTAAGAAAATCACAAGATAAAATTAGAGAGGCAGTCTACAAAATATCTGACCAGTATTGTCAAGATCATCAAAAACAAGTCTGAGAAACCACCACAGCCAAGAGGGAACCTATGAAGACATGGAACTAAAAGTAATGTGCTATCCTCGATGGCATCCTGGACTAGAAAATGGACATTAGGTAAAACTTTAAAATCTCAAAAAAGTATGATAATGTGTCATCAAAATTGGTTTATTAATTGTAAAAAAACGTACCATACTAATGTAAGATGTTAAAAGGGAAAGCTGGGCACAAGGTAGACGGGAGCTCTGCACTGTCTTCCCAACCTTTCTGTAAAACTATTCTAAAAAAATAGTGTACTTAAAAAAAAATGCGTAAGGATAATGTAAAATGGTAGTATAATGGGGGAAAAAAAAAAACCAACCTTGGATTTCTTTGGAACACATTCTCTTGTCTCTTTTTATCAATACTATGGAAAACGTGGGGATTTTGTACCACTGAACTTCAAAATTCACTGAAGGGAAGCATATTCCCATCAAATACAATGAATAAAGTCTAATTTGGGGTATTCATTACTTATATTCTGAAAATAAAGGATGACTATTAAAAATTATATTGGTTTCCGAACTTATTTTCAAAAGACCTAATATTCACCATTGCTAGAATAAGTCATAGCGTACAAAGCTATTTAAATCATATATTATAGGGGCACCTGGGTGGCTCAGTCGGTTAAGCATCTGCCTTTGGCTCAGGTCATGATCTCAGGGTCCTGAGATCAAGCCCCACATCAGGTTCCCTGCTCAGCGGGGAGTCTGCTTCTCCCTCTGCCTTTCGTTGTGCTGTCTCAAATAAATAAATTCTTAAAAAATCATAAATTATGAAACTTGAGAACAGCAAAGAACCTTGGATGCATTCTACACCAATCTCTTGGTAAGTGCACTAAAACAAAGGAAATTTGCTCAGTGTCAACCTACCATTTAGAAGTAACTCGAAGTCTGGTCTTTCAAGTTTCAATTCTAAGATCTTCCCCTATATGGTAACTCCATTCTGATTACAGACATGTCAGATAGAGCCAATAATGTTTTTAAATGACATTCAAATATATACATCCTTAGGTGTGTTCTATGTAAGGGTGTTCTTTTGACGGGCAAGTGGGGTGGCAGAAGGGATGAGGAACCCATCAGTGTTACAAATTTCACACTTGTATCTTCCTTGCATTCTAAGTTTTACAAAAATAGTGTTTCATTTACATTTAGTCCCAATGCTGTACAGGTAACTCAAATTAGAGAGTAGACAAATTCCGAACTTAGTGCAGTATTTATAAATAAACTATTTAAACTGCTACTACCATGTGTAGGTGATATATAGTTCTACTTGTCACGAGTACACCAAGAGGAATGAGAAAAGAATACACCTCAAGATTACGCAATTTTAAATACTGTAATTAGAAAGCCTTGGGTTGGTATGTTAACTTCTGACTGCAAGAATATTTTAGTTCCTAAACTAGACTTACTAAACCTAGTATCACTAAGCAAGATAAAGCCAGGCAGGTAAGAATTAGGGTCCCAACAACAAATGCGTAGCCTCAAATATAAATATGCTGATGAGATGCAAACCCTCCCTTTAGGAAATGACCAGTAAAAAGGTGGTTTCTGATGAGGCCAGTGTGGGACACCTGGGGTGATTCTGTTAAACTGTGCCCCGATCACATACCAACAATGCTGTATGCATCTGGAAAGTTTTGACAGCACAAAACTAAACTCTGGTTTGCTTCATCAGAACAAGTGCCTTAGAGCCCAGCCAATAATCAATGCACCAGCCAGATTCATCACGATCTACGTAAGCTCTATCTATCCCAAAGGATAACATACAGACTGTTAGAAAAGCATTCCTTGGTACCAAAAATGGGGGATTAGGGTTATTAGACAGCTGGTACCACCACTTCCTCCTGTTACATGAAAACAAATAGGCCTCTTTCTCGTTTGCTCTAAGTTTAGTATTAAGAGCATGTAATTCAATAAGCTCACTGGAGCGGATAAAGATTAGGATAAACTGTTATGCTCCCTCTCTTTAATTCGCCCACTTAATTTAAATGGCCAACTAAAACAAGTGATACAATCTATTTGTACTTGAGAGAAACGTCAATCAGGAAATCCGTAATAGGACAGACAAAAATGTTGTGTTTTCTGGCAGGCAATACATATTTTTGAAGATAAAATGAAAAAAACACAGATATGAGTGAACAATTTTTATTGAAACCCTCAAAGATTAAAGAGGACCAAATGGTGAGTTTGGGTACCATAACAGAAAATCTCACCTAACTGTACCATCATTCACAGGAATGAACAAACCCAAACACGACAAAATTCAAATTCTCATGTAATTGCTACAAGTGAATGTAAATGAGCTAATCATTTTATCATAACCTTTCTTTAATCATACGAAAAAGGGAATTTACATGGCATAACAAAAGATATGCAAAACTTAATGAAAACACAATTCTCTTAAATTTTTCAAACTTATTTTTATAGGATGCAGAATGCACTTGAAATGATTAAATGACTTAAGCTGATTCTTTTTTTATTGCAAACTGTTTTAACATCAGCTTAACCCCCATGCATGGTATTCAAAAAGAACACAGCTTTTGAATTAGAAAGATCACTCGAGTTAAAATGAGGAATTAAGTATTGAAATTAGGAAAAGGCTGGGGTTTCTTCTGAAAGGAATCTTCAAGTACCAATACGTATAGAGAAAGAATACTAATTTTGGTTACATTTTCCCCCTTACTGTTAAATATACAAACTATAATACCTTTCAAAATAAAATACCCACATAAGATAACTTTAAAAAGAAACATTCAAACCAGATCTTGGAAAAATATTAAGAAGTTTACTGGGCCAATGTCTTAATTTGTGATTATTCCAACATTTGATGATGTGTCTCCTGCTGTAGAGCCCAGGTTCTCTCCCTTTTGGTCCCTACAGTTAAGAAATATTTAGTTAGTTGTGCTATTGAGACAATCTGTAATAATTTCACTTAGAGAAACTTTTTGCCATACACTGACAGACCAAAGAGGAAGAGAAGGTAGGTGCTCTGAAGAAAACTTAAATGAGAAAAAAATTACCAATTTTGAAAAGATAAAAGTTTTTTTGTTTTTGTTTTGTTTTTCCCAAAGGAATGCTGCACCCATTTCACTTAATATTAGAAATCCAGGTTAAAGGCACTGGGATGTACTCCTCACCATGAGCAGACTACTCAACTACATCTGACATCAGAGTCGGCTATTGCAATCAGCCTGCTTGCTGAGTGAGTGACACTTCTTACATAGAAACCTAATGTAAATTAAACAAGTTTGAATCCACTTATAATTTAACTAGTTTTATAAAAATATTCAGAGTTGCTAATAAAGCACCAAGAAAAAGAGAACCTCAGAGAGGACTCAGACCCGTCCTACAAGGTCACCCCTTTATAGTTTTGTCTAATAGGACCTCCAGAGTGACAACAGTCAGCTTTGACATGTCCTACCTATATAGTCTTAGGGATGTAGAACATTGCTATGGTGACTATACCCAAATGCCAATTTTCACTATAAATAGTTAAGAGACATGTTACAAGATTTCATGGCTTACTCTTAAAAAGGTAAAATAGGTGCAATTTTCCTTTAAGAAAGTCTTTATAGTGTAATATACCATTAACATTTTGATGTTCCCTTCAGTAAACACTGATATAACTACACTGGGACTACCAAAGAACTGTGAAGTAGCTACAATTACCTACAAATACTGTATTTTTTTCCACTTGAATACAGTATTTGTACATTTAAGAAAACATTGTACAAAAAAATTATATAAATGAAAGCCTCAAAGAAGTATCTGTCACTAAATTTTTTGAATCGAAGTGACCAAAGACCATAGTAAATGAAAACATTTCTAAACATGATGTAAACATAAATGGAGTAATGCAAAACATCAAGGTATTCAAATCTACTATATTGCTATTTTCACCCTTAATGTATCTTTCTACATAGTTTTCTCCTTTTGGAACAGTAATATAAGGGGCAGTACATTATCTTCATAACCTTATGCCATCAAATCAATTAATACAGATGCTTGACACATTTAATTATACAAAATCAATTTGTTTCAAGTTACAAAATTAATGTTGATATGTAATTAATGAAAAAAAATAAGATGTTAAAAAGATAACTATAAGAATACCCAGATATATGCTGTATTCCCATTTATATAGATCTGATCAATAAAACATCAACACATTCACTTAGATACTGATTTAATCCATGGATCAAGGCCATATTTTCAAAGTATTTTAAGGATGCCAGGACACTGCAAAAGCTGGAGAAAAGAGTTGAGGAACAGTATATGCTTGCTAAACAAGAACTATGTTTATTTAGCTAGTGAATACCTAGAGTAATAAATTTTTACTTCATGATAGCAATCAGGCTCGCAAACACCCAGAAAAGGAATTAAGGGTTTTAAATGTAGTTATAAAGGTCATAAAAAGTCTGATTAGACTGAGGTACATTTACTCAAAATTTTGAGATTCATTAAGTGGTAGCAAACAAAATAATTCCTCAGACAAATGCACATTTTTCAGTATACATATTATTGGGGGAAGGAGGGAAGAAGAATGTGCATTAACTGGTGAAATCCACCAAGCTGCATATCAATATTCTGTTACACCAAACAGTTTGAAGACAAGGGAAATGTTCTAATATAATTTCAGATTATGTTTCATTTGGCTAAAATAGAGCTTAAGGTTGCTTTGCCATATTAAAAGTTTACTACAATAATTTTTCACATAAACATTTAGACTTGAACTCCAGGACTAAATATGGCATGATTATTTTGCTTTTAATCTGTCAAATAGCTAAAAACTGACAATTTAAAAACTACAACAAAGAAAAAGTTGAAGCAGTGTGACTCTTACATCATTGAACCACTTCTAATGGTTAACTGTTAGTATTTAACAAATTCAAAGAGTTAATGAATCCTTGCATTCATTCAGTCTTCTGTGCCTTAGCTAGGATGCATAATTACAAAAGACAGCAGATACTGGTAAAAGCTTCAGGACAGAAAGTGCTTGACAAAGTTACAGTTCTCAAGTGTGTTTGGTGAGGGTATAAGGGCAGATGCGCTGATGAAAACCATTACAAGAAGAGTCAATTCTGTGTTAGAGTTCAAAGATGTCACCTTAAGCAGAAAAAAAGCTTTAATAACGTCTTCTTTGACTTATTAGGCATTTCCAGAGTCTACATCATTAGTGTTGTAATTCTAACAGGACATCTTCATATGGTTATTGTTTGTTTCTATTTCTCTCCTGAAAGAAAAACACAAAGAATTTTAATAATATACTATCATTATTTAAGAATTTAAATTATTTGTACTATAATGCAAACCATCTTCACAAAAACTTCTTCAAATACTAATTGGAGTAATTAAAAAAGATTTACTACTACCCGTACACACCAGAGGGATGACTACCACAAAACATTTTCAAATAAAGCAATCCAAACACAAAGACTTATCTCAGGAGAGTATGGCCCCCTCTAGAGCCCTACTTTCCCACGAGATTTTATTTAAGGTGAGAATATGAAATGTCTCTTTGGCCTTTCAGTGAGTTTTTAATGGTGAGGTATCAAATAGACTAAAAGGCCTCTGAAGCAATTTGAAAACTATTGGCTAGGTAGAGTTAGAAGGAAAGGAGGAGTTGCATTAAATTGCATTCAAGTTGCATTACATTAAGATTCTATTGTTAATTAAAAAATACTATGAATCACAAACTTCCTCTAGATCACACTCTCACATTCATCATATTGTAACTTTTTCGTAACAAGAAACATGATTACTTATTAATTCCTTTAAGAAAGTGGAAATCCCTTGAACAAAAAGTTAACCTGAGTGTTTTCACGAAGTTTATTAACCAAATATTTATCTATAGTACTTCTGTCTGTGAAAAAGGGATGACCAGCATTGTGCATGTCTATCAAGTGAATGCATCATATAGTTTGCTTGCACCATCTTGTTTCATTTTTTTTAAAGATTTTATTTATTTATTTGAGAGAGAGAGAGAGTACAAATGGGGGGGAAGGGCAGAGGGAGAGGGAGAAGCAGACCCCCACCCCCCCCCCACTGAGCAGGGAGCCTGATGAGAAGCTGGATCCCAGGACCCCGGGATCATGACCCAAGCCGAAGGCAGATGCTTAACCAACTGAGCCACCCAAGTGCCCCTAGTAAGTTTGAACTTCTAACAAGTTCACAGGTGATCCAGACACTGCTGGTCCAGAGAACACACTTTGAAAACCACCTGTGTTTAAACAAATTATAAGACTCACTCTCTCTTTTCGTTTTCACTACTCCCACTTTATTTTTCCATGAGTAATACATGTTCTATAATAAATATGAATAACTTTGCAAATGGTCAAATTAGTTTCCCATCCTATGACAGCACCAGAAAACTGTATTTTACATTCTGAAGAAAACTTTTAAGTTCTTTGTTACTAAATTCCTTTCTTTTTTATTTTAATTTACTCCTAGAACTTAAAGAACAGTATTTTATACAGAAAGCTAATAAAATAAATGCCCTACTACATGATAGCTACAAATAATTTTATACACACATCAGTGGGAGACTCTGAAATTAAATAAAACAAAATGAAAGCAGACACAAAGCTAGCTAATTAATCACATTTCAAAAGGATAAACAAAAACAAAAATCCAACAACATAAAGAAAAAAAAGAAAAAAGAGAACTGGTACCGGGAAGCTGTAGTCTAATTTTATAAAGGCCCTAAGCTCTTAAAAAAACATCCTAAACATAAAATTCAGTTGTTCTAAACTGAAGGAAACAAATAGATTTGTATGAAAAATTCTGAAGCCTGCTTTAATTAGCCAGATATAAAAAAACCAGAGAAATTCATCAACTCCACGAAGAGCCCCAGAAGTACAGACCAAAAAAAAAAAAAAAAGAAAAAAAAGGCACTATTTAAGGATATGTTAGACAAAGAGAAGTTTAACTCAAGGGAGATGATCAGCTGTATCAGTGAGGATCATGTATTATTTAAATAGAAGTTAGAGATGCTATTTCAGTTTGAACAGTAATCAACTATACACTTTTAACTGGATCAAATTTAAAATATATAAATTACACATGTATTATAATAAATCTATGTATGTAATGTGTAACTTCTAATTCAGTGGACAGAAAAAAGGGAAAATAAAAAAGAAATCAATCCAATAGAACAGATGGGTAGGGGGTGGGGGGGCTTGAATGATCTAGATTTAATTAGGAAGTATAAAATAAGACAGCAGAAATACACATTTATATCAAGCATCAAAAAAATGTATGTTCATCAATGAAAACATAACAATTCAGATGCTTCAAAAGTCCAGTTGTACATGATTACAAGAAAACAACCTAAAACATAAGGACACAAAGTTAAAAGTAATGAAAAGACAACACAAACCAAATAAAGACTGACACAACTATATTAATACCAGACAAAACTGATTTGAAGGCAAAAACCATTGTTGGGAGATAAAATGGTCACTACATACTAAATAACAGACATTTTTAAAATAAGCTGTGACAATATTAAACTAAAAAAACTTTACATATATTAGAAGTTGTCAGAATTATAAAGAAAATTTGACAGGCTTCTCATTATAGCCGAAGAATTTTACACATTTCTCTAAGTAACTGGTAAATCAGAAATATTAGTAAAAATACAAACTGAATATACATGATACAGAAAACCGAGGCAATTATAGGGTACACCCTGAACCACCACAAAAGGTGACTATATGTCAGACTAGAAAGCAAATCTCAATATAATACCAAAGAGTCCATGTCATGCAACGTCACATCTTCTGACATCAGTTTTAGAAGCAAAACAGATAAACAACAAAACACTGTACCCACATTTGGAAATTCTAAAAACACACTTCTAAAAGTCTCCCAAAAGATCATAATGGAAATTCAAACATTTTTACATCAGTACAGTGAAAATGCTTAGTCTAAGCCCCACCGAACACTTAGAAATTTACATGTGCAAAACTGGAAGAAAAAAAAAAAGCTGAAAAATAATGAACTCATCATCCAACTCAATATGTTAGGAAATGAGTAATAAGTCCCCAAAAGTAGAAGGAATGAAATAAGATAGCAGAAGAAAATAATGAAACAGAAAACAAGAATAAAGAGAACCAAAGAGAATAAATAAAAATTGGTGTTGGGGGGAAGAGCTAGTGTCTGGGGAGAAAAAAACCTAACAATAGCAGAAATATCTCTGGGAAGAATGATTTAAAAAGAAGATGCATTTAGTATCATGAAGACTGATACAACTAAAAAGTAAAAATACTATTCATGCCAATATGCAAAAATAAACTAAAAACCTTAAAACTCCCTAAAAATGTAATTTGCCTACATACAATTTACCAAACCAAACTCAAGAATAAACAGAAAACCCGACGAGACCTGTAATAACTAAAGAACATAAATCAACAATTAAAAATCTACCCCACACAAAAACCTACCAGGCTCATGTTTTTGTCTGTTACGTACGTATGTATGTATGTATGCATGCATGAATGCATGTATGTAATCTCTACACCTAACATGGGGCTCAAACTCAAGACCCTGAGATTAAGAGCCAGCCAAGAGCCCTCAGACTCACATGGTTTTGGATGTACATTTAATTAATTGTCCTAGAATTGATCATTCTAAACTTAACACCAACTATTCAAGAGACTAGAAAAAGGGAGACTATTTCCTGAGTATTCTGAAGTTATCAATACTTTGATACTAACAGTGTCAAGAGAAGAATGAAAAAGTAACAGTCTAGTCTCACTTGTCACAAAAGGATCTCTTACAGGCTATTCTGCTGGTAACAGAGTGTAGAGGAGCAAAGGTGAGAACGGGAAGGCCAGTAAGGCTAGCACAGTATTAATCCAGTTCAATAATAATAGCCCTTAGATGGGGATCAAAGATGCAGAGCTAGTGAAGAGCTTGGATTCGGGAGACATTTTGAAAGCAGAATCAACAAGACTGACTTACTGATGTATCTCAACTGATTAGATGCGGAGTGAGAAAGAAAAGTATCAAGAATGAGTTCCGTAACTGGAAGGGTAGTGACCTGTACATAGAGAAGGCTGGGGGCAGCCAAAGAAACAGGAGAGTTATATTAGATTTCAGATGCTTATTAGACAGCCATGAGAAGACAGACAGTTTGGTGAGTCTGGAGACAGGAGGAAAGCTCCAGGGTGGGCATACGAATTTGGAAATCCTCAGCATAGTAAATGTCTACCCACAAAACTCAGGTCTTCCTGAATATGGTCAATACCTTGGCTTTGAGACAACAAAACCCACATTTACATTAACAAGATCTAAACCTGAGCCTGACATTGTTAGTATTAAGTATTTAAATATAATGAGAGATCTAGGGCATGCTATCAACTACAGACCACCAGAAATATGAGACTAAACAGTATGGAGCTATCAGTGATAACTTCTTGTGCTGTTCTAAAATGAGATACATATTACAGAGCTGACATCATAAACTACTGTTGTTGGGAAGTAACACAGGGAGAAAGAAAACCTGAATTATACAAAAGGAGCCATGGTCCAGTACACCTAAAGGACTACGTTTTTAGTGATAGTTCAGAAGGCACTTTAAACACACACTCTTTAAGGACACAAACTTTCCAAAGTGACTCACAGAATTCTTACTTTTAATAATCACCGACAATTCAAAAAACAACTGGCAGAGAGATCCCTCCCTCTCTCATTTTCCATTAATAGAGCTAGGCCTTGACCAGGCAGATTTGGGGATTTGAGGGCTTTTGAATCTCTGGTATAGGGATTCTTCCCCACCTTGAGCTGAACAGATATTGGAGACCAAGGCCCAGATCCAGAACTTGGCCTGTGGAGATGAGCTCCAGGAAGAAGTTTACTTGCCAACCCATGTCTTTTTGACTGAGCATAATGGATGAGCTAAGACTTCCCTATCTAGTAAACAGCTGGAAAACGAAATTTTCTTCAGTGTCCTCAGAAGGGCCAACAGCTTGCCCTTAACGTTACAAGTAAATAACTTATTCCCTTTTAATCACTGGTAGGTTCATCACTATTAGTGATATCTCAGTAACCAGACCTGAGACTACATAAGCCACAAGGGAAAAAGCAACTGTGTATCTAAGAAGACACACCATCCAAAAAGAAAATGAGAATAAGCACCAGGAACATAATAAGTACAATACAAGAGAACTGCAGAAAGAGCCAGTGAATACCTGGGGGGGTGGGGGAGGAAAGAAAGAGAAAGAGAGAAAGCAGGCAGGCAGTCACTTGAGACCCAAATGCAACAAACACCTTTTGTCTAGCTTAAAAATCTGACTTACAAATTGAAAATTTCAGTAGATGAATTAAAAGGGGAAAACGGTCACTGCCTCATTTAAGGAGTAGAATATTAAGTCCCAGAATTACCTCAAATTACAAAGCAAGAAAAAGAGAGCTGGATATCACAAAGGAAAAAAGTAAGAGAACTGTAGGATAGATCTAAAACAAAATTAATATTCTAGAAGTAGGAAAAAGAACAAATACAAGAGCTAAATAAATAACAACTAAATAACAACAAAAAGAATTTCACAAATTCTTTAATTTTCTTTCCTGCATGAGGTGGGGGCTTGCTTTTCGTCCTCTAAAGTGTGGGGCTGGACATTCTGACTTGCTTCTAAGAACAGAGTATGCAAAGAGAAAAAAGGGATATTTACATTAGAGAAGCCTAGCAGACACAACCTTAACCAAGTAATCAAAATTAATATCACTGAGTAGTAAGTTACATATAGTAAGATGAGAAGGACACACCACTTATGCAGTATTCTTCCCATAAACTCAGTCTAATCATGAGAAAGCATTAGGCAAACCAACACTGAAAGACACCTCATAAAACACCTGACCAGCAGTCTTCAAAAATGGTAAAGCCGTGAGAGACAAGGCAAGACAGAGAACTGTCATAGCTTAGAGAAGACTTAGGAGACATAAAAACTAAATGCAAAACTGGTTCTCCAAATCTTGAACAGAAAAAGACATTAGTGGGAAAAGTGGGGAAATATGGAAAAAAGTCTGTAGTTAACAATACTGTACCAATGTTAATTTCTTAGTTGGATAAACACACTAGCATATGCAACAATATTAGGAGAAACTAGATATACAGAAACATCCTGTATTATCTTTGCATCATTTCTGTAAATCTGAGAATTATTCAATATAGTTTTAAAAAAGCATGATAAAAAGTTAGAAAAGTACAACTCCCAAATATATTAAGTATCACAGTGCTATAGAAATATGAAATACATAGACGTTGTACAGGGTATTAATTTAATGGCTGCCCAGCTTCTCTTTTTATTGTTTATGGAGGTAAGTGTTAAATTCTGAAATTTAAAGTTAAAACCAGTAAATTATCAGACTTCATTTTTAAATTAAAAAAGGGGGGGATAGGCATGTTTCAAAAAAGACAAAATTATATACGAAGAATGACTATAGTTAAAATATATACTACAGTCAATTCTTCAGGAAAATTAATTACTTACCAAGAATACAATCTACTCAGATTGGCTTACACGACTGAAAATTTCACACTAGAGAATAGAACAAGGGCAGTAACAGATGGATAAAACCCCCAGCTGTTCAAAAGCCTGTACATTTGTCCAGATCCATTAAAGTGCTTTAATACTGAGATAAGCTTCTGACCTGCACTGTCCCAAAAACATGATCAATCATTTTGCATTAAGAAAGCAAAAGACAAAGAATATAAAGGAAACAAACCAATTCTGTACTGTAAAATAAATTCAAAATTTTAAAAATCATCAAGGGAAAGGACGATGATTATGCTTTGGAAGCTCTGTTTTGGGAAGCCAACTTTTCAATAAACTTGCATGTCTATGTAACTGAGACGAACATTCTCGATCCTCTGCATGACCACACTATAATAAAAAAAACTGCTTTAAAAGATTCCACTGCCCAAGTTTGCATTTACAGAATAAAGAAGTATTTCAGGTTTGAATAAGTATATGCAGTCTGATAATTCAAAAACAATTCATCTGTACCAACCAAAGATCAAGTAATCTCAAAGTGTACTATAAAATGGAAGAGTTAAGAATAAATTCAAATAGTGAAAAATGGTGAACAGCCATAATATGTGTCAGTTTAGGTCCAAATGAGAGCAACAACGTGATTCTAAGAAGTCTTAGAATTAGGACTAATTCTTGTTTGAGCTGTGATTTAGTTTCAACAAAATAACATCACTCATCACACTAAATTAACTTTTGTGTTGATATGTAGCCTTATTTTGGTTTTAGAGTTTTCACTTAATTTCACATTTAAGTCACACTATAAAATCACATACAAAAATGAAGCATAAAGACCAAAAAGAAAGAAAATGGTCTCTATTTACACACAATGTGACTGTTAGGCAGAAAATCCTAAGGATGTTCTATTAGAACTACTAGAACTAATAGGTGAATTTACAAAAGTCACAGGACACAAAATTCTATAAACCAGCAATGAACAACTGAAAAACATGAAATGACAATTACATTTACAATAGCATTAAAGAATATAAAATACTAAAAAAATTAAAAATTAAAAAGTACATATATAAAATACTTAGAATAAATTCATCAAGAGACATGCGCAGGTCCCCAACACTGAAAAATATAAAAATTCACTGAGAGAAATTAAGTGTCTGTCAAGCAGATTGAGTTCTACAAAGAAATGGCTATTTATCTTTAGTGGCTCACTGGTAAACTTCAATATTTACTTGTCGACTGAATAAGAGATCACAGTTAAGAAAAGAACATACAGGATCAAAATATATGGTGATATGGGTTGACCAGAACACAAGATGTGTGCTAGTTTTCTCACATAAAAAGGATGGTCTGGGGACCCAGGAACAGAGGTTCTGAAAGCCAAACAAAGGAATCCATATGCAGTTCTGTTTGGGATCAGATTTTAGTCTGTTTACAATAAAATGAAAATAATAAAATTATTACATTCCAGACTTTCAGTCGCAAGTGGAATTTTTCACTAGCAGCCTTTTCATATCTTAGTTCTTTTATTATATATCCTATAATCTTTTTTATTCCCTTATGTTATTTCAAATACAAAAAAATATCAGTATTGATTGTGTAATGTCCAAGAATAGAAATACCTTTCAATAAATTCAGTTTTCTGCCAAGGAACAGTGAAGTCAGTTTCACTCAGTACTTAGAGTGCTATATAAATTTCTAAATTAAGAAACTGCACATCAAAATTTTAAAATTATAAGTAAATAGGAAAGATAATTCAACAACTTAAGTTACTTCCTGAAACTGAAAAAAGATATTTCATATTAACCTAAATACGTTCCTGCTGTTAATCATGTATTTGCTGCTCAAGAAAAATAAATAATTGGAATACCATTAAATTTGGTATCATAATAGGTATGAAAGAAATATCTCCAAAAGATCTGTAATTAATCCAGTAAATTACAGATAGTTCATTTACTAAATTCCTAAAATTCTTTATCAGCACTGGAACAAAATATAGCCACTATTAACTCTCCTATGGGGCAACAATATTAATCTGAGAAAAAAACAGAAACAAATCGGTATTATAAAATATTAAATCAAAGCACCCCTTTTCCCACCTCTGGCCTACAAGGAATATTTACCAAGTTCAAAACAGAGTCTACTACAATTAAAACTGTATCATCTTTTTTTTTTAACTGTATCATCTTGAATATACAAAATGTCAATGTTTTATCAGAGAATTTGTCACTTAAATATGCAATATAAAAGTTTATGGTATCCGGGTACCTGGCTGGCTCAGTCAGTATAGCATGCAACTCTTAGGGTCATGAATTCAAGCCCTATGTTGGGTGTGTGGAGCCTACTTAAAAAAGAAAAAGAAAAAGAAAAAGGAAAAAAAAAGCTTATGGTATCCAGGTGCCAAAATCTACTTTCCAAAGAAGTATTCTCTAAATTTTACAGTAAAGATCAAAGGAAAAGCAAGATTTTATGTACTGAATTTGTTTCTGTTAATCATAATCAACTCATTCAATAAAAAGGAAGTCCATCCATAAAAAAAAATTTACCAAAACGTAGTTGAGCACAGACTTTGATTCATTCTTGAGCCTAAGCACTATAATTTGATTAATGGGAAAGCATTAAACTAAATGTTCTACTTGAGAAAAAGAAATATAGAACTGTCAGGGAAATGCTTACTGTTGTCACAGGTACAGTTACTGTTGAAGTGACTTTTTTTTTTAAAGAATTATTTTATTAATTTGACAGAGAGACACAGTGAGAGAGGGAACACAAGTAGGGGGAGTATGAGAGGGAGAAGCAGGCTTCCCGCTAAACAGGGAGCCCGATGCAGAAGTCGATCCCAGGACCCCGGGATCATGACCTGAGCCGAAGGCAGATGTTTAATGACTGAGCCACCCAGGTGCCCCTGTTGAAGTGACTTCTTGTATATTAACAATATCTTGGTTACTCTGAGACAGACCTATCATCTCAGAATTAAAATTATTCCCATTATGAAAAATACTGTATGAGGTACAAAAACTTACTCTTTCAAAATACCTAACAATATAAAATAGTATACATGACTAAAATTCATAGAAGATTCTAGAAATTAGAACCATTTATTAAGGATTTTATTATAATTATGCCTGGCTTAATTCTATATAAACTGCAGGTTTTCATCTCTTTCTGTGCAACTAGGTAAATGCAATATTTTGGAAATCCATCTCAAAGTTACAGGCAACTGAAAATCCTAATTTCTATATAGAGATCAAAGAGCTATTAAACAAAAAGTTTCACTTGAGATTATGTTTCCTGGTCAATAAGGATTTATAAAAATGAGAGAAACTGGGCGCCTGGGTGGCTCAGTTGGTTGAGCGACTGTCTTTGGCTCGGGTCATGATCCTGGACTCCCGGGATCGAGTCCCACATCGGGCTCCCTGAGCGCCGGGGAGTCTGCTTCTCCCTCTGACCCTCTTCCCTCTCGTGCTATCTCTCATTCTCTCTAATAAATAAATAAAATCTAAAAAAAAAAAAAAAGAAACTAGTAGGATCTAAATGACTTACAATCAAGTGCAACAAAAGTAAAATTTCAATAAAAGGATTATCTAGTCAAAAGTAAATTCTGTCGTGCAGATTACTTAAATTTATCTGTATAAATATACTCAGAACATTATTGGTTCTTTGTTTTCTTTCATTTTCCAATTAAACTAGCTTTATCATTAGAAGTAATACAAACAAATAGCAAGTTAAAAGTAAAAAGTAAGCTCCCCTATCCACCTCTAGCCCTTTCTATTTTAAGTTCCTCCTATGGGTTGCCACTGTAACTTTAAGTAGCATACTAATACATCAATTTCTTGTTTTCTCAGGGCGCCTGGGTGGCTCAGTTGGTTAAGCGACTGCCTTCGGCTCAGGTCATGATCCTCGAGTCCCAGGATCGAGTCCCGCATCGGGCTCCCTGCTCAGCAGGGAGTCTGCTTCTCCCTCTGACCCAACCCCCTCTCATGCTCTCTCTCTCTCAAATAAATAAATAAAATCTTAGAAGTGAGAAAAAAAATTTTCTTGTTTTCTCAATGGAGACACTATCAATTCCCATTGTAAAGAAGTAATTTATCACAGTGGATGGATATGTTATATTCACCTTCTCTTCTCCCTCCTTACACTAGAAGCCACAATATTTTTAGTTTTAGTGGTCTTTATGACTCTAAATAATATGGAAGGCACAAGTGCTTGATATATCATCTTTAAACAATTCATTGTTACCTTCAGAAAGATGAGAAAAATACTGCATTTATTTACCCTTCCTCAAATCTTTCCTTCCCATTCCATCTCATAACATTTTGTTCTAACTATAATTAAATCTTTTATATGTTAGTGTCCATTTCTACAGATGGAAAAACCAAGAGGGAGCATTCATTATGTAACCTGAATGATCAAGTACATAGTTCCTAAATTTAAAAAGTACAGCAATTTAAACCAATAAATAAAAATTCAATGACATTCAAACTTTCCAAAGGGAAAGAGATTCTTCAAAGCATTTACTCATTTAACAAATATTTAATCACCTACTTATTTATCAATCATTAGGTGCTAGGGATTCAGCAGAGAACAAAGCAAGCCCTGCTCTCACAGAGCTTATGTTCCAATGAGAACATGATTAGCTAGAAATCTTATTTTCTTTTCAGCTTCCTTCACTTCTCCAAGGTCAGTGGTTCCCCACTGAGGGCTCATTTTCATTTGTCAGGCTTCAAAGACCACAGTGCCAATTTAACAGACTGAGTGGAGATGCTTATAGTCCTGAGATAAACTACATACAATGAAGACCTATCTGATGCACAGTCCCTGTTGAGAGATACTTATTCTAGTGTAACCAGTTACCAGGTGTTATCTTTCTTGAATTCCTTTTTCTGCTGAAAAACCTCTTCAGGTTACTTTCTCATGAAGGATAATGTGGCTACTCCTGTACACCTGAAATCTTTATTTTGCATTTCCCCTTCAATGATAAAATGTGACACTCATCTTTAAGAACATAATTCTATATACCCCATTCCCCTCCACTCTGAAATAAGATTTTCCCTATGAGTATCCAGAGTTGTAGATGGAAAAATTCTGATGATAATCTGATTCTCCTTTGTCTGTAGTAGGTAATTTGTCTTTTGCTCAGGAAGCTTAAGATTTTCTCTTTATTCTGTCTTTAGTTCTTTTCAATTTGAAATAATCCTGCTACTTACTCAGCTTGAGCCCACTCCTTCTGAAAACATACATCTTTTGTCTTTGGGCATTTTTCTCCAATCATTCTTCCCTTTGTTTTGGGAAATTTCTTTGATTTGAAATTTCAGATTAACTGGATTTAAAACATTAACATTTTATTATCCGCTACGCACCGATTGTTTTTGACATTCATGTCTGTCATTTCCAAGAAAATTTTCTAGTTATTTTTTCTTTTTACATATGAATCCTCCCTAACAAATTTTGTTATATTTTAAATTATCTTCTGCTCCCTAAATTCTTTGAGTTTGTCTTCACTGTTCTGCCATTAAGCTTGATTTTAATCAAATATATCAAAAGTATGTGTTCAAATCTAAGAATGAAGAACTAGGCAAATACTCTGATAACTAGCATGGATTCCTCTTCCAGTTTTAAGTTTCACCAATATCCCTTACTCTAAAAGACAGAGCATGACGTTCCAAGTATTATATAACCTGACAGGATGTCTAGCAGACTCTTCCATGGGGTGCTCTGATGGCAAGGTAACCTGGGGACTTACTCCACTGTCAAAATAACCAGAAGAAAAAACAAAAAGAAAGTCAACTAAAGACCCAAGTGATGAAAAGATGGAATTAGCTTCTTAAAGTCCTTGTCTTCTATCACAAGTAGGCCCAAGAACTTAATGGAAAAACATGAACACACTAGGAAGAGAAATGAAATTACTGTAACCACAGACCCAAAAGTAAAATTTAAAACTAAAAACCCTAGGAAAAACCACAGGAAAAAAATCTTCCCAAACCAAGAAAAGGCAAAGATTTGGGGTCAGATTAGTTTAAGCCTTCTAAAATTGTTTTTACTATTTAAAACTCTTTTGGCTATTCTAGGACCTCTACCTGATCTTAGCCTAGATCTTATACTAGAAAAAAGGCATAAAGGACACCGCAGATCAACTGATAAGAGCATCATACTTATGTAAGAGAATATCCTTATTCTTAGGAAATATACACTATACTTTTTGGGGGTAAAGAACCATGATATATGGAACTTACTCTCAAATTGTTAAAAAAAAAAATAAAACAAACAGGGAAGAATGTTAATAGGTAAATCTGGATAAAAGGCATATGAGTGTCTCACATATTATTCTTATTCTTCCAAATAAATTAAAAATTATTTCCAAACAAAAAAAAATGAAGGAAAAAAAGATTCGCGAATATTGTTGCATGCTCAATCATTCCACTATATTACTAAGGCACCAATGTATTTTGGCTATTTTCCTACTGATGAACATTTAGGTTGCTACCAGTCTTTTTACTTCATTCTATTTACTTCATTCTCGTGTGTCTTCTGGAGTATTTGGGAAGTTTCTCTTGGGTATATATCCAGGAAAACTGCTGAATTATAAAGTATATGAAATGTTCAGTTTTATAAGACAATGCAAAACTACTTCCCCACATAGCTATTATCAATTTAATGCTCCTATCTGCAACTGCAGAAGAGATTTTGTTGATCTAGTTTCTCCAATACCTTATACCACCAAATTTCTTAATTTTGCCAAATGAATGGATATAAAATATTTTCTCATTATAGTCCTGACTCATATTTTCCCTAATTATAAGACTTTTTATATATTTATTAGCCATATTTATTTCCTCTATCATGAAATGACTATCCATCTTTTGCCCATTTTTCAATTGGGTTCATCTTTTTCTTAAACCGATTCACAGGAGTTCTTTACATATTCTTGATACTAATTTTTGGTAGGTTACATCCAACATTCTTGCAGTGCCTAACATGTCTTTCTACTTTCTTTAAAGCATCTTTGGATGAACAGATTTTTATTTAAGTAGACTCCACGCCCAACGTGGGGTTTGAACTCACAACCCAAGAGTCACATGCTCTACTGACTGAGCCAAGTAGGCGCCCCTTAATGAACAGGTTTTAATCCGGTCAAATTTTATCAATCTTTTCTAATTAGTGCTATTGTGTGTCTTAAGAAATCCTATTTTACCCAAAGACCGAAGAGTATGCACCTGGGAAAATGTGACCTCCATATATCAGAAGGTTTGAAGAATTTCAGCAAAATACCAGAGGGGTCATGTTAAAAGAGAACACTAAACAATGACTTGCAAATCCTTTTATTTCAAAAAGAAAAAAGGCATAACAAGTAAAAAAAAATTCTACCAAAACACCACTAATTTATCCTTCTTGATGGAATCAAGGAGGACCTACAACAGACAGGGAACAAACACATCCTTCATCACTGGGATGCCAAGAGTATTTAAAAGCAGTTATGCTGGAAAGCTAAGTTAAAGTGCAAGCATGAGCTTATCTAAGAGAAAATCTACAAATAAAAGTCTACACATTCTTCCTGGACAAGGGATAACAGCACCAGGAAGAAAACTGGGCAAGGATATATGATACCGCAAATGCTAAACAGTTAACAA
Source organism: Eumetopias jubatus (assembly GCF_037043125.1). Classification (NCBI taxonomy): domain Eukaryota; kingdom Metazoa; phylum Chordata; class Mammalia; order Carnivora; family Otariidae; genus Eumetopias; species Eumetopias jubatus. Next base: position 175,556,993 of record NW_028274810.1, read on the forward strand.
ACAGGGAAAACTGTTTTCTGACATGGTGGTTTCAAACTCAAAGCAAAGTTAAAGTACGCCTACTAGCATATCCATTGTACTGGTTCTTCCTTCTTACTCTCACAGGCTGATGAATCACTCTTTGACTGGTAAAGTCGACAATCAACATGATTCTCTCAACTCCACATGTGCAGTGTGGGAAGAGAACGTGTAACTAACATGAAGCACTGAAAGGAAGAAAGAAAAAAACACCACAAACCTGTTTTGCAGCAAATACCTGACCTGGATGATTCTCTTCCAGGTTCAATGGTGACAGAAAAAAAAGTCAAAATGAGTCTTAAAATATCGTTTCACAAAAAAGGATACTAATAAAACTATAATGAATCAAACTAAAAAGCTTCTGCACAGTGAAGGAAACCATCAACAAAACTAAAAGGCAGCCCCTACTGAATGGGAGAAGATATTTACAATACAAATGACATATCCACTAAGGGGTTAAAGACCTGAATGGATTTTTCCAAAGAAGACAGATGGTCAACAGACACAAGAAAAGATGCTCAACATCACTAACATTAGGGAAATGCAAACACGAGATCTCACCTCACACCTGTCAGAATGGCTAGTATCAAAACAACAAGAGATAACAAGTATTGGTGAGGATGTGGAGAAACGGGAACCCTTGCGCAGTGTTTGTGGGAATGTAAATTGGTGCAGCCACTGTGGCAAACAGTATGAAGGTGCCTCAAAAAATTAAAAATAGAAATACCATACAATCCAGTAATCTCACTTCTGGGTATTTATCCAAAGAAAACAACACTGTTTTAAAAATATGTATACAGCCCTACGTTTATTGCTGCAATATTTATAAACAGCCAAAATATGCAAGCAACCCAAGTGTCCATCAATAGATGAATGACTAAAAAAGATGTGGTGTGTATTGTATATGTACACACACAGATACAACAAAAAGAATGAAATCTTGCCAAATGTGACATGGATGAACCTAGAAGGTATTATACTAAGTGAAATCAAAGACAAGTACCATATGATTTCACTCACTTATATGTGGAACCTAAAAAACAAAACAGAAACGGGCTCATAAATACAGAGAACAGTACAGGAGTGAGGGAGTGGGGGGGAGGGGTGGGTAAGGATGGGTAAACCAGGTGAAGAGGATTAAGAGGTACAAACTTCCAGGTATAAAATGTCAGAGATCAAATGTACAGAACAGGAAATAGCCAATACTGTTAATTACTGTACTAACTTTGTATGGGGACAGTAACTATACTCATTGTGGGTGAACATTTTGTAATGTATTGTAAGTGTCGAATCACTAAGTTGTACACCTGAAACTAACACTGTAGGTCAACTATACTTCAAAAAAAAAAAAAACAAAAAACTATATTGAGTCCAAATCATGGCTGCCAGAGGTTAGACACTGGGGAAGAATGCAAATACAAAGGTATAGTACAAGACAATTTTCTGGGGATGATGAAACTACTCTGAATCCTAATTGTGGTGGTTATCTACAAATGTGTTAAAATTCATTAACTGCCCACTCCAAAAAAGTGAATTACACTGCATGATTAAAAAAAAAAAAAACTTTTAAAAAGGATATGTACACGAATTTATAGGTGCTTCATTTACATTCTCCAAAAACTGGAAACAACCCAGAAGTCCTTCAAAGGTTGGATGGATAAACTGTAGTAAATCCACACAATGGAGTGATGCTCAGTAATTAAAAGGAACAAAGAACTGATATATAAAACAACATTGATACATTGCAAAGATACCATGCCGAGTGAAAGAAGCCAGTCTTAAAAGATTACACATTGTGTAATTCTGTTTATATAACATTATGGAAAATGCCTTATAGAGTCAAAGAACAGATTAATCAAAGGGGGAAGGAAGCATTTGACTACAAAGAGGCAACAAAAGGGAATGCACAATTTTACTGTATGTAAATTTCAAAAAAAAAAGAAACAAATTAAAAAGCATATGAAAGAGGAAGTTTCAAAAATGGTAATTATAGGAAGCAGAAATAAGCTTTAAACAATCAGCTTTGTGCTCAATAAACAAGATGGATTCTGAATCAAATAAAAAAACCATCAACGGATGTAAGTGGTAGCTAGATGTAATAATGCAAGCAAACTAATATTGTCACTGAAGAATTCAAAACTTGACAAATGACAAAATCAACACAAAGGAAACCAAATTAATGACATGGAAATTCAGTCTCCAAATGTAGAGAAAAATGATAAAGAATCAATAGCACCCAAGGACAAAGATGCACTATATTTTTCGACATAACCAGAAAAAGGAAAATATATATTAAAAATTTGGCCTATAGACAGATTAAGGAAAATTATAATAGAGGTCCATACTAAACACATTCCACACAAATGTTCATACTCCAAGAATAATCTTTTGTGTACACAAACAGAAATAGCTATTTCCAAAGAAAGAAAATTTAGGCTGGCCTCAGACTTCTCCATGATATAAAACTATAAATAATGTAACTATAAGTCTAAGTCTGAATAAAAAGCCTGTGACCTAAGAACTTTATATCCAGGTAAATTATTGTTCACATATCATGGTCAAAGAAAGACATTTTCTGAATCTAGAAGGACTTAATACATTTATTATAAATATTTATATTCCATATAAACAATAAATATATATACCAAATTACTCCTCCTAAAAAAAAGTTACATAAGATTAAAAAAAAGGATTCAAAATAAACATGTCAAAGGTGGGTCAGACATCATCAAAAGACTGGCAGTAAACCATGAAACAATTTAAATGCACAATTTTAAAGTTTAAAAATTATTAACTTTAAATCACTATGGTATGTGATTGTAAAACAATATATAACTGTCATAATTCCTGAGACAATTATATAATAAAAAAATAATAAAACTAGGACTAAAATTTTCAGACTGGGTAGGGAAGAAATGTGGAAGACATACAAGGGTGACCTCTCCTTAGTAGTGGGAGGGAAGAAAAAAGTTGAGAAAATAATTCCTTGCCATGCATCTTTTTTCCCTGAGCAATCTCATCCCACTTTCGCAGAATCAACTATTTAAAAACAGAAAGCTCCCAAATCTGACTCCCACCTCTAACTGCTTAATCAGAGATTTCACTGTCTGTATTTCTCAAAAGCATCTTACAATCAGCACATCCTAAAAGGAAAACCTGTACCCCACTTTTCATACCCCAAATCCATTCTCCTGATCCACTATTTGTAATGGCAGTTATAATATGACCATTTACTCAACTGCTGAGCTCAAAAATTCAGGAGCTACTTTCAATCCCTTTCTCCCACATTTGACTGGAATCGCTAGCACCAGAATCAACTAAGTGCGCTCATTAAAAATGTACACCACCAGGTCCCTTATCAAATTACAGGTGACCCTTGAACAACATTGGGTGTGAACTGTGTGGGTCCGCTTATGTACAGATTTTTTCTGTCAAATACAAATACTGTCAAATACAGTACTCTCTCTTCCTGATGATTTTAATACCGTTTTTTCTCTAGCTTACTTTAAGACTACAGTATACAATTCATGTAACATACAAAATATGTGTTATCAGCAAGGCTTCCTATAAACAGTAGGCTATTAGTAGTTAAGTTCTGGGTGAGCCAAAAGCTATATACAAATTCCAAACTAGGAGTTTGGCACACATAACCTGTACATTGTTCAAGGGCCATCTGTATATCAGATTTTCCTGCAGTGGGTCTCAAGAACCTGCGTTTCCAAGAAGCACCTCAATAATTTTAGTGCCCTAAGGTTTACAAACGACTGCTCTAGAATCATTATTTCAATTATTATTCACCAGTGAGGAACGTTCACCAAAATAATTCCCTTGTCTGCACAGACCAAGAAGCCACAGGACATGCAAGTTCACACACAGAAACAAATTGTTGACATTTTACAGAGTTAAGTTCCCACTTTACCTTAATTTCTACATAAGAGCTTTCGATAGTAACCAACATAATTTATTAGAAAAGCTTCTACCTTTATCCCTGCTGCATTTGAAAAGAAATTTAAATGTGCTACCTATGGAAAAGTCTGCTAGTTGTCTACTCCCTCCATTCTTTCTTTTCCTCTTAAAAATAGGACCCAATTTTCTTTTGTGGTTTGAAACAGGAAACATTCCCCAACCTGTCTTGCTCTGTGTGCCCTGTGATCAAATTCTGGCCTATATCATGCAAGCAAAAACAGTGCATAACTTCAGGAAAGTCTCCCCTAAGAGTCCCACAGAGGGTCAATAACGGAGTAAGAAATCAAATTTACAGTCAAAATCTAAAAGTCCCTGCCTTCCCAACTCTAAGCTGCGTTCCTAAAGTCAAATCCTTACTATACTTTGTACAAGTGCTTTAAGTGTACAAATTACAAAAACAATTCAGGAAAGAGTTTCAGGGAAAAAGTCTTATGTTACGTCTCATAAATATGAAATAGTCAAACATTTACAAAAGCTGTTTCAAACTCCTAATATATTTTTGCACAAAATTAATAAAACAGAATTAGTACTAGAGTCCCTCACCAGTTCCTAAGTCTGCTTAGTTATAAATGCAGAACTTATGGAACTTTGATGAACACAACTCAATGACCTTTATCCCCTGAGTATGAAGAACAGGCAAATTCAGAGTCAGGATGACCCTTGGGAAGAGAAAATGATGCCCATGTGCCATGAGAGACCCTGAAGGGAGTTTGCAGGGTTCTGTTTCTTAAGCTAAGTAGTTGGTTTCCTTCAGAGTAAAGCTCCTAAACTCAGAATGTAATATTTAAAGGCGTTAAAGAACACCCATCCATACACACCACCCCAATAAAAAGACCCTACACAAAAAAATTACTGTACTCTTACCCTACGCATGGCTTCCTCCTCTTCTTGACGCTTTTCATAATGTGCAAAGTCATCAAAGATTGAGGTGGTATGCTTGAAAGTAGCAATTATTTTAAGCACTTGCTTAGCTTTTTCTAGGGGTACCTCTTGAGTGTCCCTTGAATTGGTTACTGGTTTGTTGTCATTATTTTCTAAGCGAATATGCCGTAATTGGTTATTGGGAACATCTTTGACAAAGATCCATTTAACTTCAAATTTGCCCTTCCACTTATCCTGAGACCAGACACCAGCATATGCATTATAGTCCACAACAGACTTCATTTCAGCCACTCCACAAAAATGTCCACTGCCATTCACACTGAAGAGTAAATAGAGTGGGCCTTTCCCATTCAGGGAACGGTAAGCTGCATCCAAACGCTTATTACCATGCTCAGTACTACACCAGATAGAGTACTTAATTGAACGGTGTATGTCATCCTCAGAATAGCTTTTAATTATAAACACACGTCCATTCTTCAGGTTCCAGTCAAAGTCTTTGGGATTATAATTGTTTATGGCCTTTAGCTTTTCCAGCACTGGATGCACTTCTACGCTAGAAGGTGAAGCACTGACAGGAACAACACCTAAACCAAAGTTTTCACCGCCCACTCCATTGTTCTGGTTGAATCCAGCTCCCCTATTCCGAGGAGCTACCCAGCGATTCTGCAGCTGCTGCTGTTGTGGCTGCACTTGGTGAGGCTGGGCCTGTGGCTGAGGTCCTTGTTGCTGCTGTGGTTGTGGTGGCTGAGGCTGCTGTTGAGGCAGTTGGCTTTGCACCAATGGTGGTGGTTGAATTAATGGCTGAGGCTGCTGGATTATAGTTTGAGGAGGCAAAACTGGTTGGGTTGGTGGAGCCTTTACCACTGACCCCTTTTCATCCCAAGTTCCAATATTCATGTTGTGTTTTATAGGAGGTGGTGGCACAGCAGAACCCCCAATTCCCACATTGCCCTTGGGTTTAAGTTTCGGTTGAGGTTTGGCAGGCTTTCTGGCAATGGCAGCCCAGGAGGTTGGTTTCGGCGCTGCACTGCTAACTGGGGGCACACTATTGGTTGCAATGCTAGTCATACCACTGCTGCTCAAGGCTGTACCTACAGTTTTTGTCACTGCAGCTGTCAGGTCACCACCAATTTTCAGTCCGGTCATGCCTTGCTCAATACTACTAATGCCAGGCACCTTACTCAAAGTATCATTGCCAAATCCAGCCTGTCCATCTGTAATAGCTCTCCCAAGAGAACTAGGTGGATAGCCATAACTGCTACTATAAGCAGAACTTTGTGTTGATTGTCCCTGAGATCCACTTGTCCCCCATGTAGAGAAATCAGCATTACCAGGAAAAAAGTTAAATCCATGTTGACCAAGAAATGGAGGGGTATTTCCTAATGCCCCAGGTTGACTAAACACACCATCTGGTATATAATGATGTTCTCCATTACTCATTTGTCCATAGGTTGTCAGATACGGCATAGGTTGGTCTCCAGCCGTGGACCATGCTGCTTCCCCAAGAGAATATGGAAATCCAATGGATGGAGCATAGTAACTAGGCATGTATGGATCTGACATTGGTGGATAGCTGTTACTCTGGAAGACAAAAGATCAGAATCAGGAGCGAAATATCCTCTGAAGAGCAGGGGAAAAAAAAGACTCTGAAAGATTAAAATCAAATAGTTTTAAATAAATGAAAAACTGACGTGCCCATTCCAGATAAAATAAAAATCTCAAATCCAATTTTATCAAGACAAAGATTTGCTGGTATTTTTATTTTAAAATATTTGTTATAAAATTGCAGGATTTTTGGGGGGGGGAGATGGGTAGGATGGGGATAATTTTTAAGAGTCAGATCCTCTGGCACAATTTAAAAATACCATCATTTCTACAAAAATCTGAATTATAAACTCCGCACACACGAATTGATCATTTACAGCCAACTCTATTTTAAGCAGCTGATGTATCCAAAAATTTATATGCAAAGATTAAACAATCCTGGAAGCTATGCCAAATAATAGAGGAACTATAGTATACCTATCTATACGATGGAATCCAATTCGGCAATTAAATTTTGTACTTTTATTAAAATGCTCAAACTGAGAAAGAAAATGATTCAAGATTATACTTATGCCATGATCTAAATGTTTGTTTTGTTTTGTCTTGCTCGTTTTGAAAAAGAATCAAAACAAAATCCTTACTTACTATGGTTTCTTAATGATGGGATAACAGGTGCCTCTTTTCTTTGAACTCTAATTTCCAAATTTTACCCAATAAAATCACCTTCCTGGTCAGAATTTTAATTTAGAAACAGTGAGTTTCTGTATTTTTTTTCCAGAATTACTGCAATTAAATCTCGTTTGTTTTGAATACTAACTAATCATTTAGTAATTTGCCAAAAATGAAGGCACTAAATTCTATTTAAAGGAAAAAAAAAAAAAACTTTGTTACTAGCCAATGTAAAAAATAAGATATTTTAAGGATTTATTTTGAAATGGGTTTCTTAGGCCAAAAACACGTCTGAGAATAGATTTTCACTCTGGTTTAGCTGTGATTTTTCAAGCGTTGGACAGACCTTTAGAATGTACAGAATTAAGCAAAATTTAAAAATTAAATCCAGTCAGGGCAACTAGTACTCATCCTTATAAGGGTGAATACCATTCTGAGGGCTGATAATTCACTTAATATACAGAGGCATTCTTATCCTAAGTCCCCTGGAGCAAAGTATTTAATTTTTTTTTTTTCTGTTACTCTCTCAGAACTATGCTGCCACTACTTTCCCAGCCAAGAAGGTGTATCAATATAAACATGTAACAGTAACTTCAGAGATACTACCTGGAATTCAACTGAAATTTCTTTTAAAGGCCCATCAATGAACACTGAGATATTGTCACTATTAAGTTACTTTGACACACTTCATAAATGTTGAAACTGTCCACTGTCTATGAGAAAGTTAATTTAAGATTTTGTCCTTTGAAATGATTCTGATAACTGATATAAAAATAACATGAGAATCAAATAAAGGTTGCATTTAAATTAATAACTGTGACATAGATTTACTATTTCCAGCAAAGCTTGGACTTAAAAACAAGAACAACTCTGTCACTTAGTACTACTTAAAAAATGACTTTTTAAATATACTCTCAATACATTTTACTATATTCAAAATGGGAAATAAATGGGTTACTGTTTACCAATCTAATTGAACATATTCTTTAACGGCATTACATAATTATTAACTACATTTAAAAATATATTCCAAGAATGCTCACAATATTAGTATAAAGGAAATAACGAACATTTTCGGAACCACAACAGTACTGGCATCACCACACAGACCAACACTGGAAATACTGACTGCCATATTTAATAAAAGAGAAGCCCAAGGAAAGCTCACAATCACCAACAATGTTATTCAAAGAAAAAATCTTTCAGAAATTAGTAATGATTAAACTTTATTAGCCATGAAGAGCGTGCACGCATGCGCACACACACGTGTAACCCGATCACTAAATTATTTGCTAAAAATAAAAGTACTCAAAGGGCTTCACACTGACAAGGAGGTCCCTGTGATATAAAACTCTTCAAAAGCTTAATAAAAATGAATAGGTCAGCCAATATAACATATATAATAGATTAACATTTTTTTTCTTTAAGATATTCACTTGAGAGAGTACGCAAGAGAGAGCACGCAGGGCGGAGGGACAGAGGGAGAGGGAGAAGGAGACTCCCCATTGAGCAGGGAGCCTGATGCGGGGCTCGATCCCAGGACCCCAGGATCATGACCTGAGCCAAAGGCAGACACTTAAGTGACTGAGCCACACAGGTGCCCATGATTAACATAGTTTTAAAATTATCTTTTTTTGAAGTTGCTAAAAAGATCCTTCTATTACTGTATTATTTATTTCAACCACTTACTGAATGCCTACATTGTGAAAAATGCTGATACATTCATTCTAAAAGAAAACCTACAGTTAAAGAGACACAAAACACAGGGAAGTGAATAAATTCCACATGGGGGAAGAGCAAGAGAGCTGTGCTGAACAGGGAGGTAATCAGTTTCAAAGTTCTAATTTAGAATGCTGGCACTGAAATCTGGACTCAGCACGTCCTTACCTGGATGTGAGAGTGGAAAATGAGACCAGGTAGAAAGTTTGTTCGTTTGTTTATTTATTTGAGAGAGTGAGAGAGACAGAGAGAGCACAAGCAGGGGGAGAGGCGGGAGAGGGAGGGGGAGAGGGAGAAGCAGACTCCCCGCTGCGCAGGGAGCCCCATGCGTGACTTGATCCCAGGACCCTGGGATCAGGACCTGAGCTGAAGGCAGACGCTTAACCGACTGAGCCACCCAGGTGCCCCGAGGTAGAAAGTTTTTAAAGTTCGTTCCTCATAACCAAGTTTTTGCAAAATTACACTCCTAACTTACGTTGAATTTATTTACTTATTTGACAGAGAAAGACACAGCAAGAGAGGGAACACAAGCAAGGAGGTTAGGAGAGGGGGAAGCAGGCTTCCCGCTGAGCAAGGAGCCCAATGCGGGGCTCGATCCCATGACCCTGGGATCATGACCTGAGCTGAAGGCAGACACTTAACAACTGAGCCACCCAGGCGCCCCATGTTGAATATTCTTATTTCACCATCACAAATGCTGAATTTTGCAGTTACCTATCAAGTTCTTAACTTATCTATATCACTTACATCATAATAATTCAGAGGTTAGCAAACTAAAGGTCAAAGAGTAAATATTTCAAGCTTTGCAAGCCAAGTAATCTCTAGTTGCTGTCAGTCATCTTTCTTTTTTTTTTTTTTAAACAACCCTTTAAAAAGCTACTAGCTTAGGGTTTTTTCCAAAGAAAACAGGGCATAGACTGGATATGACCCCTAGGCTAGTTTGTCCACCCTGTTTTAACTGATTATCTAATCTGTACTAATTCCTAAAAAAAGGAAGCCAATATTCTCTGGGGAATGGGAAAACAAATTCTGCCAACTCTGTTACCCATGGGGCTGGACCAGGCCCAAACTCTTTAGGGTATGGGGGCTTTTATCAGGTAACTTTTCAATTATTTTTTTAAATCATAATTTTTACTAATTCACCTGTAAATTATTGATTTTATCAAAATAATAAGTTTAAATTACTTTAAAGTGTATTCCATTAGTCACACCTGCTATCAAACAGACAGCTCTGGCTAATAAGCAGAGATACAGTGCTGTCCCTATCTGACTATAGAGCTGTCCAGTGTTACTGCTACCACCTATACTTGAGTATATTGGATAAGTGGCGTTCTGCACTTTATCAAACAACACTACCCATTTATTTTTCCAGTTTTTTCAGTAGTTTCAGCTGAATAAGATGTGTTTTTTCCTTAGCTCCATCAAAGTATTTAACCAGCTTCTAAAGGCAAGGCTTCATTTTGGGTTCTAGTAAGAACAAAGCTATAGGAAACTTTCAGAGTTTCAAAGTAAGATATGGTCAACACATTTTGAATTAGTAGAGCTTCAACTGTAACTGGAAATGTTTAAAAATATGTTCTGCTAAATTTAAGACTATTTTTAATTGCTAGCTATGTGGAATATCAACCAGAGGAATCTACCTTAGTAGTGAAGAGGAACAAAAGTTCCACTTACTGATGATGCAAAATAACAACTAAAAACTTACTTTCACCTTTTACTTCAAACCTGGTTATAGTGAGACATAATCAGTATAACAGTTTATGTTCAAATAATCACTTTAATAGTATACTCATAATTTGGAAACTGGTTAGTTATAGTGAAATTTTACTATATTCTTTAAAGATATGCAAACTTTAAACCAAACGATGTGAAATGTTTGAAGTTTCCCTCACAAAGTACTATTTGGAAGAGGAAAAATTACATCAATATATAAATATATAAAGTGATTTAAAAAAATCAATGAATATAATGAAACATACTTGTAACAACAGATCCACAGACCCTTTACCCACAGAAATAACTTAGAAACACAATCTGGGGAGGCCATTTAACATAAGGTTGAAGTGAAGCCATGAGATGTCTAAACTTTAATCCCAGCCCAGGTACTTATCAGCTATGTGAAAGTAGCCAAGTTACTTAAACTGTGAACTGTTTTCTCATCTACTAAAAGGAAATAAAGATACAGTGCCTAAGACACATGAAGTATTCAATAAACAATAGTTATATTTGTTAATACAACTTGCCCCTTTTAAAATGTAAATTAATCCCCAAACACAAGATATAATTTCAGACCTACGCCAGATCTTAAAAGAATATAAACTCATGGTGTAATGTAGTAGTCAAGGATATGGACTCAATTCTTTAATCTTTTACTTTCTATGTCAGTGATCTCATTAGATCATGTAATTTCTCTAACCCTGACTTCGTTGGTAAAATGAGGATAATAGCTGCTGGTCTTATCAGTTGTAAAGATTTTCTAAAATCTACCGCGCTAACTACAAAGTGCTGTATGAAAATATAGGAGTAAGGCCTTTTACCTTTAGTTTTTAAAAAAATATTTTTTAAGATTTTATTTATTTGTCAGAGAGAGCGAGCACGCGCGCGCACGCACAAGCAGGGGGAGCATCAGGCGGAGGGAGAAGCAGGCTCCTCTCTGAGCAGGGAGCCCAATGCGGGACTCGATCCCAGGACCCTGGGATCATGACCTGAGCCAAAGGCAGACGCTTAACTGACTGAGCCACCCAGACATCCCAATTTTTTTTTATTTTGAAATCTAAAATACAGAAAAAATTAAAAGATCTTCCTTATAATTTTAATATAATTTATAATTATTTCTTAGTCTTATGATACACATCAATTGTTTTTCTATTATCTCAAAGAAAACTTGAACAAGAAGTTCATGACTACTGCTGACTTGAGACATTTTAATACAACTCAATCATAGCTAGTCTTTCACACAAAAACTTAAGATCCGTTTTTACTTTCTTTCCAAGAAAGAAGCTATAAATATCCCAGAAGTTCAATTAGAAAGGAAAAGGCGTAATTCACCAATAAAAGCACTTCTGTACAGAGAAAAACAAAAACTGTTTTCTATTAAGAACCTGAGGTACTTCAAACTCCAGAACAGTTTAGAATACTTTTCTTTTTTTTTAAAGATTTTATTTATTTGACAGAGAGAGAGATAGCAAGAGCAAGAACACAAGCAAGGGGAGTGGGAGAGGGAGAAGCAGGCCTCCCACAGAGCAGGGAGCCCGATGCAGGGCTCGATCCCAGGACCCTGGGATCACGACCTGAGCCAAAGGCAGACGCCCAACAACTGAGCCACCCAGGCACCCCAGTTTAGAATACTTTTAATGCTTATATGTATTTTCTTCTAAAACTTTAAAAATATTATTATACTTTTCAAAAAGAATACCCTACACATATCTAATCACAAGGATGTCACCAAAAACTGTATTATATGTGGTACCCAGTTAACCTAAATATTTCAACTGTAATTCTTTGTTCCCTAATTCTAGCAGATAAAGCAATCAATTAATTAAATACTTAATAAATGCCTACTATGTGCCAGATACAGTGCCAGTCACTGGAGACAAAAAGATGAAGAACACGGACTCTGACCTGGAACACTTCCCAGGTCTAGTGGGGAAGACACATATACCCTGCAATTTGATAGGTACTGTAATGGAAGTACAAGCAAAGCAAAACAACCACTCTAGTACAAAGAGCAGGGAAGCAAGTAACTGGGAGAATCAGAAGAGACTTCATCAAGGGATAAATATAGGAGTCTGTATGTGTGTACAGATCATACAAAGAGCGAGATCATGAAAGAAAATATTCAGAAAATATTTATATTCTTAGAAAATAGTGACTCCTATATCCTCAAGCAAACTGGAGAAAGCTGACCAAAGACAAGACAGGGAGGGAAATGGAGCAATTTTAAGGGCACTCATAGAACAGATGTATCCACTGTTGTGAAGCTGTGGTAACTCTATAACATGACAGTGGCACAGACTTGGACTTTAGGAAGATTGCTGAGTGGCAATATAGAATTACTAGTTAGAAAATCACTCCAACAGGCAGAGATAATGGAAACCTTAACTAAGGGCAGTGATGGCGAGGATGATAAATAATAAAATTCAAAATATTCTTTACTTTCTTAGTTCTCTATTCCACTTCTCTGACAAACATGGCTAGGAATTTATCTCCCCATATAGACAAGCAGACAAACTCAAACATAATTTTTCCAAGTTATTCTTCAAATTTATATGTACAAATTACACGGCATCTTTAACAGTACCACTTAAACCTAAATCTTCCAATCAACTTAATTACCCGATTATTCTGAGGAACTTTAGAGAACTAATTTTAAGACCTGAAGGATGAACAGTTACTTTTCAAATAACTATAAAAATTATCCCTTAAGAAACTGAGCACTAGAAACTAGAATATGCTACCACGGAAGGCCAACAACCTGTTTTTAAAGTATCCCTGGATTTGATCTGAATTAGATCTAAGTATACAAAACAATTTAAGTCATTAGCCAAAAAATTAAACACTTTTCCAGACGAAAGATTCATTTTTCTTATTCACAATATTAAAATCAGATGAAGGAGTTTAATTTAAAGACATACTACACATTTAATTGAAAAATTTTTTAATTGAACATTGAACTATAAATGCTCACATAATTTTAATATGTTACTAATGGGGCTCCTGGGTGGCTCAGTCGTTAAGTGTCTGCCTTCAGCTCAGGTCATGGTCCCAGGGTCCTGGGATTGAGCCCCACACCGGGTTCTCTGCTAGGCAGGAAGCCTGCTTCTCCCTCTCCCACTCCCCCTGCTTGTGTTCCCTCTCTCTCACTGTCTGTCAAATAAATAAAATCTTTAAAAAAATAAAAATAAAAAAATAATATGTAACTAATTACTTGAGATATTTCACCAATATTTCTAGTTTTCACTAACCTGCTATAAAAGGTCAATTTTTAAAAATTTTCTCTTTTAGCTAGGTGTTATGAGTAACTTAAATTCTTATACAAATCATCTCTAAGATTTCAGATAATTTTCAATTTTTCTCTCCAATAAGCCCAGTTTTCAACATTCTATAGTGTGAGTACTCCCTCAAAGGTAAATATGTGCTCTGGTTACAGATAATTATTTTTAGTATTACAGAAAGCTAATTGCTAAAAACCTATTCATTAGTACTGACAAGGGGAGGGAGGATAGTACAGCCTCAGTGGCATCAAATTTTAAAACTTCTCTTTAAATAGCACATGAATATATATTCAGATATCATAAAAAACCTATTTAATTAATAGAAAGCATAAGACTATTTAAACATCACATTAAAACAAATCTTTTTTAGATTATTTTTGTCCCAAAATAAGGAAACTTTTATAAATACAATTTAAAAATTGGGTTCACTAAACAAATCTCTTCGATTGTTAAAAAATAACGGTTTTCTGACACTTCTAAAGTTTTTTTTTTTTTACGAGTGCAATCTTATGCAGAATTCCAACATATAAAACAGATAAAAAGCAGAGCACAGCTCTGGCTGCTGCAGGGGATGGGATCAAGAGTACTCTCCCCTGGTTTTCCCTAGGCAGACCTGAAGCCTCTCTGTGGAATGCCAAAAAGCAATATTCTAAGCCCCTGTGACAAATAAATTATATAATCTGTTACCACGTAAAAGAGGATCCTTATTGGTTACAATTCTCAAACATTTACATTCCATTAAAATTCCTTAAAAACAGAGATTGTTTGAAAACAAGAGGATCTTTGTAACTATATCCTCGTCTTAGAAAATCATTTTACATTGTAACACATAAAGTATGAAATCAAGTAGCAAAAAAATTCAATTATTTAATATTTAAAACAATTTCCCAAACTTATCTGATCATGAAGACCTTTTTGAGAAAATATCTACTATACTTCATAACATCAGAATTTCTAAAAAAACTGGAAACACTGCCATAAGAGATGTTAACTGAGATTACTGTATGGCCCCAAATAATAGGATACTGAACATTTCTTTTAAAACTTGCACTGCAATTCAAAACAATGATCTTCCTAATTTCCAGTTATACATTTCTTTCACAACCTTTAAGTGCAAAGTAAATTTGTTACCAAGATCATAAAGTTAGATTATATAAGTATGAAATAATTTTTTCATTCTCTTATGAGCAGCCAAACATTCATAGATTTTATCAACCGTTTTTATTCTTTCTCATTTATTTATTCCCTCCCAATACAAGCTAGGAATGTAGATCAACAGATAGAAGGGGGTGGTTAACGAGAAATGACCAAGGGGTAGATCAAGTTGAACATAACCATGGCTCTCCACACTCCTAAAAACAATCCTACATACCACAAATTGGGAACTACTTCTTTTCAAACTTTCCCTACAATTCTAAAGGCCTACAATGATATTTGTTTCCTGGTTCTTTTACAATTTCAAAAAAATCTAAGAGATTTCCTGGTACATTTTTCATATACCTTTTTTTAAGCAAAACAACAAGAGCAATTTTAATATTCTTTCCCAAAAACTGGTTAATAATGAAAGTTTATTTTTTTAATTTACATTAAAAAATGAATGCAGATATATGCGGATGTATATAGAGACCAAAGAGACCAAAGAATACTCTTTCGTTTTTCAATGCTTAAGTCTAAATTATACCTGTATACAAACTCACACAATTATCCGTGAAAACTCTAAACACAAAAGAACCCCAAAAGTCACCAGTTTATTTGATTTTATGAAATTCTCCAAGCCTACAACACAGAAGGAAAGTGTGTTTATAAATCTTCTATTCCCTACGTTAACTGGTTGTATTAAAACTTTAATTCTCAACGAAATTCAAACTTGAATACCTTACAAAAGAGAAAACACTACATTTAACCAGAATTTCAGGCATAACGACTCCTTTCCCACAAACGTGTAGCTAATTAAACCTTGTAATTTGCTTTGGCTATGAAGATATGGCAGCAACATTAAAAGGTTAAATTCTTTCAAAATTCAAAAAAAAAAAAAGTCTACTATACCATATACAAATAATGTCCATCTTCAAATCTTTATATTTCACAATCATCTAGTTTCAGCCACCTAGAATTTCCAAAGAATTCTCCTGTACCACAAACCTGCTACTGTTACTCACTATTATGCAGGCACACTAGATTGATACATGTTATGGTTAGCCTCATTCAATTAAAATATCTATTTGAAAAACCCATTAATACTAATGTAAGTTTAATTCCCTAAATATGGGACTGTCAGACTTACCTGATTTGTCTGGCTACTTAAGTATGGCTCAAAATCATCATCATTTACAGCATCTTTTTGATGAATCGAACCGTTTTGTACTGAAACTAAAAAATATGTTTATATTAGATGTATGGTAATTATCTTTATGAAACTGACAGAATAACCTAACATTTTCAATATTTTTTGACCAACTCAGAAAAAGTTGTCCTGAGTCGTTCTTTTTTTAAAAATTTAACTTAATATAGGTACAAATATTTATGTGCAACCAAAAACTTAACAAATCTTGTATATACCCAAGATTACATAAACTATATATACACTTCCCATTACCAAAAACATAATGTAAATATCTCAATTTCAACATTGTTGCAAGCAGTTAAATTGTTGGAAGGGTTCCCTGATACTATATTTGAATCTAAAATAAACACTTCAAATAGTGTTGTAGATAATCGATTGCTGAATGTTCTCTACCTTTGTTAAGTCTCTACATAATTTAGCACAAGAAAGATAAGTAAAAAAATGAAATAACTTTCCTTGGTAACTTAAGTTAGAGTAAATGTCTTAAATGTTTCCAGTTAAAGAAAGTGGCTAAAATTCATTGAAGCAGTTATCACAAGGAATAAATTATAAAAAATCTAAATAAAAAGGCCCTTAATTCTAAACCAAAAAATTACAAAAACTTTCACTTGAAAGTACAAAGACACTAAAGATAACCATGATTATTCTTCAAACCCATAAGAAAACCAGAGAATAATTTATAATGCTGTATTTGTTCAGAGATCATTTCCAAAAATGCTTTATAAAGTTATTATTCTCTGAATGCTGTCTCAGAGTGCTTTTGAGCACAGACTAGAAATCAAGTCCTGGGTTTGAATCCCAAGTCTTACACTGAGAAGTGGGGTGATCTCTAGTTAGTGGCTTAGTCTCTCTTAACTCTACTTCTCTGTTCAAGGAGGTAATTAACAGTACCTACCTCATTTCATCTGAGGATTCAAAGACAGTATTCAATAATCTTGGCTACTATTATACATAAAATATTACAAGATCCAAAAAAAGATTAAAAATTACTTTAGGACCACATAAACAGAAGTTTTACAAGGCTAACACTTGACATGATGACACTGTCTAAATATACTATTCTACTTTTGAAACACGTGAGATGAAAAAAGCTGAAAGTTGATGTTTGTTGACTAATCCCTCAGAAACAAAAACAAAAACAAAACCCTTTCTGAATCTGAAAATTCACTGCTTAAAAATACAGTGTCACAAAGTTATTATAAATTAAGGCTGGGGGCAATGAATTTAAGTTGTGTGTTCCTCTAGAGCATCATTACATTTTTATTTTCCCTAATTTTCCAAGAGTTTAGATCACCAAAAATGTATTACAAGCTGACAGTGGCATGGGAGCAAAGACAGGTGAAATCCCTTCATTCTTTGCCACTAATGATCACTCAGAGAAATGATACTACTCTGTGAAGCCTTCAAGGTAGACCTCTTATGATACTACATTGCCCTCAAATCACAAGAGCAACATGAAGGTCACCTTGATCTTGGCTCCACTGAGGTGGTTTAACTGTATTTGGTAAGGATTCCAAGAACCAGAGTTGAGCTACATGTGCTCCCTGGAATTTAAATATATAACAGCTACTAGAAACAAAAATAAAGAGAAGGGTACCTTAGGTTATTTCTGGTGGGCTAATCATTTCAGCCCAAGAGATTCTAACATACCTCTTGTCCTTCACCACTGGCTTTACCACCCCTTTATCAAAGGTGCTTATGCATGGTCTATTACCGCTAAAAAAAAAAAAAAAAAAAATCCTCACTACACTATTGGACTATGACACTAGTATATGTTACTCTCTGAAACAGCTACCCATTTCAAAATCACAACTATCTATTTCTTGTATTCATGATTCTCAGAAATTTAGTCCATGCTGCTAATAATAGTAAAAAGTACCCACTTAAAATCTGTCTGAATCTACATTATGGTGCTATTCTTACTCATTTCCTCTGTTCTATTCTTTATCTTCTAATTCTAAGATGCTGAGACTAAGAACAAAATATTCTCATGCACTAAGTAAATATACAGTCTACGGTCTGTGCATAAATGATGCATAAATATGTCTAAAAAGTTCTAAAAGAGTATTCAAGGAGTATGTCAATCTAAGGAAAAATATTTAAAGTATTTCATGAATACTAACAAGCAATTTGCATTAAATTAGAATCTGAATAAGAAGCTAGCCCTTGAATTTCAGAAGCATACCTTTCCTTAAGAAATTCAACTGTCTTTAAAGACTTTAGTTTTTGAACATTACTTAATGACAGTCTAATGTCTTGGAGACTGAAAGCCATTAAATAGCAAAGATATCCAAGCCAGTCCCATAGTCTGTACAAGTTCTTCAGGGAAAAAAGAACAGATGACTTACATGATTCTTCGCCTGTTTCCTCTGCTCTATGAAGCAGAGTCAAATCAAGATAGAACATGGGCCTTAGGAGCCAGGTGATTCTTTGCTCTGGTCCTGACTACATCAAGTTAGGAAAGTCAACAGATCTGTGCATCATGTTTTCCCACCTACAAAAACAGCGACAATACCATATACCCTCTATCTCCTTATAGGAATGTTTTGAGGATTAATAATAAAATGAAGCCTAAAACGACAATAAAGTGCTTTGCAATCATTTCCAGAGGGAGTGTGGGCACAGGATACAAAGGAACACTGCCAAAACACTGCATTTTCCACTACTTTTCTGAAGCACTAAATAAGATACAGCCAAATTCAACCTAATTCTTTTAAACTGCAGTTTTACCAAACAATTCTGTCTCTCTGTTGGGAAGGGATGGGGGGGGAGAGAGGAAGGAAAACATAAATTCCTTTCCATATATTTGTCTATTTATACACTTAAGGCACAGGAGGAAGCTGATGGCAAGGCTGCTAGGAGTACAGGATCTGACACTTTTATCTGTGGCGCCTGCAGGGAGAGGAGAGGTACCCTTTTATTCTGGCAAGCAAAAATTCTGGTTATTAATAAATAAAAGTGATATAAAATCCGTTTCAAATTATGAACCAATAAAAATAAATAAATCATGGACCAATAGTTAAATTATCCTTAAATTTCTACTATCCTTCAGTACTACCCTAGCCAAGGATAATAAAGAGTTCTAATATTTAACGTAAGGAAAATCTAGTAACTAAAAAGAACTCAAACTTAACCAAAAAAAGTAAACCTAGAATTATTACTTATACTACGAAAGCATTTTTGCCTTACAAAGAGATTGCTATAGAATTCCTTTAAAATTTTAGCTGTTAGTGCACTTAAATCCTTAAGGATATACAGGAAAAAAGAGACACTAAGACAGGTGTTAGGCTCAGTGTCAAATGAAGATAATTCAGAAAGGACATACAGCATCTCTGAAATTAAGTCATCTGAAAAGGATTATGCTTTCAGAACTTTGACAACTCCTCAGCAACATGTATTTTTCATGTTTGAGAAGTTGAATTCAAGTTTAATACTCATATTCTTAGAATATTCACGCTGTAGTTCAAGAAAAATAACTGCTTTCTGCTTCACAAAAGTAAACAGAACTGTAAAACAATTCTACTAGCTTGAAAACCAAGTCAGCTAAGGCACTGTAGTTTTTCTCAAACACACACATAGCTACTTGTATCAGTTCACTGCAGGTGCTGCCTTCGCCTTGTAATTCTCCCTGCAGGGGCATAAAAATACAAGTGATGTATATGTGTATTTGTGCACTTGCAGCATCTACCATTTTAAAGCATCTTAAATGATTACCAATACTCTTAGGCCAGTAGAGTTTTTCCCTCCTGCCATGTCTTAGGCAACAATCTCCCTGCATCTTAAAAATAGATGAGGTGAGGAAGGTGAAAATAAATCCAGCAAATAAAATGGCAACTAGAGCAGTGGACTACTGTAATTGTAATTCAGCATAACATACAATAGGATTTACAGCTAGAATTATCACTTTTATTTTGTAGATAGAGAGGAAATTCTGACCAAAAGGTACAATGTGTTCAAGCTCACTTGGCAAGTGAGTAGCCACAGGAAGTATTAGAACACAGGTCTCCTAGGAATCCCAGTCCATCATTCTATCCATGGATAAAACCATGAATGGAACAATAAGGGTGAAAGAAAAGAAAATTTCTTGGAATAAAGAGCTATCCAAATAAATACTCTGTGTGTGTCTAGATACATCTAAAAAAGGCTATGCTGATGGATCAAAAAATTTTAACCCAAAAAATACTTATTTATAAATGTCAATATGCAATTATTGTCATAGATAACTTATATCTATACCAGAGCTATCACTAGGACATACCTAAGGGAAATGACTAAATCGCAATCAAACTTAACAGTAATTCAGTAATGGCTTACAATGCTGCAGATGATTTTGTTTTGTCAAACAAGTAAGTACTTCATTGAACTTGCATACTTACCTTAAAGCAGGTAACACAAAACACTTAGCATTTCAAATAGCCTTGCAAAGTGCCACCTCCCCACAGATCTAGGATAAAATAATTTATGCTAGGCAATAATGACCACAGATTTCACATATCTCCAAGTCTATATACTTCCTCATGAGCAGACTAGCAAAAAAAAAAAATTAATGGATCACGCTTTTGAAATTTACAATATTTTAAAACATTTAAAATAAACAGTATCAAACACTGAGGTTTATGCTTACAACGGAAAACAATCCTAAAATTGAACTTTTAACTCTAAAAATTAAAACTTCTAAATGTGCATATACTCCCCCAAAATACATCTTTAATCAAGACAAAACAATAAATTTATGCTACCCGATACAGTGCCATTTATCTGGTATGTACAAATTCTCAAACTGTACTACAACTCAAAATTAACTGACCTGAGTACTCAGAACCTATTCTTTTAAAATCTGCGAAGGCAAATAAAAACCCTAAGAATATAAAGAGCACCAATAAAGACCTTGAACTTACATCTAAAAAGCTTATTTTCTAGGTAATACTTTACTAACTGAAATAAAAAACAGGAAGTATAATTCTATTTAGTCTAATTTCAAGCCCTATTACAAAATGTTATGAATATATAATTCATTGTAATGTTAACTGGCACTATCCCAAGAAAGCAGTTATTGTTCTATACTTACTAATGTCACATGATTAATGTCATAATGTTTCAGTTGACTATTGTTCCATATTAACAGACACAAAAAACACATTTTTTTAAAATGCTTTACTTTCAATGGTTTTTTGTTGTTTTCTTTAACTGAAGAGTAAATCATAGAGCCAGAGCAGAAACCTCACAAATTATTTCCTTCCCAGGCCTTTCTAAAATACCAGATTGAGTCACACCTTGCAATCAGGGCTACACAGCTAGATGACATGCCTGTTCAGTTTTGATCTCTCTCATGTTGTAACTGACTTCACTAGAACCAGTGGTTAACAGTACAATTTTCACTAATGTGACATGGAATACAACTTGAGTTGCATTTTTTAACATAACCCAGCAATGCCGAACAAAATGTCCACTTATCTGCACGCATTTGGAGAAATTTTTGTGGTAGAAGTTACATAATACAGATAAATTGCAAAATTAAAGAAATGTCACCACATTCATAATACCTCCTTAACTGAAATACAACTAAGAAAACTGTTTTTTTGGTACAATTTGGTTTCTAAAAAGGTAGCTTCAAAGCAAGGAACTACCGAAGTTTTGGGTAGCATTTGGCTGGTTTGGCCGTGATGAGTATTTCTCTAAACATACATTTCAAAAACAAACAAAAAACTGGAGCAAAAACAAACAAAAAGGCCCTGGCAAAGTTTAAAAGTGACATCAGACGAACATTAGGAGGCAAGATAAAAATACTCAAACTCACCTTTATTTCCTTGCCCTTTAGGTCTCTGCGCAGCAAGACGAAAGAGGTGGTAATGAGAAGAAAAAAGAGAGAGAGAAAGAGAAAGTGTGTTAATCAAAGACATTATCAAAGACAAGGTATTTTCAACAATCCGCGTAGGAGGAAAACCCACCACATCCTCCATAGCCTCCAATTTCCCAACCACCCCCAGTCTTTAAACCTCCTACCCGCCACTCGAAATCCGTCTCCCAGAGGTCGCCTGGTCTCAGCCCCAGGTTTGCCGCCCTCAGATTGCCCTAAGGCCCCTAGGAGCCGTCGTTCCCCCACCCACCGCGGCTCCGCAGCCGCCCGCCTCGGCCGCAGGCTCCGGGGCAGGGCGCACGCCCCGGCCCGGGCGGCAGGACCGCAGCAACTTGCGCCCGAGGCACCGTTATGGGGCCGGCAGCGGCGGCGACGGGGAGGAGCCGAAGCCCCACGCGAGGGTGGAGCTCTAGGGCTCGGGCCTTCGCCGAGCCGGAGGCCTCTGCTCCCTCACCTGATCCACGCTAGTGGCTGACATTCTTCACCGCAACCCGAGAGCTGCTGCCGCTGCCGCCGCCGCCGCCGCCGCCGCCGCCGCTTGGGCCTCTCCCCGTGCACTCACAGCAGTTGGCTGCCGCCCTCCGCCGAGTGACCGATCCAGCCGCCGCCGCTGCCGCCGCTCGTTCAGAAACCAGAAAGAGGGCCTCGCGCTCGGGGGTCCTTGGAAGGGGCCCTTCTTTTCGGCGTGCAGGCTCCTCTTCCCCCTCTCGCTCTTCGCTCCTCGGGTCCACAATGGCGGACAGACTCCCTAGTCTCACTTCCGCTCCGAGCCTCCCTGACCTTCCGCTCTCCACTCTGACGTCCCTGCTCACCTCGCTCTTCCTCCCCCACCCGCGCGCCCGCCAGCTACCGACCTTGGCTCCGCCTGCACATCGCCACGTCACCGGAGACGGGGAAATCGCTGGTAGGCCCCTGGACGCATGCGCCGGGGAGGGAGTGCGCCTGTGCGGCGGCGAGCGCCACCTTCCAGGGACGCTTCGGTGGCTGCCTTCTGGGCGACTCCCGGGATGCAGGGCGCGCGGCGGGCGGAGGCAGCAGGAAGCGGGCCCGAGCGGGATGCCCTCGCACTCTGGGCAGGAAGTAGGCCTGGGAGGGAGGTGGCGGCTCCCTGGGAGTAGAGCGGGGCCGAAGGCGCAGTGCCGGCGGCGCGCTCCTGGTGGCGGAGCGGACCTTGGTGGGTTGCAGCGTCGCAGTCGCACCGGGTGAGCGAGCAACGGTGGCCGGGCCTCCTCCAGAGCCTCCTGAGGCCATCCAAGGCCACGTGGGCGGGTGGTTTAGTCAACCGCCCTCGGGACAGAGATGCTGGGCTTTCTGCACAAGCCAGCACGTGCAGCGAAAGTGACTGGGTTAGAGCTCTGGACACTGAAGCAGAGAGGAGGTGCGCCCGCCAAGTGTTCCTTCTCACCAAAGCCCAGGCACATGCTCGGAATAACTCATAATTAACCCATAACCTCTGGAGTCAAATTTATCACCCAATTCCTGCACTTGCGTTCCTCTCCCGTCAAGTTATAATCTCAGGAAAGATACACACAGTTACAGGAGGTTTTTCAGTCCTAAAAGTTAGTTTCAAAAGAAACTGGTTAAGTTACTTTTTGCAAACTGGCAAAACCAAAGCAGCCGATTTGCAACATTTTGAAAGTTTTGTTGAAATAACATCTTTGCAGTAAAGGCAAAGATTCCTTGCCTAACAGGTGTGACGTGGACTCTAAAAAAAAAAAAATAATTTCCATGACTAAATCCTTTCTTTACTTCAAAGCCATCAGATAAGTAATAATTGAGAAAGTATAAAATTGTTGAATTATAGGATTCATTTTGTGTTTCACGATGCAACAGTATTTTAGAAGCACTGAGAAATAGAACTGAAACGTATCTTGAGAGTCCACTGCTTCATACAAATCACCAAGACGCATTTTTCAGGTCTGGTCAGCTTCCCATGCTCTCTCATTTTGCCACAGGGCCCAGGGACTCAGCCGAATTTTTGGCTCAGGCTGAACACTCTTGCCACTTCCCAAGACTTCTCCCACCCTTCCAGTTCTTGTTCTCAGTCTCTCCAGTCTACCCATCCTCCACTCCTTATAGTGTGAAAGAGTTTGCTGCCACATTTTATGAGTGGGGAAAGAGTATACAAGAGGAAGCTTGTGAAAACTTGCAGGCCTTGTCCTTAATTATCTTTGTTAAAAACCATGGCTTTGGAATCCAATCTATCTGAGTTTGAATTCTGGCTGGGCTAGAATTAGTTGCATAACATTGGGAAAGTTACTGAATTTTTCTAAGTCTCAGTTTCCTGGTAACGAAAGTAAGGTCAGATATGTACAATTCCTGGCAAAAAAAAGCTTTCGACAAGCATGGCTAGTTTTGTGTTTCTTTGCTAAATAATTACCAGAATGGTGGTAATACCTTACGCTCATTGAGTGTTCATTGTGTGTCAGACACTGTAATAATTACTCAAATCCTCACACCATCCTGGTGTGTTAGTTCTGTTACAAAAACTGGCCCACAATAAAGTTAAGGAACAGGCCCAAAATAACACAGCTAGTTACAGAGAGCCAGGATTTAAACACAGGCCTCCTGGCTGTGTTTGGCTCCAGAGCTTGTATTCTACCCACCATAAAGTACTGCCTAATGACATGATGTTTGATGAGCTTCTGTTTTCTTTCATTCCTGCCCCTCAATAGTCTCCTTCCTTGCTTCTTGCCATTTCTAGCATTGAGGTCTGAACTTGCAGAATGGAGTGGTAACTACCATGAAATATATAAGCCCATTTAATTTAGTATTAAATTAAATTTTGAAGTACATTAAAGAGACTACCTAAAATCATTTCCAATGCCTCCAGGAGTATGCAAATGAAATTTTGGAAAATGCTGCTCTGGAGTTTTGATTCTAGACAAAATTTCACTTTTTTCTACAAGGCCACCGGTATATCAGGCTCTTGGTAAACAAAACACTGTTCAAAGCTTGGAAAGGAGAGGGTAGGTTGGGTTTCAGCCCCCATTTACCCGTCAGCCATCTTGGTGCCTTATCCGGTGGACCTCTACTCTATAACTCTAACTAAGCAATGGCCCCATACTTCTGCAAGACTTTTTGTATCAGTTAAAATGAGTTTTGGCTGCAGGTGACGTCAAGTTCCAAATAACAGGAACTTAAGCTAGAGGTCTGTTTTTCTCTCATAAAAGAAGTCTGGAGGTTGTCAGTCCGGGGCTTGGGCTATTGTCACAGTGTTAGGTATCCAGACCTCTAGCCTGTTGTTCCACCGTCCTTGTGATAACACTTCCACCTGTGATCCAAGATGGCTGCTCAACGTCATAATCACATTCCTACCAGAGAAAGCAAGGTGAAGAAAGGCATGCCTCTTTCCTTCATGGACATTTTGAGAAATTGTGTTTCCTACTTCAACATACCTCCTGGTTTTTCTTACGGAAATACCTGGTTGAAGGAAACCTGGAAGCCATTCTGGGTGGCTATGTGCCAGAAAGTTTACTACTAAGGAAGACAGGGATGGTAGATCATGAGAGATAGCTAATTAGTACTAAACTGTGTATGTGTAATTACACAGATTCACTTCCTTACTAGAGTATTGATTATGGGGTTACAAATAAATTTTAACTGAGTAGGCATTTGCAAATACAGAATCCAGGAATAATAGGAATCAACTGTATTTAAAGTGACAAGAATAGTGATTGACACAATGTCAGTAAGAGTTCTTTTCTTGTGTAGGTACATACTATGATACTGAATTATTAAAATTTTATATGAATACTGCGATTCTCTGAGTAAAATATATTAGAAAGCAATGTGTAGATTAAACAAATTTTATGTCATTTTCAGTTGATTAAAAGTAGTGGTTAAGTCATAGAATGTGAGACATAGCCTTCTAGCCCATGGGAAAATCAGATTTAGCTTAAATGTCTTAAAGTTACAATATTTTTCTCAAAAGATAAACAATCCAATTAAAAGAAGGCCAGAGGACCTGAATAGACATTTTTCCAAAGGAGATAAACAGGTATCCAACAGACACATGAAAAGATGCTCAAATGCAAATCAAAACCATGATGAGCTATCACCTTACTCCTGTCAGAATGGCTAAAATCGAAAAGAGAAGAAATAACAGTTGGCAAGGATGTGGAGAAAAAGGAGCCCTCATACACTGTTGGTAAGAATATAAATTGGTGCAGCCACTGTGGAAAACAGTATGGAGGTTCCACAAAAATTAAAAATAGAAATACTGTCTGATCCACTACTGGGCATTTACCCCACCCAAAAATGAGAACACTAACTCAAAAAGATATACACACCCTTATATTTATTTTAGCATTATTTACAATAGCCAAGATACGGAACTGACCTAAGTGTCCATTGATAGATGAACGGATAAAGAAGATGTAATACATGTACACACGTGCACACACAGGAATATTACATAACTGTAAAAAAGGACAAGATCATGCTATTTGCAACAACATGGAAGGATCTAAAGGGTATTATGCTAATAATAAGTTAGACTGAGAAAGACTAATATGATTTCACTCAGGTGGAATCTGAAAAAAACGAATAAACGAAAAGCAGAATCAGACCTATAAACAGAGGAAGGGGTGGAGGTATGGGAAAAATGGGTGAAGGGGAGTGGGAGATACAGGCTTCAAGTTATGAAATGAATAAGTCACAGAAATAAAAGGCACTGCATAAAGAATATAGTCAATGATATTGTAATAGTGTTGTATGGTGACAAGTGGTAGCTACACTTGTGGTGAGCACAGCCTAATGTATAAATCTGTCCTGTCACTATGTTGTGCACCCAAAACTAATGCAACATTGCATGTTAACTATACTCAAAAATTAAAAAAAAATAAAAATACAACATTTTTGTCAATACTAAATCCACCGTAAGGTCAAAGACTGAGTACATGCTATTAAATGGGTTTTGTACTTACCTGAATTTCACATATATATCAAATAAAAGATTTTAAAAGGAAAAATATTCATTTTTAATGTGAAAATGTTGAAAAATTCCAGTTTTATTTTGTTTTACAAGTGGGTTTTTTTGGAAATCAGAAACTTCAAATAGAAAATTTTGATATTTCTGACAAATCTAGCATAAGCAGTAAAATTAGATTTGGATTGTAAAAGAGTACAAAAAGACAATACTTGTTTGTAAGTGTCATTCAAAAATCAGAAAAATCACGGGATTTTTAAAACATTGAATGAATATGTAAATTAAATTTCATCTAATAATAGAGTGTACAAAGCTCCTGAAACTGACCAAAACACCTCTTCGTTAGTAAAAATAATACTATTTCTTATTAATTGACAAATACGGAATGCTTTCTGTGATTATAGCACATCATGAATCATTTTGGGAAATGCAAAAAAGACATGATCCTTATACTCAAAAGAACCTGTCTAGTTATGAAGATAAAATATGCCACATTAATGCCTCAGTTGGACAGTGATTTACAGTTTGTGATTCACATTCTTATATGAACATCACCTCAGTCCTCTGAGGTAGGATAGGTAGTATACAGTTCATTTGCCAAAGAAGAAACTTAGACTTAGATCATAATAATAGTAGGTGATAAAATGCTAGAGCTGGAATTAGAACATCGTTTTTCAGATGATTAGGCCAGTTTTCTGAACAAGCTTTAGGCAACTTTTTTGGAAAGTCCTCTGCCTTTTCCAAAAAATTAATGTGTTCAGTGCCATGGAAGTTTTAGGAGATCAGTAGATATTAGGAAGTGGGCCTTGAGGAGTGGATAACAATTACATGGGCAGTAAAAGAGGAAAAATCTCGACAGTGGGAGCACGGTGAACAGGAGCATGGATAACTCAGCAGTGGTATAATGGAAGGGAGGGGGGCAAGAATCCTGGAATTGGTGACTTGTAAAGAAATACTGATTCTCTCAAAGTGACCTTGATAGTCATAGCAGTTTTACCCCCTCCCCTCCTCCAATCCCAATAGCACAATGGGACTAGACAAGAGAATTCTCTCCCAGGCCAATGAGAAAAGAGTTACCACTGATTTCAGCCCAGCAGGGTACATGTGGAAATAAAGTAGCTACTCCCCCACCAGCTCCAAACTGAAGCGCTCACCTCTCCATTATGGGTACGGTGGCTCACTGGTCTCAGGCTGCAGGTGTGACAGTTGTAGAGAAGAAAAGCCTCCCGTACCTCAGGCTTAAGATACAGAGGGCCAGTGCAGTGGCTGCATCTATTTCTGCCACTACAAAAGTGACATGGGTAACTGGCAGTGGTCCACACATGTGAATACAGAATTACAAACAGTTGATAGCTGCGGAAGGGATGTTTTTTGAATTACTCATCAACACTGGTGGAACTAATAGATGTGGGGGTCACAGTTCCCATGATTTCATATGAAAGTGCTCAATATTGTGATCCCCATTGTTCTTCCAGGCAGGGGCAGCTTGCAGAATCATCTATTTCTAAAAGGCTTCTGTGCCTAGAATGTCCTGTCTGAGTTCCTTCAGGCCGCTGTAACAAAATACCACAGACTGAGTAGGTTAGAGGGAACAGAAATTTATTCGTCACAGTTCTGGAGTCTGGGAAGTCAAGACCAAGTCTCCAGTTTGGTCACGTTCTAGTGAGGGCCCTCTTTCTGGTACATAGCTGGCACTTTTTTTTTTTTTTTTAGATTTTATTTTTATTTATTTGACAGAGAGAGAGCACAAACAGGGGGAATGGCAGAGGGAGAGGGAGAAGCAGGCTCCCTGCTGGGCAGGGAGCCCGATGTGGGACTCGATCCCAAGACCCTGGGATCATGACCTGAGCCAAAGGCAGACGCTTAACCGACTGAGCCACCCAGGTGCCCAAGCCAGCACAGTCTTGCTGAGCCCCCACTAGCACAAAGGGTGTGGGATCTCTGGGAGTGGGGGGTTATCTTTTATAAGCACACTAATCTCTTTCACGAAAGCTCTGACCTCATGAGTTAATTACTTCCAAAGGCCTCACACTTCCTAATACCATCACATTAGGCATTAGGATTTAGACATGAATTCTGGGGGACATGAACATTCAGACGATAGCATGCCCTTCCTCACCTGTTAACATTTTCCCATTAAGATCTAACTGTTACTTATCCTGTAACACCTTTGATATTACCAGTCAAAATCAATTGCCCTCTCCTCCAAAACCCCTGAGTACCTTTTAAACAATCAACTCTCCTATCAGTAGACTCATAAATACAATAAACTGAATGTCTATTATGTGGCAGATGTGTACCAGGTCATTTACATATATTATTTAATTTAGCTTCACTCTAGTATATTTCCTTTTCACGTGAGAGACAACTGGCATTTGAAGATATTAAGTAACTTGCTTAAAGTCATTTGGATGGTCATACATTGATTTGTAATGTGCCAATAAACCCTCTTAAGTTGGTTTGTAATAGTGTAACAAGAGCCCAAGTGACGAGATCTCTGAAATGGAGACTGTCTAGGAAGGCTTCACAAGGTCAAGGAGGTCACATAGAAGTGATTAAGAGGGCAGACTCTGGAGTAGGACCTCTGAGTGTGTATCCTGGCATTAGCATTTACGAGCTTTGTAGCCTTGGGCTAATTTCCCTCCATCTCTGTGCTTTGGTGTTGTACCTTCCTCTTAGGGTTCTTGAAAAGATTAAATGAGAGATGATTATGTGCAGTGTTTGCCACTGTCCTCCAAAGATAGTAAACATTCAGTAAGATTAGCAATTATCATTATTACCATCTTCTTTATTACCGCCGTTAAATATAAAAATGTACCAAGCAAGATGTGTGATAAGAGCTCCAGTATTTTACTAACAAAATCTTGGTTCATATCCCAAGAATGCCTCTTCAGAAGGCATGTCTTAAACAAGTATGTAACACTCTCAATGCCAATTTCTTAATTTCTAAAATGGAGAAAAATATGTTAGGGTTGTTTTGAGCGTTAAGAAATCATGTCCAAAAATATTTTGTGAAACTGTTAAGTGTTTTTGCAACAATGGTTTTTATTATGAACTGATCAGTAAATATTTTGAGTATTTTATACACTGCTTGAGCACTTAAGTTTAAAAAAATTGTGAAATCCAAAAATGTATGGCTAATGATGAAAAATTTAAGATATTCACATATTCACATTTATGTTTTTCTTCTCACTTTATGAGATGTTAATGACCAGGTGGTTAATTCTCTGTATGTAAAATGGTAACTGTGTTCTTTAAACTGTGACAGTTCAGTCTTTTTTTTTTTTTTAAGTAAACTCTAGGCCCAACACAGGGCTTGAACTCACAACCCTGAGATCAAGAGTCAAACACTCCACTGACTGAGCCAACCAGGTGCCTCTGTGACAATTCAATCTTAAAGTACTTAGAACATACTTATTACGGATTGAATTGTGTTCCCCAGAAGGATATGTTGAAGTCTTAACCCCCAGTACCTTAGCCAAATAGAGCCATTGCAGGTGTAATTAGTTAAGATGAGGTAGGAGTAGGGGAGACCTTTAATCCAATATGATTGGCATCCTTACAAGACAAACACAGATACACACAAGGGAAGAACAGAGTGTGATGACAGAAACAGAGATTGAAGCTGCAAACCAAGGAATGGCAAGGATCTCCAGCAAGCCACCACAAGTTAGGAAGAGGCAAAGCAAGACCATGAAACTTCTGACACCTTGCTTTTGACCTCTAGCCTCCAGAACTACAAGACAATAAATTTCTGTTGTTTTAAATAACCCCCCCCCCCAGATTGTGGTACTTTATTACAGTAGCCCTACCAAACCAGGACAATACTTTATGAATCCCTTTTAAGAATATCAGATGAACTTAATTTAAAAAAAAATCAGAATTATCTTGGGGAATTTAAAAAATCATAAAAAACTGAAAAAAATAATAAAATACTATCTTGGACCAAAGCGATTCATGAATCCAGAATTCTGTGAGAGGCAATGAAGAATAAAAACACATGGATTTTTCCAGTCATATGTATTTGGCTTCAAATTCTTGCCAAGCTACTGAATAGCTGTGTGAACTTAAGTTATTTAACACTTGCTCAATTTCCTCATTTTAAGAATGGGATCATCATGCCTATGTCACAGGGTTGTTGAGAAGCCTTTGTCCAGCATCTGGGCCAAGCAGGCACTTAGCCAATGTTCTTTCCGAGAAGATGCCAGGGGGTTTTCTATACAGCACCATGGTGATTGCACTTTAACTCATTCTGAAATTAAGAAATGCAAATAATCCTAAATTCCCCTTTAGTAATCCATGAGAAATATTTCACTGGAGTCAAGATTTTACTTATGAATCTGAAGTAGAATGCTAATCTTGCAATATTTATCAAGTGTTCACCCAAACCCTCTCCCTTTCGTCAATACTTCCTGTCATCTTGGTCCTTTCTCCATATTTAAGCAGCAGCTAGGTTTTTCTGTTTGTTCTCAGGGAAGGAATGTGGCTGTGGAAAGTTGGGGGGATTCTCTTCCCATCTTTGAGTTTTTTTAAAAGCAGAGGGGCGCCTGGGTGGCTCAGTTGGTTAAGCCTCTGCCTTTGACTCAGGTCATGATCTCAGGGTCCAGGAATCGAGGCCCTGAGTCTGGCTCCCTGCTCAGCGGGGAGTCTGCTTCTCCCTCTCTCTCTGCCACTCCCCCTACTGGTGCTCTTTCTCTCTGTCAAATAAATAAATAGAATCTTTAAAAACACACACACACACACACACACACACAACAAATGAAAGCAGAGACCTAGAGATAACAAGAAGATCCTAATGAACAGACAAAAGAGTGGAGAGATTACATCAGCAAGAACACGGCTTCTTCTCTCTCTTCCACAATCTCTCTGTATACCCTGGCAAACGAGAATCCCCAAGGTTGAAAGGAATTTCAGGAGTTGGAGAGGATGCATGTTGCTGGGGCCCTAGAGAAAAGTGCTGTCCCTGTTGAGAGATAGATGTAACACCAAGCGGGTGGTTGTGAGAGGTCCCAGCTCCCTGGAGCTCTGTTCCTTACCTCTGGGCCAGGCTCCAGGGAGGCAGCAGGGCTCAGAGGAAGCCTTAAGTGCCCATTGCAGTACCGAGGTAGCAGAATGAGTCCCATGCGCCCAAGGATGGTGAAAGGTAGAGGAGAAAAACCCTTACTCAAAAGAGTCATAAAATAGGAAAGAGAAGTCTCCAGAGAAAACTTCTTGGACTAATTCAAAGAGGCCAGATGGGAATTGATATCTTAAGTGACTGAGGGGACAGATGATACTAGAAATAAATGAGCTTTCATCTCAATATCCTGGCTTTATGCAAATATTAGAGAAACAGAGGGAAAGATACTGAATAGACCAAGACTAACTTTGTGCTGGCCGGGTAAAAGGATGCTTTGAAATAGAAATTAAGGGGCGCCTGGGTGGCTCAGTCGATTAAGCATCTGCCTTCAGCTCATGTCATGATCCGGGGTCCTGGGATGGAGCCCCGATTCAGGCTCCCTGCTCAGCGGGGAGTCTGCTTCTCCCTCTGCCCCTCCTCCCCATTCATGTGCATCCCCCCCCCCCCGCAAACAAATAAATAAAATCTTTGAAAAAAAAGAAAAAAAGAAATAGAAATCAAGTTGAATTGTAAAAATTAAGTTTCGTTTCTCACACATAAGACTTTGTAAATGAAGATTCTGGCTAATATACCTGATTTGTAGATTTGGCCTATATAGCTCAATTTCATTCAATTAATATTTATTGAGTGCAAATCATGCCCAGCAGTGAAATCCAGTACAGCTAGAGAGTAGTGGGCATAGGGAAGAATAGTCTTGGGCTTGAAGGAAGTTTTGTTTTTAGTACATGATTTCTTTGCTAGGTAAGTTGGCTGGAAGATAAAGTAATGTAGCCTATTTAGGTCTAAAGCAAGAGGGAAAGTTTAGCCATTTTTTAAAATAGCATTCTATCACAATGTGCCAAGTGAACTTGCAATGACTGATAGTTTTGGAGTAAAAATGTTTCACTCCTACACCCTGTGCCTATTTCTAGACATTATCTGTAGCTTTATATTGTGTCTAGATGGGAGCTTTCTGAAGGTTTTAGAGACTCTGCTCATAATTATGTCACTATCTTTCACAACATTTTATGGTTTTTACAAGTATAAATGAATTCAGAACTCTAAACCACTTCCACTGGAATTCATTACATTTCAAATGTTTCTTTTGATTAGAATATAATATGTGTTTACTTCTGGGTCGAGCAGTCGCCAACAACACGTTTATTGTGTCATATCTGTGGGGGCTGGAAATTTAGAACTTCAAATGCATTCTTGCCTTAAACAAATATTACCAACAGTGACTTACAGCAGGATATGCATCCTGTAATATCGCTGAATTAATGTTTTCTATGTTTGACTTTTGATTTGGTTTCTCTGTTGTCATTGCTTCACACAGCATCCATCCTTTTCTTTCTGTTTCTGTTATTTCTATTCATTTTCCCTCTGCTTTGCACAAAGCGTCAGTTTACCAAGCTCTTCTGAATCTCGTCAATCCCACCAATCCCCAGTGATGAGTTCAGGCTCTTATCATTTCCCACTTTGACTAATGTCTCCGAACTGCCCACGTGCTCTCTCCCATCAACCATCCTCCACCCTGCTGCCAAAGTTTCAGATCTTGTTGTCATTCCTCCTTCCTTCAAGCCCTTCATGGTTTCCCTTCCCCTAGAGCAGTTGTCTCCACGTTTTACCAAACCCAGAAAAACAATTTCGAGCATTTATCTGCAATACAACCAAATTTATTTATATATTTATTTGTGTTTGTTTATTCATTCATTCATTCATTGTAAGCTCTACGCCCAGGGTGAGGCTTGAATTCATGACCGTGAGATCAAGAGTCCCATGTTCTACCCACTGAGCCAGCCAGGCGCCCCCCAGCCAAGTTTATTTTTAATAATTTGTGTATTTGTATTATTGCACTAACATTAGGTCTAATATAAATTACATGACAAGAAAAATTTTTTAAGACATAAACGAAACTAAACTACACATAAATAAAAAATGGGAAGTTCTCCACACTGTAGAGTACTATACTGAGCATACCCATTTTATAGATTTCTATCTTATGGGATTCCCTGTAACTCCCACCAATTCACACACACACGTGCTATTACCTGCCAACCTCAATATACATGTAAAATTCTCTCAACGTGCCACATTCAGTCTTGACTCTGTATCTTTGCATAGGTGGTAGCTTCTGCCCAGAAATCCTCGAACGCTCTCTTTCTCCTCCAGCCCTTTCTTTGAGAAACTCCTACTCATCGTGACGGCTCTCTTATGTAAGTATCTTCCTGGATACCTTCCTTGATCCTATTAGGTGCAGTCAGATACCTTTCTCTGTGTACCTTAGTAACCTGGTCATCCCTTATGCTGCCCATGTTCCTTCCTGGTTCTTTAAGCTTCTTGAGGGTAAGGCTCAGGGATTTCACCTTGATGTCATCATTCCCTAGCACACTGCTCTGCACATAGTGTAACATTACTCTTCAGCTGGAGATAATTTGGCCAAAGGTGGTTTGGCGGAAAGCAAGCTGGACAACCTGTCATTTTGGTCATGGGGGTGGTCTTGTAACATTTTCTGCATCTTTAAGAATTGTTGCCTAAAAAAAAAAAAAAAAAGAATTGTTGCCTATTTTGCCTTTTCTCTCACCCCCAGGGGCAGGATTGTACTTTTGTTTGTTTGTTTAAGATTTTATTTATTTGAGAGAGAGAGCGAGAAAGAGAGCACAAGCAGGGGGAGTGTCATAGGGAAAAGCAGACTCCCTGCTGAGCAGGGAAGCCTGACCTGCGGCTCCATCCCAAGACCCTGGGATCATGACCTGAGCGGAAGGCAGATGTTTAACGGACTGAGCCACCCAGGCACCTCAGGATTGTACTTTTTAATACTAACTTTTTCATCTAATTTTAACTGCTCTGCACTATTCATCATTTCAAAAATTTCATATAACCTAGATATCCAATAATTGGTAAATTGCAAAAAGGTACCTATGATATTAGATTACAGAAAAATAACATTTATGTTTTACATAGAAGAAACATGGAGGATATAATCTAAGGTAGTAATAAACATTTTATTTCAAAAATAGGCTTGTGTTATTCAAACACTTCCTGCTCATTACAGAAAATCAGAAACCACAAACAAGGAAATAAATAAAAGAGCAGTAAAATTTCATCATCCTAGAAACAACTGCTTTGTGGGAGAGAATGGGAGGAGAGGAGAAATGTATATGAATTGATTAGTGACTGATTAGGAAAAGGGCAGCCTTGATGAGACTTTGGGAGGGAGACATAGAAGATCAAGTGACTTTGATGGGAATCTAGGAAGGATAGCTTAAAATAAATGAAGAAATTTTTTGAAATAGCTAAACTGATCTTCCCCTACCTCAGATTAAAGCATAATTCATTCATTTGATTTGCTAGCCCCAAATCTCAATAAATTAAGCATACATTCCCAAGCCTTTATTTCCAGTTTTATTTTCTTCTGATACTCTATTTGCTGTCAAATTATGCTCCTCGGGCTTCCCCAAAATTTGTCTCTAGCATTCTCTTGACCTTACGTCTATGCACAAGTTATTTATTATAATGAATCCCACCAATCATTGTCTGATGAAATATGTTCACCTTTCAAAGTTCATCTAGAATGTTTTCTTCGTCATGAAGCCTTCACTTCCCACCCATCCCCTACCTGTGTCCTACAAGGAATCTCTTCTCTGTGACTTTCCATAGCACTTTGCATTTTGTTGATAGCCTCTATGTTCCGATAGTGTGGAAAGGGGACAGAGCAGTGAATTTGCAAGACCTGACAGTATTTTGTGAACTTAAAAGCATTGTACAAATGTACGATGTTACAGTTGGTTTCATCCTCAGAACTACATTATAAGCTCCTTTAGGGCAGAGACTATATTTTATTCAACTTTTTGTCCCCATTGCCTAGCATGATGCCTAGCACGTGGTCATTTAATAAATATTTGTTAAGTAGCATATAACAGTTATTTTTTATCTTTCCCTTGCGCTCATTCTTTAAGATTGGCCATGTGTCATAAGGAAATGCTTCTTGTCTTTATTAACCCCTTGTCCACAAATTTTACAAAAGCCTCTGTGCTGATCATGAAGGCTAAGACATGCATCTTCCCTGCTGAGTTTGTGAGGTGTAGGTATATAAAGTTGTTGATTTCCAGGTATTACACTTTTGATGGGAAGATAATGAGGAATTTTCTTGGGTCTTTAGACTTAAACCAGTGTACAGATTTGTGTTTGGCACAGGTGAGGGACTCATGATCTAAGGCCTTCTATAAGGCCCTTAGGGAACAGGCAGAGCTGCCCAAACTAGAGGCCCAGACACTGGTTCTCGGAGGGGCACTTTCCAGATACCTGCACCTGCTTCTGATACCTGCACTTGCTTCGGAGCATCTGAGGCATGTCCTCTCATACCTTGCTTTGCAGTGCCATCAAAAGCATTTCCCTTGCCCTTAGCTGTCACAGAAGGCAGGGAATTTCTTCCATGCCAGCATTTCAGATCATCTTGTCCCCTGTGACCTTTATGGACAGGTGGAATCCAACATAAAATGAAAATGCTTGGCTCTCTCCTTCTACTGGCGGTTTCTAGACCATATTGGACTAGCAGTCAAACAACATAAATTTTCATTTTGAAAACCCGAGTTCTCAAGAAGGAGAGGTTGAGACAAATCACCATTCGACACAGAACTATATTATTAGATTTACTCATCAGAAAATTTCTTTCCTAGATGTGCATTCATTCATGCATAGGTACTTAAAGAAACATGTTTGCTTCTGCAGAGACCATTTCTTTAGATCAGCACACATTTGCCATGGTCTTATTTTGTGCCAGATACCCTACCAGCTCTGGAGAATAAAGAGTTGAATGAATTGAAGCCCTTATCTTATAGAACTTTAGATACACTTTCTAATATGCTCAGGAGTTCACAGTGAATTGGAGAAAGGATTGCAATTCACCATGACATGGAGGATCATGCATACAAAATACAACAGTAGCTCAGAGGAAAGCAACATCAAGAAAAGCTTCACAAATGTGTGCGAGTCTTGGAGGAGAAACAGAGGTTCACCAGGCAGGTGGTGGGGATGAGGGCATTCCAGGCCCAAGGAACAGTCTGTACAATTGCCCAGAGGTGTAAAGGTGCATGGCAGGTTCAGAGCACCATGGTACATAATGTGTGAGAGCCTCAGGGGGTGTGCAAGGGGAAGAGGTGGAAGATCGGGTAATATATTAGACCTTCTGTGTAAAGAGAAATACTAACTAAGTATCTGCTGAGACGCCATTTCCCTGGCAGATTAGCAATCATCCCCAAATTCTACTCACTCTTTTGATGAGGTTGTAAGGAAACAGGTGCGTTTTCCACTGCTGGTGGGAATGTAAGTTCGTACAGCCCCCAAGGAAGGCAATTTTGAAATATCTATCGAAATTACAAAATTTCAAATGCACGTGGCTTTTTACCCAATAACCTCCTTCTGATAATTTCCTGATAATATTCATATATATATGTACGCACACACACACACGCACACACTTGCAGAACAACATTTATAGTATTTATAGTATAGGTAATTCATTGCGGCACCATGTGTAATACTTTTGCGATTCATCCATGTTATTGCACAGATTGACTTTTCATTCCTTGCTGAGTTGTATTTCATTATATAGATATGTCTATCCATTTACCAATTAAGGAACACTTATTTTTTTCCCAAATTTTGCTCATTGCAAATAGACATTTGCCCACTAAACTTTGCGGCATTTTCATTTCTCTTGAATAAATAGGTAGAAACGGAATTGCTGGGTGGTATGGTAAGCATATGTTTATAAGAAACCACTGAACAGTTTTTCTAAAACGGCAGTATCATTCGGCATTGCCTCCAACAACGTATGAGAGTTCCACTTGCTCTATGTCAGCACCTGTCACTGTCAGCCCATTTCATCTTAGACATTCTAAGAGCTGTGGAGGGGTCTCTCATTGTTTAATTGGCTTTTCCTTAGCAATGAATGATGTTGAGCATCTTTTATGTGCTTGTTTGTCATCTACATTTCTTCCTTAGTGATGTGTCCAAATCTTTTGCCTCTTTTTATTAGATCGTTTGTTTCCTTATTGTTGACTCGTAAAGGTTCTTTATATATTTGGGATGTAAGTCTTTTATCAGACATGTGTTTGGGAAGCATTTTCTCCTAGTCTGTGACTTTTCTTTTTCTTTTCATCTAGTATCTTTCAGAGACCAGAAGTTTTTATTTTTTACCAAGTCTAATTTATCATTTTGTTTTTTATGGTTCATGCTTCTTGTGTCCTAAGAAATCTTTATCTAAACCAAGGTTATAAAGGTTATAAAGCTATTCTTCTGTTTTTCTTATAAAATTTTACAGTTTTAGCTCTAATATCTGGGTCTATTATCCTTTTGGAGTTAATTATTTGTACATGGTGTGTATCCACTAATCTTTTTTTTAAACACTTTTTTTTAAAGATTTTATTTATTTATTTGACACAGAGAGACAGACAGCAGGAGAGGAAACACAAGCAAGAGGAGTGGGAGAGGGAGAAGCAGGCTTCCCACTGAGGAGGGAGCCTGATGCGGGGCCCGATCCCAGGACCCCGGGACCATGACCTGAGCTGAAGGCAGACGCTTAACGACTGAGCCACCCAGGCGCCCAGTATCCACTAATCAATAAAAAGTTAAAAAAAAAAAAGTTCCAGCTATGCTGACCTTTATTTTGATGTGACTTTTAGTATTACTCCACCTAGTGGTTACTTAAAAACACTCACACATTTAATCTGTCCATTCATATGATATTTTGAAGTTTATTTATTTTTAATTTTTATTTAAATAATCTCTACACCCAATATGGGGTTCGAACTCAGGATCGTGAAATCAAGAGCACACGCTCTTCTGACTGAGCCAGCCAGGCACCCCCATATAACATTTTAAATATAAATAAAAAAGCAGTTTGCTGTTTTTTGTTTTTTGTTTTAAAATAAACAAAAGTATTTTGAAAACAAATGTTTGGAAATAATCATTTAATTTTATTTTGAAATAGATATAAATATATCACCTGTAAAAAGTCTCTTATCTCTGTATACTTGGAAAACTTGAGAACAGATTTTCTAACTTCTTTTAAATACTCCCACTTTAAAATGAGGCATGCCCATGAGATTCAGACACTTTTTTTTTCCCTAGGCAAAGAATTTTATTAACCTTGTTTCAAACTTTATTCCCAGGCTTCTTCAGCTTAATTAGCTGCAAAGAATGAATTGTGTGTAAGCAAAAACTGAAAAGAGCGGCAGTGTCCAAGGGGCTTGGGCTTAAAAATATTAGAGATCTAGATTTTATCAGATCCATGAGCAAAATTTTAAAAAGCAGTCATAATATAAAATAGCAGCTCCCAGTAACTTCTTCAAGTTTTATGTTCTTCAGAAGTTGACTCAATTCAGTTTGCTTCATTCTTGGAAGCTTCATCAAAATTCTCCACAAGATCGGGAACTTCATCATCATCATCCTCTCCGGTAGCAAGTGGTGCTTTTCCATCCACAGATTGTTTGGGCAGAGCTTCAGCCAGTCTTCTTAAACTAGTCAGACTGTCTGCACCAAGTTGGTTTAAGATCCTGGGTAGCATTTCTGTCAGCTGCTTTGTCTCAGCATGGCCTGGAATGGTGAAAGTGTTCGCTGCCAGTGATGCCTGACCTTTGGGGTTGTTAAAATGGATCACTGTTCCTTGGTTTGTGAACATATTCACTTCTTCAATACCAGAGATATTGTCTACCCCTACCTTCTTTAA
The DNA here is from genome assembly GCF_037043125.1 of Eumetopias jubatus. Lineage (NCBI taxonomy): Eukaryota > Metazoa > Chordata > Mammalia > Carnivora > Otariidae > Eumetopias > Eumetopias jubatus. The sequence goes on from NW_028274810.1 coordinate 175,596,747, forward strand.
GGAGAACTGAAGTTTTTTTATCATCTGCTGTAGCCGTTCTATGAACCACCTTCTTCTTTCGGCGAGCAGCTCCTTTCCCACCGATGCGCACTTGTGCTTGCAGTTTGGCGAGTTTCTCCTGGTTCATGATAGTTTCTTTCATCTTGTTGGAGCGGAAATGGGACCGCGCGGGGGAATAGGGTTGGCGCTCAGGGGGTCTCGGGCGGACCAGCTGAGATTAGGTGCACACACGTGGGGACGCAAGATGGCAGCTCAGACACTTTTTCTAAAATTTGAAAGTACAGTACCTTCCAATTACTTATCAAGAACAGTTAATTGACATTAGGAAAGGTAGATTTTTTTTTTTACGAATAATTTTCAATAAAAACTTCTGAATAAGTGGATCAAATTGAAAAATGAATATTGGATCTACATATCTTTGTGATATATTCTTTTAAAAATAACCAAGTATCAAAATAAGCTGAACTTACAACTTGACTTTTGGGTTGCTATATCAAAAATCCATAATCCAAGGGGCACCTGGGTGGCTCAGCCAGTTAAGCGCCTGCTTTCAGCTCAGGTCATGATCCCAGGGTTCTGGAATTGAACCCCTCATGGGGCTCCCTGCTCAATGAGGAGTCTGCTTCTCCCTCTCTCTCTGCCCCTCCCCTCTCTCGTGCTCTCTCTCTCTCTCTCTCTCACTCTCTCTCTCTCAAATGAATAAATAAAATCTTTAAAAAAGTGATAATCCAAGATTTAAAAAACTGATATGCATTCACCAAAAACATTATTAATAGTAATAGCAAAAAGGATTTTTGTACCATTAACAAAACAAAATTGTTTTTAAAGTATTTACTTCCTATTTATGTCACACCATAAAATGCTTGTGTGTGTTTTACAATATACATAATTTATATGTATATAAATATAAAATAATTAGTTGTGTCTTTGAATAAATTACTCAGTCTCTCTGGGTTCCTATATTCTCACCTGTAAGATGAATGGTTTTGATTATATAATCTGTTCAACTTGCTTTAAAATTCTTTGATTTTGTAATTCTATGCTTCGAGATCCTCTTTTTGACCTGTATGTCCACATTTTTTAAATGATACCATCATCAGCTTTCTTTCACATGCTTAAAAATATGTAAGACCTACATTTTCTTTGGAATTCAGGCAGCTCATTTCTCCCTGCCTGAGGTCAATCCCCAAGTTATACAAGTATCCTTTGAGATTTAAAGAAGAAAAATTGTTTTTCTTTGGGGAATAGTGGAGGCAGGGAGATCAGTTCCATAGCATTGCTATGATTGAAGCATGAGAAAGAGATTTACTTAAGGAGGTGTAAAACAAAAACAAAAACAGATGTGAGGAATGACAAAGGAATTTGCTTTGAGGAAAAAATGACAGACCTGGAGATAGGTTGCAGATATAAAGGACTTTGCAGGAGGAAAAGTTAAAGATAATTTAGAAGATTCTAGCCTGGGAGATTAGAAGAAAGGTGATATTATGGACACGTTTACGAACATATTAAAATGATGCCAATATGTGATAGGAGAACACTGGGCTCTGTTGCAAAAGTTAAATTTGAGGTGATCTTGGCACATGCAATTATCTTTACTTTTTTTATTAGAAAATAAGTCACAGATTAAGGAAAAATGGGTTAATATCCCTAACGGATAAAGATCATCTACAAATCAATAGGGGAAAAATACATTTCCAATAAAAAATGGGCAAAGACAATTGCCAGGAACTCATCAAAGAAGACACTCAAATGACGAATAAATGTGAAAAATGTTCAATCCTACAGTTTAGGAAATGTGAAATTAAAATAATAATAGCCTGTAATATGGGTGATCAGGATAGGCTTTCGCCATAATTATGTGGCTTCTTCAGAGAAACTGTTCTTTTCTCTTACAGAAATGGACTTGAATGTGGTTAGAATATATTTGGAAGCCATGCCTTCTGAGCCCTGGCTTATGGAAATGAGAACCTGAGAGGCAGAGGGGAGGCAGCAAGCCTGGCTGGAGCCTAGCAGGTTGATGTGACAGAACAGGTGGTCCATGAATGTGCTGAGAAGAGCTGACAATCGGAGCAATTCCTGATGACTACATCAAGTGAAAATGATAATCTTTGGCAAATTGAAATGATATGTCTCATTTCTGAAGATGAAGAAAAAGTGATATGTATCTTCTTAAACCATCTAACCAAGTTCATTAACATAGTCATCCCAACATAGCTACAGAAGTTGAAAAAGCACCAGATAAACATTGGTGAAAAGCACCAACGGCAGGGGGCGCCCGGGTGGCTCAGTCAGTTAAGCCTCTGCCTGCGGCTCAGGTCATGATCCCAGTGTCCTGGGATGGAGCCCCACATCCGGTTCCCTGCTCAGCAGATGGCCGGCTTCTCCTTCTCCCTCTGCTGCTCCCCCTGCTTGTGCTCTCTGGTGCGCGCGCGCTCTCTCTCTCTCTGTCAAACAAATAAAAAAAGAAAAGCATCAAAGGTGCAGAATCTTTCAGGTGTATCAGTATGGAGTATAAAATTGGTGCATCAGTATGGAGTATAAAATTTATCATGTACACTCCAATCTAAGAAATAGAATTATGTTTGAAAATCCAGAGGCTGCTCTAGGGATTCAGAAGAGAATGGTGATTAAGCGGCGCCTGGCTGGCTCACTCAGAAGAGCATGCTACTCTTGATCTCCGGGGTCAGGACGGGGGTAGAGCTTCTTTAAACAAAAAAGAGAGAGAACGATGTTAAATAAAAAACATCAAGAAAACCAGCAGAGGGCGCCTGGGTGGCTCAGTCCGTTAAGCATATGCCTTGGACTCAGGTCATGATCCCGGGGCCCTGGGATCTAGTCCCAAATTGGGCTCCCTGCTCAAAGGGGAGTCTGCTTCTCCCTCTCCCTCTGTTGTGCGCGCGCTCTCTGTCAAATAAATAAATAAATAAAATCTTTAAAAGAAAAACCAGCAGAATTTCTCCAACTCCATCTGGAATCTATAGATAAATTAAGGGACAAATCAATAATGACGAAACTTCATTTTACCAGCTTCACAACTGTTTGTGGTGTATTTTATGACGTATTGATCTTTCTAACAGTAGTACAGTTGATTTTTAGTCTCTTTCTGTATGCACTATACTTTAAAAAAAAAAAAAGATTGTATTTATTTATTTGACAGACAGAGAGCACAGGCAGGGGAGCAGCAGAGGGAGAGGGAGAAGCAGGCTTCCCCCTGAGCAGGGAGCCCAATGCGGGGCTCGATCCCAGGACCCCGGGATCATGACCTGAGCCAAAGGCAGGCGCTTAACTTACTGAACAACCCAGGCGCCCCTGTATGCACTACACTGATGACTATTTGTATGTCTTTAGTGACTACCTGCTATTCTAACTGAATAAAACTTGCAATCCTTGAAGTGCCTCCTCATTTTACAGGCTGAAATTTCTTTTTCTTTCTTTCTTTTTTTTTTTTTTAGAGAGAAAGAGCAGGGGGAACGGAGGAGGGACAGAGGGAGAGGGAGAGAGAATCTTAAGCAGGCTCCATGTCTGGCGCAGAGTCCAATGGGGCTTAATCTCACGACCCTGAGATCACGACCTGAGATGTTATCAAGAGTCGGAGGCTTAACCGACTGAGCCGCCCAGGTGCCCCTACAGGCTGAAATTTCTGAAGCCATGTTACCATGCATGCTATGTTCAGTGGAATTTCGGGGTCTAAAGCTCTCATTTATATATGCTTTGGAAAGAAATTTTTAAAAAAATTCTAAGGAGAATCTGAACCTGCCTTTGTGGAGTGAGGCTGTAGAGAACAGTCTGTGAGACGTCATTATTTCTACTTGAAAATTCTTACTTCTTTTTTTTTTTTTACTTTTTTGTTGTTTTTATTATGCACTACATTAATACACTGCATAACCTTCTAGAAGAGGTAGATGAGTATGACTGAGTTATTTCCCAATCAGGAAAATGTTTCCTTAATCGATATTCTCCAAACCCTTTGACACATAGTAACAATTAACTCCAGAGACCCGCCTATCTCTTTGTATCAAACTCCACTGATATGGATAATAGGCAACCCTTTTTCCCTTGCCCCGGTCACTGAACCTGTGGATGTGTGCCGTGGCTATGCCGGGGATGACCAAGCACACGGCCATGACGCCAGTTTGATGTCCAGGGAGTTTATCCCAAGGAAATAATCTGACTTGCATGCAAAAATGCAAAAGATGCATAAAGATAATGATTAGAGCAGTTTATAACAAGGGATTAGTGGGAACTATATAAATATTCACTGTATATACATTAGTTAAAATTTAAAAACACATGTAACAATATGAACAGTTTAACCTCATTTTTTAAAATGCCCTAAATATGTTCATAGATGAAGATACCCAAAATTTGATGTGACAAGTAGGATATTAGATATAGATATGGCACTTGCCTACATAGAGGTGAAATTTGAAGTGACATCATTCTTGCAATTCCATAAAATTATATATATTTAACACATTTTTGTTTAATTTTTGACAGTCTAATAAAATGTATATAAACACTAAACCTTTTATTGAGTTGATATAATACAATTTAATTTTTAAATAAATTCTCCTAATTTGTAAAAATTCTAATTGTAATAAAGGAGTTTTTAAAGATTTATTTATTTTAGAGAAAGAGTGCAAGCGGGGGGGGGGGAGCACAGGGGAAGGGGCAGGAGGAGAGGGAGAGAGAATCTCAGCAGACTCCCCGCTGAGGGTGGAGCAGGACAGGGGACTCAATCCCATGACTCTGAGATTATGACCTGAGCCGAAATCAAGAGTCAGATGCTAAACCAACTGAGCCACCCAGGCACACTGGTAATAAATGAGTTTTAAGACTTAGTTGTGATAGGTTAATTCTAATAATCATAAAATGAATTTCCATCATTACTAAATGATTTTGTGTCTATTTAGTTTGAGTCAACATAGGTATGGTTATATTTATTGATAATCTTTCTATGTACTAGTTATTTTATTTGTACTATGTGTCACTTATTCCTATAAGCACTATAGAAGTCAACTTTATTTCCATTTATTTTATTGAGAAGAAACAGATTTTCAATAAATTGAGCAGCTGAGTAACTACTTCATAGAAATTCATTCAGATTCAAACTGGAGGCAGACTTTCTCAATATTTTGCTCTTGCTAATTAGCCAAAGTGTATGTTCAATTCATATCTATTTTTCATTGATTCATCCATAAAACATTGTTATAGATAGTTGATAGCTTAATATAAACCAAAGAAGTGTTAAATGAAAACAGTAGTACAACTCAAACTCCACTTTGAAATATAAATATATACACATGGAGATAGGAAAAATGTTTGAAATGATATACATCCTTGAATGGTGAAATTGTGAATGACTTTTATTCTAATGTACTCTTTCTTATTTTGTAAAATACATAAAATGAGTATTTCTCAATTTGTAACTACAAAAATGGGAATTTTTTTTTACAAATATGAAGTTGCTTCTTATTTTTAAATAGAGCATATCAGTCTCCTTGATCACTTTAAGGGAGTGCATTTTATGTTGAGCTTTTATTTATTTTTTTGTTTATTTATTTATTTATTTATTTTTTATTTATTTTTATTTTTTTTAAAGATTTTATTTATTTATTTGAGAGAGCGAGAATGAGAGAGAGACAGAGAGAGAGAGCACATGAGAGGGGGGAGGGTCAGAGGGAGAAGCAGACTCCCTGCTGAGCAGGCAGCCCGATGCGAGACTCGATCCTGGGACTCCAGGATCACGACCTGAGCCGAAGGCAGTCGCTTAACCAACTGAGCCACCCAGGCGCCCAATTTATTTATTTATTTAAAGAAGGAGAGAGAGTGGGGGAGTGGGGGGAAGGGCAGAGGGAGAGAAAAAATCTTAAGCAGGCTCCATGCCCAGCACGGGGTTTCACGTGGAGCTCCCCACAGGGCTTGATCTCACAACCCTGAGATCATGACCTGAGCCAAAAGGTTAACAGACTGAGATACCCAGGGGCTCCCACTTTTAAATGAACCCTCATTCACTTTACATTTTGCCTTTCCAAGACTGACAGAAAAAGCAAATTGATTTCTTCCAAAGTTCCACTAGGTGATGCTACAGTGGAATGAATTGCCTTTTTTTTTTTAATCCACTGGTTCTCAAACTTTCGATGCTGTTTTGTAGTTCAAGGTATGATTCCCTTTCCCCCCAATCAATCTCTTCATCTATTAAATATATATTAATATATATTATAAAGAGACCATTGTTTATATTATCATTTGGCATAAATCAATGAATTTTTAATTATATTTTCATTGATTTATGCCAAATGATAATATAAACAATGGCCTCTTACACACATTAAACAGACATACATCCAACTCTTGATAATTGAGGACCTTGGAGATAACTGGAGGTATCTGGACCATGTTTTGTGAAGCATAATTTACAATACAAGGCTTTAAGAAATTTGGATCAGTAATTTTCCAATTACCAGCAGTTTCCCACTTTCAGATATTCAGCTACAGTAATCCAAAATTATAGCACGCTGATGATTACAAGCATGTAATTATGTATGACATTTAGAGTAGTCTGTGCAAAAATCCTAGTTGTTCTGGCACAGAGACGCTTTATCAATGAGGCTCAGGAAATTTCCCCCTTTGCTGTACCTTTGTCCCCCAGTGATCTCTCTGGCTCATGGTATCAGACATCACACAATTATCTCATGCTGATATATACTCTTCATCTTTGTTCCTGGTAATACTATCAATAATGCAAGTGAACTTTAATGCCATTACTTGTAGTATTGTGCCGTCAGATAGATTTGGCAACTAAAAAGAATGTCAGATTTTATTACTTGTGAATAAATGTATGTAGTGTCTATAAAAGGCTGATGGGCTGGTAGCCTGAATAATGACTTCCAACCATCCACATCCTAATCCCTGGAAACTGTGAATGTTATCTTATATGACAAAAGGGACTTTGCAGATGTGGTTAAATTAAGGCTCTTAAGATGGGGAGACTCTTCTGGATTATCAGGGTGGGCTTGATTTAATTACAGCAGTTCTCATAGGAGAGACACAGGCGGAGTCAAGGTCAGAGAGGCTATATGACAATGGAAGCAGAGACTGGAGTGATATGCTTTGAAGAGGAAGGAAGGGACCACAGCCAAAGAACACAGGTTAGAAGCTGAAAAACACAAGAGACTAAAGGCTCTCTTAAGAGCTTCCAGAATAAAGCAGCCCTGCGAACACCTCCACTTTAGCCCAGTAAAATTGATTTTAGACTTCTGGCCTCCAGAAATGTATGAGAATAAATTTGTGTTGTTTTAAGTTAGTGGCAACTGGTCACAATGGCAATAGGAAACTGATATATTTACATATCTGACTCTTCTTTGGCTACCTACCCCTATTAATATAGCATTGCTGTATCAAAATCCTAACTGCCTATTTTACTGTAACACAAAAATTGTAATATATTGGAAAAATATGTGCTGCTTCTGGTGCATTTATTAACTAGTTCAATATTTCTGGAAGAAGGTTTAGCAACATGTATCAAGATATTTTAAAATGTTCATATTCTTTGGGGCACCTGGGTGGCTAAGTTGGTTGAGGGCCTGGCTCTTGATTTGGCTCAGGTCACGATCTCTGGGTCATGACCTCAGGGTTGTGAGATTGAGCCCCGAGTGAGGCTCCACACTCAGTGTGGAGTCCGCTTGAGATTCTTTCTCTTTCCCTCCGTCCCTCCCCCAGCCTGTGCTATCTCTCTCTCAAATTAATTAATTAATTAATTAATAATTAAAGAATAATTAAAGAATAATTAAAGAAATAGCCATAAATACATAGAAAGACCTAGGTACAGAATGAGCATTACAAGGATATAATAAAGATTAAAGGAGATATTAATAAAATAGAAAAATAAAAGAGAAAACAAGCAAAATAAACTCTCCACTTTCAATAATGAATAGAACAGTGTGGCAGAAGATCAACAAGAAAATTAAAACTTGAACATATTATAACTCAACTAGACCAAATAGATATCTATAAAACAATCCACCCAACAACAGCAGAATACATATTCTTCTCAAGACCCCATGGAAGATTCTCCTAAATAGACCATATGTTAGTCCATAAAAAATTAAGAGTATTGAATCAATAATATCAATATTATCAACATATCAATAAATTAAGAAGATTGAAATCAAAGTATCTTCTCTGACCACAATGGAAGTAGAAATCAGTAACAGAAGGAAAACCAGAAAATCCACAAATCTGTAGAAATTAAACCACACACATAATCCTAAATAACCAATGTGTCAAAGAGAAAAGTCATAAAGGGAATTAGAAAACACTTTGGAATTAATGAAACTAAAACACAACATATCAAAATTCATGGAATGCTTTGAAAGCAGTGTTCAGAGGGAAATTTATAGCTGTAAATGTTTGCATTTAAAAAAGATCTCAAATCAATAACCTAACTTTCCACCATAAGGAACTGTTGTTTTAAGGAAGTGTTGTTCTAAAACAAAAAAGCAGCAAACTAAACTCAAAGGTGGCAGAGGAGGAAAAAAATTATAAAGATTTGAGTGAAGAGGGCCTCTGGGTGTCTCAGTCGGTTAAGCATCTGCCCTCAGCCCAGGTCATGATCTCAGAGTACTGGGATCAAGCCCCGAGTCATGCTCCCTGCTCAGCAGGGAGTCTGCTTCTCCCTCTGCCTTTGCCTTTGCCCCTGCCACTGCTCTTCATTCTCCCTCTCCCTCAAATAAATACAATCTTAAAAAAAAAAAAAAGATTAGAATGAAGGTAAATAAAATAGGAAATAGAAAAACAATAGAGAGCATCCATGAAAATGAAAGTTGGTTCTTTGGGGGCACCTGGTTGGCTCCGTCAGAAGAGCATGTGCCTGTTGATCTTAGGGTCACAAGTTCGAGCCCCACATTGGGCATAGAAATTACTAAAAAAATAAATAAACTTTAAAAAAAGTTCATTCCTGGGGCGCCTGGGTGGCTCAGTCGTTAAGCGTCTGCCTTCGGCTCAGGTCATGGTCCCAGGAGCCCCGCATCGGGCTCCCTGCTCCATGCGAAGCCTGCTTCTCCCTCTCCCACTCCCCCCTGCTTGTGTTCCCTCTCTCCCTGTGTCTCTCTCTGCCAAAATAAATAAATAAAATCTTTTAAAAAAGTTCATTCCTTGAAAAGATCAACAAAATCAACAAAAGTTTAGCTAGACTAAGAAAAAAAGAGAGAAGACTCACATTACTAAAAGCAGGAATGAAAGGGAATAATACTACAGACATTACAGAAATAAAAAGGATTGTAAGTGAAGACTGAGAACAATTGTATGCTACCAAATTAGATAATCTAGATGAAATTCACAAATTCCTAGAAAGACGCAAACTATCAAAACTGAGGCAAAAAGAAATAGAAAAATATGAATACACCTAGAGTAAATAAAAAAGGCTGAATTAGTAGTCAAAAAATGTCTCATGGAGTGCTTGCCTGGCTCAGTCAGTAGATAGAGCAAGTGACTCTTGATCTTGAGGTCATGAGTTCAAGCCCCACCTGAGAGATTACTCAAAAAAAAAAAAAAAAAAACCAAAAAACATTTTTTTTTTTAACTGTCTCACAAAGAAAAGCTCAGAATCCCATCCAAAACAAAGAGAACACACATTCTTCTCAAGTGAGCATGGCACATTCTCCGGGATAGATCATATGTTAGGCCACAAAATAAGTCTTAATAAATTTAAGAGGATTGAAATCATGTCAAACATCTTTTCTGGCTACAATGGTATGAAACTAGAAATCAATTACAAGAAGAAAATTGGAAAATTCACAAGTATGTGGAGATTAAACAACATGCTACTGAACAACTCCCGGGTCAAAGAAGAAATCAAAAGAGAAATCAAAAAATAGCTTGAGACAAATGAAAAGGGACATACAACATACCAAAACTAACAAAATTCAGCAAAAGCAGCTCTAAGAGAGTTCATAGCTATAAATGCCTGCCTAAAGAAACAAGAAAAATCTCAAACTATGTAACTTTACCCCTCAAGGAACTAGAAAAGAGAAACAAACTAAGCCCAAACTTAGCAGTTTTTTCTTTCTTTTTTCTTGTTTTAGATTCCACAGATAAGTGATACTATGTAGAATTTGTCTTTCTCTGTGTGATTTATCTCATTTGGCATAATGCCCCCTAGGTCTATCCATGTTGTTGGAAATGGCAGGATTTCTTTCTTTTTTATGGTTGAATAATATTCCATTGTGTATATATAAAATTTATACACATAAAATTTTTATGTAACATAAGCTTAAGCAAATTCTATTTTGAAGTACTATTTGAACTTGGTTCATTTGCATAGTTGAGCTCCAGAACTAACTCAAAGGGCAAGGCTAGGTAAACACATGCCAAATTTGGTCTTTGGATATTTACAACACTGGATAGTGTACTAAAGGCCACCACTGAATAAACGGACTGCAGATGCCTGATTACTTCATTCCTTCCAAAATCCTTACATAGTCATTTGTTCCTAATACGACAATCTTATTCCCAAATAAGACAATCTGTATAAATGATTTTCATATGACAAAAAATTATGTATTAACATTTATCTATGAAACAAGACAAACTGGCATTATTCATATTCTTAATCTGATGTTAGGTAATAACTACAGAACAGGAAATGGCTTCCTTCATATAAAAGTCCTTTCTCAATCATCACTCTGCTGCTGTCATTCTGTTTGTTGGGGATGAGAGACCCCTTAGGGAAGGAGTGTTAGTTATTTATACCATGAGCTATATAGATGTAGCTACTTACATTCATTTTACTTTTCCACCATACAGAAGCTCTTCCATGCAAAGACCTTTACATTTTCTAATGGATTTAATGTTAGCCATATCAATGCTGTCATTTAAGGTGTTAGAGAAGAGAGCAAAATCTAGGTTAGTTAACAAGGAATCTAGTCCAGTTCTTTCCTTTTTTTTTTTAAAGATTTTATTTATTTATTTGAGAGAAAGAGAGTGAGAGAGAGCATGAGAGGGGAGAGGGTCAGAGGGAGAAGCAGACTCCCCACTGAGTGGGGAACCTGATGTGGGACTCGATCCTGGGACTCCAGGATCATGACCTGAGCTGAAGGCGGTTGCTTAACCAACTGAGCCACCCAGGCACCCCAGTTCTTTCCTTTTTTAAGATAGGAAGGGAGACTGAATGAGTCTCTGTCACTTAAGTTTTGAAATAAGCTGTTTGGGTTTAGTGCATCTAAACTGAGGTTTCACACGATCTTCTTGCACAGTGCCTAGCACACAGATGTCACTTTACAAGTATTTGTATGAGAAATTACTGCTGCTGGAAGATGTCAAAATGACTTCTCTCAAACCAACTGTCAATGTGTATTGACATAATATATGAAGTGCTTAAAATGATCTCTGGCACATGGTTAGCACATATGTATGTAATAGAAAATCCCGTTCCTATGTTCAACATTCAATGAGCACAAAACTACATGGCAGTCATCTGTTCTGCATTCCAAGGATGCTGAGTTGAGGCAAACATGATTTCTCAAGGAGGCAATGAGTTGGAGTTAGGATCTCAGTGTTAGTCACCCTTTTACAATCTGCATTATTTATCATATTATAATCTGCACCTGAAATTGGTGATTCTACTAAAAGAGAGCGCTGAGGGTTAAGGTTATAAGTCAGTGTCCCTAAGAGATTTCATGATTCCTTCAACACATTGTAGTTTGCAAGTATTTTCTTTTTTTTTTAAGTTTTATTTATTTAAGTAATCTCCATACCCAACATGGGGCTCAAACTCACAACCCCAAGATCAAAAGTCGCATGCTCCTCTGACTGAGCCAGCCAGGTGCCCCTGAACCATAGGAACTCTATAGCAAAAATTAACAATTTCCTCAATACGAAGTCTTTCAAATTTACCTCTGATCCATGTACGTACACCAGTGATTAAACTGTTGTAAAGAGATGTGAATGTACAATTTTGTGTGCTAATATTTTTCTTAAGATTCTTTTTTTTCCTTTTTTTATTATTAACATATAATGTATTATTTGTTCCAGGGGTGCAGGTCTGTGACTCATCAGTCTTACACAACACACAGCGCTCACCACAACACATACCTTCCCCGGTGTCCATCACCCAGCCACTCCACCCCACCCACTCCCCTCTGCTCCAGCAACCCTCAGTTTGTTTCTTGAGATTAAGAGTCTCTTATTCTTTGTCTCCCTCTCTGGTTTCGTCTTGTTTCATTTTTTCCTCTCTTCTTCTGTCATCCTTTGCCTTGTTTCTTAAATTCCACATATCAATGAGATCATATGATAATTGTCTTTCTCTGATTGACTTATTTCGCTGCAGCCATCAGAAAGAAAGAAAGAAAGAAAGAAAGAAAGAAAGAAAGAAAGAAAGAAAGAAAGAAAGAAAGAAAAAGAAAGAAAAAGAAAAAAGAAAGAAAGAAAAGAAAGAAAGAAAGAAAGAAAGAAAGAAAGAAAGAAAGAAAGAAAGAAAGAAAGAAAGAAAGAAAGAAGGAAAAAGAAAAAGAAAGAAAGAAAAGAAATCTTGCCATTTGCAACAATGTGGATGGAACTAGAGGGTATTATGCAAGTATTTTCTTGTAGGTCTCTTTGATGAAATGAGTTTAGGGTAACTTCAACAGCCAAAGAATGCCAATTATATATCTAAAACCTTACAGAACAGGTCTCTGTGCCTAAATGAGTGGAATTCAGGCCACCAGATATTATGTTAATAAATGTAGACATAGGCTATTGCTATAATCACGTCCTTAACTGGAGTGTATTTTAACAGGACAGAATTAAAACTATCCACTGAGGATATGAATTCCTGCATTTAGGCTAAGTGGAACTTAGAAAAGCTAAATTTAGGTTTTTTTTAAAAGGTGAGATTATTGAGCAAATCTCTTTTGAATAGTTCAGCCAACTCCATGATATCTCCTTGATCAGTATAACAGCTCCTCAAGATGCAGGGCCGATATCATGCCAATTTTATAGTTATAAAATCTGTAGGTGACGGAGATAAAATAGACTATCTTCAGTTAGTGATTCTCAAACTTGCTTTATCCTAAGAATCCCCCAGATGTCTGTTACAATCCAGATTTCTAGACTTCTTCTCTGGAGGTTCTGATTAATAGGTCAGGATGGAGCTTGGAAATCTCTGTCTTTAACAAAACCCCAGGTAAATTGTTCTTTTTTTTCTTTAATAATTTTTTATTGCCAGGTAAATTGTTCTAATGTTTGGCCCAGCTTGGGAAATACAATCTTAATTATTATTTGTCAAAGAAAGAAGCAAAGAAACTCTTATCTGGGTTATAAATCATCAGGGCTTGCAAAACTTAGTCCACACCTAAAACTCAGCAACAGAATGTAGAACTTCCAAAGCCACCCCCAACCACTAATATCTTAAAAGATTTATTTAGTTGGTTCAAACTGTCAGGACTTGATGTTGTACCTCCTAAATAAAAGACTGCAACAGGCATGGACACTGGTAAGCAGGGTAAAGTCATGCTTTAACTCAAGAATAGGAAGTGAACAGAATCAAGGTACAGGTAAAGCTGATATTTTATCAAAGCTAAGATGTCATTGATTGTAAATGGCACCATTATTTTAGGTATCAGAAAGAAAAACATTATGATACAATGCTTTCTTATCACCCAAATACTTTATTTTATATTTATAGAAGGAGCTTTTTTAGACTTAGATATTTTTATCGTATACAACTCCTTAACTCCTATGAATACATAAAATGGGAGATACTGTATTTCACTGAGTCTAAAACACATTTTTTTTCACATTTTTACATGGCTGAAATCCGGAGGTATATTCTAATCTGTGGTACCATAACAATGCATCATAATTTAATGCATCTTTACTTTTATAATATGTACATATAAAATATTGTCTTACAATGTATGGCACCTTAGATTCAGTGAAAGGTGATAATAGCAATATATTTTGACTCACGCATTCCTAAACTCTTCCCATCCAGCGACTCTTTAATTCAGAGTCATCCAGTCCACGGTTTTCCAACACAACAATTAATTATCCCTTGTAGCGTCAAAATGCAGCATTTGTTAAAAGAATCCATGAAAGAACTAAGTCCTCATTGGTTCTGGACTCTAAGCCAGGTTTACAATTAAGTAGAACTACTTTATTTTGACATTGGAAATGTTGATAATTACATCTGATTCACCGATGCCCCCATCTCTTGCCCATGACCTTTTGGTCTCTACTCTCAATCTTTTGGTTGACAGGGGATAAAAGATTACTCCAATTTTTTTTTTTTTACAATTTTTTTTAAGTAGGCTCCACACCCTTCATGGGACTTCACCTCATGACCCTGAGATCTAGAGTTGAGTGCTCTACCAACTGAGCCAGCCAAGACCCCCAAGATTACACCAATTGCAGCCTCTGTGGAAAACAGTTTGGCAGTTTCTCAAAAGGCTAAACAGAGACCTATATATGACTCAGAAAGTCCACATCTAGCTATATATCCAGAGGACCTAAAAGCAGGGACTCAGATATTTGTACACCTGTGCTCATAGCAACAGTAGCCAAAAAACAGAAGCGACCCAAGTGCTCATGGACAGAAGAATGGATAAAGAAAATGTAATATATACGTATATATAAACAGTGGAATACTCATATGAATATGAATATTCATCTATAAAAAGTAATGCAATTTTAATATATGCTACAATATGAATGGATCTTGAAAACATTATTTTGGAAAGCCTGGGTGGCTCAGTTGGTTAAGCGTGTGCCTTTGGCTCAGATCATGATCCTAGGGTCCTGGGATTGAGCCCCATGTTGGGCTCTTTGCTCAGCGGGGAGCCTGCTTCTCCCTCTCCCTCTGCTCCCCCACTCGTGCTCTCTTTCTTGTGCACGTGTGCTCTCTCTCTACCTCAAATAAATAAATAAAATATTAAAAAAAGAAAAATTATGTTAAGTAAAATTAATCAGACACAGAGAGACAAATATTATGTGACTCCACTTATATGAAGTACTAGAATAGTTGAGTTGATAGACACAGAAGTAGAAGAGAGGTTGCCAGGGGTGGGAAGGAGGTTAATGGGTACAGAGTTTTGGTTGAGGATAATAAAAAAAGGCTTAGGTATAGATAGTGGTGAATAACTTGTGAATGTATTTAATACCCCTTTGTAAACTTAATGAATGATTAAACTGATAAATATTTCCTTATAAATATTTTACCACAAAAAGTTTGCACCACTCTTTTCATCTCTGGATTTGCTTCCAGGTCACTCACACTCCATCTGCCAGTCTTCATCCTGGCCCTTTTGATGTAGGCAAGCAACATCTACTGTACCCCAACTGTGGCCAGACCAATAGCAATTGTAGGAGGCCATTTAGATACATCCCAGTTTCAGAGATGTAAAATGTGGGGAAATGCATACCTCAGCAACGAACCAAGGTTCAGGGATTTGGGATAGAATTAGGTGTCACTGTTTAAAGTCAGAAAGGACAGTAGTAAGAATAGATACTGAATAGATCACTCATGTGATCCTGAGATCATTCATCTGGGACATAGAAAGCAAAGTAGCAGACACAAAATTAGCTGATTTAGATTAGTAGTCAGCTAAATTAGAGCTCAATGCCAGAGCCACAAAACAAAGAATGTGTGTAAGCGTTTGGGCACGTTAGGGTGAGGGTTAGGGTTAGGGTTTGGACTAGGGTCAGAGTTCTCTTAGGGTTAGGGGTAGAGTTAGTAAAATATATACTACAAATATATGTGAAATAAACAGATATTAAATACATAATAAAATAATAAATTTATTTATTATTAGAATATAAATTAATAAATTAAACAAATAATAAACAGAAAATAAACAGAAGGATGCTTATTTCTTTTTTTTTAAGATTTTATTTATTTATTTGAGAGAGAGAGAATGAGAGATAGAGAGCACGAGAGGGAAGAGGGTCAGAGAGAGAAGCAGACTCCCTGCTGAGCAAGGAGCCAGACGTGGGACTCGATCCTGGGACTCCAGGATCATGACCTGAGCCGAAGGCAGTCGCTTAACCAACTGACCCACCCAGGCGCCAAAGGATGCTTATTTCTTATCCTAAATTTTTATTTACTTATACTATACTTTCACGTACAATATCTCATTTGATTTGAGTCCATGTGGTAAAAATGATTCCCATTACAGCTTGTAGCTCAGCACTTCCTTAGCAGCACATATCTGATGAGAAGCAGAATCAGATTCCAACTCTTAGGCACCTCCAATGCCCAGGGCTTCTCAGCTTTACCACAGGAAATACTGTATCATCTGCTATCGTTGAATATGAGAACCATTGTGTGATTTAGTTCTCTGAGCCCAGATGAACAAAAGATATGCATTTGAGTAAGTAGAGATATTCTAGAATTCATCCTTGGCTGTTGGATTTTCAATTTAATTAAGTCAATTACCAATGCCCCATTAGGAGTGGTCTAAATGATCAGTGTTCCTAATATGCCAACCGCTCAGGTAGGCAGATATGTAATGTCAAGAAATGGATTTAGTCATCTTGCTCAGCACTGAAGAGCTGAGTGGCATCAGGTTTCATAGCAATAACCTCTTGAGGACCAGTTTTCTCCTTTCTAAAGAGGGATAATATTACCCACATTGTGGCACTGTTGTAAAATTAGAAATAATGTGTGTAAAATATCTAGCACAGTGTCTGGGGAAATGGTAGGTATTAATAACAATATTTACTCAATGGTTTTATCTTTACTCATAATGAGATTGCATTGACCCAGTCAATTCTATATTAAAATAATCTGCTTCCCACAATTTAAATTCATATGAAAAATAATTGCCCATTTGGTACAACATAGCATGGTGGTTAAGTCTTAATTATAAATAATCTTAACTGGACTAATTACCAGCTGTGTGATGTTAGGCAAGTTACTTAACTTCTCTGTTACTCAGTTTCCTCAAAATAACATGGAAATAATAGAATCTACGCTGTAGAATTGAGGTGAAAATAAGTGAGTTAACATTTGTTTTTCATTTTAATTCCAGTATAATTAACATACAATGTTATATTAGTTTCAGGTGTATAATATAGTGATTCAGTAATTCTAAACATTACTTTTACATGGAGCTGTCCAGTTTTCTGAACACCATTTGTTGAAGAGACAGTCTTTTTCCCATTGTATACTCTTTCCCAAATGAGTTAACTTTTGTAAAGAGCTTAGAATATTGCTGGCACAGAGTAGGGGTATGTAAGTCTTTGTTTAAATAAACTTTTCTATAGGCTTTAAAACATGTCATTTTCAAATAAATGATTGACAGCAATAAGTGAGATAATATTCCTAACAAGGGGAACAGTTTTTACTTTACTAATCCACATGATTCTTAATGCACAGCTAAAGAATGGCATGCATGGTTCGGAAATGAAGAAATAAGTACCAGTTTACAGATCTAAATAAGCACCCATTTCACAGATATGGGGATGCTTGATTGAGGGAGAAGCTAGGTCCTTTATGACGTTTCCTATTCTGCAGAAGGTGTATACAATGAATCTTTCCCCCAAGTCCAGCCCAGAGGTACCTAGTCTTCACCCAAGTCCATTTAACAGTGCATCTGATGAGATAGAAGACTGATCCTATGGTCATTTCCTTACTTCACAGAATATAGAATGCAGTTAAAAATATTTAGTATCTAGCAGAATCCCCATATCATTTACAACCCATGGAGTAAGTGCTATTATACTAGGAAAAGCAAATAGAGGCCCTTGAAACTGACCATCTTGCTCCCCCCCCCCCACCCCACTGTCTTTGTTCTACTATCCTCAAGAGGGTCAAACAAAAGCAGTCCCACATCTCTAGGTACCTGCAGAGGTTGGGGCTATTTAACTTACTCCTTCAGTTAGCAAAAGCCAAATGAGTATTAGAAGATGACTGTGGGTTATCGCAAACTCAATTTTCTGGATGTGGTATCTTAACTGGAACAAATAAACATTGTGCTATTGACATTAAAAACAGGCTCTCCAATTTTTATCAGTGAAGATAATCAGACCCAGTTTGCCTTTACTCAGCAAGAGATTGAGATCTTCCGCTGTTGTGCAAACTCCCCTCCTTTCTTATATAATGTAGCCCAGAGATCTTGAATCTTAATGTGCAAGACTGGTTAGGCAGACAGGGTTCTGGCCAGAAACAGATGGCATATTCATATTGGACAATTTAGGAAAGCTTAATAAAGAGACTGTTTACAACAACGAGGGGAGGGGAAACACAAAGTCATTACCACCCTTAGATTCTGTACCGGGTTGAATGGTGTCTGCCGCAAATTCCTGTCCTTCTGGAATCTCAGAATATGAACTTATTTGGAAATAGAGTCTTTGTAGATACAATCAAGTTAAGATGAGATCATACTTGCTTAGGGTAGAATCTAACCCAGTAGGACTGACGTCCTTCTGAGAAGAAAGCATTGAGATGCAAACACAGAGAGGTCAGGGAGATGGCCACCTAATTCTTGAGGCAGATATGGGAGTGATGCAGCTACAAAGCAGGAATACCAGAGACTGTCGCAAGGACCTCATACTAGAAAAAAGCATGAAACAGATTCTCCCCCAGAGACTCTCAAAAAGCAACCGATCCTGCCTATACTTGGATTCTGGATTTCTACCTCCCGAACTGTGAGAATAAATTTCTCTTATTTCATCCAGCGGGTTGTGGTACTTTGTTACAGCAGCCCTAGCAAACCAGTACAGACCTGAATGGACAAGGAGTGGGTAGTTATGGAAACTCAGAGGGAGTAGCTATAGGGGGAGGAAAGGGCAGCCCATCGATAAAGGGATGCAGCCAATTTGCTGCAACCCCATGGAAAGGGAGCTGGGGGAATAAGACTTTGCACTCAAACTCTCCACATCTCTGGTCAATGCCTCCAGCCAAGCAGAAATGGGAGCCAGAGGGCAAGGAGCATATTGGGGAAATCAATCAGTCAGCCTCATGCCACACAAATGGGAGAGAAGAGTGGAGGCTGCACATCCAAGGTGGAAATGGAAAATATTCTGCACCGGGTATTAGATGCTAATTGTGGAACTCTGGCTAAATTTTTCGGTGTGAAAAATGGTATTGTAGTAATGTAGGAAGAAAGAAAGAAAACATGCACATTAAAGTATTCACCAGCAAAATATGATCTATAAAAGTATTCTTTAAAATATTTCAGTTTAGGGGTGTGTGGGTGGCTCTGTCGGTTAAATGTTGGCCTTTGGCTCTGGTCATGTCCTGGGATCGAGCCCCATGTTCAGCAGGGAGTCTGCTTCTTCCTCTCCCTCTGCCCCTCCCCCATTCATGCTCTTTCTCAAATAAATAAATAAAATTAAAAAATAAAAAAATTCAGCTTATTAAAAAAGTGGGAGACAGAGACAAAACAAGATTGGCAAAATGGCACCAATTGCTGAAACAGGCTGTACATTAATACTCACTGTTATTGTCTCAGTCTGTGAAATTTTCCATGATAAATATTACATTGAAAATTTTAAAATAAGGTTTCCCAAGCAATGTAGGAAAAATCTGTGCTTCAGTGGAAAACTATGCACTGTGTGGACTCTAGATGACACCCTCTGGATTATTGGATTCTGATTTTATCCGAGCTATGTCACAACTTTATAAATTGTACATAACTGATAGCAGTGACAAGTAACTCTTGTCTAAGAACATGTAAATTCTGTCCTACCTGGTAGAGTTTCAAATGGCCTCCCTCCCTCACTGTGAAAGCAGTTAGTCTTGCCCCTGTTTGCACATTCATTTCAACATTTTTTATTCCGTATGAATGTATGCTGTTTTGATGTCTCCTTTGAACCTGTTACAACATCTCCTTGGTTCCCTGCTCACAAGTTAAATAAAAGTTCTAACACATGTTCACTTTTATGTCTGCTGGAGTAATTTTACCTCTTTTTGAAAGTTATCTCTTAGCAGTGTAGTATTCATGTCTTTCTTGTGAAGCTGAAAGTAAAATAAACAAATTGGTATATTTATGAATGATTGTGTGTTAATGAATAATTAATTGTAAAATAATTTCAGAGTAAATTGTAAGCTAGTTGTACAAATGTTAACAAACTTTTCCTCCATAATTTTGTTTCTCATACCATTAATTCCAAAAACCCCCTTGGAATCTTTGTACCAGAGGCCTAGATGGATTCTCAGTAAACATGAGAGCTCACTGAAGTGAAATATGAGCAGAGCAAGTTTGAAAACACTTCAGAACAAAAACAGTCACATCTCCTGAAAATCTGTTTAAGAAATCCAAAATTTTAATACAGACCCAAGATACATTGTTGAAAGACACAAGCCTGGTTTGCATTATTTAACCACAAATAATCAAGTTTTAGGGCAGGATCTTACCTTCTATGTCTACACGACTTCTCCAATTTCTTTTCTTTCTCTTTTTTGCCATCTTTTCTTCAACGGAACTAACTGCAGACACTGGAATTTCTCCACATTTTGTTACAGATATCCACTGCTACCAATTGTCACCCCTTGAATATTTTCCTAAATATTTCTCCTGGTCATCTAGGCTCCATGTTGGTTCCATTTCCACCGAGTTTAATGGCAATCAATCGGTCACTGTTCTTTTTGTGTTTGTCTTATAAACGTTTCACAAATGCAGAAATAACACATTTGAATACCATGCCCACAAATGGCACACCTCCAAAAAAGGATACTACAGCTAGGTCCATGATCTCTTGCTGAACTTTCTGCCCACTCTCAAAAAAGCAGATGCTGATTTCTAAGAATAAGTAGAAAAACGTGTCGAAAAATTTTTGGAGAAGAACATGCTGTATATACGCTCTTAATTCACTTTTAAACACTTTAGACTACTAGAGAAGACTGGCTTCCCTTGTATTTCTATTACCCAGAGCTCCGAGTAAAGCTTTGCACGATCCACCCCTTCCTCACCTCTTCCGGGTGTTCCTTCAAACATCCCATTGAGGTGCTATCCCCCTTCATCGCTTTGTTTCCCCATAGCAATGATCACCATCTCTCACGCCATATTTTATCACTTTTTTAAAATCTTGTTTATTGCCTCTCTCCCTCCACAAGAATGAAAAGTCCCTGAAGGCCGCCCGCCGGTGTCCGCCAGTGGCGCCGCGGCCCCGAGGAGCCGTTGAGGGGTCCGGGCTGCGGGCCGCTCGTGTGGGAGCCGTCACTGCTGCTGTCCTCCCGCCCGCCGGTCCGTTCTCCCTCCCGGCCGCCATCATGCTGGCGCTCATCTCCCGCCTGCTGGACTGGTTTCGCTCGCTCTTCTAGAAGGAGGAGATGGAGCTGACGCTGGTGGGGCTGCAGTACTCGGGCAAGACCACCTTCGTCAATGTCATCGCGTCAGGTCAATTCAGTGAAGATATGGTACCCACGGTGGGCTTCAACATGAGGAAAGTAACTAAAGGTAACGTTACAAGAAAGATTTGGGACATAGGAGGACAACCCCGGTTCCGGAGCATGTGGGAGCGGTACTGCAGAGGAGTCAATGCCATTGTTTACATGATAGATGCTGCCGATCGTGAAAAGATAGAAGCCTCTCGAAATGAACTACATAATCTTCTAGATAAACCACAGTTACAAGGAATTCCAGTGCTCGTACTTGGAAACAAGAGAGATCTTCCTAATGCCTTGGATGAGAAACAGCTAATTGAAAAAATGAACCTGTCTGCTATTCAGGATAGAGAAATTTGCTGCCATTCAATTTCTTGCAAAGAAAAGGATAATATAGATATCACATTCCAGTGGTTTATTCAACATTCAAAATCTAGAAGAAGCTGAAGCATCTCCTGAGGTCTTCCAGTCCTTCCTGGCTATAATCCTAGAATTATTGTCCGTTCCTCTGAAGTACTTCCCAGAATACGCTCCTTCCTCAACCCAAGAAATTGCCTTTTTCAGAGTTTATTTCTCTTGTGCACTGCTGAAGACGTGTATCCCTAATCCTTCATAAAGAATCAGCTAGAGTTGTCATGATAAAGTCAGCACACACACAAAAAGCTTCTTATACATACTTGTCTTAAACAGTGTGTAGAGCTTTTTTTTTTTAAACACACACTTGACCACCTTAAATCAAGAAAATTGCATATTTCTCTTCTAGTCTTTCTGGGCCAGATTTTTATATTGGTTTTCAGTAAATGTCTAGATATTTCCTTATAGAGTCCATTAGCTTCATACTGATACTGACTTGATACAGCATGAAGTTTCTTGTGCCACACACAGTATTTAGAAAACCCTTAGCCTGACTCATGTGGGATATAAACATAATGTTTACATATCTCACAAATGCATGTGAAATGTGTAATTACACCATAGGAATTTAAAAAGTGGTCTGCAAAGAGTGAGCAGAGGCACCAGATCAGTGTTGTTATTGGTTCTTTATACTGGTGAGATCGTATATGAATTCTAAAATACTGCTTTCTGAGAATTCTTCATCACCAGATAGCAGCTGGGGATATGGGAGGAACTAAGGCATGCTGTTGTGTATCTGTCCAGATCATTACTTCTCCATTTTTTCTTTTTCTTTTTTTTTTTGGAGAGGGTGGGGCTCAACACACTTTTTTAAAGGGTTGGGAATTGAAGATTTTCTCAAAGGCTTTCATGAATTTAGAGCATTCCAGCCAATATAATAAAATGTGTTAAGAATGTCAAAAAAAGGTCCCTGAAGACAGGTGTTTCTGTTTTGTTCACAGGTGTACCCTCTGCACCTTGAACAACGTCTGGAAACAGTAGCAATTCAGTAACTATTCTTTTAATGAAGGAAATGCCAGTCCTTCTCACCACTCTCTCTTAAAGGCAAAGATTTGGCTTTATTTTTTTGTGCAATTCTAGCATTTACCTGGCACATGGTATATATTCAGTAAGAATTAGTCTCATGGATTCCCCTGGGGGACTCAGGTCACTTCTAGGATAGCTGCAATGGATACAGATCAAGAAAAGCCCAATTTAGCACCTGTTCTGGTTTCCACATCGTTTCCCTGATTCATCATTACCTGGGATGACTTAGATGAGGTCATCCATCTTTAGACTGTCCATTGAAAGACTAGACATGGTGGTGCAGTGTAATGGAGGAAGTATATGGTGTTTATGACTTTTTTTGGGCACTTGCTAGACATTCATTTGTATGTGTCACTAACAGGATAAAATGTCAAGAACCGAGAAGACTGCCTGGATTTGGTGCAAGGGGCTGAGAGTATTGAGTTTTTAATGTGGCATTATTTTAGAAACCACTGTGATAATACAGTTTGGGGTGGGAAGTCAGCTTGGAGCTTTAATAAGAGTAAGGAGGAAGCCTTAGTAATGAGTCCGCCACAGTGCCATTAAATGGTTGTCCTAAGGCTCCTTCCAGGTCCAAGATGAAAAAGGAGAAAAGGAAGGAAGGAAGGAAGGAAGGGAGGGAGGGAGGAAGGGGAGGAAGGGAGGGACGTGAGAAGGAAGGAAAATCAAGGAGAGAAGGAGGGAGGAAGGGAGAGAGGAAAGGCGTCAGGGAAGGGAGAAAAAGACGGAAAAATTTGTTCTAGCAGTGTGTGTGTGTGTGTGTGTGTGTGTGTGTGTGTGTGAAAAACGCCCCAACTAATCGTTACCAGGGTAGGCAAACTTTCTGATTTCTTCCCTTCGGCGATGAACACCACGACTTCCCTCACTGAAGAAAGAGGCTCGGGTTACCACCCCGGGGTTCCAGGAGGAGTTGCACCGTGGACACATCACGTGGTTCCAAGCGCTGGCCCACCCACTCGCGGGGACAAGAGGCCCGTCGCGGCCCGGCCGGGCGGGAGGGTGGGTGTGCGCTGGGCAGCCGCCACCGGAGGAGGGGCCGGAGGGTGGCGCGGAGTCCGCGCTTTTCCCCGCCGCCCCTATGAAGGCGGCGGGGAAAAGCGCGGGTCGGGCATGGCAGAGATGCGGCCGGGGCCGGCGGCTGGGCTGCAGCTCAGCGCGCTGCCCGACCACTCCCCGCTGCTGCAGCCCAGCCTGGCCGAGCTGCGGCGCCGGGCCCGGGCGTCGGGCGCTCCGCCGACGCCTCAGCCACTCACCGACTCCTTCCTGCTGCGGTTCCTGCGCGCCCGGGACTTCGACCTCGACCTGGCCTGGCGGGTAAGCACGCTTCCCTGCTGCGTTCCCCCGCGCGGGCAGGGCCGGGGACCAGCGGCATGGCCAGGCCTCTGTGAAATCCCTAGTTGCCTGCTGAGCGTTGGTGGCTACGCGCCCTTCTAACGCACCGGGCGGCGGGCGCGGTGGCCGCAGGTGTTCTGAGAACTCCCGCGCGGGTCCTTCCAGTTTCTCTGAGTCACGGAAACAGGAAACCTAGAAAAAGCTGGAGCGCTCTGGGGTGATGGCGCGTTTGACCCCAAACACTGGAACTGTGCTCTAGATGAGATAGGGATGTCTTTCCTGTCCCTGGCCGAAGCCAGCGATATAAAACAGTAACAGTTTTGAAGTAGGAAACCTAGATTTATCACATTTTAGCAGATCACTCCACCTGTGGTGGGGAAAATGAAGTTGCCAGTAAAATTGAAGGTCTGAAGCCAAATTCTAGCAAAATAGCGCCATTATTAATAATAATACTTAAGTGTCAGGACAGTAAAGCGGTCCAGTATATTTTGAGTGGAAAGGTGTGGGATGAGGTGGTTCTTTTGTGTTTCCAGGTATGTTACAGATGGTTGAAGAAAGGGTGATAGGAAGACAGGAACCAAAAAAGAGGGATGTAACCTTGAGTTCTGTCACTTTGGGCTCAGCATCCTCTTCTATTAAATAATGGTGAGAAAGCCTACCTCACTGATTTCGAGGATTGAACATTAACCAATTTAGCAGAACAACACGTACCCAGCACAGAGCTTGACAATATAGTAAGCACTCAGCAATTGAATCTGATCTAGCCCTTCTGCCAAGTGGCTTACTCGGTGTCATATTGGGAGGTGGGAGACAGGGGAAGTATACTAGTGCAGAATCATAACATGACCCAGTATGAGTTTTGTTGTTGTTGTTAACTGATTTTTAATTGAAAAAGTAAAGAGCATGGGTGATTTTTTTGTTTATGAACAGTAAAGAGTGCAAAGTAAGTTTCTAAAAGTAACTTTATAAAGGAAAAAAGTTCCCCACCCCAAACCTTCATTTTGCTGGTCCTCTACCCAGAATCAGTTACTGTTACCTGTTTATCTTTCTAGACATAGTCTGTGCTCACACAAGCATATGTATGTGTTTTACATTTGGCCTTGTTTGTTTGGTTTTTGTTTTGTTTTGTTTTTTGTTTTTACCTAATTTACCATAGAGATCAGCCTAGTTCAGTATGTGTGCATAAATCTTATTCTTTTGGGGGGCTGTGTACTATTCCATTGTATGGATTTATTATATCCCAGTTATTAGATAGGGGAGTTATCCTCAGCCAATGGCAATGCCAACACATGCTGTTCTTTCCTTCATTCAATGATTATTTTTTGAACTCTTACAATTTGCCTGGCTGTACACAAAATGCAGTAAACAAGACAAATGGGGTTTCTTCTATCACCAACTGGATATTGTAGTATCTCTTTATACACAGGTCTTTGTGCAAAAATAGGAATATATCCTTATAAGTTCAACCTGTAAAGTTCCTGGATGAAGTGAAGTATGCATTTTCAGGGTTGATGAATGTAAGTGTCCTTCAAAGCGTTTGCACTAATTTTATCACTTTTATATTACAAAATGGCGCCTTTTTCCCCATATTATCACCTACACTGTTCTATCAAACATTATGATCTGTGTCAACCTGCTTGGTGAGAAATTGGTTCTCATTATAATATGCATTTGTTTAATTATAAGTGAGGTTAATCATCTTTCATATATTTAAAATTTTTAGATTATTTTCCAGTTAGCTGTTTTTAGTTTGTTAATTTTCTTCCATTTTGTTCACATAAAATATACATATACATTTTTTATTCATAAAATATCTTTATGTATTAAAGAAAATAAGCCTTTGCCCTAGTCTGTTGTCTTTTGACATTGCTTGTACTATTTTCTTTTCTGTGCAGAGTTTAAACATTTTTATGTAATCACATGTATCGATTAGATTGTTCTTTGATTGTTTCTGGGTTTTATAAGCTCTTCTCCTCTCCAAAATTTTCTCTGGTAATTTATGATGTCTCCTTTTAATGTTGGAGTTGCTAACCTACTAGGATTTATTTTGATGTTAGGAATGAAATAAGAATCTGACTTTATTTTTGTTTTGTCAGATGGCTACTCAGGTATCCCAATGCTGAGTAAATATTAGTTTATTACTCAGGTAATAAACTAATATTTACTCAGCAACTACTAAATATAAAGACAATCTTAGGTCCTATGAGGAGTGCAGTTTAAATGAAACATTAAACATATAAATGTGTAGAGATCACTAATAATAAAAAAGTGTGTGATTTACTGATTTCATTTTAGCTGCTTTTCAAAAGTAATGTTAAACACAAGAAGGAATAAAAGTTACCCCCAGCAGCTGTTATATATATTGTTTTCTGTATTCTTTATTTTCCTGAATTGTTTTCATTTCACCATGTCCTTGAGGAATTGGTTAGCAAGACTGTCTAAATCCACTGGATAGGGATCAAGTTTCTGTCTGTGAACTCTTTGCCTTACTTTTCTGCCAACTGGAAAGGAAAGGGAAAGGCTTAGAGTGTGAAACTATTTTTTTTTTCAATTTCCTCCATAAAGGCAGTTAATTTAACTCAAACTCCCTTATTTATAATATAAAAGCCCTATAGTTTTAGTATATGAAGAAAGCTTGATAAGCCCCTCAGTTACAATGAAATTTCTCATTATTCTAGTTTTTGTATTTGAAGATACAATGAATTAATGAGGTTTTTATGATTCTAAAAGTTTATAGAGTACCAAGTATTTGGGTAAATAGTGTTTGTGTGGATCATCTCATTATTTTCTCATTTTAGAAGAAACTGAGATGCAGTTTCTAGTCCAAAATCAGGTATTAAGTGGTAGAGGAGGGATTTGAACTTGGGTTGAACTCTGCAGAGCCTATGCTCACAAGTATACTGCACTTGCCCCTTCTGTTCAAAACAATGAACATAAAACGGCCAACTGTTAACCTCTGTCTGTCCTACATATTCTTGTGAGTTCCTGTCTTTTATAAGTGACTAGTTCAGTTCCCTATGTTTTTGTTCTATGTGGTAAGTTTTTTTTTCCTTTAAGTATGTTTACGGTTTCCCCAAAGTCTTTGAAGCTTTCAAAAATCCATTGACTCTTCCTGTAGCTTCTTTTGTAGAATTTGTCATATCACATGTCAGTTTCAGCGACTCTGCTCCTGATAGTTACTGCCCTTAAACAAATGTGTAACTTCTCTGAGCTTTGGTATTCTTATCCTTAACGTGGGAAAATAGTAGTTACCTCTCAGGATGGTTGTGAGAAGGAATTGAAATGATGCCATTAAACCCTGTAAACGCACCAACACTACAGCTCTTATTTTGTTTGAAAGCACATGAAAAATATAAGACGAAACTGACTCTATTACAAAGCATAGTTAAAATAAACCCTAACTTTTTACATTTATTTATTCCTAACTGGGGCAAAAACAGGTGCCTTCCAGTAATGAATGTTCACCTGCTGCCAGTTTTGTTGTTGTTGTGAACTTCTGATGATTTGTTTGAGAATTGCTCAGTAGCGGTTGTGTTATTTACATAACTTATTTATGTCAGCCGAGTATTGAATTTACTTGTCAGAGGAAAAGTAATGCTCAAAGATCCAGGTTTAGATATTTCAATTTGCAAAAGTTAAATGTCAAAGGCAGGAGAGTGATTTGCGCACCTTTACGAAAAAGTCAGCTTTTCAAGTATGTGAATTCGGCTGGTTTATTCATGCATTAATTTATTCTTTCATTCAACACTTGTACCTATCTCCTGGGTGCCCAGCATTCTGCAGAGATGAATAAGCTGAGGACCCTGCCTGTTACCTAAAAGATCCCTTTTAATGAAGCTACAACTTCTATGATTCCATGGGAAATTAAAATCGTTATTTTTATATAGGAGCAAATATGCTCCTTCTAGTGTTTTGCTTGAATCAGAATTCAAAGGACTATTTTTGTATCTGAGGGAGCTATCAAAGTAATGAGCACTGTAACATTCTTTTAACACTTATTCTGATGCCCTCTAAGACAGGAGGAGGAAGAGAAACTCAAAGAGTAGAATGAATATATCAGAATCTACAATGTACCTTCTGTTCTTTCTGCTTTTGGAAATTGCTATTTAGGTCACCAATTATTTCTTTGTTGGCTAATTTAGGGACTTTTTTCTTTTCTACCTTGCAGTTTTATTCAGCCCGTGGCAACATTCTCTTTTTTAGAAGAGTTCAGAAAAGTTTATTAAATGAAGAAATGAGACGGAGAAAGACAGAGATAAAGTTAGAAAGACAACATCAGGGAGAGAAGAGAGCGAGAGGAGAGGGGGGCAGGAGACATACATAACTTTTTCCTCCCTTCTGTGCACCATGGTGTCGAGGCTCCTCCAGTCCAGCCAGCTTTTCTCTTTCTCCAGCCTTTGCCAGCCATTAACGTTGCCCCAGGTTCGGAATTTCACCCTCTACTTGGCTTTTAAATTTCTATTTGTTCTTTCTCCTCCAGGTCATTACTACTTTGTGATCACACCTGTCATGTGTATTCCAATGACTCTCAAATATGAAATTCGTCCCTTCCTTTCATCTAAACTTCCATTCCTCACCTCTTTAAACTCAAAACAGACTTATTGTTGGGGTGCCCGGGTGGTGCAGATGGTTAAGCCTCTGACACTTGGTTTCAGCTCAGGTCTTGATCTCATGGTCATGAGATCGAGCCTTCCCTCAGGCTCCGCGCTCAGCATGGAGTTTGCTTGAGATTCTCCTTCCTTCTCCCTCTGCCCCTCCCTCTTGTGCTCTCTCTCTCTCAAAATAAATCTTTAAAACAAAACAAAAAAAAAACCCAAACATATTGTCATTTTACAAAAATTGAGAATGCTAAACATCGTGAAGAGGAAAATTAAACTATAATAAACTTTAAATGCATTGATGTTAGTATTCTCCACAACATACTGGCAATATCCGTATTTCTTGTAAATGCAGAGTAAACATCATTGGCAGTTCTTTTAAAATGAAAAGAAAACGGGGGCGCCTGGGTGGCTCAGATGGTTAAGCGTCTGCCTTCGGCTCAGGTCGTGATCCCAGGGTCCTGGGATCGAGTCCCGTGTCGGGCTCCCTGCTCCTTGGGAGCCTGCTTCTCCCTCTGCCTCTCTCTCTCTCTGTCTTTCATGAATAAATAAATAAAATCTTAAAAAAAAATAAAATAAAATGAAAAGAAAACGGGATTCCTTCAGACCATACTTTACCAAGACCTACTATCTGGGCTTACTGTTCCGCTCGGAATACATACCACTATTAACAAAGTTGATTTTTGTTGTTTTTCTATTAGTAGAAAGTATAGCAATGGTATAGAGATGTTCCTTTATATCTTTGATTTAGCTCTTTTTTTTTAGTAAAGAAAATGAAACCAAAAAATTCTAGTTATCTTTAACATAAACTTGCACTAAGATACTCAGATGAGCAATAAATCCAAATAACTTTCCTATTACAACAATAGCAGGGGTAACTACCACTCATTATGTCCATGTATGCTTTACGCTTAATCCTGCAAGCAGATATGGAGGAAACAAGACACAAAGGAGTTAAATAACTACCCAAGATCACACAGGTGATATATGGTAGAGTCAAGGTTTTTCTGACGAAGCAGCCTGGGAATTTAACTTTTCACTATGTAGCATGGCATGTATGATCCAGTTGTCACCAGCGGGTCAGCCCCAATAAGCCTCAATAAAATGCCCCACAGGCATTTTATTCTGTTCATGGCTATAACTCAAGTGCCTATCCAGTGTGTAGAACATTGTAGATGCTCCAAAAATATTTGTAGACCTAATTCATTTGATTTCTATTTTTCCTTATTTCAGAATGGACTAACAGTGGATATTTCAGTTATCTATTGCTGAGTAACAAGTCACCCCCAAATTTAGTGGCTTAAACCACAACTACTTATTTGTGATTCTCTCAGTTGGGGAGGGCTGAGTGGGGATGACTCATCTGTGATCCACATTGCATCAGATGGGAACTTGGCTGAGACCAGACCAAGATGGGCTCTGGTTGTCTAGTGCCTCTTTCCACATAGACTTACTATTTAGTAATCTTATTCTGATGTGGTTTCTGGGTCCCCAAAAGCCAATGCAGAAAGTCCCAGCCTTCCTAAACTAGCACAGTGTCACTTCTGCCAAAGTAAAATGTATGGCTGGCCCAGATTCTGGGGGGAGGAATCAACTGGATTCCACCTGTAACGGGACAAATGGCATGTGTCTGCCAGGAGGGGAGGTATTATTGGTAGCTATCTTTGGAGACTACCAACCATAGGAGACAAATGAAAATTACTCAACTTGAATTTGTGATGAAGTCTTATCACCTGCGATGCTTGAAGAAGGGAACTTAAATTTTTACAATGAAAAAAAAAAAAACCACTCCAGATTCAAATCCTGACATAATGGATGGTAAGAGCTGTACATAATGCCAAGGCTTTGCTTCCATTTTTACAAGGTGCTTACCATGTATGACATCTGTAGTCAATTTTTATTTTATTTTTCAGTTACTGAAAAATTATTATAAGTGGAGAGCAGAATGTCCAGAAATAAGTGCAGATCTGTGCCCTAGACGTATTCTGGGACTTCTGAAGGCTGGTTACCTCGGAGTCCTGAGAGCCAGAGATCCCACTGGCAGCAAAGTTCTTATTTACAGAATCGGTAAGTCATATACAGCACTGCTTTTCTTTTTCTTGGCTGCCATATTGAAAGCTTTATGAGTCCATATTTAAGAATTTCACTTTTCAGGTTTTAACTTAGGTTTAATTTAGATTGTAATGTCCCTCAAATATAATAAAACTGGCAACTGTGAGAAAATTAGAAACCAACGAAAAGCTTGCTTCCATTCTTCCACAGAGTCAGCGGTATAAAATAAGAGAGAAAGAAAGCAGAGTAGAGAAATATGGGGGGAAAGGTGAAAAAGATCAAGGTGTAAAGAGTTTAGAAAATGCTTAGGTAGGAAATCCAAATAAGAATTCTGAACGGTATTAACACAAGCTCCATGAGAGCATGGATTTTGTCTGTATCCTAACACTGAAACCAGGACCTCGTATATGGTAGGGATGTATTAAATATTTCTGGAATGAATGAATGGCTCGTTGGATAACACCCAAGGCTGAGGAGCCAGGGGCTTATTCTCTGGGATGGGGGAAGGTCCAGTGGGAAAGCGGCATCCCTGAGTTGCGTTGAAGACACTGTATTCCACATACCCCTCTTGTCATAGCTTCCCCTTTTCACCATTAGGCCTTCCTAGTATTTCCTTTAGTGTGACTGCCCCTCCCTTAGACCTGTGTGTGATTAAAAATGGCATGTAATGAAGAAGGACTCACACTGCTCCCAGCATCCTCTTGTGGCCTCTTTATAGATTTGCTTTTTCTACCTGATTATAGATAAGATACCTGCTTGTAACTCAGCTGTTTATGATCTTGTAAAGAAGGCGCTGCATGTAATTCTTTAGGGTATCAGAAGACCGAGGAGAATGATTCCAGGTGTTTGCTCCTGCTTATGTGTCAGATACAATTGGGACAGTCATGAAGCCACTGTCCATAAAACAGACGTCACAATGTCTGCCCTGTCCTTTTGTTGCTCCACCAGTGTTATAGGATGATGAATCTAGTTCCCCAAGTTCTTTAGAGGTAGAGTTGCGAGAATGATGATATTATCTATGTTTTATGTAGCAAGTAAACATAGAGTGTATGAAAATATGGGATGTCCAGTCTGAATTTGAATTTCAGATAAACAGGATATAATTTTTTAGTATCAGTATGCTCCATACATACTAAAAAATTATTTGTTTTTTATCTGAAATTCAGCTTTAACAGGGTGTCTTATATTTTATCTGGCAATGCTACTCAAAGGTCCCAGGAGCATAAAACTGAAACCTTCAGGGGGCTCTTTCTGCAAGTATCCTGGCTCTGTACTGCCTGGCTGGAGTTTTTTCAAATTTGTTCATAAATTACCTGGGGCAAGTTAAGAAGTAAAAATGACATCTTGATAGTGAAAAAACAAATGTGCTACTTTGATCATAAATACCTTAATACTGGGGGCATCTGGCTAGCCCAGTCAGTGGAACGTGCGACTCTTGATCTCGGGGTTGTGAGTTTGAGCCCCACGTTGGGTATAGAGATAATTTAAAAATAAAAGCTTTATGAATAAATAAATATATACATACATACATACATACCTTAACACTGCATCAGTTGTCTTCTATTGCTTAGCGAGAGGGTTTCTTATGGTACATTAACATTTAAGTACACTGTTTTTAAAATCAAGAAAACATGTGGGTTGGGGCGGTCCCTGGGTGGCTCAGTCGGTTAAGCATTTGCCTTCAGCTCAGGTCATGATCCCAGGGTCCTGGGATCGAGCCCCATATCCAGTTAATTGCTCGGCGGGGAGCCTGCTTCTCCCTCTCCCTCTGCCTGCCGCTCCCCCTGCTTGTGCGCTCTCTCTCTGCCAAATAAATAAAATCTTAAAAAGAAAAACAGAAAACATGTAAGTTAGTGATGGTCAGAACAGAAGGGCATGCAGCAAATTTCTTGTGTGTTATGTAGAGTAAGATCTTTTTCTAGGGTGCAAAGGGAAAAACTCAGAAGAGGTTCAGGAGTAAAAGGAAAGGATAGGATAAAGATTTATAAATTTCCTAAATGTAATTGAATTAATGGGAGAAACTAAAAAAGGAAATCTGTGGTAGAGGTTTTGGGTAGAACATTAGCATAACCACCTTTCCCTAGGTACCATCTCTGCAGTGAAAATGCACAGAACCTTTTTTCTCCAGTCCATCAGGGCAACACAAGGTGAAACTCAGTTTTTGCCACTATTAGACTACCAGCCAGATATAATTTTATGCCTTTTGAAACTATTATACTGTTGCAGCAAAAATAAAATTTAACAGTGAGTATTACATTTTGACTGTGGCTTAGTTCTTAGGGTTAAAGTTCTACAGCACATTGCCCAGGTTGAAACTGCAGCTCTGCTATGTTCTAGCTACATGGGCAGCTATGTACCTGCAACCCCATTTTGTCCTCTGTCAAACAGGCATAGTAAAAACCTATCTCACGGGGTTCCTATGAGCATTAAATCCTGTCATACACATGAAATATAATTAGAACATTACCTGACATATAATGAGCACTCAATAAATATTAAAGAGATGCTGGAAAAGGAATGAAGAAGTTAAGGCATATTTTCCTTTTGCCTTAAAGGAGCTTAGAGTCTAGACCAGCGCTATCCAATAGAATTTTCTATGATGATGAAATTGTTCTACAGTAGCCACTAGTCACATGTGGCTATTGAGCACTTGAAATGTGGCTTTTGCTACTAAGAAATTGAATTTTTAATTTTATTTAATGTTAATCAGTTTAAATTTAATAGCCACACATGGCTAATGGCTACCCCATTAGACAGCACAGGTCTAGACAACTATGTTGGTGAGCTCGGGAATTTAGGCCAGTAACTATTTTCTTGACTGCAGACTTTCAATCATTCTGCTTGTATTTTTCACCATTGTAGCTTTCTGCCAATGTCTGAAGTAGTATAGTATATTTGAGCTGGGTTATCCATGAATTGATTACTCAAATTCTTAGCAGGCAGCTGAGGCTCTTAAAAAGCAAAGGGCAATCCCATTATGCCTTTCTGGGAATACTTCTGATTGTCTCTTTTCTATCTTCGATTTTTTCCTTGCTAGTAGACACTTCCTATCAACCTTTAACTCTATTAAGGGTCAGCCATCCAAAACAAAACAAAAACTCCTTCTCAATCCCACAAGATCCTCCAGCCTCCACCCCAGCCATCTCCCTACTCCTCATTCTCAGCCAAACATCTCAAATTAGTGATGTTCGCCATCCATATTTTCACACAGTTTTTCACAATTCCTCTCAATCCACCCTGGCCTGGTTTCACTTCCACCTCTGTGCTGAAATGACCTTAACAAATCATCAGTGACCTTCTTTTCACCAAATCTAATGGACATGTTTAGTTCTGTTTTACTTGATCTCTCAACACAGCAAACCACTTGCTCTTTCTTGAGATATCCTCTTCTCTTGGCTTTTCTAATGCCACATTCTCCTGATATTTTCCTGACTTAAACTGGCTGCCCCTTCTGAGTCTCCTTTGCTGGCACCACCTGTTCTACCACCTTTTCAATTCTGAAATTCTTTAGTGCATTGGCCTTAGCTTCCTCTTCTTATGCTACTTTCTGTATAGACCTAAAATAATCCCTGTTGCAGGCTGTCATGCAAGTACAAACAACTCTCAGATTTCTGTCTTCACCCCACCATCTCCTGTCCCCAGGGATCTGTATGAGCAGCTCCCTATTCCAACTTTCTCCAATCGGATGTCTCTCATTCACCATATTTACGTGTCCAAAACTACTTGTGATTTTTTCCTCCCAAAACATTTCTCTTCCCCTGTTTCCTATCTCAATAAATGGTACCACCATTCTACCCAGTTGTCCAAGCCAGAAACTTTGGTATTTTGAAACTTTACCATTACTTAATCATGAATCTTTTTTTCCCCCCTTTCTCATTTGTCTCCTTAGGCACTCCTTGGAACCTTCAGTATGAAGACTTGCATTTTTTTTCAGCTTTGGAACATTTTTGTCTACTGTTATTCCTCTTTCCCCTCTTCCCTATTCTCTGCATTATTTCCTTCCAGAACTCTAATTAGTTGGATGTCAGAACTCTGGATCTAGCTACATGTCTCTAGCTGCATGAGTCTTTTGATGCATACATATCAACTGTTGGCTCTTTTCAGAGAATTCCTCAGCTTGGTATTCCAAACCATTATGCACTCATTGGCTGTGTCTTTTCTGCTATTTGTCCCATCAACTGAGATTTGCTTGAATTATCATCTTTTTATTTCCAGATCTCAACTCATTCTTTTAAATAATAACCTGTTCTTATAATAATAGCCTACATTACCCTTTTATTCCCTCACTGAAACTATTTTGCTTCTTTTTAATGTCTCTTGCTTTATTAACTGTTTCTTTAGGTTTTAATGCCTTTGTCTATTGAGTGTGGTTCCCCTCTTCTTTGTGTGTATTTTTAAAAATGTTATAATACTTAGTGAATGTGTTATCTTCTTTTAAGATCACCTGTTTGCCTGTCCATTACTGTCATTTCTGCTTGCCCTGGCCTGCCCAGGGATGGTGGGGGAGGGGAGAGGACAGGAATGTCAGTAATGCTTTGTTGTTTCCCCTGGGTGTAGGCAGCTACTGGAGTGCTTCCCTGGCTCTTTTCCAAAGCCTACACTTAAACTGTTCTGGCCTGTGCAGACATGACAGCTATGTGCTGTTGCCACCAAGTGGTGTCTGATACATCAGCCTGCCAGTCTGCTCTTCATCCATTTCTCTTAGCACCCTCCTTGGTTACTATAGGGACCTTAGTTACTCTTTATAATCCTTTATCACCCCAAAGCCTTTGCTTTTCCCATTTCCAACACCTCCGAGCTGGGAGCATACCTGGGGACATCTTCCTCTTTAGCCACAACCCCCTCCTGAATGTTTTGGGCTATAGTTTCATCTGGCCATCAAATCCAGCCTGCATTCATTCTCTTCTCCCCCATGCCCTTAAAAATCTGTTCTTCCCTAAGGATTTGAGGATGGAGGAAATAGCAGGAACGTGTTTTTGGACTACCAAATTGATCCATTATTCAGTCCATGCTCTTTGTACATGTTTTTATTTCTACTGATGTCTTAAGTCTCAAAAGAATTAGTTTCCCTTTGTAAATCTTCCTGAATCTTTACACTATGCTGAGATATGCTATTTTTAAAATTTTTTTTAGCACAATGGGACCCAAAAGTTTTCACAGCTTATGATGTTTTTCGCGTAAGTCTAATCACATCCGAGCTTATTGTACAGGAGGTAGAAACACAACGGAATGGTATCAAGGCTATCTTTGATCTAGAAGGCTGGCAGTTTTCTCATGCTTTTCAAATCACCCCATCTGTAGCCAAGAAGATTGCTGCTGTTCTTACAGTAAGTGTATATTTTAACTCTTTGGGATACTAATTCCAAATAATAGATTTCAATTTAGTTATATGTTCAACAAAGCAAGAGGATAGTACATTTATTAGAAAATAAATAATTTTAAAATGACACATAGAATTCAATAATGCTAAGAGGAAATAAAGTGCTATTAATTCATAAAAGAAAGAATGTTGCAAGAAACTGAAAGCAGGTTCAAAATTAGTAACTACAGAATTTATACATTTAAATAATAACATGGTAACTTTCTGTTTCTGTTATTAAAATTTTCTTCCTAAATTAAAAAATTGACTCAAAACAATATTTATAGCAATGGTACAATAAAATGTTACATTCTTGGTAGGTATAAATTGATACAGTTCTTTCAGAAATTAAAAGGTTTTTAAGATGGCCATCATCTTTGATCCAGTAATTCTACTTTCGGGGACCTAGCCAACGAATAATCTGAAATACAGTAAAGACTTCATATATAATAACAATAGTAGCTTATTATGTGCCAAGTACTTTGCTAAATGTCTCAAGTGCATTACCCTTTAATGACCAAACAAGCCTATAGCTATTATTTTTCCCATTTTACAGATTAATTAGCTATGTCAGAGGGGTGACGTAGCAATGCCCAAGTACACACATTTTGTCAGCAGTGAAGCAAGAATTCCAGTTCAGGTCATCTGACTGTAGGAGTTGTGTTTATAACCACCATTGCCTCCAATAAATAAAGATAGTTACTATAGAATCAATTTTTATAGATGAAAATTAGAAACAGTTTATTTTTCTAGAAATAGGAAAATTATGGTATGTCCATTTGATAGATTATCGCAATATTGAAACTCATGATATGTGTAAAAATTGTATTATGTCAATGAAACAAAACAGGGTGCAAATTATTTAGACAGCATATTGGCAATTATGTTTAAAATAAAATTATTCATAGAAAGAACCTGGAAGGAAAAGCTCCAAATTGATAACACATCTGTAAAAGCTATGCATAGGTAAAAAAAAAAAGAATTTTGCATGAAAGAAATTTGGCAGGAGAAGTCTGTATGTTAACATATTTTGTATAGGAAGACTATTGATGAGGGGTTTTTTGTTTTAATTCTTAATGTTTTAAGCTTTCTAAATAAACCTATATTACTTTGATGTGAAAGACCTATACCTGTGCCAAGTTTAAAAGTGTGTGTTTACTATTCCTTCAGCTTCTTATGAGATTTTAATTTTTTTCTCAAAATAAAAATTGGGGGAACATGGTTAAATATAAACATCCAAATGACTCACTGGTTCATTGAAAGAACATTTATATGTGATTGGAAAGGATATTTTCTGTGTCTTACTTACAAAAGATGCAGGTCTTTCTTAAAATACTTTGCCTAAGCTATAAGGTGAAAGCTTTTTCAGGATCTTTCCTTAATCTAGTGACTGTGAACTGCAGAGCAGGATATTGTGTTGATGGAATAAATAATTCTGAAAATAAAATCCCACTTTAGGTACTGCACTAAGTAAAGCAAGTGTTCAGAGAAGGGACTGGTCAATAGGAATATATATTGATTTATGCTTTGTTATTAATAATTTTTTTCTTTATTTTCAAAAGGATTCCTTTCCATTAAAAGTTCGTGGTATCCATTTGATAAATCAGCCAATAATTTTCCATGCTGTCTTTTCCCTGATTAAACCATTCCTGACTGAAAAAATTAAGGAACGGGTAAGTAAAACATATTCAAGTCACTATTCTTCCGTACCAAATGTTCCAAACCTTTTTATTTAAGGATTGAATTATTACCTCCCCTCCCCACAATTAACTCAATGTTTTAAGTATTTGTCTAACAAAGCATTTTTATAAATTAAAATTCCTTTTTAATTTGGAAAATCAAGTTAGGCTGTGGGGCGAACAGCCTCTCATTCATTGAAGTGGGAGTGCAAAATGGTATATTCCCTGTAGAGGGCAGTGTGGTAATAGTTATCAAAATCACAGCCTTTGCACTTCTGGGATTTTATCCCACAGATACACCAGCACATAAACAAAATTACAGATACAAAAGGATTCATTGCAGCAAAAGACTGGAAACTGCCAAGTGTTCATCATTAGGGAACTGGTTAAATAAACAGCTGTATCAACACAATGGAATACAATAAGACTTTCATGATGTAAAGTGAAATAAAAAAATGAATAATTTTTATAGTATGCTACCTTTTGTATAAAAAGGGGAGAAATCAGAATCTCTAGTTGCATTTACATTAAAAGGCTACAAGAAAGCAACCTAACTATATGTAGTAGAGTAGAGGTGTGGACGGGGTGGATGAGGTTTGAGTAGGGACCAAGGCATCTCATTGTATATCTTTTATCTTGTTTTGATTTCTAGCCATATGAATGTATTATCTGTGCAAATAAAAAATAAATGTATTTAAATTAGACATGCATAACTGAAAACCCCAATACCCAAGGTATGTGACTTAATGTCATGTTAGTTAAAGCAAAGAGATTTGATGAGTTTCTTTGTTTTTGTTTTTACCTATCTTGTGGAGCCTCATCTCAGGTGAATATCTAATATCTCTTGGGATTTTTCAAGTATTAAAAATAAAATTTGAATTCCCAAGAATGGCAACCACCCTTCTACATTAGTCTATAAAGGATAATTTGTAGAGGTTATCCAGTAGGAATTTCTATCTGTCTTCAAGAAGAACTACACCTATGAAGATGGCCACTTTTCATTCTAGCATTTTTAGAAAAGTCAATTTTGGGGGGCTCACTTTTGTCTCTCTTCAGTGTAGCTTGATAATATCTGACACGTTTTGTTTAACTCTGAAAGATCTAAAACTAAGTATTTCTATTTTGGGTTATATTCTGGACAAATAAAAACAAAAACAATGAACCGAACCTAATGAATAGGAGAATATGAGCAAAAAAGAAAGAAAAATTTAAAAATTGAGAAGGTAGGTGGAGCATTTCAGTGAAAGGTAATTGACATGAAACAGACTTGCCAAAGTAAGGGAGATGGGGACCCAATCAAGCCATTCTCCTCTCAACATTTTGGCAATACCTTGTGAGTGTTTTTATTTGCCCCCTTCTGAGGAAATGGTAGAATTTTTTTCAATTAGCTGATGATATTTTAAACATTTCAGAAGAAATCAAGAATTGGGACTCTGAGGTTCCCAACTCCAGGAAACTTGTTTCATTCATTTTTCAATTCTCCTATCCTAGCATACAGTAGCTGTTTTTAAATGATCATTGAATGTATAGATGAACATTTTACCCTAGCAGATGGAAAAAGGGCACTTATTTATTTTTAGCAAGATGTGCTTTTAATTGAAGGCTCTAAGTCTTTATTTTAACTTCATGGCATTATATGATCACTTTTTATACTTTAAAATATTTGAAAATTTAAGGTTCTCAACCATCATAATTGTCTCAATTCTGTTCTAGCCAAGAGTATCCATCAACTGTACCACATAAATTACTCCCCATATACATAGCGGTGTGCGCAGATATATGCTTCTAATTCATATGAACTAATACCAGGAAGTATATTTTTATCATCTCTAGAACAGTCTCAGGATGTTAGATATTTTGCTAAGAATCACCTGTACATTAGGGAATAGACTGTATAAAATAATTTTATTTAGAGTTTTAAAAATCTATTTTTGAAAGAGGACAGAATATCTTTCTATAAATCTTATATAGTTATACAAATACAAATACATATAAAAAACAATAAGGTGGTTAGACTGATAAGCAGCACAATAGAAATTTAAGTATAATTCTTACAAAAGCAGAGAAATAAAGGGCATAGTATCTATACATGCTCTCCTATCTTGAAAGTCATTAGAATGCCTTGTTCTGTGGTATTGATTTTACGTTAAAAATATATCTAATCTACTGAGAGACTGAGGGCATATCTTCTAAAACATTTTGGCTATTTCAGATTCACATGCACGGGAACAATTACAAACAAAGCTTACTTCAGCATTTCCCAGACATTCTTCCTCTGGAATATGGTGGTACAGAATTCTCCATGGAGGGCATTTGTCAGGAGTGGACAAATTTTATAATGAAGTCTGAAAATTACCTCAGCAGCATTTCACAGATCGGTCAATGAGAAGAAGTTACTTAATGTCAATGACTTCCTAATTGTAAATACATGAGTGAGATCCTACCTGGTTATATGAATGAAAGAAAAAAAAATCCTTTAAGCTAATTAACATTTTTCTGATTGATCTTTTAAAATGTAAAACTCTTCTGACATGAGCAACATGGATATTTGGGAAACTTCTTGACTTTTTAAATGCATTTTCTGTATCTTTCAAGTAGTTAAAGGATTCCTGATTTTTATACTTGAAAGCATCTCCTAAAGTAGCTGTTTCTGAAAAGTTTCATTTGCAACAAGTTATCTGACTACATTGGTTTAGTAATAAATGTATACATAGTCCACTGAAAAGAAGAATTAGCACAAATCAACTGATGATGAAAATCTATTAACACCCATTTTGGGTGGATGTCAGATTAGATTATAATTCAGATTAAAATCTGAATACAGTTTTACAGTTATTCTGTGGACCAGCAAGATAGTTCATCTCAGAGAAGTTCTATTTCAGCA
This sequence comes from Eumetopias jubatus, assembly GCF_037043125.1. Classification (NCBI taxonomy): domain Eukaryota; kingdom Metazoa; phylum Chordata; class Mammalia; order Carnivora; family Otariidae; genus Eumetopias; species Eumetopias jubatus. The sequence continues at coordinate 175,637,395 of NW_028274810.1, forward strand.
TATTTACACAATAGAAACTTGACTGAGGAGTCTGTACACCATAAACTATTATATGTAGCATCTAGACCTCTTTATGAAATTACTCATGTTGATACAATTTATAATCAAAAATAATTTAGGAAATATTTCAGGCATAGCTGATGGTTTCTTAATATTATTTCTGCATTTTCAAATAAATCTAGAATGTAATTTTGATTTCAGTTTCTGGTTATTCTTATCATGACTACATAGAGAATTAGAAATGGAATAATATTTAATTGTCATACATGGACTCTATTTTTAATTGAACAATAACACAACTACACAACTACACAAAGGAAAGGAAATGTTTACATTTTAAAAATCACTGTCAGTTACACCCGGAACTTTTCAGATTATGTATGAAATAATTCTACTTTTACTATATATCAGAATATTCTAGCCAAATTCTATAATTCGCATTTACTTTAAAAAACCAGTAGTTAAATTGTGCTGTTTGTATTATAGTTTATGTCAAAGAATATTTCATTTATTGATACAACGTCAGTATAGCTTTCAATTTATGACAATTTTATAGTGTTTCATGATTTTTTAAATTTTATTTTAAGCTTGAAAATAAAAAACCACAGGGTGAAAAATTTGTTAAACATTTGTTCAGCTTAGTTGGGTTTCAACATTAATCATACAATAGTATCTTTGTGAAAGAATATATGAAGGGTGTTTTTCTTCATAAGAAAATTATTCTAATCAGGTGAGCTGATACTTGTGATTCTCTGTACATATGTCTATGAAAAAATTGAGAGCACTTGTGAATGTTCTTTAGAGAACATACTTAATTGTGACTTGGCATTGGGAAGCTAACTTTACATTATAATTTTTATTAAAAAATTAGATCATGTCTTTTTCTAAAAAAAATTATAAAGTCTTCCTTACAAAATCATTTAATTCACAAAATTGTATAATCAGAAATAACAGAATAAACTCATTGAAAAAGAATAAACAATAACAACAACAAAAAGCTCTGGTTTACCCACTTTTATTCCTCTGTAAAGGAGGTTTATATCAGAGTTCTACTTCATTTACATTTGGGTACTTAAACCACTTTCTTATGACACTGTGAAGCACACGAATAAAGGGTAATATTTAAAGATGTCTTTTAAATGTGATTTACTGTTGATGTCATTAGCAGTAAATAGAATTAAAATATGTCAATCAACAGAAGTACATTTCATGATGGGACTTTGACTTTTTTTAAAATATCACTGAGGAACATTAAAAGAACAATGTGAAATGAGCAGGCAATTTTATAAGGTGGTAAGATAAATAACTATCAAATTGTCTCTATTACTTTACTGTAATTGCACCAGAAGTGCTTTTTATTTATAAGGTTAACGCTAACATGTGCTCAGTATGTTAGTGAACTGCACAATAATTTATTTGTTTTAATATTGTTCAAAAGAAAATAAAGATCTTTCACATAAACAATAGCTGTTTCTTTTTCATTTTTAAATACAATACAAATATTAGGCAATTGTTCTCAAAAATTGCTTTTCTTTACAGGTAAGTTTAAGAAAAACTAACCACATCTGGTTGTCCATTACACAAATGCTAGTTTTTCCGCTGTAAGTTTTCATTACAGGCTGCTTTTCCAGGCCACTGAGTTCAACACTATCTTCCTCTAGTGTCTTTTGCTGTGCTTAAAAGGACCACAAACTAATATCATGAAATTAAGCCATGCAGATTTAATAAGCTAAAACTTCTAAACGAAAAAAAGAGTGTGCTACTTAATCAGATCATTTAATTTTGAAACAATCTGCTGTTAGGCTAGATTGTGATTTTATATTTATATTATATATTTTTAATATATTTTTATATAGTATAAATATTATATATTTTTATATAACATATACTTGTATACTTAAATATATATAATATTTATACTATATTTATATATACTATACTATATACTATAATATATATATTATATACTATTATATTAGTATATAATAAATATATACTATATTTATATATACTATAATATATATACTATATTTATTTATAATATTTATTTCTTACAGAAATAACACTGAAGAACTAGAGCATGTACTGTCTTTGCTACTCATCTAAATTAAGCCTGTAGCTCACAAAACAGGTGAAACCTACAAAACAACCAAAAACTCAGTAAACTAGTAGGATGGTGTTGTCTAAAACACTCTTTACTGGCCTTAAATGTTGAACTTTGCCACACTCAGATGCTGTGGAGGAACTGTGATTTACACAGGTGGAACTAGAAATGGGGGTAATGAAATTAGGATTGGCAGCAGTACATCTCCTCTGATTTTCTTGCTAGCAAGGACATGTGTCGTCCTCCTCCTGCCCCCACAGCTAGTACTTGCTTGATTGCTCTCTTTTCTACCCAAGTCAATCATATTAATCCATAAAATGTCTACTTTTTTTTTAAGATTTTATTTGTTTATTTGTCAGAGAGAGAGAGAGAGAGCGCACAAGCAAGGGGAGCGGCAGGCAGAGGGTGAAGCTGGCTCCCCGCTGACCAAGAAGCCTGATATGGACTCAATCCCAGGACCCTGGGATCATGACCTGAGCCGAAGGTAGATGCTTAACCGACTGAGCCACCCAGGCGCCCCAAATGTCTACTTTTGATAACACCATACACTGAATTAAATACTACGGTGAATAGAAAAATTAACTAGATGCTACCTAGAAGAGAGAAAATATGTACCTAAAATAGCCGGGTAAAGTGCAGTATAGTGTAAGGGTCATTAGAATGGTTCCAATAGAATGCTTTGGAAGGAAAGATAATTTCCACGTGGGGTAACTGAAGATGTGTTCTTAGACGAGGTACAATTTGAAGCAGAGCCTTTAAGGTGAATTGACTGCCCTGGAGAAAAATGAGAACTGAGGAGAAGAAGGATATTCCAAAAAAGAAATAGCATGAGCAAAGACAGAGATGAGAATGAATAGGCCATGTCTGAGAAATAGTGAAGAGCCCTGTTATTTTTGGAGGGAGGGAATGGGTACAGGAGAGTAAGACTCCCCCTAGAAAGATGCACATGAAACACACGTGGGAGGCTTTGAACACCTGCTGAAGTGCACTCAAATGTATGGATTACTTATTTTGTGCCAGACAAAACTTTAGATTCACATACGTTGTGTCATTCAATCTCTGCTGAAAAAAAGGTAAGTTGGCATTGTGCCCATTTTTACAGAAGAGAACTGAACTTTGAACATGTCTGTTCCTGGCTCAGAGTCACAGAGCTAGTGAATGCCAGCATCACACTGAACTTGGCTGGCCTGGCTATAAAGTCCACACCCTCCACAACACCACCATGCTCCTTTCAGACCCAGTTCCACAGGCCACCAGATTCTACCAATCCTACTTGGAAATGTCTGACCCCAACCCATTTCAAAGATTAATCATCTCTCATCAGACCTGCTATAATAACCTCCACATTAGACTACCAGTGTCTCATTATTCTTGCCCTTACATACCCTTTCCACGGCTGCCAGAGTTCCCTTTCTGCAAGATTTTATCCCCTGAACTTTGAGAGAGCAGCACTGCATGTGTGGTAAACTGCTAATTGGCATCCAAGGCCCTTTACAACCAGGCCCAACCTGTTCTTCCATCCTAACATTGCAGGACTCTGAACCCCACCTATAGTCTAGGCACTCAACCTTTTCACCACTTTGAAAACCATCACCCCCTCCACATAAGACATCTCAGAATCAGTAGCAAGGGAGGGGGTGCGGGGAGGGAGGAAGGGAAAATGTGTGTATTGCGTCCTCTGAACCTTTGCTCTTACTGTTTTCTCAGCTCCACGCCCTTTCCTGCTTTCTCTGTGTGCTCATCTGCAGAGTGCTGCTCACTTGTCACATCTGGGAAAACTCTAAACCTCCAGAGAATTCTTTGCTCCTACTTGTGGATCCTCTGTGTGGAGGTCTCAAACAATCCTTATGACACTGAATTTATAGCTGTTTACCTGCCTGTCTCCCTGCTGAAAAGTGCTCTTAAATGCAGACAGTCTTTTTCACCTTTGTATAATCAGTATCTAACCAGCGTCTAGCACAGGGTCAATACTCACAGGATGCAGACTTTACTGAGGCCTAGTTCTCATTGCAAGCCTGGGTGACAGCCACCAGGGGAATAGTCACAAGTGGGATGAAGGTCTGCCTTGTGCTAAATGGAATATTGTCTACTGGGAAGTTGAGCTGTCCTCAGCAGCCTCCTTACAAACCCTAAGACTTAACCTCCTCTCTCTACTTTTTTTCTCTCTCATCCTGTTAGCTGTGTTACAGTGATAAGGTCCTACCCTGTTGGGCTTTATTTCTGTCTCAGATTTCAATCCATTTCTCTGTTTTAAGTATTTTAAGTAATTGGCTTTAATTTTTTAGTTGATTTTAAACTTCACTTCTTTTAATTCTACACCTACACACATACATAGTACTAGGCTGGCCCCTATGGAGCTGCTGCAGAGACTCATTAAGCACAGTTGAATAAATAAACCCCTGTGGCAATTTGGCTCTCATCAGGAGCTCCCTCTCCAGTCCACAAGAACTCTTCTGACAGGTTACCCACAGCAGAGTTTTACTGTGCACTATACTCCTCTTTCTTAGAGTACCGTACCCTTGGGGTGATATGAAGATCTGGGATGAGGAATGGTCAGGCACAGCCCCACGCTGTACTCCATCTTCTTTCCCCCACTGCCCAGTCTCATCCACTCATGACTCAGGCGAACCTCTTTTGAGGAACTTCAGTCCATCCTCTGAGGGTATCTGAGTCTCATTACCCAAATTCAGTATGCAGATGACCTCTGCTTAATGATGGTTGTCAATGCCCAGTATTTACTGCAAGCTCTTGCCCAAAAGGGACATAACATCTCTAAACATAAAACAATTAACAGCCCTCAAGTGCTAGCACATGATATCCTCCCTGAAGTAAAGACTTTATTCCTAAAAAAAAATTAACACCATTATCAATTTCCCTCTCCCAAACACCAAAAGACAACTCCAAGGATTTCTACAATTAGTTGGCTATCACCAGAATTGACTCCCTAACTTTTCTGCCATTGCCTTTCCCTTATACGTCATGACTAAAGAGATGTCCCTGACCTCCTTAATTGGGTTCCATGCCTGCAACTCCAAACCTCAAATCCTCTCCATCTTCTTCTCCCACTGTTAGAGTCCCTAATTACTCATACCCTTTCCCCTTTTTATACATGAAAGGAGTAGATACACTTTGGGGAGGGGGTCCTCAACCAAAACACACTGTCTTCCTTACCACCAAAACTGCTCCAAAACAAAGAGTACAACCTTTGATTCACATTTCACAACTAAAAAATAAATAAATAAAAGCCTTACTTCAAATAGAAATCCACCTCAACAGGAAACCTTAAATTGAAGGTCTTTGGAGAGGCCTGAAGGAGCAGATGATGATGTAGGTGACAGAATATGTCACACCCAAAATATGCCACTTGGACATAAGGATTATTTTGAGCTTAAGGCAACTGAGAAGCAGATACAAGAGAAGTTCTCCACCTTCCCCCTATTTACCTAAAAACAGGACATAAATCTTCCCTTCTTCCACCAAGAAAGACAAAAGTTAATCACTGGAGACAACTATAGATCCTTACCAGTCCTGAGGAATCTACATAGTAAACTTTATTAGCCCTTATCTTCCACTAATTTTCCATATATTTTATTTGCCTTCCCACAATTTACCACCCCCAGAAACTTGAAGTCCTCTTCCTTTGCTAAGATGCTATATAAGCCCAAGTTCTAACCAATCCTTTGAGTTACTCTTCATTGAGGTTTCTCTCACACAATGTACACTGCATGAATTTTCTCTTGTTAATCTATCTTTTGTCAGGGAACCTGGAAGAGAAGGAAAAAAAAGAAATTTTCCTCCCCTCTAATGACATGAAGTAGACTGCTTTCTCAAGAACAACTGTATGATACCATAAAGTGGTCAGCTTCCAACCAACACACCAGAACAAGATCATCCACAGGTGTTAAATTCAATCCCCTCCATATTTTTCCTTTGTATTCTTCTTGTTATCCTCCTTCTATTTTTCTATTACTGACTAGTATCAAAACTTCCTTGAACTATGTCTTTCTTTTTTGCCCTTCCTACTGAATAAGATTCCTTATTTTACCTATATTCAGGACACCCAAACCTTTGGATGGCTTTTGCTAAACTGAGATTACTCAACCTTAACATCTTTCTTAAAATTGTTGCCTTTGTTCACCCTTTCCTTCATTCTTCCTCAAATTCTTCTTCCCATCCTTAAAACTATGGCTTAGCTGTTTTCCCCACACAATGCTAGGGCATTCTTCCTATATTTAAATCAGTTAAACAAATAACCAAATCCAATCTGGACCACTTTTAGAAAAGTCATGTTTATTTCTCTGGCAATTTCACAGACAAGAATTTTCTAGGTTCCAGTTTCTGTCTACATAGTTGACCTTGAACAACATGGGCTTGAACTGCATGGGTCCACTTCTATGCAGATTTTTTATAGTATAATACTATAAATGTATTTTCTCTACCATATGATAATAACATTTCCTTTTCTCTAGCTTCATTTGTGATAAGTACACAGTCTATAATACATATAACACACAAAATATGTATTAATCAACTGTTTATGTTATTGGGAAAGCTTCTGGTCAACAGTGGGCTATTAATAACTAAGTTTTTGGGGAGTCAGAATTACGTGGGGATTTTCAACTATATGGAGGGTTGATGCCCCATACCCCTGTGTTGCTCAAGGGTCAACTATATATCTGTTACTCTGCCAACTCTAATGACAGTACTTGTAACTATTCATCATTTTCCCAAAGAAAATGCAACCTTATATCAAACAATTCCAGCATGGGTGCTGCCATCTGGAGGCACTAAAGTTTTATGTATGGAACAGTCCTAATCAGGATAGTCTCCTTATAACCATACCCTTTTTTCAGCTTCTATATGGTAGAAAAGATGACACTATGACAAAAAAAATTGCCCATTTTCTTTGGTTATTCCAAAAGACACCTATTTCATCTTTGGGAGCAGACCTATTGATATCTCCTAGCATTGGGCAGACTCATATTACCTAGCCAGTCTTGTGAGTCCTTACCAGATATGTAGCCCAACTACTTTCGTAAAGTATTTAAATTCCTCTTTGTCTTGATCTTCAATGACTATCATTGATCTGGACAATATACCAGTAACTGTGATTCCTTAAAATGTGAAGGCTGACATCAAAATGTTATCATATTCTTCCTTTCTCTGCTGGACCTGACGACACCTTTGAAAGGGAAGCCAAGAGCTTGGTAGGAGATCTTGAGCACTAGGATGCTGCATCTGACCACATCTGAGCCACCTTTTTGCCTGGAGCATCTCCACTATGGGCTACTCAAGAATTGAGTCTAAACTCTCACATCTTGGGTGCCTGTGTGGCTCCGTTGGTTAAACATCTGCCTCTGGCTCAGGTCATGATCCCAGGGTCCTGGGATTGAGCCCCGCATTGGGCTCCCTGCTCAGCGGGGAGTCTGCTTCTCCCTCTCCCTCTGCCCATCCCCTGTTCATTCACTCTCTCTCTCTTTCTCAAATAAATAAATAAAATCTTAAAAAGAAAAACTCTCATATCTTGCATGCCCTACTACGGGAGATAACCATCACTGCAAACACTGTGATAAAGAACATTGAACTTCTTGGCCAAGAATTTCAAAAGACTCAACACACAGTGCTCCACAACTGACTGGCACTCAGTCTGATCTTGGCACCCAGAGGGGAGACATGTTTGGAAGTGACTGCTGCATATGTATTCCCCAAAATTTCTTTGACCTCTACATCATAAATAAGAACATTCAAGTTGCTAGGGGCACATGGGTGGCTCAGTCATTAAGCATCTGCCTTCGGCTCAGGTCATGATCCCAGGGTCCTGGGATCGAGCCCCGCATCGGGCTCCCTGCTTGGCGGGAAGCCTGCTTCTCCCTCTCCCACTCCCCTGCTTGTGTTCCCTCTCTTGCTGTGTTTCTCTCTGTCAAATAAATAAATAAAATCTTTAAAAGAAAAAATCCAAGTTGCTAATGGAGAAATATACCCCATTGCCACCACAGTCCTGACCCCACTGTCAAAGGACTTTACCACACTAATTTTCTGGAATCCACTAGACTGGTCTCAAGTCTTGTCTTTATTCCTTAACAAAATCTGTAATATTTTTTCTGCTTATTCTTGTATGTATCCCCCCAATTAAATGCTTTTCTCCAGAACCCTTCTCAGTTCTAGACCACTGTCAGAGCACAACAGGTGGTTTGGCTGTTTCTCCAAGAACAGTGCCAACAAGAAATACTGACTTTGTGGACTATTTTACCGAACTTTGACCAAAATCCCACACAAATTACTCTAATCCCTAAGATTGTTTTGAGACAAACTATATTTGACAAAGCCAACAAACACAGACCTTTCTCTTTTGCCCAAACCTGCTGACAAAGCCAGACACAGACCCTCCAGTTTCCCACTCTTTGTCTCATTATTGATTAGCTAAGATTAGAACTATTTGTCATGATTAATTAGCTAAGATCAGACCTCTTGGTCCTCCTGAAACTTGTTAACTACAGAGGAAAATAATTCCTGTTCAGGTATCTGAGATTTCTTCTTGTAAAACAACCCCTGCTGTAAGCCTCCAAAATGCCATGTGTTCACTCCTTTCCACAAAAATCTAAGGTAAAGCCACCACAGAGACACTCTAATCTTCAGATCTGAGGTACACTCCAAATTGCAATAGTCAGAATGAAATAAACCTCTTTTCTTGTCCAGTTTTTGTCTCTGATGGAAGCCACCCAAATATTCTCTGATAGTTAGGAAGTGGTCTGTTTGGAATTAATGGTGGATTTCCGGGGAAGGTTGTGAGCTACCATTTTACCTCAGCTTTACTAAGCCCTTTGGTACATGAATGCTTTATATAGATACAGAAATGTAACTGGGCCTCCTTTAGCTGACTCAGCCCTCATCCAGTTGCTGTGTTGAGATAAATTTCACATCTGGCACAGACACACAATACAGATGATAAAACGTTAATAAATAATGTAGACTTCAGTAAAGATTCCACATAGAAATGGTAAAAAGGGCAAAATTACAGATCACACAGCAAAACCACAATGTACCTTTGAACAGTCTTTCTCTTTTGTTTGTTGCCTTTCTCCTCTCTCCCCTCCCCTCCCCTCTCCTCCTTCCTCCTTATCTCCTCTTTTTCTCCCTCATCCCTCATTATGTCCCATTTTGGGGCTCCTTTGGGGTTTCTCTAAATCCATAACCATCCCTCTCCCTTAGCAAAACAAAAGTTCTCTTCCAGAATCCACCTATCTTAGAAAGTACAGAAATAGGGTGGGATGGATTGGTGACAACTCTTTACCTTATTTTTGAAGTTTTAATTGTAGTCTTACACTTTTTTTGCTTTTTTTGCTTTTTAAAAAAGACTTTGTTTTTACGTAATCTCTACAGCAAATATGGGGCTCAAAGTCACACCCCAAAATCTAGAGTCACATGTTCTACCAACTGAGCCAGCCATGCACCCCTCATCTCATGCTTTAAAAAAAAATATGTGGGGCACCTGTGTGGCTCAGTTGGTTGAGCGACTGCCTTCGGATCAGGTCATGATCCTGGAATTCAGGATTGAGTCCCGCGTTGGGCTCCCTGCTCAGTGGGGACTCTGCTTCTCCCTCTGGCCCTCCCCCCTCTCATGCTCTCTCTCTTATCCTCTATCAAATAAATAAAATCTTTTAAAAAAAATGTGTGTGGGGGGGTTTAGCTCATTTTAAACCTTTGAAAAATTTTTGTATTAAACATAAATTTTCAAGTTAACATTAATTCAGTTTTTCCTTTTTCGACCACTTTTAAACCGTTTGTTCTCATACATGTATTCCCACTGGGTTCTGGGCAAGCTACGTTAATTTCCTGCCATCTAGACGATGTCATAATGAGTTGAAGGACTTGCAAAGAAATGCCTCTTCTTTACCTTAGTTAACAAACACTTGGTTTCAAACATTCCTATACACATCCATAACAGAGATAGAGTAGAGACTCTGTAGCCAAATCCTGGCCACTCTGACGCTCTCATCTTACTAAGCTCTAGGATGGTTTATTTCTCCTTCCCAGTAGGATCATAAAAGAAAACTCTTGAGGTTTGCTTCTATGAGCTTCCCTCTACCCTCCTGTAAACCAAGACCTAGCTAGAACAGGATTTAGCTAAAGAAGGCTATAGTTGTTCCTCTGGTTGGTGGTTCCAAGTCTTTGGGTCCTGTTTTCAGTAAGTAGAGCCCTACCTAGGAAGACACTAGAGAAAAGCCCTTCCTTTTGTGATTAATAAGCCATTGCCTGCCCCCAGAGATGTATATCCTGTTCTACTGAACTTCCTGGTTTCACTAAAAGTAGATATATGCCTAAGGAGTGACTTGATTCAACTTCTGGATGTATATCACACTGATAATACTCCTAACTTTAACCAGGTATCGCCTCCTCCTCTTTCTTCTCCTCCTCTTCTTCCTCTGGTGGCCTGTTGAGTTCCTTAGTGGGGCCTCACTAAGGGGATTGCTCTCCCCTTTGAAAAGATGAGCCGTCTGAGATCTCCTCAAACACTCTTTGGACTAAAGAGTGAGACCAGTGCAGTTGTAATGAGACTGCTTTTTGCTACTTCCCAGTCCTATCCAAGGATGAATGCTGGAGTATTTCTTTCTATACCACTACTACACTTTGGGATGTCAAGGTGTATGAAGACCAGAGCAGAGGAGGGGAAGTGTTAAAACAGGGTAGTTTAGAAGAGGCTAGGCAAATTCTAGGGAGCAGCCAGACACCCTTCTGCTGATAGATAAGTCATGAGTGATCTGCGGGAAGTTGATGACTAGAGACCTATATGTTATAGCATTTAGATGAGCAGCACCTAGGACTCTGCTTTACTGACAGTCAGTGGTATTTCTAACAAGTGGCCCACAAATATGTGTAGTCAAATATTCTTGCTGGTGATTTTCTCTAGAGGCAATAAAGAATGTAAAAGTGGCCAGTGGCAAGAACCTGCTCTTGCTATTAAGTAAAAACTGGCTTGAGAAACTCAGACATGAATTATATTTTGTAAATAATTGATGTAAAATTAGGGTAGAATATCCAGTTACCTAATACGTCTATACTTAGAAGTGAGCGAAGGTTTGTCTCTTTCGAAGGTGGAAAAAAATATATCCTAGGCCCAGTTAGATGGGATAATGCTATTATAAATATTTAAGAAAAACATGTTACTAATAATAAATGTTATTGTTTCAAATGGTCCTTAAGGAAAAAGGTCATTTTGGAGATTTTACTTACCACATCTAAATACAAATACAGTGGGGGGGAAAATATAAATACATACATACCATTACAGTGGGAAGGACAAGTATCAGTTTTGCTTGTGTTTTGTTTATTTGTATGTTAGCTCTAGTGGTCTGTTTTATACTTTGACATTCCAGTGGTGATTTCTGTTTTGCTATCTCCCTGATTTTGAAGAAAAATTCAATGTGTTTTATTCTAGGTGTCCACTTTTGATTTTTGCTTTGCATTATACTGTATTAAAGTTACTAAGGCTTTTGTTTAGCTGTTTTTGCTTGATAACTTACAGTGCTTACAGTCTTAGGAACACGCATACTAATAAAACAGGATCCTCTGATGATGTTATGTCTTGCAGTTAAAATTGTTATACAAAACAAGGAGGGGCACCTGGGTGGCTCAGTTGGTTAGGTGTCTGCCTTCGGCTCAGGTCATGATCCTGGGGTCCTCGGATCGAGCCCCGCATCGGGCTCCCTGCTCCGCGGGAAGCCTGCTTCTCCCTCTCCCACTCCCCCTGCTTGTGCGCTCTTTTTTGTCAAATAAATAAATAGAATCCTTAAAACAAAATAAAACAAGGAGACATTATTCTTTAGGCAAAATAAAGAGAATTAAAAAATTTTTTTTATAGATTCTAATTCTCTAATTCTCTGCTCATCCATTTTGCCCGTATTTTTCTCCATTTTATTTAAAATTAATCATATTTTATTTAAAATAAAAGCCTTGTCTTCTAATTGCAATATCAGGATCATCTATGGGTCTTTGATTTTACTTTTCTTTTTATATTACTATTATTTATTTCTGCTTCTTCACATTTTAAAAAATATCTTATTGTATGTTGGACATTGCATTTAACTGTAGAGGCTCCAGATAGTATCTTCCATTAGCAATGATTCTTCCTTTCTTTTTGTCAGATAGAGTGAAAGGCTAGTCAATCCAATCAGGTCTTATACTGGGTTGCTAATTTAGTAAGATTCAGTCCATCTCTGGTTCATCCCCATTCTTCATGATTGTTCCTTTTGGGCTTATTAATTAATTTTTGAGAGAAGGAGAGTGAGCGCATGAGAGCGGAGGGAGGGGTAGAGGGAAAGGGAGAGAGAGAATCCTAAGCAGGCTCCACATTCAGCATGGAGCCCAATGCGGGGCTCTATCTCAGGACCTTGAGATCAGGATCTGAGGCAAAAATCAAAAGTCAATCCTCAACCGACTGAGCCACCCAGGTGCCCTGGTCCTCTTGGGCTTTTGATTGATACCCTGCATACTCTTCTTTTCTCAGCTGAAAATTCTACCTTTGGCAGATTTTAAACTTAGTACCCATCTTTCGCAGGTTAAAAATGTGGTAAATGCCCTGAAGCATCTATTGTGGGTTTGCTGAAGGCTCCCTCCCTCTAATGGAACTTTGTTTCCAAAGCTCTGCAAGGCAAGTGAATGTTTCACTTTGCCTTTCCTATTCAGCCTTCCTCAGTTTCTGGTACCATCCCAGAATTCAGTCCACGTCCCAAGGGAAAAATCTAACCATATACTTTATATTTTCCATTTTTTTTTTTTTTTGCCAGCCTATATAACTATAAAAAACTCCACCGCTTTCTCTTTTCCAGCTAGGATCCATTGCCTTATATCTACCTGCATAGGTATAATTAATTATACAACTTTTATCATGCCCCTTGTTCTTACTCTTAACTTTTTCTATCCGGTTGGGAAGTTTTAAATGGCACGTTTTGACTCCCACAAATACCTACACAAGGTGATTTTATTTTAGTTTTCCCTTCCTCTCTCTCCTTTCCTCTCATTTTTTAACTTGCATTCTTCCTGTTGGGCAGAATAGATGTTTATATTCTACTCTTTGACCCATGTCTCTACTCTTATTTTAGTATTAGTACTATAATGAAATCTATTAAATGCTCACCATCAGTTATTTTGATATATTTTCCAAGTCATCTTTTCTTTAGATCAAATTCATCTTCTAGATTGTTTTCCAGGAAAGGTGTGTGAGAACAGTTATGTGTTTCTATAGCCCTCATACTTCAGCTGCATACAGAAATCTGACTAAGAATTTATGTGAAGTTTTCTTAAAATCATGCTCCATTATTGCCTTGACTTTTATGTTGCTCTGCTCTTGAAAAGTGTGAGGTCATCCTAATATTCTTACCCACGTAAGTAAACTGGTTATTTTGCTTAGTGGCCTTCATAATTTCTCCTTTTTCCTTAATGTCCAATAGTTTTACTAGGACAAGTCTCAGAGTTGGTCATTTCAGGTTGATTTTACCATTTTTCTCTTACTTACAGAAAGTCTCTTGGATTATAGTGATAAATACTGCTTTTGTTCCATTGCTTTGTTTTCTTCTTCTTCCAGGACTCCAATAATACATATGTTGAATCTTCTCTACCTTCCATTTTAAGCACTTTTTCTCAGACCTGTTTTACTTTTTCATTCCGTTGGTTGTTTCCTCCTTTTCTTCACTGATGTTTATTAAAATTCTACTTGAATCTTTTCTTCCTTAGACAGACAGTGGTAATTTATTCTTCACTTGTGAGATGGTTTTGTCTTTTCCTTCAAATTTTTCCTGATTAGATCAACTCTTGAGGCATTCCTTCCTGTTTTTGTCCACTTCTGTTCTCAGGTTGTGAACTAGACTTGCTACATACACATATACACATTTATCTAATGCTTGTTTGAGAATATTTTAGTTTGGAGCTTGGTCTTACAGCTTTGTTGTTTTGAGGGAAAATTTTCATTAGGTGAAATGTTACAACTTACCTTTTTTGTTTCATCTCAGAATAGTTTTGCATTGTGTTGGTCTGATTTTTTTTTTTTTAATAAGCCTTTTGTGGACAATTTCCTACTTGAAAAGTATTTTATTGTGTCAGTATAGTGAAGTGTAATTCCTTTAAGAGATAATGTTTTTGTGGTGGCAGTTTTATGTATGTAGGGGTGAGGTAGGGTGGCTGGCATGACTTATTTCTTCTGTCTCTGTGGAATCCTTAATTTTTCCCCTTCTTTCTTTCCCTCCATTGCCATGTCTTTAAGGGACACTACCCCCTTGTCAGTGTAGCTGATTCTTCCTCAAAAGTAATGCTTTCTGAAGCTTCCACTTCTGGTCTCTTATTTTCAAGTTCCTTCTTGACAGCCAGTGCTATAACTTACCAAGACCCAGGCTATGTTCAGTATGTTGGCACTTAATGTTTGACATTTTCTTTCAAGGTTTGATTTTGCCAATGCTTTGTTTAATCATCCACTCCCTTTTTTCTTTTTCAAAGATTCTCTGAAGCCCTGCCTCTCCCACTCTCAGCATCTAGATGTCTTGCAGCAGTGGATGATGCTTTTTAAAATTTGGTACTAATCAATTTTCTGATAACTGGATGTTTGTGGTATCCTCTGTCTCCTGATATTGCTAAGGGCTTGAATCACACGTAATTATATTTGCACTGCTTGTACATAATGTTTTTTGAAAATGTGTGGAAAGTTTTTGGTTCAAGTGGTTGACATTATCCTGTAGACCCTGTTATCTATTAACACAGATTTATCTTTGTTCATAAGCAGCTCCAATTCATTCATTTTCATGCTTTCTAATGGTCTACTAATTCTTCAATTTATTACCCATTCTCTTATAGGTCATTTACATTGCATTTAATATTTCACTATTATCAAAAAAATGTTAACAAAGAACATACTTATGTCTATTTCTTTATTCACACATCCAAGCATTTCTCTAGGGTATATATGGAGTATGTCTGAAAAGTACTGGTTTATAGAATATGTGCATTTTTTAAAAGATTTTATTTATTTATTTGAGAGAGAGAGCAGGAGCGGGGCGGCGGGGGAGGGGGGAGGATGTGGCAGAGGGAGAGGGAGAAGCAGGCCCTCAGTTGAGCAGGGAGCCAGACACAGGGCTCGGGGCTCAATTCCAGGACCCCAAGATCATGACCTGAGTTGAAGGCAGCCGCTTAACCGACTGAGCCACCCAGGTGCCCCCAGAATATGTGCATCTTCACCTTTACCAGATATTCTCTAACTGCTTTCAATAATGGTTGTAATAATTTACAATTCTACTAGCAGTGTTAAAGAATTCTCATTTTCTACACACTTTATTATTTTGAAGGTTTACATTTTTGTCAATCTGATGGATGTGACATATTATCTTAATTTACATTTCCCTGATGGCTATTGAAGGTTTGGTTTGTCTTTTCATATTCTTTCCCTAGTTTTCTTTTCGGATGTTGTCCTTTATTAAGTCCTTTGTATATTTTAGAAATAAACTTTCAAAATTCTATATTTTGTAAACATATTTTCCAAGTTTGTGCCTTATCTTTAACTTTCTTAAACGTTATATAGCTATTTCAAAGCTACAGCACTGTCAAATCTATTATTTTTCTCCATTAACATCTGTATCTTTTTATACAATGTTTTATAAAATCCTTCTGACCCCCAATGTCATGAACATGTACTACTATATCTTCTTATTGGAGTATATTTTGTTTTTCACATTTACATCTTTATTTAAATGGAGTTTATTTTTGTGTAAAATGCCAGGTAATGATTTTTCGTCTGCAGATAGATACCTGTTCCAATGCCACAAATTCATATTTACCAAGGCTCTTCCTCTGTTCAATTATGCTCAGAACCAGCTGAGTACTTAAGGCCTTTCCTAGTATCTTTAGTCACATTCTTTGGGCTTATCTCTCACCACGCCCTTCCACAGTAGCATTATTTTCTTGTCAAACCAGATTACTTATTGCAGTCACTCTTCTTGAATACCAAAACTCCATTCTTGCGCTCTCCATAAGTCATGTTCTCTTCCTGTCTTTTCTCCTTCCTACATTATAAACTTCTTCTAAAAAAGACATTGTCCAATTCACCTTTGCATCCCCAATAATTAGCACTGATTGAACAGACTTCTGATATTTGTCAAAGAATTTTATTCTTAATTTAATTTGGCCCTTGTAGGTGGGCACTTCCACCTAGTACAAGACCTATCTATATCGCTAGGTTTTCACACAGAAGGAAAAAGGTTTCTGTCTTTTACCTACCTTCCCACCAAAATATGCCTCGGGATTCTAAAGCTTTTCTAAATTTTTTAAACAGAACCCCCAAAATAGTTCTAACGCCCAGGAACCAAAGTTATCATTTCTGCCCCTGTGTGTAGGACAGGCAAGTCTGTGGTGGAGGCTAACAGTAAAGGGGGCGTGCCCCCTCTGCAGAGGATGCCAGGAGTTGGCCCCTCCTTGACCCACTTCGGAGGTGAGGCCGCGTACCCGGGGACGTGTTCCCATCCATCGTCCTTCCCTCTTCCCTTCGTTTCCTCCAGCTGCCTCGACCCTGAAAACAAAGAGCAGGATGTAGAAATTACCTCTGAAGTCACTGTCCATCCTTCGACGGAACGCTGGAGGGCCCAACTTGGCTGTCAGCCTTCTTAATGACACGGTCCGCCCTTTCAGGTGGGAGCTACAGCCGGCGCAAAGTTCTCAGGCGACTTCTCGAATCTCTCACGGGCCCCGCGTGCTGCCTGGTTACAAGATTCGCGCAGGCCGGGACCCAGGGGTTCCCCTTCGAGAGCCTGGGCTCCGTTACGGGTGACTGAAGGTCACCTCCGTGGAACAGTGGAAAGGGAAGATTCCGCCCACCCCAGGCCCACTCAGAAGTTTCCGGTGTTCTCCGCACGGGCCGCCGGGCAGAAGCAGCGGTCGCGGGGTCGCGGGTGGCAGAGTGAGACCCGAGTGATGAGGTGAGAGGGGCGACAGCGTCCCCAGAACCGTCAGCGTCCCCAGAGCCGGCCGCTCCCGCCCTGCGACCGCCGCGCGCGCCAGAACTGCATTTCCCACAGGCCCCCGCGGTGGAGCGCCGCCCTCGCCTGCCACCCCCGCGCGGCCGGGAGACCGCCCACGCCTCTGCGGCCGCCGCCGCCTCCGCCGCCGCTGCAGCCAGCCTGGGTCCCCTGCCAGCTGTGCCTTTGAAAGGCGACGGGAGGCGGCGAGCACGATGGCGAGAATGGAGCGCGTGCTGTGTGTGCTGGGCCTGGTCCTGTGCGGGGCGGCGAGCCCCGGGCTGTGCGCTCCTCGCGCCTCCACTTCCAAGAAGCCCATCATCGGTAAGAAGGCTGGGTGGGAGCCGCGGGCCTGCGGCCGGGTGTCGGTCCTGGGCGCTTCCCGCTGCTGGGCTCCAGCTGATGCGTCCCGCCTTGGAAGTACCCGAGTCCAGGGTTACGATGTGTGCCTTCATTTGTAGCACGAGTAAGAGCCGAGCCAAGACACCATTTCGATCGTGCCGAAATAGAGCTAATGCCTGGTGGTTTCCTCAAATTCATTTGGCTCTTGAAGTTGAAAGGGAGGAGGGTGCGCGGGGAAGAATCCTGCGGATTGTTTTTTTCTTTGTACGTAGCTAAGAATTTCTGCTAACTCACCAAACTCTGTACATACGTTATGTTTATTAAAATTTCGGGGAGTGAGGGCATATTTTAAGATACAATGCATTATCCATATAAAAATCGAATTGACCAGATAATCAAGAAATTATGGTATACTTTGGATGCTGTACCGGAGGGCAGCAGTGGCTAATATAATCCTAGTGTCAGTTCTACTGGTGTTAAAGCGAGGCATGTAATTTTTCGTTTCCAGCAAATTTATGTTTTAATCACAGTTTGCGTTGCCAGAACAGACATTCGAGACAGGGAAGGGGAAGGCTACCCAGGAGAAATCAATCAGCCTAGAATTAAAATTTGCCAGAAGCAATTTATGTCAGATGAATAAGATTGGCTTTATTTTAGCGGTAGTATTATCCCATTCAAACTCTTTTACCTTCTGGGAAGGGGAACATCATATTCTGTAACTAAATAGTAAGTAAATGAGTATTTTTTTTTTCATATATATTGCTAGTGCCTGGTTTTCAAATGGGTTTTGTATCAATATTTGGAACTTGGAATGCCTTATTTCATAGCTATTTAAAATGGTGGTTAGATTCTCCAAGGAGAATTAACTCAAAATAAAATTCTAGGTAGTGTGTTGGGAATTGTGAGTGTAGAGAGGAGGGAAAAGGGGTTGGGGGGATTCTTTTCCCTTTCCTGGAAACAGTGGTAGTCCAGGGTCAATTACAGAAAAAGGAGTGTGCTTTCAGTCACATCACTTAAGACAAAAATAGTTAACTAAGCACCTACTATGTTCAAGGCATTGAATTAGGATGTGCAAAGGATTCAAAGACAAGGAAACCACAAAAGTTGTGAGGTGGCCTTAAAGTATGGGTGGAATTTTGGTCACATTTTGAGGGACTTACAGGTTGAGCTTTTCCCGCCCACAGATGGAAAAAGTGAGTAGGTGGGTAAAGGGGCAGGGTGGGGGAGAAGTTGGTGGAACTTACCTATTCTAATATACTTTTTCTCCTTTCTGGTACTTATATTCACATGTCCCAAACCCTTTTTTGTGGCACCTCACCTTGCCTGCCTTGTACCATTCCATTCCCTGTTTCCTGTGACACTCCCTCATTCTTTCCCTACCACATTTCATTTTCCTCGGTGAAGACTTACTTACTTAACAAATTTTGGCACTTGGCATGTGTTAACTGAGTGCCTGACAATGCCAATTTTTGTGACAAGCTGGAAATAGAGAAGTATAGACAGCTTTTCCTGTCAGGTGGCCTACAGAGACAATGAAGTGTTCCAAATGGTGAAGCAGCGAATGATACTGGCACAGGTGTATTCTCCAGACAGACATGTTTTGATGTATATTGGGTGCCAGTACTGTGCTGGGGCTGAGGTTTCAGTGATAAGAGGCAGACTGAGAGGTAGGTGGGGCAGAGCACACAGGGTCTTGTAGAGTTTACAAAAGTTTAGGAACCCATTGAGGTACTTAAACAAGGAGATGTCCCCTGTTGATTTGTTATCTCTGATCTCATTTCCTATCGTTTTCTCCCATTGCTCACACAAGCTCTAGTCATATGGACTCCTTGAGATGTGATAGGCACACACCTGACTTAGGGCCTTTGCACTTGCTGTTCCTCCACCCTGGATCCCTCTTCTTCCAGGTACTTGCGTATGGTTTACTTCCTCATCTCTCTGAAGTCCCGGCTCTCCAATGTCATGTTCTACCTTCTCAGGGAGGAGGACTTGCCTGGTCATCATATTTAAGAGACTTTCTTCCCCTGGATAGATGGGACCAACTCCTCCCCCTCTCCAAAACACACCTTCTTACTCTGCTTTACTTTTTTTCTTTAGCATTTACCACCAACCATCAGACTTTATATTTTAACTTTTTATCTTGTTAATTATTTGTCCTCTCTTCTCTCCCTCCCACATACTAGGATTAAAGCCCATAAAGGAGGGATTTTTGTTTTGTTCGCTCATGTGTCTCCAGCGTCTAGTTCAGTGCCTTGTATATATTATGATTCAGGAACATACTGAATGAAAAAGTGAATGAATGAATGCATGGTGATATGATCAGATTTCTTTCCATGTGGAGAACTGGTTGAAGTTGTTGAGGATTGTTTAAGAAAGGATATAGAGAGACCTTTTAAGACGCTATTGTTATAGTCTGAAAGGGAGGAGGAAGGATGTTGGTTGCTTAGATTATGTTGCTGATGTCAGAGAGAGAGAGATAGAAGATATTTCCGCTCTTTTGCTTTATTAGTGTATGGGAGAGGAGAGACCTCCTTCTAGCTTAAGGATGTGAGATTGATTCTAGGTTGTGTGAAGGAGGCTGGTGCTATTATAAACCTGCTTTGGGGCTTATTTGGTCTCCTTGATGAGGTGAGAGAGAGGAGGCTACTTAAAACTCAGAGCAACCTCCACTGTCTTTTCCCAAAGTCTGTGGAATTACTTACAGAAGAAGCTTTGTATTTAATTCTGTGAGTTAAACAAGTAAAGTACTGGTATTTTTTTTTTAAAGATTTTATTTATTTGTCAGAGAGAGAGCACAAGCAGGGGGCGCTGCAGGCAGAAGGAGAAGCAGGCTCACCACTGAGCAAGGAGCCCAATGCAGGACTCGAACCCAGGACCCTGGGATCATGACCTGAGCTGAATGCAGACGCTTAACCGACTGAGCCACCCAGGCGCCCCAAAGTAGTGGTATTTTTACTGTGATGTGTTTCAGTTTCTGAGTAAGAAAAAAAGGAAATTGCTTGAAATTAAAACTATTTTTCTTTCTTTCTTTTTTGTTCTTTTCTTTTCTTTTCCTTCCTTCCTTCCTTCCTTCCTTTCTTTGTAATTTAGGAGTATTAATGCAAAAGTGCCGTAATAAGGACATGAGAAGCCTGGGAAAATACTATATTGCTGCATCCTATGTAAAATATCTGGAGTCTGCAGGTGCAAGAGTTGTACCAGTAAGGTATGATCCAATATTTTTTACACTGTATAAATAAAAACTCCTGTTTTTTCTCAAATAATTTTTTTATCTCAAAAATTTGCTCTGATTGCATCATTTAAATGTGGTAACATTGCTCCTGATTTTTTTTGCCAAATCTAATGCTTATAGTCATTAAATTGTTTAAAGGATGAAACTGTCTATATTTACAATGCTATTAGAGGTCTGTCAAACATATTAGGTAAAGAATGAAATGATAGTTTCCTATACCCCAGAAAAGGTGGTATGCATCAGACATTTGGAAAATAATGGAGTAAAAGAATCGATAAATTAACCAGCTTTATTCCATAATATTAGGATAAGGGAACACTTATGGAATGAAAGAGATTTTTAGATGACTTTTAAAATACCTTCACATTCTACTTTAAAAATTTGTAAATGACTAACACAGCAGTGTTGCTTCAATATAAATTACAAGAATTGCAGTCTTAAAGGAGCTACTTTTTGTTATATAATGGCCTATTAAGACTAAAATGACATGTCATATTTTGATTGGGAAAGAATTGAATTTTTTAACAAACAAAACCTTATAAGTATTTATAATATTTTTTCACCCCAAATTAGCATATTTTAGAATCTCCCAGCTCTCCTATCTATTCCATTGTAAGTGATTTCACACACAAAACACAGTTGTGTGCTTTATGTAATTAATTCCACCTTAAAAAGCTATAACGAAGAAAGGTACTGTTCAAATAAAACAGTGATAATCAAAATGCAAACATTACAACTGAGAGAATTATAGCACAAAATGGTTTTTTGTTTAGCTTCGTAAGGATCACCTTCTTGCTTAATCTTTTACATTTAGTTGTCTCTACCCCATTCGCTTTTGACGTTCATCATTCATTTTTTTCGTAGCAAATCTAATTTTTCGAATGAAACCTTATTTGGAACTCAGATAACACCAGAGTTTTAGAGCTGAGGAGGCTTTCAAGTCTTCAGAACAGCGTTTCAAAGTTTTGATCACGGGAGCTTTTTCTGCAAGTGTTCTTTTAGGACATTAGTGCTGATAATCTGGATGGGACGTGGGAGAGACACAGGCAGGTAGACCAGTTCAAGAGACTTGAGGTAGGCTAGGTGTGAAGTGAAGAGAGCTTGGCTTACTTGTAGGATCGATGGGTAAATGTTCTCTAAAAGTATCAGCAAGATTTGATGACTAATAAAATGAAAGGACATAGGGAGGAATAGTCAAGAATGACAAGTTTTGAAACGGCAAGTTTTGAAACTTGGGAAGTTTTGAAACTGGGGAAGTTTTGAAACTGAGAAAGTTTTGAAACCTAATGACTAGCAGCAGAATGCTGTTATTTATGACGGAGTCACTGAAAATGTGACTGTCAGCATGGAGGTTAATTTCTAGCTTGGGTTCCCAAAGTTCATTTTAAGGTATATTGCTTGTCATTAGAATCATATAATCCTACAAAAACAATGTAATACATGGCAGCTAAATTCCCAGAGTAACCTCTAAAGGATGACCTAAAACAATGAGAGTAAAGTGACCACACTGATAATGTTGAATTCATTTCTGAATTTTGGATGCTGGGAGCCAACTTCCATGGTTTGGAAGGGAAAAGGAGGCGGATGGGAGACCTAGGCAAAATTCTGGAATAGGTAAAGAAGTTTGTTTTTGTTCTCCTGCCTTCTCCTGCCTGGCGCCCTGAGGTTATCAGAAATCCCCACTGTGGGCTAGTGGAACCCATGGGGCATCCTCCTCCTGAGAGGGGGCATGTGACACGGGCTGTTTTTGGTTTAAAAATGTGTTTTGCTCACACAGCGTTTTAAAACAGTTTTAAACACTTACAAATAAGAAGACTTCATAAAAGTCTGAATTTCTGGCGTTTTTTTTTTGTTGTTGTTGTTCAAGACAATCATCTGGGGCTGACTTTAAATGAAGCAAGTGCCCACCATTGGCAACAATGCCTGTTACTCCTTTTCATGCTGCTGAA
The DNA here is from genome assembly GCF_037043125.1 of Eumetopias jubatus. Lineage (NCBI taxonomy): Eukaryota > Metazoa > Chordata > Mammalia > Carnivora > Otariidae > Eumetopias > Eumetopias jubatus. The sequence continues at coordinate 175,660,012 of NW_028274810.1, forward strand.
ACTGTGTCATCTGCCATCATCACCAGCCCTAAGCTGTTTTCTTTTAGTTAAAGAGAGAGTAAACTATTTCATACCCTATTGAGAAGGTCTTTGGTTCTAGAAAGTCTGACAACATGCAGATAATATCTGTATTCAGAGAATATGATCTGGCCTGTCTTCCCTGTCTGGTCTCTGGGGCATTGGAGTTCATGACACTTTATCCCCCCCACCCCAACAATTAAGCCCCTTAAGAATGATTAGCAGGGTCTAAAAGTTCAGCCATGGACAACATGGGAGCCGTTTATTTAGACTTAATGAAATGACTGAAACCAGCCTGCATGGCTAGCTGGTAGAGAAGTCCCTGGAATGTAGCTGAGTGGTCTAAATCCATTCTGGTGATGATTGTCCTGGTTTAAATATGCATGGGGAAGATTCTGGGTCCTGACTGGTTCCCTTTTTATTGACCCAGTCTGGGGAGATGAGACTGGTAGAATACTGGGAATGTGGACTCACATTTGAATCTCCTTGTCACTTCTCAAGTCAGGGCCACTTGTGCATTTATCCTCCATCTAAGATAATGGTAAGCACCACTGCAATATCACCCACTGCTTTATAGCTCTCTGCTGGGAGGAGAAGTATTATGAATTTCTTCTTTTTTTTAAATTTTATTTATTTATTTTTTAAAAGATTGTATTTATTTATCAGAGAGAGAGTGAGTGAGAAAGAGCACAAGTGGGGGGAACGGCAGGCAGAGGGAGAAGCAGACTTCCTGCTGAGCAGGGAGCCCGATGCGGGGCTCCATCCTAGGACCCGGGGATCATGACCTGAGACGAAGGCAGATGCTTAACCAACTGAGCCACCCAGGCGCCCCTCTTTTTTTTTTTTTTTTTTAAGATTTATTTATTTGAGAGAGAGAGAGAGAGCAAGCAAGCATGGGGAGGGGGAGAGGAAGAGGGAGAGAATCTCCAGCAGATTCTCTGCTGAGTGTGAAGTCCAATAGGAGGGCTTAATCTCACAACCTTGAGATCATGACCTGAGCTGGAATCAAGAGTCAGGTGCTTAACTGACTGAGCCACCCAGGCACCCCGTATGAACTTCTAAATAGACCTGGACTTGCAGAGGTCATTTGGACCTAGAGAAGAACCTAGCACAACAAAGCACAGCCAAGTTCTGGGCATCGTAAGTGTATTTAATTATAGGAGAGGTGTTCCGACTCCCCCTAAAACATTTCCTGGGGCAGAAATGGACTGTGGTTGACATTTGATCATAAAACTATTTCTTCAATGGCTGATTGAGAGGGCATCATGCCTTGTTATTTTCTTATAGAACCAGAAGACTGCTTAATGTAGGAAAGTTCTTGCAGGAATTTCATAACCATGATGCTGTCTTCTCTCATTCTTGCATTTTCTTCAACTTTTGGAAGAGCAAACCCATTTTACTGTGACTTAACTACATTTTCACAGATTAGTCCCATTACTTTTTTCTGGAAAAGGGGATAAAATCATCAGTAGCATGGTGATGTTAGGAGCCCTTAAGTGGTGTTCGATGAAAGGCGCTTCGGATTACCTGGGCAACTTAGCTTCAGAATAATTGCCTGGTATACAGTGATGTGCATGTAGCCTATCCCTAGATCTGAACTCTTCTGACTTTTGAATACACAGTGGTCTCCCGATCTTTGCAGTTAGTGGCAGGGGTGGGATGAAGCGGAGACTTGGCATTTATATGTATTCTTTTTATCTGCCCAAACTGCCTGTAGTTAAGGGAGGCATATTAATAAATCTCTTTATTTCATCTTATATGAAGTTACTGAATATCTTTACCTGTTTTTGATAGTTCTCAGCTAGCAGAGAAATTACTGGTGCCCAAATCTCATGGTCTTTAATGTTTACCATATTAACACATACTTCACAATATTAAATTATATGAGAACACAGGAAAACATGTTTACTTGTCTGATTAGCAAAACAAGGATATAATTACAGTATGTGATTTTCATGTAGTTTGAAAAAACACCTCTAGGAAGGGAGAGAGATATTGTCTGGTATTTAAGAATTACTTTTCATTTGTTTTTTTTTTGTTTTTTTTTTTTAAATTAATGTGGGGACTTCATTTACAGCCTTACTTTTTTTCCTTAGGTTTTGGAAATAGATGTGTTGTAACTTCTTATTGTTTTCAGGCCTGATCTTACAGATGAAGAGTATGAAAAGCTTTTCCAATCTATTAATGGGTAAGTTGGCAGCATTGATTTGATATGGGGAATGAGGTGGATATAGTCTGCTTTCGCAAAAACATACTTATAAACATACATGTTTCTGTGTAACTATCTTATAGTGGTATAATGTTAATTTTCTGAGTTCTTTTATAGGAATTGTTTTGTTGAGAGATGAAAAAGTCCTGGAGAGGGAAGGCAGCTTAAGAAATAAATGTTGCATAGTAGATACATTTAGGTTTTTTTTTTTTTTAACATGTGACATAATCTTTGTTCTTTTAATGATTGTCTTAAATGTTCTGAAGCCACTTTGAATGACATGGCATACTACTTGCTTAGGGGATTTAGAAGTCCTAAGTCTTAACAATTGGTTATCTTTCAGAAGATAATTTGCATAGAACTTGGAAAAAAATTTTCTGTCCTCTGGCTTCACCACAAAAGATGATTGGCTAGGTCAACAGAATAAAACTTTTAATCACATGAAAAATGTTCGACATTACTCATAATTAAAGGTTAGGTAATTATAGCAATTATAAACTTTTTTAACTATCAAGTTGGCAAAGATCAGAAAATTTGTTATTATATGGTGAGAGTGTGAGGTAACAAGCATTCTCATACTTTATGGGTGTGTGTTACCCAGTTTTTTGCAGGGTAGTTTTGCAATATCTGTTGAAATTGAAATGAAATAAAAAATGCATGTACCTTCTGACCCAGGTAATCTGTCAGAAGGAATTTTATTTTATAAATATATTCCCCCTGTATGTGAAAACTTAGGCCCAAACTTACACATTGTAGAATTGTCTGAAATACCCCCAGTTTAGAAGCCGCCCAGTAGTCTATCAGTTGGGAATTGGGTAAAAAAAATAGACTACATGCATATAATAGAGTATTATGCACAGATTTAAAATATGAGGATATTATTAGATGCTGGTTTGGATTGCTGTTGTTATGTGAACAATGTGATATTGTTATGTAAAAAAAAGCAAGGCACATAATGGTATTTATAGTATACTCCCATTTGCTTTTTTTTTTTGTTTTTTTTTTAAGGTAGGGGTGAGGAGATTAGCACAGTATAATCTATCAGGTGAACACACAGATTTTAAAGATGGTGGTTTTTAAGGATTTTTTATTTATTTATTATAATACTTGCCAGCAGGGAAAGGACAGAGTGGGAGGGAGAGGGAGAAACAGACTCCATGCTGAGCACGGAGCCCTACATGGGGCTCAATCCCACAACCTTGAGATCATGACCTGAGCCAAAATCAAGAGTCCAATGCTCAACCGACTGAGCCACCCAGGCGCCCCTAAGGGTAGCTGTTTTTGATTGGGAGTTGGGTGGAGGGAGTCTATTTTATGATAAAGCTTTTATAAAAAGAGTTTCTTTTTTTCCCCTTATAAAACTGTTTATTACTACTTAAAAAAAAGAAAAAGCTATGAGTAAAACATTTTATAGTGCCCATTATGTGCAGTGTACTTTGGCATAGAAAAGATAAGTAAGTCCAGGTCAGAATATATGGTAGAACCTCAAAAATACACAAAAAAATATATACCAGAAAATGAGCTAACTCTCATGCAACTTCAGAATCACCTTTATTGAGCCCCTATTACACAGTAGACCCCATACTGCTTTGTGGGGGAACACAGAGATGAAAAGGCAAAGTCTTGTTTTAAAGTACTTTCCCAATCTGGGAGAGACAAATTTTACTTTATGAAAGGATTCTGGCATTAAACACACCAGATTTGATCAGAGGCAGCTTTTTAGACACTGAGTGAATGAAAGGGGAGACCTGCTAATGAGTCTTCATTAAGCCACTTTTAATTGTAGGGTTTTCTGTGTGGTTCTACCTTATAGTTTGTAAGTTTTCTACAAGACTAGGAAAAATTCCTCATCCTTGTCTCTCCAAGCTAATACCAAGAAGCAGAATATATTTGTTGAATGAACAAATAGTCTCAAAAGTGAACTTTTGCGGACCCTGGGTGGCTCAGTCGGTTAAGCATCCAACTCTTGGTTTTGGCTCAGTTCATGATCTCAGGGTCGTGAGATTGAGCCCTGCATCAGGCTCTGCTGAGCGTGGAGCCTGCCTGGGATTCTCTATCTCCCTCTCCCACTGCTCCCCCCCTCCCACCCCCACATCACATGTGTGCTCTCTTGCTCTCTCTCTCTCTTAAAAAGAAGTGAGCTTTCATATATCTCGAATTCATATTTAAGTATTTTCAAAATTTTAACACATTTAATCCAGCTTTTGTAATCGTTTTTGAATATCTTTGGTTATTTCAAGACTTGTTATAAATTTTAAAATTAAAGCTAATTTAAAAGTTGATATAAAAACATAGTAAATATTTTTCTGTATCTCTCCTTTATGGGTAGAGTAAAATAAAATCAAACATGATTTCCCCTCTTTTTTCCCCAGACTTTTTCCAGAATTGTAATTTTGTTCTTTCAAAATTTTTTAATAGTGTGCATATTTTGGAAGAAATTTCAGGGTGATAATAAAAAATTAAATTCTCATGGATATTTAATTCTAGCCTACATATATTTTTATGAGCAATTTGTTCTTTATGATTAAAAATAATTCTCTGTGAGCCACAATTGACTCATGATTATGGGCCTCCAGTTGATTTTTGGCATCACTGATCCCTTGATTTAAACCTAGCTGTACCTGGAATTTTATCTTGACTTGATATCTAACTTTGTGTACTCTCCTTCCTTCCCCCACTTATTTATCCTTAATTTATTCATACTCTATCTCAAAAATAAACTTGTTTATTGAAGAAGTTTTAGAAGAATATGTGCTTCTAGAAGTATTGTTAACTGTGGTAGTTTACGAATGTGTAGGAGTGTAAATATTTTATATATTTTTGCCACAGTTTTCTAACTTTCTTTAATGATCTTGTTGTTTGCATGATAAGGAAAAAGTTGTTTTAAAATAAAAAGAGTGTTTATTTTCTGTGGGCCACGGGGTTGAAAGGCACCCTATTTGATGTTGTTTCAGGATCCTTTTCCCTGGAGGAAGCGCTGATCTCAAGGAGTCAGGTTATGCTCTGACAGCCAAAAAATTTTACGATTTGGCCAAACAGGTAGGTGTCAGTTACGGCCTGTTATTCCAGGTGGGTTTTTGTAATTTTCCATGAGGATAATTCTTTCCTAAGCATATGGTAATACTTCCCACACAATTACCCTAGCCTCATCCCACTTTAACTTTTGAGCTTCCTGCTCTTTAGCAGCGCGTGGCGGCGCTCACTTGTTCCCTGTGGGCTTCCAAGGGAACCAGAGCCCCGCAGCCTGGCCCTCTCCCTTAGTGTTTATTGATACGAACCAGGTCCTCATGCTGGCTTGGTAAGCTGTTTTTTTTTATGTACCAGGCATTGTTCATATGTTATTAATTCTCATCTCCTCTTGAAAGCTGCTCTTTGTCCTGACTTTTGGGCAAAGGTCAAGGTCAAATAGGATGGAAAGGTCAAATAGGATGGACTTTGACCTTTCTTCACAGTTACCCTAGACTCCACATTAAGTTACCAGGCAGAGCCTCTTGAGTCCTTTGTAATGTCTCACACTGAGCCTGACTTTGCACCCCACCTCAGATCCTTACTTATTTCACTCCTGAACTATAATCTTGCTGGCCCTTGTATCTCCCCCTGCCCTTAAATATTTCCCTAAAGAACTGCTTTTAGCATATGAGATACTTGTTTAAAAACTTTTAATGGGTAGGCTTTTAAATCATCTGTAGCCTTTCATAGTCTTTGGATCAAGACACAGACTGTGTATCCACAGCCCCATTTTCTAGCTTTTCCTTCTGCATATAATTGAAGCCAGTGTGGTATTTCTAGCATATATTCTGTGTCCTCCTACTTTTAAATTGGCTTAGTCTGTTTCTTTCCATTCCATCCCTAATTCATAACTTGGCCCATCTTTTCAGGCTAAGGTGCTATTCTCCTTCTATAGAGGTTTCTTTCCCAACTTCAACAGGAATGGCATCCCGCTCCCTCTTAACTTTTAGAATATTTTGTTGTAGAAGAGTTCAAACATTTATTTAGCTCCTACTCGGTAAGATGACAGGGTCCATGACCTTCAGGAGCTTCTATTTCAGAAGACAGAATATCTTGAGGTTAGTTATTCATGTCTCAGCAGATTTCATGGTTCTAACACCCTTTGAGGTGTTCCTCATTTCATGTAATATGGTACCATGTACTGAGTACATGCTCAATGGATTTTTTTTTCTTGAAAAAGTGAACAAGTGGAAATTTTATAATGTGAGTGATTTAAAATGCATTTGGGAAATATATATGAACATTATAAAGTAGTCCTTTTTCCTTTTGCATACAGGGACTCATGTAACCAGCTTGCTCAATTAAAAAAAAAAAAAAGAAGGAACCACCCAACCCCTGAGACCCAAAAGTCTACTTTTTGAGATGTAATTAGCTACTTAAAGATTTCAAAACAAAGGAAAAAAGCTCAGCATCCTTGAACTTATTTAGCTACAACCACTGGGGACCACAAAGCTCTCACTGAAGAAGCCTTGAGAAGTGAAGTCTGTTAGATCTTTCCAGTCCTACTCTGTCCTTTGCTCTGCGAGGCTTTGTGGAGGATCCACAGAAAGTAAAAGATGTGGTCCCAGCAAGTGAGAAATTAAATTTGGTACATACGGAAACTGAACAATTAAACTCTCCTTTGTGTTTATTATAAGTAAATGCAGTATGGCCCTCCAACTTAATGTATGCAGTTCTAACTTCTAAAAATAAAATTTCCCAGACCGGCATAGAAAGTGTTAAAAATCCTCCCTTAGGATAGAAAGTATAGGAATTAATGTAATTCTGTATTTTTCTCAGTAAGGAACAGAAAGAAAAAGAAAGTCCTAATAATTTCCTCATTTAAAATGAGTGGCATGTTATATTTTACAATCTATACAGGGAAATCACTGCTTTTAGGAAAGTTGCAAAACTCAGTTTTGTAACTACCAGTACATAGGGATTTAATCTTTACTTAACCAGAAAATTCATTCACTAGAAGACTTTTTCCCCATTCATGGTAGTTGTTGTGACTTTGAAGAAGCTCAGTACATTTGTACTTTTTCCGTTGACAGCTTTTACTCTATACAAATTTATTTTACTTTTGCTTAGCCTTTTCCTTACTGACTGTTCCTTTTCTTCCAGATCAAGGGTTTCCCCTGATTTAAATTTAGTTAGCTGAAGGTGCTATAATGCAGCTATTACTATAAATTCCGAGATAATGAAGGACAGACTTCAGAGTGTGTTCAAAGCAGGCAGTCATCCAAAGCAACAAGATCTGTAGAAGATGTATCAATAGACATCTATCTAGCATTATCTTTGATATTGGCAGTACCTAATTGTTACTGGTATCGCTTGGTAGTTGCCTGGCAGATGTCCGTCTCTTTCCCAGCACAGATGAGATTGAATAATTTGATTGACTAAAACTGAATGATTATGTGGGAGCTTGATCTGAGGAAAGATTAAGTGATAGCCTCCTTACGGATCCTGGAAAATTCTTTAGAAATGCATGCATGACTCAGATGCCTGTCTTGTAATGACAAATCAAATGTATAATTTTTGTTTTGAAAAGTTTGAATGAGCTTAGTTTTCTCTTTCACTCTGCAAAGAGTTTTGATGATGGAGACTATTTTCCTGTGTGGGGCACTTGCCTTGGATTCGAAGAGCTTTCATATCTGATTAGTGGTGGAAAGTCCTTATTAACTCTTACTCATACTGATGGAATTGCAATGCTGCTGAACTTCACTAAAGGTGAGAATTCCCTTTTGGACCTTTTTAAAAATATTACCTGGGCAGGATGAGTATGGCAAATATCCATGTCAGAAGCGCTCATAATGTTTACTAATTTTCAGATTATTCACACAAGCTGACAATGTGAATGATGTACTGAGCTGTGAAGATGGCTTAGGAGCTTTGAGTTTTGATAATTCATTACCTATAGTAATACAGGACCATGCATGATTAACACCTCTAAAATCGAACCTGGGTTTGAGTCATCCCTGTTGCCTTGGGGAATGGTTTAACCTCCCTTGACTTTAATTTCCTGATTTTAAAGGGTTTTCCTCTTAAGGTTGTTTGTGAGGATTAAATAAGATACTGCTTTCCAGCTACCGTGCCAAGTGCTTGAAATACAACTCTCATAAATGGTAGCTATGAATTATGATAGTACATCACTTTTCCCTTGGCTGTGTACTCTGTTTTAACCCTAGCTGTGGTGTACGCAATTCGATTCTGGTACTAACCACTTGGAGTTAGCGCAGACTCCATAGTTATAAGTTATCTCCCCAATTAGTCTGCCCTTATTTCAGGTAACAGCTACAAGTCACATTCCCAGGCCACCCACACTTCTGACCAACTGTCCACAATCTTGAGGATGCCCATGACCCTTCCTGAGGTTCAGTAATTCACCAGGATGAATCACAGAACTCAGGAGAGTGCTGTGTTTGCACTAACAGTTTTATTGTAAAGGCTACACATAGGTTGAGGTCCCAGAGGGAATGCAGAGCTTCCGTGTCTTCTCCCTGTTGAGTCAGAACATATCACCCTCCTGGCATGTCAATACGTTCACCAACTGGAAAACTCCCATGAGCTTTGTTGTCTAGAATTTTTTATTGGGGTTTCATTGCAAAAGCAAGGTTGATTAAATCATTGGCTGTGTGCCTGAACTCAATCTCCAGTCCCCTTTTCATCCCTGGAAATCAGGCTGGCTCAAAGTCCTAATGTACTCTAATCATGTGGTTGATGTTTCTGATGATCAGCCATATCCTGAAGCTACCTAGGGGCCTACTGTGAGTCACCTCATTAGCATTACGAAGACATTCCCATTTCTTAGGAATTTCTGAGTTTTAGAAGCTCCGTATCAGGAACTCAGGGCAAAGACCAGGACGAGTCTTTGTTATGGCACTCTGTGTAAATAGGTAATGATTCTTGTAGGTTACCTGATCTCTGAATCCTGAGTTGAGTGCTGTCAGCTATTCCTGTTCTCATGGAAAGCAGTAGTTGTTATACGTAGAACTTATAGAATGTTCTATATTTTTCAAAGCTCTCTCTTGCATTGTCTTACTTAATCATTGCAAGAACTGTGTGGGAAGTACATGTATTAGGTTCAACTATTTTGGATGTATGTGGTGAAAAACCAAGCTTATATGAAAAAGGAATAGAATCCATTGAAGTAAGGTACTTGAGTGGATTTTTATTATCTGAGGTGCAGGGATTCTCGTGGAAGCCATTAGCATGCTGAATGAGAGGCTTCATTTAGGGAGAGCTGGTGTCAAAGTAAATTGCTCTTTTTGATCTATTTACTGAGTAGAGATTTCTTGGCCTGTTTAATGTTCTTTCCTACATTGTTGGTATTTTTAAATATTTTAAATTCCAGATACCTTTGAAAATATGTTGAATGTTCTGGATCATTTCCTGAGAAAACAAAAATATATTCATGTAAATGTACCTGTTTTCAAGAGAACTCAAGTTAAGATTTTCTGCTTACTCTGTGGCTAGCCTGATAATTATCATATCAGAAAGATTTTAGTGATTCATGTTAAAATTCTAGAAGAAAAGTACTTAAATATGGAACATATTTGAATTTGTGTGTTAAATTCATTTTGTGTTTGATTAGAATACATATGTGGAAATGATATGTTTTGCTTATCATTTAGTCATCTTGATTGTGTCTTAATAATGGCCCTTTTTGGCCATAGATCAGTGACTTCAGTGAATTTTATTTTTTCTGTGTTTAAATTATTTCTCTTGTGCCTAAATTATTTCAGATGCATCGCAGAGCAGAATGTTCCAGAATTTTCCTGTTGACTTGTTGAAGTCTTTGTCAACGGAACCTCTGACTGCAAATTTCCACAAGTGGAGCCTCTCCATGATGGTATTGCATTAATTAACAATGAAATTAATGCATTTAGATTAACTACAGAAGTAATTATTTGTTTTATTTTTACACTCTAGAATTTTACGATGAATGAAAAGTTAAAGAAGTTTTTCAATGTATTAACTACAAATACAGATGGCAAGATTGAGTTTATTTCAACCATGGAAGGTATATATCATGGCACACGTACACTTTATTTCACTTATGTTTATATATATTAATTTTGATTTTATACTTCTCTTATGAATAAAATCCTGTTACTCTTGGGTGTGAAGATAGAAGCTAGGGCATTTTTGTGGGTAGGAGATGTGCTTTTGTCCGTGTTCCAAATCAGCTGTGATTTACCTGGGTCATCTGGTGGATGGAATGATGGAGAAGGAAAGTAAAGAATAAGGGGAGAGTAGAGGAAGAAGTAAATGGAAAAAATGACTTCTCTCTCTAGCAGTGTACCATGACAGATCGTCCTCCAAACAACAACAAAAAACATGACTCATGTTCAGTAAAACATTTTCCTAAACATAAGTTTATCCCACTATCCAAAAGTAGAGCCTTCCTGTGAAACTCCTAAGCCACAGTGGCACAAAGCAAAGAGTATCCTTCCACTTTCCAAAAGTTCTCGTTAAGCCACTTTGGTTTTATGAAAGACCTGCATGAGTCCCTGTTTCCGCTCACTGAAAGAAAGCTGAAGAGGATTTTCGCTTTTATGAAGAAAAGCCTACTGTACTAATGTAAGTCTTTCATAACAGTGAAGTGGCATAAGGTGGACATTTGGAAAGCAGAGGGATACCTGTACATTGATGAAGTGACAGGATACTCAGGCCAAAACCTCTGGGAGTTAGGTGGTGTCCTTTTTGTTGTAGGTGAACAACATAGGGATTTGACAATTCTCTATATTATGCAGTGCTTGCCACAATAAGTGTACTTAACCTATCACCGTACAAAGTTCTTACAATTTTATTGACTGTATTCCCTGTGCTGTACTTTTCATCCCTGTGAGTTACTTATTTTATAACTGGAAGTTGTAACTTTTAATCCCTTTCACTTATTTTGCCCATCCCCCACCCCCTTTCCCTCTGGCAACCACCAGTTTGTTCTCTGTATTTATGAGTCTGTTTCTGCTTTTTGTTTGTATTGTTTTTGAGATTCTACATATAAGTGACATCACATGGTATTTGTCTCTGGCTTATTTCACTTAGCATAATACCCTCTTGCTCCATCCATGCTGCCTCAAATGGCAAGATTTCATTCTTTTTTATGGCTGTGTAATATTCCATTATGTGTTTATGCCACATCTTCTTTATCCATCCATGTATCGCTGGACACTTAGGTTGCTTCCATATCTTGGCTATCGTAAATGATGCAATAAGCTTAGGGGTGCATCTCTCTTTTTAAATTAGTGTTCCCGTTTTCTTTGTGTAAACACCCAGCAGTGGAAGTACTGGATTCTATGGTATTATATTATTAAGTGGAGTATTTAAACCAGCACTATTATTGAATCAGGAGAACTTGAGAGGAAGCTCAGGAACCCCCTACAATGAAGGTACCCCATGCAGCAGGACCCTCAACAAAGCCTGCCCGCAGAACTGTGAGAGTTGCAATCTTGAACCTTGACCCTAAGGGAGTGGGGGTGGTGGTAAATAAGCCTTGCTCATTCATAATGACATGCTGGTCAATTGTGGCCTGCATTAAACTAACTGGTCAAAAATTTTGTTTAAAGTCATCTCAGACTGAGAGTGTCCCAACGTTTATGGCAGAAGCAAACATCAGTAATTCTCTCTGGAGAAAACTACATTTATCCCAGACTTTAAGGGATTTCTTAATCCCTTAAGAACCCTCACATTTTGAGGCTTTAAGGAAAATGAGCAATTCCTGGCCGAAAAATCACTACTGTGCAAGGAAGCAAAGTACTACGAATGAGAACTTACAGAAACAATAGACAGTCTTTTAGTCAGTGAGAGGCCGCGGTGCTGGAGCGGAGTAAACTGGAATAAGGTGGATGTTGTTTATGTTATTCAAAGATTGGCTTGCTCTTGGGGGAGGTCAAAGGTCGAGGGGTTTATAAACAATATCTGGGGAATTCTGGGAAAGGTTGGTCAGCCCAGTCGGAAGTGAGCCGATTATCTTCTTTTTAACTCTTGTTTCCCTCCTCTTTGTTTTGCTTCCAAGGAGAGCATTGACATTCACCAAAGCATCCTAAGTTAGAAACTTAGATGTTGTCCTTGACTTCTTGCCCTCCTTCTCCACATCTAAAAACTGTGTGCCACTTTCTGCTCCTCAGATCCTTGCAAATGTCACATCCCCTCCCTCCAGCTTAGCCCTGTTCTACTTCTACATTAACTACCTTCCACCTGGACTCCTCAGTAGCCTCCTAACTGTCCACAGAGCCACTTTCCGGGTAGCCTCTGATGCCCCTTCTGAAACACCAGTCAGGAGGTTAGGAGCCATTCCACAAACAGAGGGACATAGTTTAGGCCGAGACAAACTGGCTTACATAAGAGGACACCAAAAATGTGTGGCATAGTTCATTCTCCTATGCATACCTCATTATGGGAGGGGATGAAGATGCAGGATGAGGTCGGGGGAAACAGACCCATCATGGAAGAAACTTGTGTCACTAATCACACGGGCTCAAATAGGCTCCTAATCAAATAATCAGGAGCCTATTTGAGCCTATTTAGAGGCTCAACTATTTTACTCTCCTCTGATTACCTACTATAAATTGAGCCTATTTAGAGGCTCAACTATTTTACTCTCCTCTGATTACCTACTAAAGCAAATCATATTACGGACTGTAAAAAGTTGAAAGTCAGTGAAATGGATTGTGAATATTCACACTGTGGGCTGAAATTCTTTATTTTGTCTCTGGGAGAATGAGCACAATTTGACTCTGACATTGTGAATTATAAAATAATGTTTTACGTAGGGTATAAAACATAACTCCATTGTAAGTAACATCTTAGACTGCTCTTTCTTTTTTTTTTTTTTTTAAGATTTTATTAGAGAGAGGGAGCATGCGTGCAATGGGGAGAGGAGCAGAGGGAGAGGGAAAAGCAGACCTGACACGGGGCTCGATTCCATGACCCCAAAGTCACTACCTGAGCCAAAATCAAGAGTCGGACGCTCAACCGACTGAGCCACCCAAGTGCCCCTCAGACCATTCTTAATACTTACTCGTTTGTGTTCTTCATGCAGGGTATAAGTATCCAGTATATGGTGTCCAGTGGCATCCAGAGAAAGCACCTTATGAGTGGGGGAATTTAGAAGGCATTTCCCATGCACCCAGTGCTGTGAAGGCTGCATTTTATTTAGCCCAGTTCTTTGTTGCTGAAGGTAATATTGTGGGTATATAATTTTATTGTCTAGTGTAGTTTTGGAGGAAATTGCCCTCATCTGAAATTTGTTTACTCATTTGTTCTATAGATGTTCTGTAAATTTAACTTTAACAAAAAAATCACACGAAAGCCCTAAAATTGAGATACTAGGCATTCAAGTAAAACCAGGACAGTTATTTCAGTTATTGGACACTCTAAACAGTATTGGACACTCTAAAGTGCGCTGAATTCTTGAACAACAGTGTAAAGAAAACAGTGTAAAAACAGTGTAAAGTAAAAAAAAGACTGTGAAGTCTTTTTTTTCTTTCTTTCTTGAATACTTTTTAAAAAAATTTGCTTCATTACACTTCTTTTTAGGAATAATGCTTTAATTTTAACATTCTCTGAGAATTAGATGTTATCTTTCTAAGAAAATGATATAAATTGAATATATACTCATCAGACTGTGATTTTAAGGCTGCCTGTCTGCAGGGTTAGCACATTGGAGACAGTTAATAAGCTTTTCCTGCTTTTTCATATAAATGCAGAGACATTTTCATGCTGTTAACGTTTGTGGGTAAAACTGAGAATTTGGTTGTAGATGCTTAGGTTTTTTTTTTTTTTTTTTAAGATTTATTTATTCATGTGTGAGAGAAAGAGGGGGGGAGGAGCAGAGGCAGAGGGAGGGAGAGAGAGAGAGAATCCTCAAGCAGACTCCCCACTGAGCATGGAGCCCAACGTGGGGCTTGATCCCAGGACCCCGAGGCCATGATCCGAGCCAAAATCAAGAGTCGGCTGCTCAACCGACTGAGCCACCCAGCGCCCCTAGATGCTTAAGTTTTAGTTGAGTGATACAGGTATGAGACAGAGCTGCAAACCCACTGCAAGGGGCAGGGCATCACTCTGGCTAGGCGTGAACTTCACATGTTGTGTTTGCCCCTCTCTCCCAGCTTGTCTGAAATTTGTTTCAACCCTCCTGCTCACACTCCTTAGGAAAGTACTTCCTCCTGAGTTCACTCTGGTTATGTTCAGTTGAATGGGTCATTTCATGACAAAAACCCCAGACTGAAAACAAGATTCTCCCATGTGCCGTATTAATCCCAAGGAACCTTTCCATGTCGTGTGTATATGGGAATAAATGAGAACAGCAATAGGTTGAGTTTGTTGCGGTATTAGCACATGGCAGAGCTATTTCTTTTATCTTTATTTCCCAATATCCTGCTTTCTAAAAAATGCCACAAAGCCTGTATTTATTTCGACTCGAGGATAAAGTCTGAACCTTCCCTGCTTCCCACTCCCACTTCAGCCAACTTCTTTGTGCCTCTTTGTGTGTCACATTTCTGCCTTACCTCTCACTTTTCCATTGGCCTCAGCTTTGCCAGTCTCTCCGTTCTCTCTACTCTGGGAGCATCTCGGTGAAGACAGACTGTGAAAACCACGCAATGTCCAATTCTGCGTGGTTACTAGACGAGGCTTCTTGAGTGCTAGGTCCTTGCCCTGGTTATATTTCCATCCCCGGGCCCTGTGGCAAGTCTTGCACACAGTAGGCCCTTAGTGTTAAGATCAGCGGTTGAGTGAGCCCCCCCCCACCGGATCTGGTGCAGGGCAGATGTAGACGCTTTTTTGGTAGGCGATAAATCAAGTGCTATTTTATTTGGGGAAATCTTACAAGGCATCTCTCCTTTTCTGGTGGTATTTTCCCCGCTTAATACTGCTGACAATAGGAAGAAATGTTATAAAGTAGCCCTTTGGAAATTTTATCCTAACTTTTTAAAAATGAACACTGTCTTTTTCTTGCAGCTCAGAAAAACAGTCATCATTTTGAATCTGATGTTGAAGAGAATGAAGCACTGATTTATCAGTTCCATCCAGTTTATACTGGAAATATTTCTTCATTTCAGCAAAGTTATATATTTGATTGAGAGCCTGCAATGTGTTAACAGAAATTTTGAATCATTCCATGATTAAACTGTTGCAATAACTTGCTACTCATGGTAATAATGGAGAGCCATGGAGATTCCTTTTCTATGGTGTTACTAGCTCTGATTCTTCATTCAGTGTATTTGATTATTTATATCACATTTGATAATTAATCAGAGACAAGTAAATAATTGCAGTGTATTTCATGGAAAAGCTTTTACCTGAAGAATGGATTGAAAATACAAATATTTTTTTCTCATTGATTGTGGAAATAAATACCTCCCACTAGCCATCAACCCCATCCTTGCTGAAGACCCTTTTTAAATCCTACCTCTAGTTCACTGTGAGTCCTTTGAATCTTGGGAGTATTGGTGTGTGTGTGTGTGTATGTGTGAATGAGAGTGTGTGTATACACACATATTTCCTTTTCTGCCTTTTCAGCTCCACAGTTAAACTGCACACCTGCTGCATGCAGAGCCTGGGTCTTGAACTTTCTATCTCACAATGTCTAACACAGTAAGCCCTCAGTAAGTTCTTGTGACCATTGGGGAGTAAACTTTCTTTCCTTGGAAAATAATTTGAAAGCTGCCATACATTTATTTGCATACATTTTAATACATTTCTCAGTCTGTGCTTCCCTCACCATCCCATGTACTCTTCACCAACTCTGAAATTTAGGAATTCTTTGAGGAAACGAAGCAGAAGAGAGGATGCTTTGAGCTATTGTTAACAGTGTTTATGCCTCTGTTCTCCTGAGTCCCTCAGAGCTGCTGCTGGAGAAGTAGAAACACGGGAAACAGAGTGATTGGGCAAGGTGTTGTAGGAGATGAGGAATGATTTTATGTACAGAAAGATGAGAACAATAACCTGAAGATACTGAAGTAAACCATAAGCTTTGAGCAATATGTCCAAACAGAACATAGAAATTAAAAGGTATTAACACGTTTGGTCAGCTCATAGGACTTTAAGAGAAGTGTGGCAGATTTAGTTTCTATCCACGAGCAAAAAGATTCTATGAAGTCTTGTCCAATGTGCCATTACTAGCTAAGTTCGTGTCTCTCACCTCTAGAAAAAGGTAGCAATGTGATAACACTGCCAGGGCTCTTCACAACCCATTTGTATTGAAATATAAATCTCCTTGTCTGGGAAGTTTCCTAATAACACTTAATCCTGACTTTATCATGACTCTCACGAAGCCATAGCATCCATTCTTCTGCCGTGAAGGCCAGCTTCTAATTGCTCCCAAAGGTTCTCACTGTGCTTCACTGATGATGACCACAAATAGGAGAAAGTGTAAGCCATCATTTTTTACTTAAGTTTTCCATTTTTCCAACCATGTATTTTTTTGAAGTCTTTATGCTAGGCTCACTTTATTCCAAGAATGGAATCACTTTGCAGTGATAGAGTTGACAATACTTTTCCTACGGCACCACCTGCCAGAAGCCTCAGCCAAGAGGCCCGAGGGCAAGTGAGAAGAGCAGTCCCATCCAGGCGACAAATGTCCCTTTCTTGTCTAGCTTGACTTCAGGCTGACCCAGGGCAGCTTGCTCTTGCTACATCAATTGAGGCCAGAGAGGACAGATTAGAGGTGGCTGTTGATGTCACTGAGCAATGGGGAAGCCTTAGGAGGAGATGGCAGCTGCCCCTGCAGGGCTGCCTGGCCATCACGTGCAGCCCTGGAAAGAGTGGAGTGACCACCTTGGGTGCCAGTGGCTAGTGGCATGAAGGCTAAAAGATGGGTGTTGCCACCCCACCACTTTTGCATTCTATAAACCGGAGGTGATGCTGTAGTTGGAAGTTGGATGCATAAGGGCTAATACACAGGCCCACACATGCAGCCCAAGGGTCAGCAGTGGATCTCCTGGAACCCACATCCCTGAACTTGTCCTGTGCCCATCATGAGAGTCACTTAAAAGCAGTATGTCAACGCCATCCTGGCCACCCAATTTCATGCAATCCTGTGAAAAAAATACTGTGCTTGCGAGGTGACCCTCCTGGAACTGGAGTCTGGCCACAGGACCTGGGACAATCGCATAGGCATGATTCCAAAAGTTGCTCAGGGCATCTTGTTGACCCATGAATGGAGTAGTGTCAGGACCTTGAAGGGGAAAAATGGGAGGAAGGGCCCTAACCCCATGACTCTGCCATGCCTGGCTCATCACCACTGTGGAGGCACTTAAGAAAAGTTGGGGTATATGCTTCCTGTGACCAGGACCCACACAAGACCAGGTCCAGGTGTGGGGGACCTAGCCCAGACAGCACTTCACCCTGACCAGTCAATCCCAGGCACTAGAAAGGGGCTTGGACAGCTTTGAGGAAGGTACTTCAAAGTGGGAGTCCTGCCAGGCAAGGTCTGGAGTAGGGGGCTCCACTTGCCTGTGTCTAAGGGTGACACTGCTTAGCTCCCAAGGGGTCTAGTGACAAACTGCTGCACAAAGAAACACACACTAAAGAAGCGTTAGGATCTGAAGTACAGATGCTATACTCCACACCATGCTCATAGAAGACCCCTCTCATGGTCCCAGGACCCTCTCATTGAGCCAGATCGTGGCTCTAGTCATCTAGCCCTGTTGTGAGAGCTGGTGCGTCAGCTGGACCTTCTTTGTTGCTGCTTCTGGTTTAGAGCAGTGCTTTTCAAGTCTATGGGCACGGGGATCACCGGGAAATCTTGTTAAAATGCAGATTCTGATTCAGCAGGTCTGGGGTTGGGGCTGAGGATCTGCACCTCTGACCAGCTCCCAGGTGATGCTGATGCCACTGGTCCGAGGGCCACACTGAGTATCAAGACTTCTGGGGGTGCCTGGGTGGCTCAGTCGTTAAGCATCTGCCTTCAGCTCAGGTCATGATCCCAGGGTCCTGGGATCGAGCCCTGCATCAGGCTCCCTGCTCCGTGGGAAGCCTGCTTCTCCCTCTCCCACTCCCCCTGCTTGTGTTCCTTCTCTTGCTGTGTCTCTCTCTGTCAAATAAATAAATCTTAAAAAAAAAAAGAAAGACTTTTGTGTTGGCAGGAGAGGGGCAGAGGCTGAAAGAAAGTGTGAGCAAGGGAACACGCGGATGCGGAGAAGAAAAGAGGAAGAAAGAACAAAAGGAGGAAGGAGTGGGTACATGTGGCTTGCTTTCTGTGCCTAAGAGAGAGCTAATGAGGATCCTTCTCCAGCCTACAGTGGACGTCAGCGTCTAAGGGTTTTGGAGGAACAACTACCAAAGTCATTACCTCCAGCATTTTCCATCCTCTTACGCGTGTGAGACATCTCAACTGGAATGTGAATGTTGGACTCAAAAGAACAGGCCAGCACTCATTTCTATTCAGGTAGGTATTTTTGAGCGCTCAGAAGTTTCTGTAGCTTGTGGCCTGACACAAGACGTTCTCTGAAGGGATGTTGGCTGTCTTTGTTTCCACACTGCAGAGAACGCAAATCCTTGTACCTTGTCAGGCTGAGTTTCTGAGGTTAGGTTGGTCCTGTAGCTTCTCAGAGCATAGTGATAACTCCCACTAAAGTATTTGAGCCCAGTATGTGGCACATGGTGCCCCTCTCTCATTTCCCCTGCCTTCTCTGCAGGAATGAAGAGCCCTCAGACCAGGCTGAGTCTCTGTCCTACCTGTCAGGCTAGCAAGAAAAGATAGCAATTTCCTCCTATGGGAAGAGTTAAGAGAAAAGAGTCTTTGCTCCTTAGAAACAGGAGCTTTGTTATTATGTATCTTGTAATTTTATCCCACTTAACAAATTTTCTTCTAAAATGAATAAAGCTTTTATTCCGTGTAGCATTTTCATTCTAATAGTTTAAAAATGAACAGAGGTATTTTGCCGTAATGAAGCAGAAACACTAGATGTCAGAAGAGAACCAGCTAAGCTAAGGTTTAACCACTAGTGTTTACATTCAGCCGTTTAGAATAGATTTTAGGAAGTTGCCAGAAACCTAAAGAACGTTTCATAGCACAGTTTTTATATTTATTTAAATACTAATGGCTTATTGAATCATCATGTTGTATATGTCAATTACATCTCAGCTAAAAATACTAATGGTTGTGTAAACATAGATTTATGCTTAATACTAATAGTTTATTTTCTGATCTATAAGAAGGCCCTGAAATACATGATAAAAAGGAAACAATTTTGAGTGTCTTTTAAGGGCCAGGTAGTTTACATAAATTTGTGGTCTGTATACAAAATTCCCAAGCCCTATTCCCCTTCTACCTTAACTGAGCAACTTCTAGACCAGAGGAGTTTTTTGTTTTTTGTTGTTTTCGTTTTTTTCCCCCTGGTGGGTAAAGAACCAGAGCTTTGTATAATAGAGATGGTTCTCGGGAGACCTACACCGAAGGATTCCTTGAACATTTACTATAAGCAAGGTCCATGTAGGAGAAGCACTTTAAACAAACATTGATGTTGGATTTTTTCCCTATAGATGAAAGTTTCTCAACATAATGTACTCTAAATCTTGTCTTAATTTCCCTTTTGGATTTAAGGAAAAGTCCGTGATCATTAGTTTTTCTATTGAACTTGTTCCTTTTTGCATAAATTTAGCATATTTTTAGCCTTCCAATCCTCTGACATTTATTATAATTTCTCATAAACCTAACTCAGAGGCAGTCTGTTTCATCACATAGATTGTCTTTAGAAACTTACAATACCACTTTAACATCTTTTGCTGTAGTTCAGCATTCAAGTTAATTCATTCTGGAAACTTTTCAGGGAGAAGCTCAAAAGTTTGAGAGAATAAGAGATTCTCAGAATGGGAGAGTACTTTGATTATCATGGTGGGCAACGGGCAGACACCGTATTTCCATTAATGAGACTTAAACAGTATTTGTTTTAGGTCAGCGACATTATCCCTGGACTACGTTGAACTGTCGACAAATTAAAAGTCACAATTTCTTCTTCTCTGGCTTATCTGTCATGTCTTCCAGCCAGTTTCCCAGCGGGATGAGAGTGGCTAGAGTACCGGCGTCAGAGGCCAATGGCCCAGTCCCATCTGTCATTCCTGTAATCTGGGGCAAATCATACACTCCCTTAGTCATGAAAATTTCTGCTCATATTCTGAGCACTTCATATCCCGTAAAATCGTCCTTCAGGTTTTTCAGCCCAGAGTGGATGCTTTCCTTTTTCTTTGATAACCAAAAAAAACTCAATTTCATCCATTTTTTATAAAGTTAAATAAGACAATAAAAGTTTTCAACTTGCGCAGTTAGAATGGCAATTTTACCTTGCCAGTAGTTAACACTGTCCTTTCTCTTTCAATTTTATAAAATAAATTGAAGTGAAAATGAATATTCTCTAGTTGGAAGGATCTAAATGACTTGGTTCCTCTTTACTAGTCTTGATCCAGAGACAAAGGAGCTAATAAATAATATATGCAAATCTTTTCGTATAATTAACAGTAATGATCGGCCCCAATGTTGAGATAAAAGCCACATAAAACAAAGTCTGAACTAAGAATAGAGTTTAGAACAGTAATAATGTAACAATGATAATAGAAAAAAATTGAATTACAAATCCTGTTATTTCCCCTTAGTGTATTTGTCATGTATTTGCAAATACAATTTGTGTCCTGCTTTTGTTAACTGGATCAAAAACATGTTTCTGTATTGCTATGTATGTGGCCATCCTAGTTGGCTGGGTCATTGCCCTTTGGGAGGACTGGATGACCCAGCAGGGACCTGGCCTTGGCGGCTAGGATTGGCTAGCGTGAGTGGGTCAAGGGTTCAGACAGGGCAGGAATCCTGTTTAACGTGGTCCAAAGTGGGGCAGGGAGGCAGATGCAAGCCAGTGTACACAAGGGGAATCAGAGAGCACCAAGCAAAAAGGCTAAGAGCAATGCAACTGGAAAATGGAACGTGGAGTCAGGGACTGTAGTGAAGAGAGCCTGAAGTGTGAGCTGGCTCCTCCAGCCAGGAGAGTCCTGGAGAAGTGTCCCAACTTCAGGGGGAGATTATCATTTACTGGACAGTGTTGCGGTTGGGGCATGCCTCAATGGCAAGATCGGGTGCCAAAACTTATTTTACCGACTATGAGATACCCCATCTGTGAAAGCTGACAGTATTTGCCCAAGTTGAGCGTGGAAGATATTTACTGTGAAGCCAGCACTGGCTGATACTGTAACCACTTTGTTCCCAATGCCCAGGTTGCAGACTACCCTAGTGGCCTCCTGTGTAGGAATTACTCTGGGACACCAGCCACTCTGCATTTCCTACTTCGTCTCTTCTGCCTTCGCTCTGGTCTCTCCCCCAGAGAGAGGGTTTGATATTCGGGGTGTTTTTCTTTCCTTGCCCAGTGCCCTTATGTTTGTGGGTCGTTGTGGTGGGCTGCCTGGTTTTGTGGTTCACTGAGTCATGTATAAGCTCAGGCTCCAGCCCAAGCCTTGGCCTCAGCTGTGTGCGTGTCATCTGCCCGTGGTCAACGAACCCAAGCAGAATGTCCCCATGCACAGTGAAGACTGCCCTTGCCAGCATCCACTGGGTCAGTTAAATTCAGGGGGAAGTGGTAAGAGGCCTCATTTTGGTCCTGTGTATAGGCTATGATCTCCAATGAAGCTTTATTTATTTTTTTCTTTTTAGATTTATTTATTTACTTGGGAGAGAGAGAGAGAGAGCACATGCACAAGCCAGGGGAGGGGCAGAGGGACAGGGAGAGAATCTCAAACAGACTCCCTGCTGAGCTGAGCACGGAGCCCAACGGGGATCGGGATCTGGGCAGAAATCAAGAGTCAGATACCTAACCGACTGAGCCATCCAGGCGCCCCCAAAGAAGCTTTAAGCAGCAATGCCACGATGACTGTAATTTAGTCCTTCCCTGTGTGCCTAGAGAAGGAAAGTCGAAGGACTAGGCTTCCTAGTCCAAGGTGCTCTGCAGTGGCCTGATGATGTAGCGGCTTCCTAGGGCTGGACACCCCTGCTTCCCTGAGGCTGCCCAAGTACACCTTCAGATGCACCCCCAGCTGACAGCGGCCCTGTTTGCACACATCTGTGGTCTCCATGATGCTCACCCAGTTCTCTGGGGCAGGAAAGGGGTGCAGGTCTGGGTGGAAGTCACTACCTCCGGGTTGCAGGAGTGCTAACCTCAGGGATGCCAGGGAGTGCCTCAGTTAACATTTATTGTATAATGACTCCCCCTTCCCCATTGTAGTGACTTAAAATAACCATTATATTTAACTTATGATTCCATGTGTGGCTGGCAGTCCTTTGGTCTGGCCAGGTAATGGGTTAATACCTATGTGCCCTGTCCAAGACACAGATCCTTCCAGAGCCAGCCCACGAGGCCCTGGGTGTACTAGGAGGGCATTCATCCTAGTACATTTGTGAACTTGTCTTTGTCCAAGTGTCGGGCCAATTAGACACTTTTCAAAACATTGAAATATAACTATTAAAATTTGTTAGCTTCAAGGCTGGCAATCGGCCCACCAGCTACAGTTTTAAAATGTAGATTTCATTTTTTGTTCCGGTATGGTGAGGTCAACAGATCAGAAGACAATTGCCATTGAAAAGATAGTTTTATTACTTGGAGTTTCTAAGAGAAAGGGGGATGTCATGCCATGCAGGGTCACACAGGGAAGGACCCACGTTGGTCACAGGCAGAGAGAGCAAGGGAACTAGGGGCAAGGAACTTTATTGCAGCTTTTGTGGGAAGGAGCAAAGTGCGAGGCAGGGTAAGAAGGCTGAGCCAGTTTAGCACCGGCTAGTTTGCATAATTTCAGCAGACTCAGGGTGTAGGGGTTAACACTAGTTATGTAATGGTTGGCCCTGGGATATTTAGGGTGGGGAGCAGTGTCCTGAGTATAAGAGACTGATAAAACAAGGTGGGTGGTGAGGAGGGGCTGTTACCTCTAGGAATTAGCTAGCCCTGATAGGGGCAGTCCTCCCCCAGTCAGGAAAGCCCCAGTGTCAAAGCATCAATACAGAAGTTAGAAAATGTGGTTACGATACCACCTGTGCCTTCTGTGCCTCTGCCAGGCGATTCCGTGCCTCACTCAATCTCCAAATGCCCCTAAGAAGTTCTTACTTAGATTTCTTTTCCTTTCCCTTCCCTTATGGTTGTGAGACTCAGGTGGCATCTTCATAGAAATGGTAGCTGTTAACCTCCGGAGTGCACAATCCCCCACTCCTTGCCCCTTGCTTATCAGCGAAAGCGAAAGCATCCACGGACCACCAAGTCACCCAACATCTGATCTCAGCCCGCAGATGCTCAACTAACTGAGCCCCAGGCACCCCAGGCATGCCCCTTTCACAAGGACTATGGTTTTTATGCTGACAACTTCCTCACTTCCTCTGATAAAACAGAAATTCTGGCTGCTGGTCAGTGCCTGGCACAGCCAAGGTCACCCAGAGGGATCTCCTGGATGCCTCTGACACATCAGGGAATGGACATTTGCCCTACTTTTTTTTTTGGCCTTTTTTTCCCCTTCTTTTTTAATTATGTTATGTTAATCACCATACATTACATCATTAGTTTTTGATGTAGTGTTCCATGATTCATTGTTTGTGCATAACACCCAGTGCTCCATTCAATACGTGCCCTCTTTAATACCCATCACCAGGCTAACCCATCCCCCCCACAGCCCTCCCCTCTAGAACCTTCAGTTTGTTTTTCAGAGTCCATCATCTCTCATGGCTCATCTCCCCCTCCAATTTACTCCCCTTCCTTCTTCCCCTCCTGCTATCTTCTTTTTTTTCTTAACATATGTTGCATTATTTGTTTCAGAGGTACAGATCTGTGAATCAACAGTCTTACACAATTCACAGCGCTCACCATAGCACATACCCTCCCCAATGTCTATCACCCAGCCACCCCATCCCTCCCACCCCCCACCACTCCAGCAACCCTCAGTTTGTTTCCTGAGATTAAGAATTCCTCAAATCAGTGAGGTCATATGATACATGTTTTTCTCTGATTGACTTATTTCACTCAGCATAATACCCTCCAGTTCCATCCACGTTGTTGCAAATGGCAAGATTTTGGGGTTTTTTTGATGGCTGCATAATATTCCATTGTATGTATATACCACATCTTCTTTATCCATTCATCTGTCAATGGACATCTGGGCTCTTTCCATAGTTTGGCTATTGTGGACATTGCTGCTATAAATATCAGGGTGCACGTACCCCTTCGGATCCCTACATTTATATCTTTGGGGCAAATACCCAGTAGAGCAATTGTGGCCCTGACTTTTTAAATCCACATCTTCCCAAGGCACCTGACATACAGTGTTACCAGTGTTAAGTCACACCCCTCACTGGTTACTGAAATGGCTTCTGGAAGTCAATCAGCCTGGTCTGAGCTCCTGGTCTACTCTCAAGCCTTTGTGATCATGCCAGCTTCTGTCCCTTTTTCTTAGTGGCTCCCAGAAGTGGAGGGTGTGCCAAGACTGTCAGTGTGCCAAAGGGGAGGACGGCAGGTAGCAGCTAGATGCAGGTTGATTAGCAACCGGCCCCTCAGACAGAGGCGGGACCATATGTCGCTAAGTCTTTTCCAGGGAGAACCTGGGAGATGGGGATTTTTCCTTGCTCCCTCTGTGCTGAGCCCCAATGTATAGCCATGGGGCACTAGATGTGTGGACAAACTCCTTCTAGAGAGATACTGTCAACCCAGTTTTACTGTTGGAGTGAGCAAGAGGGAGGTGGGGGACATGCCTACTGGCTCTTTTGGGTCTGGGACAGACTGCATTCAGCACCTAGATGGCTGTTAATTAGAAGTAGGAGACTCAGGCAGCACTTTGTATAAAGTATTCAGTTAAATTCCTTCCAGGTTAAGACTGGACAATTTGCATTTTCGCCGGCTCCCTCTGCATTGAGAGCCCTGTGGATTAGCTGAGGTGAGGGAGTGCATGCACATCTGCTGGTTAACAACTGCTTCTTTGTTTGCTGTAGTCTTGTCGGACTTGCCAGTGTAAGCCCCACTGGTTTTCGGAGCTAGGTGATTTGGGGCCCCATCCTTGGGAGCCAGCCTTAGGAGGTGGGGTACTGGATGTGTTATCTAACCTCTGGCTCCTCAGGGAGATGCTGGGAGAGGGGTTATTCCCTCCCAACTGCACAGCACTCTGTCAGGGGTAGGGTCTGTGGCAAGAGTGTGGCCCGAGCTTTCCTACTCACTTTGATGAAGATATTTTCTCAGTTTCCTGATGTATAGAAGTCCCTCCGAGAGTCTCTGGATTTCTCTCAGAGAGAACTGCTCTGTGTAGAGTTGTAATATTCAATGTGTCCATGGGAGGAGGGAAATTCAAGAGACTCGTACATTACCATCTTGGTCCAGACCTAGATTTTTTTTTTTCTGTAGATGTTCATCAACCTTTTTCTTTAAGCCTAGAAAGTTCTTCCATCTTCTTATTTCTATTTTCTATTTTTTTTTCTGATTTTCTGTGGTATGATCTTTTGACTCTGTAACCCAACTGAAGTTCCTTTTGGTGTATGGTATGAATTTACCAGCTAATTTTTTGTTCCATATTTACAAATGGTTTTTCTAGAATCATTATCAAATAAGCATTTCTTCCCCCTTGTTTACAGTGCTGTCTATAAAATATACTACATTTTTATAAACACTGTTATCCATTTTGTATTATTTTGTTTCCTTAATTCCCACTAATGCCAGTCATACTAGTTTAATTATAAGGTCTTTGTAATATATTTCAACGTAAGGCCAATTCTCTCTTACTGGCTTTTAAAGAATTTGTTTTTACACCTTTATTTTTAAAGTTTTAATTTAAATTCCAGTTAACATACAGTATAATGTTAGTTTCAGGTGTGCATGATATCTTTTCCTATTTATATGTTAAGATTAAATTGAGGATTGTTTTGTTGGGTCCTCAAAACCCTCCCACACCCAACATGGATTTTACTTGGAATACAGTAAGCCTGTAAATTAATTTGAGAAAAACTGGCATCTTCATGTTTAGCTTTTTCCATATAGCAATATACAGTGTATCTTTTATATCTCAATTCAGTTAAGTAGTTTCATATACATTTCTCATTAGGATTTTTCTTAGTTATTTTGTTGTCTATTACTATTTCTCAATGGGATTTATTCATTTACTTTCTTAAATGGAAAGTTTTAAACATACATGCCTTGAACTCATCAGAATAGGATGTCTTTTAAATTTTTTACCAGGTTTTCTTTTTTCTTGGTGGGGTTGTGGGGCCTGGAGTACTAACATTCCACTGGTTTTTGTGGGTGAATTTGCACCTGCTCTTATTAATTCTGATAACTATTTAATTGATTCCCAACAGCTTATTATATTTTATTCATTTTATATATTTATACATAAATATACATAATTATATTTTATACATAATATACTATATTAGGATTATTAATTCCCCTTTTTTTCTTTTTGTACATATATACATTTTCCATGTTCTATGTGATGATTCTTTCCCAGAAATAAAGAATTGAATGTACATGTTAAATTAAGGAGGACTGAATCATTTAGATTTTGAAATGTTGCAATTACAATAGCATGGGTAGGGTTTACAGACTTCTCCTTTATGTGAATAAAAGCATTCCAAGAAGTGGCAGAGTAATCACAGTATATAATTTTCTGAAAGGTATTATCCCAAACTAGCCATTTACAGGTAGAATCAGATGTGTGTGGATTGATGCTGCTCTGGTACTACAATTAAGCTTTTACCTTTTCTTTGCTTTCAAACAGAAAGTTCTGACAAAGGCCGTGGTGCCTTCAGGGCCTCTTGGAAACCACACAATGGTGCCCTTGTGTTGAACTGTATGTTAAAGAAAGGACCATCGCTGCACTAATGAACCTGTGTCAAGATACTACCAGTTCAGTTCCCATCACTTCTAATTAGGGCTTCCAGAATTCTCTGAACCTTGCCAGGTCTCTGGCTGGGACCATTTTAATGTTTCCACTCCAAAGTCTGGCTACTAATTTTGATTTTTTTTTTTTCCTCTGTAGGATTTCCTGAATCATTATGACATAAAAGTCATTGACTTTGCCTTTCATAATAGAAGCTTTCTTTTTAAAACACTTTTATTTTGAAATTATTTCAGTCTTACAGAAAAGTTGGTTATTATACAGGAATTCCCATACATCCTTCACCGAGATGACCCAATTGCTAACATTTTCCACGTTTGCATTATCATTCTTTTTCTGCTTTGTACATGTGTGTGCACACATGAATGTATACATGCGCACCCACACGTGCACACATTCTTTTTTTGAACTACATGAGATTAAATTGCATGTGCTGTCTTTTACCCCTAAATTCTTCAGTGTATATTTCCTAGTAACAAGGATGTTCTCTTACATAGTACTGTATAATTAATAACATCAACAGAACATATTAAAATGTTTCCATTTGTCTTGCCCAGAATCCAATCCAGAATTGCATACTACGGTATTTAGTTGTCATGTCTTCTTAGGGTCCTTTAACCTATTCCTCAGTCTCTGTCTTTCATGACCTTGAATTTGTGAAGACTATGGGTGAGTTATTTTGTGGAAGCCTTCTCCTAATCCTAAATCTTCAACAATTTCCAAAGGTATGAACTTTAACTTGCAATTGAGCCTCTGTTATTTTCATTTTCCTATCTAACCTGAAGACATTTACTCCCTATTTGTGACTAAAGAGCTCAAAGTTACCAGGGCAAAAACATGGGGAGGGAATTGACATTTGCTGAGTACCTGCAAAGTCCCTGTACTGGGCAGTTGATAAACATCTCATTTCATTAACACATCCATCCTGTAGCATAAATTATTATTATTGCTATTATGCACATTTTGCAAATGAGGAAGCAGATGCTCAGAGATTGTAACCTGCCCAAAGCCACACAGTTGGAGCTAGGACGTTTTGCAGCCCAAATCCTCAATTTCATCATACTCCTTCTGAGAGGGCACTTAATCTACCTTGACCTTCATCGATATTTGGTTTCTATATAGACCTTGACTTCTGCAGGGTCTTCTAGGCTTCCATGTAGGTTATTAATGTATTACCTTTTTCCTCCACTGGACAGTGAGCCAGCTCCTGAGGAGGAGAAACCATAGTTATTTACTTTGTAGTCCTGTGCCTAACTCAAAGCCTAGAATGTCAACAGTTCATGAATGAAGACATTTGAGGGTATAAAGCATTAAGAGGAATAAGAAATGCATCTTTCCATATTCAGGACTGTGACCACTGCCTGAGCCCTGGAGCTGGATTGTCCTTCTCTCCTTAGGGAAACACTGGCTGCCCTTGGCACCAGGAAGACATGCCCTTTTGATTCCCTCTGGACCTCACTCGCTGTGGCTTCTTAATCTTAGTCACCTCTCTGACTGTTAAGCATTGGATTGGCCAGAGTCCAATCCTTGGAACTCTTCTCTCCTCTCTCCACATTACCCTACTTGGTACTCTCTAGTCTCAGGGCTCTAAACCCAGCATGACTACTTTAAAATTTGTATCCTGGCCTGGATCTTTCCTGAACTTCAGACTCATTGTCTACCTGCTTATTCTACATCTGTACATGGCTGCCTCATAAGTATCTCAAACTCAACACGTAAAATCGAAGTCCCGGTTTTCTTTCCACCTCAGTAAATGGAAACTCCATCTTTCTTGTTGCTCAGACTGAACACTGTAGATTCATCCTTGATTTTCTTTTTCTCGTAAGCCCACACACAACCCGGCAGAAAATTCTATCAGATCTCAGGTGCTGGGATCATGATACAGTGGTAGTTTCTTAAGCACCTTTGTGTTTTTACTGAAAATCAAATAGACTGCCAGTCCTGAATTGTGTCCACTCAAAATTCATTCACTGAAGCCCTAGCCCCCAGTGTAGTGGCATTTGGAAGATGGAGCATTGGGAAGTAATTAGGTTTAGATGAGGTCATGAGGGTAAGGCCTTCGTGATGGAATTGATACCTTTATAGAAGAGATATCAGAAAGCTTGCTCTCTTTCTCTCTGCCCTGTGAGCACATAGCGAGAAGCAGTGTCTTCGAGTCAGGAAGAGAGATCTCACTAGCATCTGACCATGCTGACACCCTAATCTCAGACTTCCGTCCTCCAGAACCGTGAGAAAATAGGTTTTTGTTCTGCTGTTTAAACAACCCAGTCTCTGGTATTTTGTTATGGCAGATCAAGCCAACTAATCACAGACCAATCTGCATAGTGAATGAAAAAAAAAATACCTATGGAAACCACCTTTGAGAAAAACTAGATGACAGAAAATCCTCATAAATCTTCCCTCAGAGGACAGACATGTTCAAATAGCATTTAGACATATTCAGACATATTCAGAATTCAGAATTCAGACCTATTGTCTAAAGCCTTACCAGCAATAGGCAGTTGTATAGCTGAGATTCTTAAAAATGTCTAGCGAATAATCTTTTCTATAAATTCATAGTATGACACCGAAGGAAAATAACTAAAAATAGAAAATGCATTGAACAGAATAGGAACCTGGGGCAAGAAGTAAAGAAAGTTAAGAGAGGGGAGGTATTGGGGGGGGAGGGGAACTCAGGGGAAGTGGATTCCAGAAGGTGCTGTCAATGCTGAGGCAAACATAGGGCTGGAGGCAGAAAACCTTCCTGAACCAATCCTCCATCCTTTTATTTTTAATTTAAAAATTCCACCACTTTGTTGGAGAAATTGGGCCAATTGTCCTACAGATTGTCCCCCTTTCTGATTTTGTCTTTTTGCCACCTACATTTCCTGTAAACCAGATGTTAGCTGTACACGTTTGATTGGAAGCAAAATCAATTTTTTGACAGAAATACTGTATTTTAGCACTTGAAGAGTACTACATCCTGTGTTACTCCAGGAAGGATACAATGTCCCATAATGGTTTTCCGGCTTTGCATGGTAGAAGATTGATCAGTAGGTCCAGAGGTGACAACTTGATCCTCCCACTGTGAAGTCCTCTATCAACTAACTCATCTGACCAGTGACCACGGAGTCCAGCCACTTGTCACCAATGTGGCCAACACTGTTGGGGTCCAATCCACCCCCCATCTCTCACCTGGAGTATTGCAACACTTTCCTCACCTGCCCCTGCTTCTTGCTCCCCAGTAGTCTCTTCTCCATGAAGGAGCTGGACTGATTCTTTAGAAATCTGGGTCCCCTCATGTTACTCTTCTGTTCAGAACTCTCCAGCTTCTTCCTAACTCACTCAGAGTAAGAGTCAATCGTTTGCACTGGGTCTCAGGGATCTCGGCCCCACCTCATATCCACCAGCCCTGCCCTTCCTTGCTCCCTGCCAGCCACCAGCCCCACTGGCCTCCTCCCTGTGTCTGGAACCTGCTAAGCATGCTCTCCCACCTGGCCTTTGCACCTACAGCTCCTTTGGCTGAAATACCCTTCCCCAGAGAGCTGCCAGCTCCCGGCTCCCGCCCTGCCTTCTACCCAGTCTTTCCTTCAATGTCCTCAGGCAGGCCTTCCCTGATCACTCTACATAAATTGTAACTCTTGTCTTGGTGCTGCCCCTACCCTTTGTCTGCTTTGTCTCTACAGCATATAAAACTACCGGATGTAATTTTATTTGCTTGCTCATGGAAGTGTTTTCTGCCTCCACAGCTAGAACATAATTCACCTGAAGGCAGCGATGGTATTTTGTCCTCCACCACTGCCTAGGTGTGGTTGGCACCCCTTCAATGGCTGATGAGGAGCTGTGCCCTGGGGACTGAAAAACCCCTAACCCAGCTGATCCTGAGTGGGCAGCCGAGGAGGACTGTACCTGAGGGGCGAATCACAGTATTTTTTTAAACAGTATTTTTATGGAAATTTTGACTAAACTTTTGCTTTCTGCCCTCACTTTACAACGTCAGCCCCTGAGTAGGATTTGACTCCACTATGGAAGGTGGTGTCCATGTGGCCTCCTTCATAAAATAAATAACCAAAACCCAGCAACCCGAAGGTCTTTAAAGCCTCTGACCACAATTAGTAAGCACGTGCTGGTGTCTCTGGCTTCAAGCATCAAATATACCGAAGAGATGTGCTGGGCTCATAGCCCCGATTTCATTAATCCACTCCCCGCCGCCCCCCCTCCCCCCCCCCGCCCCGGCCCAACACCAAGCTTTCTTGCTTCCAACTCAAAATGCTTGTCCGCGCTGCACCACACAGAGAAAAAACTGTAAAGCTGACTCTACAAAGCTCTGCAGAGTCATACAGGTCTTCAGTTGACGTTTTCATTTTATTTTTTTATGAGGCTGCAGAGGAGGGTGGCAAGTGCCTTGCCACAAATTCACTAAGATTTCTGGCCGCCCTCTGTCGACATCGCTCATTCTGAAAGGAGTGGAGTCACCCTCATCTCTTTGCCCTCCTGCCTCGCCAGGCCCTCACCGACCTTGCCTTCTCCCGCCTTCTCTTGGCCTTGGCCCCACTCTCCTTTTTTTCCACGTGTCTCGTGACATTTCTAATGTAGATCAGGATAGTTTTTGTTTTTGTTTTTCCCAGCCACCGGCCTCCTTGTACACCCTGCACGACGAGTGGTGGGAAGTGTGAGCGAGGGTCTTCCCTACCTGCTCAGGCACGGGCTGGGCAGCCCCATCCGTGCTGACATTGCACCACCTTGTGAGCTCCCACCCCTGTGACGTCTGGCTTCTTAGCTGCGTCGTTCTCCTGGCCCCTGCCCTGCGGCCTGCTCCACTTGAATGAACTCCAGAGGAGTGTAGAGGACAAACATCTGAAATCCCTACTTCCCATGATAAGCATGCCACAGGATATGCCTCTGCCATGCCCACCTAATTGTGGTGTATTTGTTTAATATTAAAATGCACTCGGATCTACATAGACCATCTGCTTTTCCTCCAGATCCACTGAGCCCTGATGCATTAAGCATCTGTAATGCTATTTCTCTTTATGTCATTACAGATGGGAATGTGCTCATCTAAATACCAATTGGAAAGCTTGAGTCATTTTTCAAACTTTTCAGCCATGCCGTTTGCTGTATTATTATTCTGGATCAGTCTACTTTAGGTACCTTTTTACAGTATCGTCAAAGTCCTACTCCAATATTTAGATCCCAAATGACAGACTTAATGGCCTTCGTTAACACCCCAATGATGTAGGCTTAATTTTATGGTTCACCTGTTTTTGCTGTTTACTTTCTTGAGCTTCAGCCCAGCTGAAGAAACTGTGTGAAAACAGAATCTCATTGTCCACGAAAGAAAATGCCACCTTCTTTAGTAGAAAGAAAACCTGGATTCACCTACGCTGGCACCTGAAAGGGACTCTGCTCGTGGGGATGGGAGAAATGTCGACCACACAGCTCCTCTGCTTCTCCCAGCTGATGCCTTTGTCCACTGGCTCCAAGGACATGCTTCTGCCCTTGGCTGTTCTAGCCCAGATGAGGAGCTGTGACACTTCTGGTGTACGATCAAAACATATTGTTTCTTTACTTTTTTTTTTTTTTTAAGATTTTATTTATTTTTGCAAGCGCGAGAGAGCACATGTGCATGAGTGGGCAGTGGGGAGGGAGGGGCAGAGGGAGAAGCAGACTCCCCACTGAGCAGGGAGCCCGATGCGGGGCTCGTTCCCAGGACCCTGAGATCATGACCTGAGCCGAAGGCAGACGCTTAACTGACTGAGCCACCAAGGCTCCCCTTTACTTATTTTCCAACTTGAATTTTCCTGAACAGATTATAAAGGAGAGTCTAAAAAGTCTTTTCCTTGGTCTATGTCCCCAGGGACACACCAGCCCATCTCAGTTAACCTGAGATGATCAGGGTAGCTGATTTCTTCATAACCTCTCAGAGAGGTTATTCTATACTTAGAAAAATACTGACATGATGCCCCCTTTTCCCTTTCCAGACATTGTAGCACACTGCGCACACTTTTACAAGGGGCCCTTTCCCTTGCTCTGCGTTGTGAATCCTCCAGCACAGAATTCCCCATTCTTTTCTGATGGCTCCATAATGACTCATTGTATGGTTATGCCATAATTTATTTAGCCACTTCCCTACTGATAGCCATTTGGGTTGTTTCTGATCTTTTTTTACTCCTGAAATCCTTCCATAAAAAACAATGAATAACTTTTTTGCACATATGTGAAATCTGTAGGACAACTTTTTAGGAACTGTTGGGTCAAGGAGCAGGTGCATCTTTGACGTTAATATATAATGTCAAATTTACACTAACAGTATTCCAATTTATACCCCCCCACATACATACACACAAGTAATGTATGCAGTTGACAAGAGTTTAAAAAAGGCTTGGGAATAATGTAAAGGCGATAAACCTAGTGGCCTGAAATTAGATAGTACAGTTTATGAGATATGGCTAAGACGAATATCTTTAGTTTGTGATCCATTGGAGGAATGCTTTGCTTTCTAGCTCTCAACCTGCTGGGCAGAGCAGAAATGCTCAGTGAGGTGGGGGGGGGGTGTCTCCTCCTCCGTCACCGGCCTCACATCCTCCCACCTCACTGAACCAGAAAGGAACACAGAAACTTTAAGTATTGCAACTTGGGTAATAGAACACATAGTATTTTTCCCATCTCTACTGAGCAAGGTCACTGAAAAGACGTGACTGCCAATTGACTCATGAGCTGCACCCAGGCACTCGGAGACTCCCTCACCCCCTTCCCTGTCCATGGAATGTGGGTTCAACTTGCCTTTCCCATTCCCAGAGGCTGCTCCAAGGACATTCCCAGAGGCTGCTCCAAGGACATGGCCTTGAGATGGTGATGTGGTGTTGAGAACACCTTCATGGTGTACATGACAGCCCACTTAGGGTCTCCTTAGAAACTTTAGATTTGGCAGGCAGGTGCAGGGGTCCATTCGTCTTGTTGGCACCTCAGACAAGCCTCGTACGTAAGTTTCCTTTGCTTATTAAACTTGCCACCTACCGTCCTGGAGTGGTCTGCCTCCTTCTTCAGTCTCTCCCTGCCCTCTGGTATGGGTGCTGGTTTCAAATTGCACCTGGGAAGCTCCAGAGGGGGTTGGAAACCAGCAAGCTCCATCCCCCCAGTACCAACATCTGGCTCAGCCAGAACTCAACTAGAACTGAGCCAGAAACCGAGCATGAGGAGTGGGCAGGTAGCAGAAAGACTGAGGAGACCAAAGGGTCAAGAGTGTAGGAAAGGGAGAAAGCACAAGGAAGAGAGAGTTCTCCCAGGAGTGGGAGGCTATCTGGTACCCCTGGAGAATGTTATGGGTGGCAGTACTTGCTCTCCTTGACTCAATGGTTTCTGTAGGATGTGTGGAAAGATTCCGATTAGGACAGGTGATATCATTCTATGGGAGCTTAAAGTTCGAGGACAATTTGTTTCATTCTCAATCTTCTAATGTCCATAAATATTGCTAAAGTTCTAACACAAATTTCCATTACAGTGAAAAAAATACTAAACAAAACTCTTGGTAATAAAAGATTGTTGTGACAGAGTTTGCTAGATGCTCACCATATTCTATTTCTTTTTCTTTCTTGGCCAGAGCTAGATTCTGTTTTTCTGCTTTCCTTGCTACTTAGTGGGGTCCTATGACTATGCTCTGGCCTGAGGAACAGGGGCAGAAATGATATGCACCATTTCCAGGTGTGGCACCTAACACCCTTCTGCTCTAGCCCCATGAAAGCACTTCTACATTATTTTCTTTCTAAAGAAAATATTAATTTATTTATTTCAGAGAGAGAGAAAGAGAAAGGGAATGCGGGGAGGAGGGGCAGAGGGAGAGGGTGAGGAAATCTCAAGCAGACTCCTCACTCAGTACAGAGCCCAACGTGGGACTCGATCTCATAACCCTTAGCTCATGACCCTGAGATCAGGACCCAGCCCAAACCAAGAGCTGGACATTTAACCAACTGCACCATCCAAGCGCCCCCTTTTCCCCTCTTTTTGTGCAGCTGGAAAGAAAGACTCCAAAGCCTTAGGCCACTTCTGGCTTTAGGAAAGCCAGAACACAGGGTGAGCTTGGGGCCCCGAATTCTGCTTGATGAGAGCAAGTCAGAAGACCCTCATTAACTAGATATTAGTTCCCTCTTTGGATTGGTCTCTGCTGGCGGGTTGCTGTCCCATCCAGGTACCTCCAGGGCCTCATATGCTTCTGAGTAAGAAGGCACAGAAGTAGGTGTAGGATCTGACTTCATTATATAGCTTTCCCCAATTTTAAATAAAAATCTTGCCCTTAATTAGCAGAAGATTTCAGATAATTCTTTGTAAACCTCTTGAAATAAAGAAAACAAAATAGAAATTTACTCTGCATGCTGGAATGTACTTCTGGGTGGATTAAACTCTAGGCCAGTTGACCTTCAGCACTTTGACCCCGAGGGTTACAGCCGAAGTGAGTCCTGGCTATAAGAACAACTTGTTGGCCTTTGGCATGGACAGGAGAGGAGGAGAAAAGGGAGGGTTGCCCGGGGCAGAATGGGTGGGGAAGACCAGCATTCGCAGGGCACTTGCTAATACGTCTGCACCTGTGTTATCTGCCTTAAATGTATTTTCTCACTTTACAACCAAATGGGATACGTGTCAGCCTCCTTTTCTAGTCAAGGAAGCTCAGACTCAGAGAAACTTCACCGACTTGATGACACGGAATTAATGAGTGGTGGAAGTGGAGACTAAAAGAACATGTGTGTGTGTGGGGGGGGTCCCAAGTATCAGAAATGCAGAAAGGTTAGAGGTGGGAGGAAGCAAAATCAGAGAAGGAGCCCCTCCCCTCCAGCGACCCACCCCGTTCGCTCTGTAACAATGCCTGCAAGTCAAGGAAATTGCTTTAGTCATTTTTATTCCCCAGGACGTTTTGGCCCTTAAGGAATTTGTTCAATCAAAGAGCTTTGAAAAGACTGGATCCACTGAAGATACCCAGTCTCTCTTACTTCTCATCACCAAAATGACAACGACAGAATCAGACACCATTAATTCTGATGTTTCAGTCCACACAGGTCTTCATTAGAGCCCTTAAACATCACCATTTAAGAAGACATCAGCTTTGGGGAAAAATACTTTTTGAAAGCAAACTTAATGAAGTCATTTCTACATGAGCTGGAAGCAGAAATGTCTTTTATGATTGAATTTTATTTCCAACATATTGACTAATGTTGGGATTATTATGTGTCACAGTGAGCTGAACAGGCACATACTTCGCCCTGAGTTGGCATAGGTGTATTCTCAAAGGATTAAATGGCAAAGACAGGGAGGGGTGAAATTAAATTAAGTTTCTGCTTAAGTAAGAGGAATAGTGTAATAGCCATGTTCTTTGCCAAAAATTTTAGTTTCCAAAGATGCATGCTGTTCCTAGTATTTGCCGGTATTTGTTACCCAGAGAGGTACCATTGGAGGTAATTTGATTTAACCACTGTCAATCGGGGCCTAAGGCCCCCTAGTGGTTTCCCATTGAATAAAATCTCAACATTCATTGACTTACAAGGCTCTCAATCTGGTTATTACTTCTTACCTACCACTTCCCAACCGTTTCTTTTTTTTTTTTTTTAAGATTTTATTTATTTATTTGACAGAGAGAGACACAGCGGGAGAGGGAACACAAGCAGGGGGGAGTGGGAGAGGGAGAAGCAGGCTTCCCGCCGAGCAGGGAGCCGGATGCGGGGCTCGATCCCAGCACCCTGGGATCATGACCTGAGCCGAAGGCAGACACTTAACGACTGAGCCACCCAGGCGCCCCTCAACCGTTTCTCATACCTCCCACCCACACTCGCTGTACTCCAACCATGGAGGTTTCTTCACTGTGTCTATCTCTTTCCCATCTCATGACCTTTGCACTTGCATTCAAATGAGAGGTGCTACCTGGTCACTCTATCGAATGGAGGACCTCATTCCACATCCATTTACTTCCCTTCACATCGTTCTGTTTATGTTTTTGTGGCATGTAAGCACAATCTGAATTTATTTTTAATTTATTGGTTTACTCCAATCATATCATATACATATATACATATCATGGGTATACATATGTGATTATTGCATTTATCTTTGCTCACTAAGATGAGGTGCGCTGCATAACAGCTGCTAGAGGCCATGTTCCTGGGGGTTTTCTTCAGCCTTTAGGAAATTTTATAATTGCAAATGACTAAGGGTTAACATTTCTTTACCTTCTCTGCTAAGAAGTATAACTTACCAGACAAAACGCTGGTAATTGTTAACTGAAGTCCCATATAATTGAAGAACTGATCTGACCGGTTCTCCAAACTGTAAAGTTTCAAGACCCAAAGAATCAAAATGTGAAAGCTTTGAATGGAGGAGTTGCATCTGTTTAGCTCAAGGTGAACCCCAGTGTCCAGCAGTGTCTGGCACATGATAGACATTTAATAACTAGTTGTTGAAAAACTGAATAAATGAAACCACAGGT
Organism: Eumetopias jubatus; assembly: GCF_037043125.1. NCBI lineage: Eukaryota > Metazoa > Chordata > Mammalia > Carnivora > Otariidae > Eumetopias > Eumetopias jubatus. The sequence goes on from NW_028274810.1 coordinate 175,697,520, forward strand.
AAGATCATTCTTCTTGGTGAACTTGGAGGATCTTAGAGGATGAGAGAAGTGCCAGAATGCTGAACATGGGCAATCAATGTGAGAATTCTCAAAAAGTGGGAGAAGGTAGATTTCAAAGTCATAAAGTGATGAATTTAAATAAGACATGACTTATAATATCTGACAAAAACGGACTGTGGTGTTTAAGAACTAATTCTCAAAGAACACCTCAGGTCAGATATACAATTTATTTTTCATAAAATTAATATATTAGACTACACTAGAGAGATTAAGGAAATGATGACTCTGGATTTCAGAATGGTACTCTACCTAAAGTAGTGCATCATCCCAGATTCTAAGGAGGCACCTGAGGCCTGGCTGATGAGAATAATGTGATAATTGGGGTATAATCACATTCTAACTCATCTTACTAAACAATTTGTAGTTTCCAAATAAAAAGATGTTTAAATATATGTAGGTCACATGAATCTGAGAAGAATAAACAATAGTTTGGTTAAAAAAATCAGAATTCAAAATCATATCATTATACTGAGATGATTGGCTGAATCTAACAAAATTAACTTTAAAAGAATTCACTGTAAGTACCTAAAATTGAGTCTAATAAACCCATTGCACAGATGCTGGGTAGGGAGTTTTCACTTAACAGTAGTAGCATAAGTGGGGAAACCCCAACCTTACGGCTCTAGGTGATGGAAGAATTAATGGAAATGAGCAGGGCAATATGACTGCCAAAAAAACTAATGTGATTCATATGTATAAAGCACTTAGAAAACTCACAATGTGGTAGGTGTAGTTAGGGTTTGACGTATAATTATGGAAGCGGGACCAAAGTTCTTAGCATATAGAGAGACAAGTCCTGCTTGATAGATTCAGAATCTTCCACCTAGTAAGGACTCCATAATTAATATGTTGATTGGGTTTTTAATGGGACAACATTTGGACTTAAGTCTTGAAGACTGAGTAAAATGTATCTAGCATTCAAGACGATATGAGCATTCTACATGCAGAAAAAAGGGCTCCCAAATAATAAGGCATGGAAAAGCAGGTGGAATGTTTGGACAAAAGCATGAAAGAGACTTACATACAGGGTGTGAAAAAGAGAGTGGTAGTAAAGAAGAGAGGCTGACAATGTAGGTTGGGTCAGATAATGGAAGATCTTATATACCAAGCTAAGGATTTTGGATCTGATTCTTTATCCTGTTTCAAGATTTTAAGCAGGGTGATAAAACAAAACTCAGAGTTGTCGTTTCAGAAATCTATTGAAGGCAGAGTTTTTAGGGAAAAGTGGAGGGTCTAAACCCCAGTAGAAGCCTATTTAATTAAGAAATGATGAGGGCCAGGACTAAGGCAGTGGCTTTGGGATTGGAGAGGAGGGGCTAAGAGATGGTGTTACGGTTATTCTGACACAGGTAAAAAAATGGAAGAAAAAATAAAATTTGATATACACTTAGAGTAGGGAAAGAATATATGCTAGTCTCTTGTTTAAATTCATAGCCACGATTAGATTATGGAACCTATTAGGAATATCTAACGGCCCATTTGAAGGAAAAGGCAGTAAGATTCACAATTTCTGTTTTTCTTTATTTTGCTCGTAAGTACATGGGTGCTCTGAGACTATATTTCAATCTTTTTGATACATTTATAAATTTTTATGTTGTCGTGCTTGCATCACTAAGGGTAGAATCTGGACTATACCACTGAAACCAGCATTTCCCCCCCCCACCCCGCCATTGCCATTTTAAAAAATAAACTCTGTTTTAGAATTACAAAAAAAAAAAAATTAATTGCAATAGTAGAGTTGCTACATAACCCCATCATCCCTCTCCCATTTTTTCTGGGATGAACCCACTGTGGGGTGCTAGTCAGTTGGTTCAAGACAAATTCTTTCACTTTTGTGATCTGGGGACAGAATTCCAGTGTGCACTTGTCAGGCCAGATGTTAAGTATTCTGCTAACTAATAGAAATAGCAGTATGGGGTGCCTGGGTGGCTCAGTCATTAAGCGTCTACCTTTGGCTCAGGTCATGATTCCAGGGTCCTGGGATCAAGCCCTGCATCGGGCTCCCTGCTCGGCAGGAAGCCTGCTTCTCCCTCCCGCACTCCCCCTGCTTGTGTTCCCTCTCTCACTTTGTCTCTCTCTGTCAAATAAATAAATAAAATCTTTTTTTTTTTTTAAGAAATAGCAGAATTCTCTTAATCTCCGTGGCGATGACTCTGACGTTAAGGAGATTCTGCTCCCTGGTTGGCGTGTGGTGGAGGGTATTTCAGGCAAACTGTCCGGGAGGCAGTGCAGAAATCAATAGTGCGCAGGTGTCTATGGGAACGAGGAGCTAGAAGGCAGGAGTTTAAGAAGAGAGGGGCGCACAGAGCCTGCCCTGTGAAAGTGAATTCAGAATGACTCGAGGCTCACCGGTGTCTGAGATGCACTTTTCAGCTTTTTCTTTTCTGGGATGTAACCCTTTTATTGATCATCAAACCTTCATAAAATATATTCAGTTTAATGAAATGTAAAGGTTTGTTTCAGTTTTCCTTGGGACATAAAAAGAGAGCCCAAGTTCCTGTGTGGGAAGAGGTTGCCAGGAGTGAGCTGCAGGATAAGAGGCAGTTGTGAGAAAGTTCGAGTCACTGACAGAGGAGCCCAGAGCAGCTGTCTGCGGTGAGCCTACACCTTGGTGGATTTGCAGAGCATCCGAACCCTCACAGGGATGCTTGGAAATTCCTAAGGAAAAGACTGGGTTTCCTATAGTCACATGGCCTGCACCAACTTTTCCTTGAAATCAGAATGAAGGGACGTTCAAGATGCATTCCTTTCCCAATTTTACAGGAATAAATACACACTGTAATGGGGAAAAAGTTATTAAAAACAGTAGTCATCTTTTACTTCAATGTACATTTTTATTCATACTTGAAAAGAATAGTCTATTTTACTGCTAACTTATTGGAAATGTTCCCAGAATCAAAGGGTCTATAGAGACTTAAAAAATGTATGTAGTTTCTATTAAATAACACTTTCTGGTCACTTTAGAATGTGAGTATAATATACAGGTATTATATGCACAAAAATGTAAAAAGGAATTGTGAAAACAAGGCTTGTTACCAGTTTACATAAGAAAAAAAGACATTCATTCTTTACAGGCTACCAACATCATCTAGGATGGTTCCTAACAGGATTTGACTTGTTTAGTTAATTTACCCGGTAGCTCAAAAATCTGTAGAAAAGAAGTTAATTTACAGTGAAGTCACTACACAGTGTTTGGGGCAGTAGAAATTCATATTGGTACAAAATATCATTCAAGATTTTTACATTAAGTTGCAGTGTCAAGACTGTGACACATCCTGGTTGGCAAGCGATCTAAGAATTGTTCGAGACTGAAATTTTTTTTTCAAAATGACTTCTGCTGGTAAAAATGTTAAAGGTTAAAAATATGTAGAAATAGGAGGTGCAATGTCTTTGTCTTCCTGTTTCCTTAACCAGCAGATCCTTGCCTTTGAAATATAAGGAAATGCTTTAGGTACTTCCAATATTTTCCACGAGATGGTAGAGTTGGTATTCCAGATATGAGAGCAATCTTTCTTACCATTGGTCACAGCAACCAAGAGACTCAGAGTCATTCTCACCAATTAAATACTGCCATCGTGCTTTCAATAGTAAGTAGTAGTAGTAAAATAATAACATCCAGTTTGTTAGAAACACTATTAAAGAAACAATCATGGGTGGTGTAATCGCTGTAATTATGCCATAGTTGCATGGGGACTGCATTTAGCATTGCTTTTGCTCCTTTAGTGAGTTCTTGTACCTGTCTGGTCTGGTTTTTATTTAAGCACTGACCCATTGAAAAAGGCCCCAGGGCACCACTCTCAGATCACCCTATATATAACAAGAAAATGTCTGTTGATATCACTCAGGTAGTGGCCGTGATTGCTTTCGATTGCTAGGAGCTGTCGACTTGCTACCTTTCATACAAACTCAGAGGTCCCTCACACTAGCTTTGGTTTGTCGGAAATGAGTGACCGCGGTTCTGGCATTGGCTCTTCATGATGTCCTGAGCAATCAGGGGCTCATCTTGTCAACGTGCTCTTTCATAAAATCACTACAAAAAAAAATGTGGCATATGCCTAACCCAAATGAATGGGGCCGTCTGTGGCCTCCTGAGACCTCAAGATCATAGAGTGAACAGGTGTCCTTTCCAGAATCTGAACCCAAGGAAGGCAATTTACTGACCGCCTGAAAGCGATTGGTATTTCTTCTGTAAACTTCTCAAGACAAAGTTGTGTATCTGATTTGTTTTGGTCACTCCCAGCTTCTTGTGCAAAGTAGATGCTAGCTGAGTGTTGACTCACAGGGAGAGAGAGGAAGGTTGCAAACGGGCTCTCCTTCCTCCCGCGATTGCTGGGGACTCTTGATTCTGAAGAAGGAAAGCCCCAGCATCTCCTGGCTGAGGCCTGGCTGTGGCTGTGCAGCGCTCTAAGAAGCACTGCTTTAGGAGTGTGAGGTTAGGGCGCCTGGGTGGCTCAGGGTCCTGGGATTGAGTCCTGCATGGGGCTCCCTGCTCGGCGGGGAGTCTATGTCTCCCTCTGCCCCTCCCCCTGCTCATGTGAGCGCTCTCTCTGTCTCTCACAAAAACAAATAAACAACAACAAAAAAATCTAAAAAGGAGTGTGAGGTTAATACGCCTCTCAACAACCGGATTGTAAGTTTCTTGCTGGACAACTCTCTGTTATGATTTTCTAGTGCCCACACACCTCAGGCCTAGAAGGCGTTCATCAGGGGTGACTTGAAAGAAAGAACCAACAGCCTTAGGTTACCATCAGTGGATACTTGGCACATGATGTAGCCTGAAGGGGGGTATCATCTAACCCTGTCTCATCCATGTGGCTGCTATACCAAATGCTAGTATGGCAACCACCTGCAGAGAAACTTCAAGACCAATAATATCCTCTGAGTACAGTCAGTTTTACACACCAAAGAGCAAATCAGAATTATCCATGAGTGAAGAAGAAACTACACATCCCAGTTTGATATGTGCTGCCACTATCAAGAGGGAGATTTCCTATTTTGGAATGCTGATAGGCCAAGAATGCACCAGGAATCATGTTTGTTTTGGTGAATGTGGGCAGGAGAAAGGAAAAATTTGTGCCACGTTCATGCTCTCCTCAAAGGCTTCCTTTTTCTGTGAAATATCCCAGGCCTTTGATATCTTTGCCACTGAAAAAAATCAAGGCATTCTACCAGAAGAGATAATTTGGCAACGGTGAAGTGGAGAAAAATTGATCAAAGGGGAAAACTCCTGAGAACTAATACCAAGGCCCACCGTCTTGAAAATTTATTCATTTGTTTCCAGAGATGTCTCCTCACTGGCACGTGGCTCCTACGTAGGACATTCAGGGAATGTCTTTGGTATTACAGATACTTTAGCCTTTTAGGTACCCAAGCATCTTCCTTTTAACCATTTGAGTTGTGAGTTTCCCAGAGTGAAATTGACATACCTAATTCTTAGAAAAGACCGACTTGACCACAAGGCCAACATGTAACGTGAGGACAGGAAGGGCACAGCAGTGCCACATTTAAAGGGCTCCCACTCAAACTGTAGACACTGAAGATCCACATGATTATCTGAAAAATTTTTCGGGAGATGACAGTAAAATGTCATACTTGAATAAAAGTGAATAATATAATGAACAAACAATGAATCATGGAATACTGCACCAAAAACTAATGATGTAATATATGGTGATTAACATAACAATAAAAAATTTTAAAAAAGTGAATAATATAATTTGAGGACAGATGAAAGGAAAGTATCTTGAGTAAGGGGTTCTTGTTCCAAATCCCCAATAAATATTTTTATTGATAGAATAAAAATATCACGTGGATCATCATGTGAATAAAAAGCTGCTCCCTAAAGCAATGCAATGTTGCCCACAGGCTCTGCTAAGTATATTCATTCTCACCTTAGATGTCCCCAGACAACTGTGCTATATAGATTTTTATATGAGTGTTCTGTGTCTGTTCTTTCAGAGAGAGGATATTATATGACTATCAATATTTCTGTTTATTTTATACATAGCTCCCTTCCTAATTTTTGGCTTGTGATCGGTTATGTGATTGAAAACTACCTTAAATGGTAAAATGACCTTAATGGTAATTAGAATTGTGTATAAATTAAGAGTAACTAGGATTTAAACAAAGGGTTGAAGAGCTTTTCTATGGAGAAAAGGTAGGGGTTTCAGACTGTGGATTTTATAAAATTTCCCGGGGTTGTCAGAGAGTTTTTCATTTGTTTCTTGGTTCTCTGTTCTGTTGTGGCTAGATGAGGTTGCCAAGTAGCAGAGTTCTTGTCACATAATGGGAGTCTCAGAAAAATTTGAAAGGTAAGCACAAGTGAGAAGACAGTTTTTTTTTCTTCTGTCTTTTACCTACAATGGCAGAAATTCCTTAGTGTGTTCAGATGGGAAGGTCTCAGTGGGAGTTCTCACCTATATGTTTCTGCCACAGGATAGGAAATAACTTTGTTATTCTGCGGCAGGCATTTTGCTTTAGGAACTGAATTGGAAATTAATACTTTACACTTTGGATTTTCTCCCTGAGGATTTAAAAGTATTTTGAAGTGTTAACACCCAAATTCCCTTTGAGTCAGACAGGATGAAATTGAAATATCTATGTCTTTAAAGGAAAATGTGACATAGTCTTCCTACAGTTATCACTGGTATTAATAATACTCTGTGCTCCTAGCATTTATTACGTGGCATCTTAGATGTACAGGGAAACTTTAATGAAGACTCTCCATTTTTTTAAGGGGTAGTAATTATCATGTGGCCCCATATTTATCCCTATGGAAATGTGAAGCTCAGGCAGAATAAAATCAAGGAGGTTTGATGGCCCTGGGCCATGAAACAAATGAGGAAAGAATAAAATGAGATCTGGACTTGGCCTTTTCGACCCTCCCTTCCCGCCCCCGAACTTCCTTCTTGACAAAGATTAATGGGATCAATGTGATTCAAGCTCCGAGACTTTAGAGCAAAGACTTTGCAAGCCTAGGAGCACAAAAAAACTTCACAAAGGGCCAAGAGAGTTCGATTTCTGGGTGAACTTTAGATATTTGCGTTCTATAATCAATAGCCTTCCTCTGTGATCTTAAAAAAATCCAAAGATCAATCGATTTTTTAAAAATATCCACCACCCTAAACAAGTGGTTTAAAAATAATAAATAGGATGGAATTAATGAGCTTTGCCTGGCCTGTAAAAACAGAGTAAGTATGCCACATGAATTGTCCCAAATGTCATTCTCTAAAGTTATTGAACTTGGTGCTCCATACATTATATTTTGTCCAAAAATGTCTTGCAGAGAAAACTCTTTTTCTTACTTAGAGTGATGGCAAAAGTGAAGAGCCATAGAAGAACCTAAATAAATATTTATAGGTTTTGGTTGAGTAAATGGGTTAAATGTGACAGTTTATAATAATAAAAACACAGACAGCTCAAAGAGAAGGCTGCACAGCACAAGGCAAGTTCTGATGAAGAATGGGAAAGCTGATTAACATTCACACTTATAATACTCTATTTGTATTATTATTATCGGAATGCAATAGGAATCAACACAATGATTAGGTTGTTGGTTTCATATTACATAGGTGACCCAAGTCAACTATTTTGTAATATTGCATTCAGTGACAAATACAATAATAGATTTAAGAAGCCAGAAGGGGAAGAGAGCAATTCCCTTTTAAGAAAGAAGCTTAACAGAAGTGAAACTATGCAAAGCAGTTAAAAAGCAACATCAACCAATTATTTGCAAAATCACTTCCTCTTTGGAAGACACTGATGCCAGTAGTTTTGCTGGTTGACAAAAAATCATGAGAAGCCTTGATAAGGTCAGATGGAATTATGTTTAAACCATAAGTAAAGAAAGAAGAAGGCAGGCAGGACTGAGCTATTCTGTCTTTGGGGAAGCAATGAGCAGGGATCTGAGGTCTGGGATTTTTTTGTTTGTCCTGAGAAGACAAAATGGTAAGATTAAAGCCCATGGGCAGGGGACTTTCTGATGCTCGGGTCCAAGCAGAGGGAAGGTGATGTGGGAGGAGTCAACAGCAGGTGTCTTCTTCAGCTGTCCCAAGCCTCGAAGACAGGGTGAAAAAAATCAGCCTAGTTCGTCAGGTGACAGTGGGTGACCACCAATGATAGAGTAAAGAAGGCTGGACTGAGATCTTGCAGAACAGACCCAATGGGACATGGGGCAAGTTATTGCAGCTATCAGCCTGTCTCCTCATCTGTAAACTGAATCACTGAGGTCCTTTCTACTCTACAACTTGATCCTGTACCAGGCATCTTGTTTCTTGCTCTAGGCATCTTATTTCTTTTAACTTTCATTCCTTAAAATAATCTTATGCTGTTCATTGTTAAGGGAATTGGGTCATACGACACACTTTAGCAAAGTGATTATTTAGAAAAGGGTATACTCAAGTGTTGAAGTTTGTGTGTAGATGCGTGTGTACAACACAAGTAAGTCAACTAATCTCTCAGTTGCTGGTGACAGCTGCCAAATTTGCAGGCATTGGGTATTAGGAGAATATAACACTTTTCAGTGACTGAAATCACTTCATAGGACATCGCTGAATAAGTAGTATCTGCAGGATTTCTCTGTCTCTGTTTTTCTGTCTCTTTCTGCCTCCACCCCCACCCCAGCTTAGGAGGGATGTATGATAAAATGTAGTTACATAGTTTTTATAATTTCCCTCAATTGTATTTTTTCTTAGAGAAAAAGACTATCAAGTAGTTTAAAATACTCATTCCACTCTAGGCAATATGTTCTTGAAAAACGGATGAAGGGAAACACAGGTCCAACTTTTACGGAGAGAAAATAACAAAAAAGGAAGGATTATATATTTTTCACCCATATATCCTGCCCCATCTTCCTAAGCATCAATGTCCATACACAGTTGTTGAACTGAATAAAAAGAAAATAATGACACTACTAATCAATTCAGAAGAAAAGATGTTGCTAAAATAAAATAGTTGAAGAGTTATGACCATAGAAGAAAAAAATTATTTTCGCAGCACAATAGAGAGGACCAAGTAAAACATTGGATTGGCTCTTGATTTTTAAATTTAATTTCCGGAAACAGAAAGCTAAAATACACTCTGCAGAATTATGGAAAGCATCGAAGGATCTTGAGTTATAGATTTATTTTTTCTTTCTAGGAAGAAAGTCAGAAAGATGAGGTAGAAATTCTCATTTCACAGAGTCAGTGATTACTTTCTCACAGTATTGAAATATGCATGTATTTTTTTTTCAGTTATTAAAGTAAATGAAAACATTATTCCAAAAAATCATGAGAACTAGCTTGAATTGTGTGGCGGAGACTGCTAAGCATTCTCCAATATATATTTCCCTTCTTACTAAGAAAGAAGCCCTTAATTTTCAGATGGGCACAAGGCTACCAAGAATAAAGAGTACAATTCCTAGCTTTCCTTGCAGCTAAATTTAGGGGGGACTAAATTTTGGTTAATGGGATGTAAGCAGAAGTAGTATGTGCAACTTCTGAGGCATGCCTTTAAATGAAAGAAGCACCTTTCTCTGTCCCTTTTTCCTCCTTTTTGGCTCGGATACAAATGCAATGGCTGGCACTTTAGCAGCTATTTTGAGTCATGTTAGAACTTGAGAATGGCAGGACACAAAAAGAGCCAACGAAAATGAACCTGGGTCCTTGTCTCTAGGGAATCCAAGTCCAGCTCTTTGTTGACTATTTCCAGAATTTTGAAATATGAAAAGGTATAGACCTTTATCTTGTTTAAGCCACTTTTTTCTCCCTTCCTTCCTTCCTTCCTTCCTTCCTCTCTCCCTCCCTCCATCCCTCCTTTCTTTCTTTCTTTCCTTCTTTCTTTTTCTTTTTCTTTCTTCTTTCCTTTCTTTCTTTTTCTTCATTTTTCTTTTTTCTTTTCTTTTTCTTTCTTTTCTTTCTTTCTTTCTTTCTTTCTTTCTTTCTTTCTTTCTTTCTTCCTTCCTTCCTTCCTTCCTTCCTTCCTTCCTTCCTTCCTTCCTTCCTTCCTTCCTTCCTTCCTTCCTTCCTTCCTTCCTTCCTTTCTTTCTTTCTTTCTTTCTTTCTTTCTTTCTTTCTTTCTTTCTTTCTTTCTTTCTTTCTTTCTTTCTTTCTCTTTCTCACATGTAGGTAAATATAATCTGAACTATTATAGACTGACAAGGTCTTCTGCCAAAGCAAGTTCTATGAGAATAACTAGATAGATCATTAGTTTCTTCAAACTGGTTTGTTTTTTTTTTTTAAACCTAACTCTGGAGAGGAAAGAAAAAGCATGCCCTCGATGGAAAATAGTTCACTGTTTTAGTCACTCAAAGAAACAAACACAACTCTGAGTGAAAGACTGACATGTCCCAATCCAAATTAGGTAGACTTTCAATTTTGGATTCTTCCTTCTTTCCTTTCTCCCTCCCTTTCTTTCTCTTTCTTTCCCCCTTTACTCCCTCCCTCTTCTCTTTCCTACCTCATTTCTTTTTCTTCTTAATTTAGCTCTCAAGTTTAAACCAGAGCCTATTTTAGATTCTTTGAATATTTCATATTTTTGAAATGTTTAGCATTTAACATGATTCTTGCCTTTTAATATGCTTGCAGGTCCAAGGAAGATGATTCATTTTTTTTCATCTGACACCAAATTTTTCTAGAAATATTATAGTTAAGAAAGTTTATCCACCTTCTAGAAATGGCTTTTTCCCCCTTTTCCCTCAGTAAAGAAATTGTTTCTTTAGGATAAAAAGAGAGAAACTACCCACAAATTTTGAAATTCTTGAGAATTTTGTTTTTTGGAGAATTCTTTCTTAATGAATATATCTTCTAATAATTAAAATATGCCTGCTCCCTTTCTGCATTGCACACTATGCAGTTATATGAGCAATGATTTCTTTTTTCAGTTCTACTTTTGGACATAACGTCCTTAGGTTGTGGGCCTGTTTATCATGAATATTTGAACAGGATTCACAGACACTTTCACAAACCTATCCAGCAAAGGTTACAGATGACTCTTAAATGGGAAGGAAACAAGAAAAATGGACATTCAAGGTTTCTAAGTTTAAAAAGATCAATTGTTTTTATTTTTTCCTCCTTAATTCAGTTATATTCTGAAAGCAGCTACTACCTTGAGCTAAAATGTCAAGTTAGAACATTTGAATTCTAATCAACTGCAGAAATTCTCCTAGTTACATACTCAAGTAACTCAGAAATAATAAGCCAGAATATTCACTCCATAGTGAGTCCACTATGGGACAGTATAAATTTTGGGATAGTATAAATTTTTAAATTAGGTCTAAAATGAAGATGTTTGTTTTTGGGGATAGTATTTTTGAGATAGTATAAATTTTTAAATTATGTCTAAAATGAAGATGCTTATTTTTGGCAAGATTCCTTTCTAATTTACAAGGATTGAAAAAAACAATTTTGTTTTTTATTTGCTTCTCAATTTAGCAGTGTCATGATGGTTTTCCTCAGCTTTGCAACACACATTTTAGTTGGTTCTAGTGAACACAAATTTCTCTCAATCATGAGTGTCCCATTCATTAAGTGAGACAAATGGCAGCCTTGCTATATTTTGTTAGATCCCAGCCTCTCGAAGGTGGCTACCTTCCTCAGTTAGGTCTATAGGAAATAGCAGGGCTTATTTTTCTGAAGGAAAAAAAGAAAGAAGTCAATATTTTGCTAGGGCAAGATGTCAAGTTATCTTCAAAACAAGTAAGTCAAAAGCCTCTCAGTTTTTGAGTGGTATGAACATGTTTTTGCTTCAGGGATACATACCCTCATGTTATATAGCAGATGAAAGTCTTAAGATACCTGGAGATGTATTAGCTTAGAGCTCTTCCTAAGAGATGTTTGAGATTTCTCTGATGTAGACTGTTCTATACTCAAAGATATATTCTGTCTCCTGGGAATTCTGTAACAGCCTCCCACGCCATGTAACTCCCTTGCTCAACTTTTGCAGTCATGAAATATGACTGGAAGAGGAAAGAAAGAAAGAAGGTAGACTGGAAATCATCCCAGCTGTCTGTGACTCCACACAAAGTCAGCAGAAGACACTTAAGAAAGGATAAGTCGTTGTCCACACAAGATAGAAGATGGGGAAGGGTTCATCGAGGTTTTATAAGACACAATGCCAAAGTGGTTCAAAGAGGGAAAAAAACGTTGGTTTTTAACTTTCCCCTTCTGCATTCCAGTCAGCGCCAGGGGCTCTTGGGCAGTGGGCGTCCTATTTTCAGTTTTACCAGGACCACTTCTGAGGAGGACTCTTGAACCTGGGGCTGCACCCTGTCTCAGGATGCCGAGATTCTGGCAAATGAGTGCAGGCTCAGAGAATATTCATTTTTCCCTTACTCCGCTCAGACACACATTGCATATGGAGAAGCCAAAATTTGGCCCAAATGGAGACATAGCAAACACGTTTGTTGAAAGCCCCACTGCATAATGTGCAGTGCTGGATGGATTTCCTAAAACAGGAGGCAAGAATTCTAAGAACTGGAGGCACTCACTCCCAAGGAGCAGCGACCGTGACAGCTCTGAATAGAAAGACCCAGATCAAGAATGACTGCTGAGGGTTACTGCAAAGCTCAGCACTTCTTTTCATCCCTTTGTTGTAGGGAAGCAGAACCTCTATGGAGCAGGCAGGAGAGGAGAGGTAGGGAGAAGCAAAGTGGGGAGGAGAGGAGATCGATCTAACCTGTCTCTGATGAGAGGTAAATTCTCTGGAACTTTAGCATTGTCATTACAGATTGCTGGGATACCATATTAAGTGGTTACCTATATTGAAAATCCATAGAAAAATCACTAGTGTAAGGATTTCCTCCTCAAATCTGTCACCTGCCGTGACACAAGGTGTAGGACTCTCCAGGGCATCTTACCAGTATGTACACACATGAAGCTAGAACAGCAATAAAAGTATGGTGCTTTTTTGTGAAATGTTAACTGTGTTTTGTTTGTGGGGGGGGGAGGGATGGGCAATGAAATGACAGTTTAAAATACTCATGTGTTAATTTTATTCTCCTGTCTTACTGACTTTCTATGTCTCCAATAATCTCTTAGCTTTATCCATAATAATCATATGTATTAATCTTGAAATACAAAAGTTATTTTTTAATTAGGAAATGCAATTTTTCATCTTCAGGATTTCTAACTGTTTAAACATGGCAATATTTTCAAGCTACTTTTTAGAAAACTTCGAAGAGTTTGGTGTTTTCATAGCACGTGGCTATATAGCAAGAGCTCCAGACAGGGTCCAACTTTTTCTGGCTATTACAATAATAACTGCCTCTTTCAAATGTGGAGTGCTTCACAGTTTACAGGATACTTTTTACACTCTATCTGATTCTCACCTCACCCTTAAGAGGTAGGGATTATAGTTCTACCATGCAGATGAGGAAACTTCCAAGGCCAAGATGTCCATTACTGTCCAAGGCCATAGTGGTGGGCCTGGAACCCAAATGCTACCTTTTGCCCTCCAATTCCCCTTCCTTTGGCCATAGCTCTTGCCCTTCTGTATACACGCAGGACTCTGGACAAGGCCACCAAATCCCCTAGGCTTCAGATCACTCCACTGTGCAATGGCAGCTTGGATTTGATCATCTCCAAGGTCCCTGTGAACTCCTCTTCACTTTGAATTTGGGTTTATTCAGTAGAATGAAAAATGATGGGACTCAGTGTGCCTTGCCTGACTGAAGGGGCACAATCCAAAGGCTAGTGACTAAAATGGGCCTCTAAAATGCCACAGTGGTTGTCATGAACTGGGAGGAACCAGGGTAGATTTTTTTGTATTAGTTCTGATTCTTAACAGAGTCTCATAAAATATATGGACTCCAACAAGACAGATAAAAAAGAACCTCTCTTCACATACAAAAATTTGCATGTGATTTTAGATGGTTTATAGATTGACTTCTTAGAGATGTATGGGCTAAGTTAACAACTTTTAGATTGAATAGTACACATGTACACAATTTTGTGGCTTATGGGTGGCCTCATGTTGGTTGTTATACAAAGTGAGCAAAACTTACTTTGATATGGGAGATAGTAACTGAAAGATACAAAAGGAAAAAACTGTGATGTGCCTTCAAAACAGTCCTTTTTTTCTATAGAAAATTATGTTTCCCATATTGCTTTTTTAGTTATTGGGATGGGGTAGGAGAAAGAAAAATTGATGTAGAACAAATATAAATATCTTTTGAAGAAGCCTTTATAGAGAATTCCATACCATTTTTAAAGCTCCTTTTGAATATCTTGAGAGCAACATTCCTGATTGCAGATTTATGGTTGTGATTTCTGTCTCCCAAGCCTACAAGCTCTATGTTTTGGTCTGACACCAATGTCAGAACTGGGATAAAGAATAGAAAATATGAACATCAGAGATACCCATATACCCTCCAAAGGAGGGAAGGTATTCTACTAATCATGTTACCCTTCCATACCCCCATGTAATTTCCAGAACACAGGAAGAACAAGATAACATGCATGAATCTGAAAATTTTAGACTGACATAATGTTATTCTGCATTCTGGAAAGTTGAGAACAAAGAAGGACATCATGTTTTGTCTTGTGGTGTTGAAAAAATGACCCATGGTCAGTCTGAAAGCCAGATCCACTGTTCGTACCCATTTATCAGCTCTCACAGCATCTAACTTCATGTTGTGTAGCCCCCGTAATGTCTGTTAATGCAAACTCCATTGGGCATAAGATAACTGCAGTCATCAGCAACATTGACTGAACACCTCGATACAAAAACCAGTATTTCTTTTAGAATAGACTGTAGAAGGTTTTCATGAAATTTTTTCTTTTTGCATGCCCCACATCAAATATTGTTAAAAAGATGAAAAAACAGTTTTTTAAATAACTTACAAGTATTCATATAAGAAGAAGATGACTTAAAAAATACCCACCCATTCACCTACAACTCATCTAGCGCACAATGCTAATATTACAGACTGTGACAAAAGAACTCAGTGACTCGTGGGGAAGTAGGGAGGCGTAGTCCATCCTCTGGGAGGAGGTGAGACGTGTCAATGCGGAGAGGTGCTCTCAGTGGTGCTTGGCTTCCTAAGTCAAGTTCAGCAGCCGTGTTTCAGAGTCAGCGTCATTACTTATTTCGACCTAAAACGGAAAATATGAATTGCTTTAAAGAACTTCAAAACTGAAAACTGAATTTCCTTTCTATTCACCCAGGCTTTTCAAAATGCAAAATAGTTTCTGGGTATTCCTCATGCGGTCTGTGTATATGACCAAAGCAATAAGAAAGCCGGAAACCCCGATCTTCAGATTAGGGTGTGCAATCAGGTATAAAAACTGTAATACAGTATTGCCTTCCTGGGAGAGAAGTGCCAACCCCATAGCAATGGAGGACTGATGTTAAGGTCGGGTCTTCGGTTGTCTTGGGGTAAAGAAGACAGGGTAGTAGTATGTCTCCAAACTGCTAGGTACATCCCTAGCCTGCAGCATCCTGTTGGTTGACAGCTCAAGAATTAACCTCATCTGGCTTTCATACCGCTGATCTACATCCCTGCATACATCCCATCCTGTGATGGCTAATTTTATGTGTCAACTTGGGTAGGCCATGGCACCCAGCTATTTGGTCAAACACCAACCTAAGTGTGGCTGTGAGGGTATTTTTTTAAGATGAGATACACAATTAAATCAATAGACTTTAAGTAAAGCAGATTATCCTCCCTGTTGTGGGGAGGTCTTATTCAGTCCCTGAAAAGGCCTTTAAGAAGAAGGAATTCTGCCTCTGGACTGCCTTTGGACTCAAGACTGTAACAGCTACTGTTCCCTGGCTCTCTGGTCTGCAAACTCTGCCTGCACTTGCTGGATTTGCTTGGCCCCATTATCCCATGAGCCAATTTCTTCAAATCTCTCTCTCTGCACACACATGCACGCACGAGTACACCCACGTACCCTATTGGTTCTGTTTCTCTGGAATACACTCTTCCATCTCTAGTTACTCTTGTCTCCTGATTCTGAGTCTATACTAGGCAGTGAGCCTTTGGAAAGTGGTAGTTTGGGCTTACGCATCTTCCCACAATATCAGCCCCAATACACCGTCTGCCACACAGTTGGCACTTAATAAATATTTGTTGAATACTTTTGCTCTCATGAAAAAAGTCTTAGCTGATCCAAATCTCATTCATCCTCAGGGTTCAGTTGACATTTCTTCTCCCTTGCGAAGATTTGTACTCCCATGTCAGCTATACTGCTTTCTTACCCCACTGATAACAACTCTTCCACTGTCTGCTATACCCCCTGTGGAGCTAATGGCATTCAACTTCACAATTAATTTGGCTCCGATTGTTTCACTCAGGTGTGTAAGTTTCCTCCCTACAACTAAGTTATAAGGATCCTGCCAGTAGAGGCTGTGTTTCCCATTTATTTTATAGCCCTATCTAGCAATTCTCTTCCATTAACTCAGTTCAATGACTCTTTCTATGGCCCGATTTGGGGCTCGATCCCAGGACCCTGAGACCATGACCTGAGTCGAAGGCAGACGCTTAACAACTGAGCCACTCAGGCACCCCTACCCCATTGCAATTTAACAGGGATTGAAACTGAAAGATAAAGAGATGAGAATATAATGGTGGCATTTTTATCGTTTTATACAGTGTCTCAGGAAGGAGATTCAAGGTCTTAAAGTTTATTCATCCACCCAATGGGTGAATCTCTGCTAGAATGAGGATAAGGCAGTAGGGAAAGGTACTTTTGTTTGTTAGTGCTAGTACTGATGGGAGTTTGGGGAAACTTCTAGGTATACCCACCACGTTTATCTTCTGTGGTGAGATTGAACTAATTCTGTTATTCTTATATCGTCTACACTTTCAGTCCAAGATCAAGCTTGACCTTGTGGCAAGATACTTCATATGTGGTGTTGTGCTTTTCATTGTGTCTCATCTGGAGACGCATAATGTCTACTTGTCCCTCTTTTAATGGTGCTATGATTGACCAATGAGTCTGGGTAGAACAGTTTGAGTTTTGCGAACCTTAAGATCATATCTTTATTTGTTTCTTCAGATGTTCATAGATATGTTAGTAGTTACCTGAAGGTATCTACTCTTAAGGCAGAGTAAAATCAAGTAATAGCATAGTGATGTTATTTCAAAGTGTGTCTTCTGAAAGGCCTGTCATTGTATCTTTTTCTATTGCTTTTCTAAGTCTCCCTGTTATTATTTCTGCGTGTGTGTGTGTGTGTGTGTGTGTGTGTGTGTGTAAGATATCTGTGTATTCTATTCTCTTTCGCATGTCTTGTTTCTTCCCAGAACCTGTCATAATGTGGGATTATAAGTATTTCTTGATGTGAATATAAAATAAACAAAATATGTTTTTAACATAAAATTTGGTTTCTGTTCATTGCATATAATTTTAAAGTCAGAGGATATTCTCTTTTGGAAACAGGCAAAATGAAGTTATTTCTCTCATGTTGATTAGTTTGGGGGAGGAGGGTGCTCCATGTCTCCCTTTCACTGGGTAAATTTATTTTCTTGCTGTTAATATCTATGACTAGTACTAAGAAGATTCCTGAGAGTTCTCAGAAAGACAGGAATTGACAGTTTCCCTGGAGGGTACCATTCAGATGCGAGTTTTCTCTTTTTGGAAAAGGCAGTGTGAGAACCAGGTTCCATAGGTTCTGGGGGCAGTGAGTGAGGTCACGTGTTAAATGAGAAGGTCTCAGTGATCCTAGTGAGGCACAGGGCAGATGACTGACCATCGGTCATGGTCATGGCAGACCCTCTTTGTGTGTTGCTGCCCACCTTATTGGTGGCATCATTTCTTCTCAGCAAGAATAGTGGTGCATGAACTGACTAGCCCAGTGACAGGTCTGAACCATATAAACACAGCCATTTCACTGCTCCATGGTCAGATGGCCACACATTAGGGTATGTTCTTACATAGTTCCTAAAAGGAATTAGTCATTTCCCATGATGGATCACAAAGTTATTAATATCAGTGACAGAAGGTAAGTGCTCAGAAGAGAGGAAGAGCAAGAAGCCCAAAGCACTGCCCCTTTGTGCTAAGTAAGGCAGGCATGCAGGGAAGCCCGGCTCTCCTCTGTAAGGCTGAGTGCATTACAAGTTGTTGCAATCTGCATTCTTGAGGCTGTGCCTGGGAAAGTTAATGCGTGTTGTAAGAGCCCACCATTTCCAGGGACTGGTGGAAGCCCTTAGGCAACAGAACTCCACACTCAGTGATGGGAAGGGTGAACAGCCCTCAGTTTGAGCAGATTACGGACACTTTGCACTGTGTGCCACAGGGGACAGACAGCATGGATAGAGAAATATAAAAGTGTGAAAAACAATCAAGGACAAGTGAAAACAGGAGAAAGACAGAGAGTTATCATTTTATTAGTCTTTAAGTGCTTGGTCAAGAAAGAGAGGAGTGATGGAGTAAATGCATGTTGTAGACTCCAGGTTCCTCCAGCTTCAGTTTACTAATACATTGCTGGTGGTTACTGGCTTGTTTGTTTGTTTGTTTTAGAAAGAGAGAGCTTGCTCGCATGCAGGGAGGGGTTGGGCGGTGGGGGAAGAGCAGAGGGAGAGAGAGAGAATCTTAAGAAGGCTCCATGGGGCTCCACTTGGGGCTAGATTTCAGGACCCTGAGATCATGACCTGAGATGAAATCAAGAGTTGGAGGCTTAATCCCAACTGAGCCACCCATGTTTCCTTGGTGGTTACTAGTTTTTAAATCAAGGTTTGAAAGCACATCATTCTGACCTGCCCACCTCCCACACACCCACCCCCACACACAGCTCTGTTTTGTTCTGGCTGGTTCTTAATCTAGGTGCTGTAAATGCAAAATGGTCTGGCACCAACTTACAGGGATATGGATCCAAAGCAGCTTTTCTCAGGGAAGAGCAGGTGGGTGCGACCACCTCCGCTCTGTCCAGCAGGCAGTCATCAGAGGCCAATTTCCTCTGGGCTTGGACATGAGAGGCAGTGAAGGTACAGGTGGGCGCTGACTGTAGAGCCTGCCTGAAATGGGAATTAGCCTCGTCTGTCTTCTCGTACTGCGTTGCAAGAGCCGACACTCAATCAGCAGTGGCCGCCTAGCAGGTGACAATTTTTCTGAAGAAAAATTAGCCTCCAGCCAAGGCAATCAGACAAGTCAAGATACCAGAGAAGAGTCAAGTTCTCATTTGGAAATCTTAGAAAAAAATTGGCTGAACGTGGGGGATGAAGCTTTTTCAAGTCTTTCTAAACGGCAGTCGTGGGGCATCTTCCTCACGGGAATTTCTAAGGTCATCAAATCTCTCTAGCTCTATTGTAGAACACAGTTCTGAAATTCCACTGCAGTCTTTTTTTGACAAAGTACCTTGGTCTAATTATTTCTATCTGAAGAATTACTGCCACATAGAGCGTAATTTTCCCACTGCCCGGGTGCTAACCATTTTGATTTTGACAAACTTTAATTTAGTTGCTCACTAGGATGTTCCCTGAAATTCTGTGTCTCTTTCATAGCTGCATAGGTTTTTTTGCCAAATGATTTTTCTTCCTGAGAAGCAAATCTGCTTTTATTAGCCCTCTCCCCTTGGTGTTACTGCAGCCTCCATGACCAGCCGCTCGGTAGGTGTCCTGTTCAAAGCCACCACTGACCAAAGCCACCACTGACCACGTGTGGCTCTCTGCTCCAATGACAAGAGCCACACTTGCTCTTTCTCCTCATGAAAGGTGGTATCAGCGTTTGGTGGGAGTGATGAAAGAGGTCCTGGGAGACCCAGGCTATACTTATTTGAGAGTTATAGCTCCCTTACTGATGGCTGTGCCAAGATGATGGACCCCAACACAGGCTACCCCTGACTTGTGTGTCACATATCCCAAAGCCAGACCCAGACAATAACCACTGAAAGCATCTCTACAGCATCTTTAAATTTTTATTTTTTTTTAGATTTTACTTATTTATTTGGGCATGAGAGAGCATGAGTGGTGGTGGGGGAGGGGCAGAAGGAGAGGAACAAGCAGACTTCCCACTGAGCAGGAAGCCCGACTCAGGGCTTGATCCCAGAACCCCAGGATCATGACCTGAATGGAAAGCAGACACTTAACCGACTGAGCCACCCAGGCACCCCTTTATTTATTTATTTTTAATGGTATTTCACCAATGCAAAGCTGACAGACCCTGCCCCGCACCCTCACAGTGTGTGTGGGGGTGGTGTGGGGGATACCCAAGGCCTCCCACTTATTCTACACCTCTCATGTCTCTTCCCCATGCCAGACTAGAGTCAAACTCGACAGGATCTTTTTTCCTCACTGATTCTGCCAAGCCTGGTCCCTTGGCTGTGGTTTCGCTGTATAGTAGGTAGGGATAGTGGGAATCTTGTTCACCTCTATAGCTTTTTTTTTTTTTAATTCAAGTATAATTAACATCCAGTGTTATATTAGTTTCAGGTGTACAAGATAGTGATTCAACGATTCCATACATTTCTCGGTGCTCATCATAAGTGTACTCCCTTCATCTGTTTCACACATCCTTCCACCCACCTCCCCGCTGGTAACCATCAGTCTGTTCTCTGCATTTGTATCTCTTTCTTTTTTTTTTTAAATCTCTTTTTTCTTTGTTCATGTGTTTGTTCCTTAAATTCCACATACAAATGAGATCATATGGTATTTGTCTTTCTCTGTCTGACTTATTTCACTTAGCATTATGCCCTCTAGGTCCATCCATGTTGTTGCAAATAGCAGGATCTCATTCTTTTTTTGTGGCTGGCATCTCCACAGCTTTAGGTCTGAAGAGTCACATTGTTTAGATGGTGGAACCATGGCTGCTGAGGATCTGGGGGCAACTCCACCAAGAGCTACCAAGATTCCTGCTCTACTTAAACATCTGCTTCCTCATAGGCTTGCTCAGGTTATGTGACAACTATGGCAAACACTAGATTGGATAGTCATGCATTTCAACTTCACCCTCTGTAGAATGGCCAAGCAAATTCACCTCCATGCAGGGGACACCCATTCTCTTCTGCTTTCGATTAACTCCTTATCATCTTTCCTAAGTCAGCTTAGGCATCATCCCTTAGTCTATCCCCTGCCCCTACAAGTGAGAAGTAACCATTCTCCCCTCTGCAAAAAATTGCCTTGGGGACACTGTTTTGCATCTACTTATTTCTGTGTAGGTCTCCTCACCTAGATCATTGGCTGCTGGCGGTCAAAGCTCAAGTATTGCTCATCTTTCTCTCTCTGGCACCCAGCACAGGGTCTAGGACACACATTATAAGTAACAGAGAAAGAGGTGTAACTAAAACTAAACTAATCTCCTTAATCAGGCCTTCTTGATAGCTTGGTATCATTAATTTAAAAAGAGACAAAACATGGAAGACCAACTCCATATGTAAAATGCTTTTTCCTATCACATCACCCCCAACACACACATTCACACACAACTTGACTGTGGGCACATGAAAGGTATGGTTTATGATTAGGAGCAATGACACAATCAAACACGAGAATGAGGGCTTCCTGTACAAATCGGCAGTGTGTCCTTGTCAGTGGAATGGCTGCTTGTAACTACCCCTTGAGATTCAAAAGCTACCCTTCCACATACGTGTATCAGGATTCTCCTGATTCCCTTAATAAAGTGGCTTCCTCATAAAACCTGGTTCTGTACTCCATGGAGCCTAAAGGGACTTAATGAAAGTTAAAAAACCAGCATTCCTTTCCCTGTCTGACAAGTTATACAGAAGATTGGGTTTTTTTTGCCAATCTGTTGCTGGGTGGTGATATGGCATCACTGAGCTGGGCACAACAGAATCCAATCTAATGGCTTTATTAAAAGAAATCAAGCAGGCTGACTTATGCCAAGTGAATAAACTGTAATATTTGCATACCAGTGGGGAGCACACATACTGACCTCTTCAATTGTTTCATGCACAATGATTTTAATTCAGGTGTAGTTCGATCTTTCAGATTCCTGCTCCCTTCATGGTTGAAAGGCTTTCCATATTCATCGGACAGTAATATGCATAATCTGTCAAAGCAGGAACTTGTTCTATTGCTTTCTGTGGCCTGTAGTTTATGCTACATTCAGCTACAAAGGTGTGAACAGGGCAGTTGAGAAAACTCTTTGAGGAAGCAGTAGAGTTGATCAAAGCCTTTCAGGTAATCTCACAGGTACGTTTCATGTACTCTTGATTCACAGGGATGGGAGAGACATTAGGGAACACAGATGGCAGTCACTTGCCTCTGGGCCATGCCAGAGAACGCTGTGAGGTACATGGATACACATGCCATTCGAAAAAGGAGATTCCATTATCAACATTAATCAATTGCAATTTTAATAACCTTCCTTAATAGAAAGATCTTTCTTACATCTGACCAACATTTTTCATATTGCAATTTCCTCTGCTGAGTTATTTTTTTCATGGTGGAGATGAAAGAAATCATTCATCACCTTCTTTATTACATAATGAATGTATGTTAGACTCTCCTAGACGCTACTAGGCATTGTTTCCATTCTTTTCTCACTTCCAATGCACTCATCATCTTTATTATTGTCACAATCTCTGCCAAGTTCCCCAGATCCACAAATATCAACTTTTGGAGCACATCATTTACGAGCACTCAGTAGCATGAGTAATGAGGTGGTGACTGCTTAGTCCCAGAGTGTTATATAAGGTGAATGATTTTCTAAATTGGATTTGCTTTAAGAAATCAACATTTATTTAAACATCTGTCATGTGACAGGCACAGCGCTGATTTGTATAGCTTGTGAGCTATGTTTCCTTTAGATCATTCTGCCAGAATAAAATTAATCCAACCTGGAGAGGTTGGAGGAGCCCAGTGCAGGTTTCTTAAGGCTGGGGGTGAGGGGGCTGCAGATGCGGGCAGGAACCACTATGGCGAAGAGGCAGCAGATGAAGGCTTTCATGTGTGTTTCTTAAACCAGTGGCTGTTCTACATAATGTCCTTTATCATCACGGAATTGTAGAACATTGGGCTGAAAGAATAGGAAGGTCATCTGAACACGTCCACACCATCAGGCATGGTGATAGCTTATCAATCAGAATAGATCCCAGCTCCACCCCTTACTACTGATGGGATTTTGGGAAATTTGTCTAATCTCTATGGACCTCTGTTTCCTTTTTTATGAAGTGGGACTATTAATTAGTACATTATGGTATTTCCATGAGGGTTAAGAGAGACAATCCATGTCAAGTGCATAGCACATGATAGCTATTATTTTCTACAGTTGTTTATTTGTTACTTAGAGTTTTCTAGGAATGGAGTCTCTGCATCTATTTTCTTGCTTTCTAGTATTTTATCAATCAGGTGACCACGATTCCTTCCTTATACTCAACTGAAATCTGTTCAGGTTAAGGTGTTTTTGTGTTGTAGTTGTTGACTTGCTTGCATGTCCTCTAGGAACAGTTAGTCAAATATTTGAGAACTAGGCACAGTCAAAGGTTATCCCATTGAAATGCACCCTCCCTCCTCTGCCTGTGAAACCGTATTACAGGTGGGAGAACCAAGTCTCAGGGGCATTAAGGAAGGGCCCTGAGACCACACACATAGAGCCTGGGTTCTAACCTATTCTTTCTCCCCTTTTCCCTCTGTAATATAGCTCCCAAGTCACATATCTAGTTTCCCTTCTACAGACTACATTATCCTTTTTTTTTTTCCAATTTGGCAATCAACTTCTGATAAGAAAAATTCAATAAAAATTCCATTTTAGAAACATAAACCATGTTACCTATTTCAAATTATTTTTGGAATGAATGTTAATGATGATGTTGGGTTACATGTAAAAGGTGTGGTTTAAATATGAGTGGAAAATTAAACCAATGATTAGTAGTAGCAGGTCCAAATTATCTCAGGTTTGGTTAGTTTTGACCAAGTTAGAAGGATTAATATTTTCCATCTCATCACACCTTTACTTACAGGTTAACAGGCTTTAACTCAACATGATCCTGGTAGTAGGAGTGTGCATCAAGTCCGCCTATGAAATCAACTGAAAATATAACATAGCCCGATGTGAATAAATGTGTAAATAAAAACACACATAATACTAGATGTTTAAAATAGAACACATAAAAAGAATATCAACAAAAAAAAAATCTGTCTACCACAAATGGAAAAATGTGTACTTATATAAAAGTTTGCTAAAAATATTATCAATGATCAAAAAACAGGGAGCTTTTAAGAAACAAATAAAGAAGTTGGGATCTTACAGACTACAAAATCAAAGCTGTTATTGACTTTAGTGAAAAATGAAGTAACATTAAATAACGTTAGATTTTAAATAATGTGTTTGTCCTTAGGCATATGGATATGCCCTTTCCCCCTATATATCAGAAGGTATACCTTCTCGTCTTGTTGCCAGAATCCAATTTTTTTCCTTAAGAATATTTATTGCATCATTAGAAAGACCTTTGAGAAGTCACATTATCTATGTCCATGCCTTTTGTCTTCAAGCCATCCTTGATAAATAGGCATCTGTTTTTTTGCAAAGAAGTTTTCATCTCTTCTCTGGTCGCATGGTACTGGTCTCACAATCTGTATAGAATCACTATGCTGGTGACATTCATTCTAATTTCTTTCTGTTTCCGATCACAGCTTCCATCTTTCTTTTCCAATCATAATGTTCAAAGCTAATCTTAGTTCACGTCTCTTGTTCTTTTTTTTCGAAATCCATTAAAAGTATTAATTACTTTACCTCAAACCTTGGTTATATTATAGCACTATAACATTAACAGGTACATAGGTATAGCGGGACACTGAACTCTCGGTGAGGGAGTGTATGTTTAGATACCTAATACTCGAATATTATATCATATCCTCAGCTCAAGACAGGCATGTCAGTGACCTGTGGTTTAGAGAGGGATGACTTAGCATAGAAGTTCTATTGAAGACTTGACCTATTCTAGATCTAGCCACTCTGCCAATCCCTGACCTGCTGTGTCCTTTTACCTCGATTGAAGAAGCTGAGGTAAGGCTGGGTCAATCAAAGCTTCACCAGATCACTGTGTAGACATGAGCTTTGGAGTCCCGTGAGGTACACAACAACCAGGTGGCCATTTCCAAGCAATCCCCTTGGAGATTAGAGGAACCTGAAGCCCATCCTTTTCCTACCAGGTCACATAAGTTACCCGGACACTATGTTAGGGAAAGAAACAGTGAAAGAGGAGTCAATCTGAGACACTGAAAAAATTTTCCCGGAGAGAATAAACAGTGCCTAGGGACCATTTAAATGGTCAGATTGGGCAAAATTTTTATCAGATTAGATACCTAATCAAACATCTACTCCTTCACCTTGTTGACCAACAGGTGGGAAATTAGAAGGAAAATAACACTGATTAAAAGTTGAATGAGTATGTGATTACAAGGCACTTTTCAAAGTTAAAGTGGGTGTTAAAAATAAACAAAATTATAAATATATACATTTGTGAATAAAATAATTCAACTGAAAAATCATATTAAAAATAAAATTTTTTATAAAAATAAAGATAGCCTGTATCTGTATGCTTTACAATTTTTTCAAAGATTTATTTATTTATTTTTGAGAGAGAGAGTGAGCAGGACAGGGGGAGCGGGGCAGAAGAAGAAGGAAAGAATCTCAAGCAGACTCCCTGCTGAGCACAGAGCCCAATGCAGGGCTTGATCCCAGGACCCTGAGATCATGACCTGAGTAGAAACCAAGAGTCGGATGCTTAACTGACTGAGCCACCCAGGCGCCCCTGATATCTGTATGCTTTAAATCAAAACAAAAAGAAAACTTTTTTATAGGGATCACTTGAACATTAAAATGTAACATTAACAGAATCATTATTTTTGGTATAAATTCATGGACCACTGTGAATCTGCTCCTTAGCCATGTCTGTCTCTATCACCAGAATATATATATATATTTTTTTTCAACATGGTTTTATTATTTTCATAGATTTATTTATAATCTTATTCAAAAATTTGTTTATGGTTAGTAAAATTGAAATTGTTGATACCTTAATCAATTCTGTAAATCATAATATTTTTAACTGTGGAAATATACTCTATATAAGGCACTGGTAATCTCTAAGCAAGTTTGCTAAAGAGTGGATATGTGTAATGTTATTTAGCCCAAATATTTTCCCAGTTACTGTTATTTTACCTTCATTTAGTGTATCTTTGCCAAAATTTTTATAAGGTAACAAAATATACATTGTATCTATTTATGATTTTTTAAAATCAAATATAAATGCTGTAACATTTTTAGGCCTTCTCACAAATCAGCTTCTTTTCATTTTGGTGCAGAATATAAATTCATCCAATTAAAAACAGGAGCTCTGTCTAAAGAGTCTTTTCTCAAGTCGAGATATTTCAAGAGGAAATTATAAAATTGAAAAATTAAATCTTGCATAACATTTGACTTCTCATTATTTAATTTGCCTGGTTCTCTTCCTTTGGTGAGCATAAATTTCAATGTTCTCCTTTTCATAAGCTCTCAATTATTGCCATTTACTAAAAGCTTCAAAGGATGATTTTGGGGGTGCTTCATTTGTTGAATGATTCAATTTAAAATTTTCAACTGACCTTGAATGCAATGCAACTAAAATGTAGAAGACTCATTTATAAAAACGCTCACAAATATTGTAGGAAAATTAGATTGATTTACAAAGTATTTCTTTAAAGGCTGAAATGTTCTTAACTGTGATGGATGAAGAGAAGCAAAGACAGAAAATGTATTCTGCCATCCTGAACTTCTTTCTGTTTTCAACATCAAGCTCATTACCAAAATGTTTTCAGGTAAATGCAAATCAAAACCACAATGAGATACTACGTTATACCCACTAAGATAGCTAGAATAAACATATCAGATAATAACAAATGTTGGTGAGGATGTAGAGAAATTAGCACCCTCATACACGACTGGAGGGAATGTAAAATGGTGCAGCCACTTTGGAAAACAGTTAGTCAGTTCCTAAAATGGTTCAAAAGAGTTACCATATGACCCGGTAGTTCCACTCCTAGGAACAGATCCAAGAGAAATGGAGACATATGTCCTCACAAAATTTGTACATAGATGTTTATAACAGCATTATTCATAAAATCCGAACTGTGAAAAAAATATTCTAGTTTATTTATCCTACTCTGTGTATGTAAATATTTATAATATATGTAATATATGTTATAATATACTATATATGTTATATGTATTATATATACATTTATATATACATATACATTTTGACAACGAGAGTTTCTATTTTTGTTGGTAAAACACTGCAGCTTCGTTGGGAACTCATTACACTTCTGGGTGCCCTCTACTAACCCCACCTAGCTCCTGTGGGCTGGTGCACCTCCACTTGGCACTGAAAGGAGCTAGCTATCTCTGCTACTCCTGTCCAAGCACCTACCTTTTTAATCACTGATCGATCTACACACTGTCCTTGAAAGAAAGGTCCTAGTTGCACTGTATCCTTAAAGATGTGGGGAGAAGACTGGGGGGGTGGTTTTCTTACACATTTAACCATGTGTTAAAAGGAGAATTCTACTCATTGCACTTGCTTCTCACACATCTTGAGGAGACTATGGCAGAAGCGTGGTGTACTATAAGTTTACCCAAACTAGAACAATTATTAATGATAATATTTCATTTGAAAACCAAAAAATCTAGGACAAAGCCTAAACTAGACAGGATGCCAGGACAACCTGTGTAAACAGAGACCTTTTCAACCCGACAAAGACACATGGTCATCCCAGTGGATGGCACAATAAATGAGCTACACTTTCTCTGCATATCAGAATTCTAGTGTGAGGTAAAATTTTCAAATCTCTAATATTAAATATTATATATTAGTAAAACTTAAATTATCAAGCTTCCAGAACTAGACAAGACCTCCAAAAGACGTAACTATTAAGGAGGAATCATTGAAAAGTAGGTAATTAAAAAAAAACAAGTATGTACTTAAGAAACTGAAAACATCAAGAATCCTTTATGGATGGAATGCAATGTGGCTTTCTGACAACAGAAACCTACAAGTCCATGAGATAATGATGTTCCTATATAAAAATTAGTTTTTTTATATATATGCCAATATTTGCCATTTGCCAGAGTGGAAAAATAGTTCAAGTAAGGAGTAAATTGGAGCATAAATGGAGGGTGCGTGTACAGATTCTGAAATCTCTCTTTTTTTTCTAATGATGCCAAGTGCTTTTAAAACATGAAGAATTTTTTTTTAAAGATGACTTAATAAAAAAACTTGAAAACAACTCAGTAGGAAAGACCTTCGGCTTTTAAGTTTTCCATAAGGGAGTCATATTATATGATTAAGAAAGTAAAGCAACTGTGCATTCTAAAATTCATTTTCATGAGAAAGATGTAAGAAGATGCTGAATTAAGGAATTTTTCCAGTAGAAAAAAACTGAATTTCAACAAACAGGAGAAGGAACAATAAAGGCGTAGACAGGTTTTCAGAGGTATTGGAACAAGAGGATTATAAAGGAAACGTCCACGAAATCCGTAATTGTAGTTGTTACAGCGAGTACGCCATCCGGGAATCTTTGGCAGAAGGGTGACGGACCACGGAAGGGGTGGAACAGACAGAAGGAAGCACAGGAAGGCAAGAGGGGGGGTGTGGGGGGGAACAGTTTGCTGGGTGACCTGAAGGACAATGAAGTTGAATTCTGTATACTCTGTATACTCTGTATTAAAGTCTTTTTTTTTTTTTTTTAAGATTTTATTTGACAGAGAGAGATGCAGCGAGAGAGGGAACACAAGCAAGGGGAGTGGGAGAGGGAGAAGCAGGCTTCCCGTGGAGCAGGGAGCCCGATGCAGGGCTCGATCCCAGGACCCTGGAATCATGACCTGAGCTGAAGGCAGATGCTTAATGACTGAACCACCCTTTAATACAGGCGCCCCTGTATTAAAGTCTTGAAATGGAGAACAAAAATCAGCACAACGAAGAGTTGGCATCAGCTGTCTGGAAAAGCCAGTTAGGCAGAGCCTTGCTCTCTTCACCCATTCTCGGAAACTGAGGTGTTACTATAAAAGATCCCACAGGGAAAGCTTGCAGCCAGGAAACCCCGCTGTTTGCAGTCCTTTCAAATGTATTTCCTGTGCCAACCTCCAACAGCACAACTAAGCGACTTCTTGGAAGAAATCATGTTACTTGTAACCAAATATCTTTGCGGTTACTTTAGCCATTCCATATGCCTGATGGGGATTTTCCCTGACCTGAACGAATTACAAATCTACTCTAGATTTAAAGCAACATCTCACTGTACAGATCGGCGTTGTTTTCCACTTGTAAAAGATACACAACCAATTGCAACTTTTCGATTTGACTACAGGAAACTTTTTGTCATAAATGAAGTTTCCAACTGGTAACTCAGTGCTACTGACTTGGTTTCTCACTCAGACATTGCAAACCCGATTGACTTTATACACGTAAAGCAGCAAGCACATTTGTATAAATACAGACCTAAAGCAATGCCATTTCCAGTGAGAGCGCAAGCTATCATCTTTGCCCCAGGTTTAACTATATTCACCAAATAATTACCTGAATATAGGTGTTTTGTTTCTGATCCAGCTAAGCACGAACTACTTGTCACTGAATTAAGAAACACTGAGGCCCTGGAACAGTGCCTTTAGCTTCAGAGCAATGAAAAGACCCAGGAAGATGAGAACCAATTACTGTATTTATTCTCAACTTGCTTCCTGGTCTACCATTGTTCCTGCTATTTAGGTATGAGACTGTTCTAATAAACATTGATTGCACAAGTTGCTGGGAATAATGTCTTAAGGATTAGTGATATGAATTCATAAGAGAAAAGCCAGGGTAGAGGCTTGACACCAACGGAGTTCACGCAGA
Organism: Eumetopias jubatus; assembly: GCF_037043125.1. NCBI lineage: Eukaryota > Metazoa > Chordata > Mammalia > Carnivora > Otariidae > Eumetopias > Eumetopias jubatus. Next base: position 175,727,322 of record NW_028274810.1, read on the forward strand.
TAGGGTTTTGCAGCACCCCGCAGATAATGAGGGCTTTGAGGAAAGACCAGTGATTTCAGAGGTAGCTGGCAACTAAACTCTGCCTATGCTGCTAGGGAAGGAGCTACTTTGCAGCATCACTGATCTGCTGTCATTTCCTGTCTGCAGAACCTGAGCTTTCAGAGGGCATGCTGTGCTGTGCCAAATTGCAGCTCATGGTCGGGCTGTGCACCGCGCCATGATGGGTGTGTGCTGGGCACAGTGAGTGGACACTGCCCTGAAACACTGTGGATGTCCAGAGGGGTGGCCGGGGCTCTGCTCCTGCTTGCCCCAAATGGCTTTATGAACCTGAATAGCCCTTCAAGCAGACACATGACACCCAAATGCGAGCTTGATGGCTATTCCTTGTTCTCTTCATGGTGCAGGAAGTTTAAAGTGTCTCTCACCTTTCAGAAAGTGCATGTAACTCAAAAAGGGAAGCACCTGGGCCCATTGAGATGCTCAAGGATAAGTCAGCTCCAGGCCGGGAGAGCAGAGTCCTCAGTCCTAGAGGTTGTGCTGTCTAGATCAGAGTGTTTCAACATTTTTAACTCTTCCTGCCTGGTAACAGCCATGCGAAATGGGCTCTTCTCATTTCTGTCTTGTCCCCCTCAGTCTCAGGTACTGACACGGAGAACCGATATCACTGTCATTGTCATTGCTGGCAGTTTGGTCTGGAAAACACTGGGAGCTGTCACTGGGAGATTCTGGAGAGTCTGGAAGCAACCCCAGGTCTGTCCAGGGCATCCAGCCTCCCCTTGTCCTCCGGAGGGGGAGGGGAAGCATTAAAAGACCAGGAGCGTTCAGCTGGGAAATGCAAACCCAGATGTACAGACTTTGCAAATGGTGTGCAGTTTCAGGTGCTCATTCTAAGAGCCTTAATCCCAAAATGTATGTGTCCTGAGAAAGTACCTGAGGCTGTTCTGGTTCTTGGTTCCCTCATCCTCCTCCACAATTGTCTTCTTTCCACTTTACAATGAAAGGTATTTGTCTCAGCCATCTGGAATCTGGAGGGTATGTATCATCCTCCAGGTCACTAAACAAAAGAGCTGTTTTAATTTCACATGATGATAAAATTATAGCTACAAATGACAAGATAGATGGCTCCATTTTTTTTGCTTTCAAAATAAATTTTGCAATACATTTTAGTACTTTAAAAATATGCTTTGATACTAGATCCCTGTTTACTTTTTCACATATATCTTCGGCCATTCTACCTATAATTTCACTCCTTCCCACTTGTCTTTCCTTCTCCCCTGCTTTATTTTCTCTTTTGTGCTTATCACTATTTGCCAGGCTATATTATATATTTTACTTAAAAAAGTCTTATTTGTTGTCTGACTCCCTTACCACAATTTAAGCTTTATGGGATAAGAATTTTTGTCTGATCTTGTCTGAGTTTGTTCATCACTATATCCTCAATATCTAAAACAGTGCCTGGTAAAAGGTAGGTCCTCAAAACTATCTGCGGAAGCAAAGAATTAAAATAATTGAATGACTTTTGCTGTAACCAGAGTCCTTCCATTCTCATATTTTTTCTGTGTACAAGGTTTCTATAAATACAACCAACACTAGCACCACATATTGAAAGTATGTGAGGTAGACTATGTCATCCTAGCAATAACTAATATTCACCCATGAATACATGGACCAGTTGAAAACAAAAAAAAACACTCCATTTCATTAAGAAGCATCTTCCACTAAATGTTTCGTTTTTTGTTTAAGTTTTTCTTTGGATAGGTTATAATTGCAATTATTGGCTATCAACATGACTGAGCAAATGGAAACGTATTACACATATTGATGAATACTTTTATGTTTGCTCAATCATGTTGGTAGGCAATAACTGTAAGTATGACCCCATCCAAAACAAACTTTAACACTTAAAATCTGGTCACAGGAAAAAAATTAAATTTTTATTTATAGGAATAAATCTAAAAAATCTGCAAAAATTCCTTTACACTGAATACAACAAAACATATTGAAAGAAATTAAAGGTGTCTTAAAGAAATGGAAGAATAGAAAACATTCACGGACTGTGAAATTCAATGCTATAGAGATATAATTTGATCTGTGGCTCAGTTAATCGGTGGATTCAAAGCAATACCAGTAAAACTTTCAGCAGTTTAACCAAAATGCTGATCCTAAAATGTATACGAAGAAGCAAAGACTCAACTCAAGATTAGTTAAGATAATCTGAAATAAGAACAAACCATGAAATTTCCTAATTTAAGACTTAAGACTGATAACGGGGCTATACAAATTAAGAACTCTTATTCATCAAAAAATAACATTTATTGAAAATAAAATTTCAATCTATAAACAATTTTTCACATGTATGATAGGATAAGAAAAAATTTTAAGGATAAACATATTACATTAAGACATAATTCTATGGGTCAGGTGGAATGGAGGTACAAGTTCCAAAAGGAACTGGAACAATTTAAAATTTGAACTTAATTAAAGCTTATTGAGGTACTTTTAATTTAATTTAATTTTTTTAATTTTTAAAATTATTTTTAGAGAGGGAGGGGAGAGGGAGAAGGAGAGAGAGAATCTTAAGCAGGCTCCACGCCCAGTGTGGAGCCCAATGTGGGGCTCGATCTCACCACCCTGAGATCATGACCTGGGCAAAAATTCAGAGTCAGATGCTTAACTGACTGTGCCACCCAGGTGCCCCAGGTACTTTTTAAATGGATGCTTATGATTTTAAATTGCTATGTCATTTAGATTCCATAGGATTACACTCAAAAGAGTAATATCTCAGTTTTATCATTAAATATTGTGATTTGTAACGTGTCAATTTATCTAAGATGGAATTTCCTGAATTCCCCTCTCTCTATGTTACTGAGTTAGGGTTGGCTACAAGAGACCTTCGTGTGAGATAATGGAAGACATAAGGGAAGCAGCAGTTGTGCTCAGGAAGTTGATCTAGGGTTCCAGGCTCCACTATGGGTTATACACGAAGCGCTGACAGCCAAGAGTGAGACCTGGTTGACAGTTGAGGCCACAGTGGGATCACTGCTCAGTTCAGTGGATGCTCAGCCCTGCCCCTCACAGTTGACGCCACCACATCAACCTTCACCTCATGAATCAGGGCTGGGAGGACAGCCCTCCCTGAGCTCCTCGCCGAGGTGGCTGAGAAATTACTGAAATGGCTGAGTCTTCTTGGATGTGACTACCATGGGGAAGAAATGTGAAGTATGGTTTTGTGAAAATAAGGAAAGTCACATTTTTGTCACTTCGTTTGTGGGGGGAGAGCATAGGGAAGAAGTTTGTTTTAACAGTTTTGTACTATTTGAATTGGATCTTCAGATTCTGTTATGCTAATGATAAGTTTTGCATATTTAGTGTTCTGTGCTAAATAAAACAAGACAATTGATTTGGAGCAAGATCATTCGATGTTATTACATTATATATGACTCCCTGTCTCCACTTAAATTTTAATAGGCTAGCCCATTATTTTTCTCCACAGTGTGCAAGAAATTTCTGTTCTCACTCAGTATTTAAACATGAATGCTCTGGTTTTAATCTAGTGAGTGACCAATATCTCTTTCTTTACCTATTTATGAAGAATTTGATTGTTATCTTTGTTGGAAAGAAAAGCATAATTGCATGTTGGAAAGCATATGGACTTTGGTACTTGAAATATCTAGGTCAGGTATTAGTTCCACATCTTACAGGTCATGTGAGTTGGGGGAAACCTCAGTGTACTCATCTATAAAATAAGAACAGTGACCGCCTCACGGTGTGGTTGTCCTAGATGAGACAGTGGCCATGGAGGATTGCACTCAGAAAGCATACAGCAAATGACAGGCTGTTATTGATCTTATTTGCACATTTATCTTATTCTGATGACACATTCCCATCAAGTATTGATTTCTGAAATTCCAGAAGTTTCGGTTAGCTTAGGATAACCATGATTCGTGAGAATTCCAACATTCTCTTCCCCCGTTCTCCCGAAGAGTGTCTGTCCTTGAGGAACTTACCACTGAATTTGTGTCTAGTTTGATTTTCTCCTATTTGGAAAGAGCGGCTAGTTTGGAGAAGGGCAACGCGGTTAGCCTGCCACACTTTGTAGCCTGACGTTTCATCTTCTCTGAACTTTTTTTTTTTTTTTTTTAATTCTGGAAAGGTACGCTTCCCTGTAAAAAAACCTGGTGCAAGGAAGGAAATAAAGCTCAGTGGAAATAGAGTTTGTGGAGTTGAGTGTCATTTGGGAGCATTGCTCTCCCTCTCGCCAAGGCTGGTGCTAAGTAGTCCCGGAGGGTGGATCTAGAGCACAGGCCCTGCCCAGTGCACACGTGACCATCTCCATCACCATTTGTTTAGCTTTGACTGGCACTGCTTTTATTCTCTACTCTCTACCCCACCCCCTGCAGTAGCACAAACCCTGAGGGGAGATCTCTATTTTTCTCGGTATTTCATGTCACTCCGTGGGATTCTTTGTAGATAATATATCCCCTTGGTGCAAAGTGCTCAAAGCGACTTCTTCGTAATGTGTTCGGCTTTACTCCTTTGGATGCAGTGATATGCTTATTCTAGTCATTCTGTAAGGATCCCATGGCCCGTCTTTAGTATTTTGTTTTTGATTCTTCTGCAGGGGAACTTAGCTGCAGTGTCCCTACAGGGTACTCTGATAATAATCATCTATTACTGCGGTTTCTCGCCTCGCTCTTAGCTGCAAGAGTTGTGCCATCTTTGTAAAGATGCCTGTGGTGCATCTGCTTCCGCTAGCCTACCCCTTCAACACACGCACACACGTTTTAGTTTTGTTTTTCTCCTATTTTGAAAGACAGTAGATAACTTTTTTCCTTTCTTCCTTTGCGCTCTGTTTTGCTAGAGTAGAGCTGTTCTTCTTCTTCTTTTTTTAAGATTTAATTTATTTATTTGACAGAGAGAGGGAACACAAGCAGGGGAATGGGAAAAGCAGGCTTTCTGCAGAGCTGGGAATCCCATGTGGGGCTTGATCCCAGGACGCTGGGACCATGACCTGAGCGGAAGGCAGACGCTTAACCCACTGAGCCACCCAGGCGTCCTGAGTAGATCCACTCTTAACCCTTTAGTTAATCTTAGTGGTATGGAATGACTGCTCACTGTTCTTAACTACTGTTTGGCTTTACTGAAGGCCTTTTCAAAGTTTTGTAATTTTTCAATCACTGTTCAGAGTCACTGATGGCTGAAGGCCTCCATGTCATTACTGCTGGGCTCATCTGGAGGACCGTTTTACTCTAGAGAAAGAAAGATAAAAAAGAAAATCCTGAAAACATCTCCCTTTTCATTTGTATTTGGCTGCCTTTCTAGATTCTGTTGCTCTCCTGGGTCTAGATCTCAGGAATCAGATGTTCCCATAATCAGTGCTGACAGGTGCTTCCTACTTTAAGATAATTTTTAAATAATGGAATAATGCATTTCTAAAATCTCTCTGGGGCCAATAAAGTAGCCTGGAATGGCTGAGAGGAAAACTAATGCTCAAAAAGGTAACGGCTAAAAGCAGTTCTCAGAATTTGCCTAAAGAGTTATCATTTTTTCCCTACCTAATTAATTTTTTCTTAGTTATCCAGTTTTTTCCCCCGATAAATTTTTATCATTTTCGTTTAAATCTAGCCAATCAAGTCAAAAATATCTGTTAACTTTGAAGACTCTCTGTAATTCCTTTTTATCGTTTGTTCCTACAATTCTGGACATTTCCCCTTGAATATTATTATTTTTGATGGCTTCTATTATTACTTTTGTTTCTCCTTGTCCAGGACAATCTCTATCCAAAAAAATGCCATTTTTTGGAGATCTTTTTTATAAATCCTTTCCTCTTTCTTTCAATTACTGTTCAAAAAAATTGAATCTGATCATATTCTTCCCAAGATTAAACCCATTTATTGACTCCACATCATCTAGCAGAGCATCCCAACTGGTGTGACCTGAGTAGGTACAGATGTGACGAGATATCAATTCCCTCATTTCCTCGCGTGCATGCGTGTGTGTGTGTGTGTGTGTGTGTGTGTGTGTGTGTGTAGCTTGGGGTAGCTAGCATTCTGGGCCAGTCATTTCTTGCTGGGAGAAAAGCAATTTATTTACCACAGGGTGCCCTATAAATGTTAGCTTTCTCTATGAGTGCTGAAATATGAAATAGGTTCTGAATCACTGGTGTAAGACAGAATTCAAGGTCCCTTAAAGCTGACCCCGCCATTCACTTGGTGAACTGAACATACCCAATTAATCACCACTTCTTGTGTAATTCAGGTTTTCCTTAGGCCTTCTTGAATATTCTGTGGTTTTCCCAAGCTTTTTTGACATATTTTCCCCAATATTTAAGATGTATTTTCTTTGTTTCCTTCCTGGTGATGTAATATTCTTCATTTAAGACCACGTTCACATGCTCTGAGTAGCCATGTTTGGTGCTCTGAGACACAATTAGCTCTGCTTATTTTTTCTGTGCATGTGATTTACTTTAAAGAGATCATTATCTGCACTTGACTGTTCTGTAATTATTTACACGTTTGGCTCACTTATTAGAACATAAAATCTCTTAGGAAAGGGACCAAGCCTTACTCATCTATGTATCCCTGTGGCCTAACACACGGAAATCTTTCAATAACTGTTTCTTGAATGGATGAATCAATAAAGAATTAGCTATTTAACCTTCATTAAGCTTTAAAATTAAACAATAATGTGCTGAGTCTGGACTATAAATACTTTTGGATCTTGACAGGTCAGTGACCTTGGAACAAGAGGAGATATGAGAGAATGGAAGAATCCAATTAAAGTTATTTAAATGTCTACAAGAACTGGTAACCCACCTAGAATATAGAATGAACACAGAATTCCATCAGGTGATATGTTTGGAAGAAGTACGTGGATGTCTGTTGAGTCACACGGAAAGACATTAAAAAATTTTAAAGAATTAGCGTGTATAAAACCAACCAAAAAGAGACTCTTAATAGGAGCAAAATCTTCTGTATCCTGAAATCTAATGTCATCTGAGTCCTGGTATTGTGGGCTGCTAAACTAATCACATTTGAAAGGTATGGAATGAGATCTCTTCTTGTTCTACCAACTATTAGAAAAAAGCCCCATAAATCCATTAGTGGAATTTAGGTCCTGCTTGCCAGCTGAAAATCCCTCAGCAGTTAGCAAACTTAAATTGTTTGAGATGCTTATTTATTGGAGAAATGCATTGCTAACACTAGGAATTGACTATAGAGATAGCAAAGGAAGTCAATTCCACAGTTTTAAAACTCTTTTATGAAGTACAGATTAGGATTTTGTAATCATGGGGATCATCTGTGTTTACTTGGTATGTACAATCTTTGTGATTCTTAACATAATCAGACAGATTCTATTAGGTCTGGCAGATTCACCCTGTAAAACCAATTCAAATTTTGAATTGGATAATTAATTTTACACTTGTGATTTTAGGTTGAAAGACATGGGGAAACCTTATTATATTTGTGTAATAGTTAAGAAAATTTGAGATTCAGTAGATGTATAGGCTTATTTTATTAGATTTATTAGATTTGTTGGAACAGTTCAAAAACTAGTGAGTGTTTTGTTTATCAGGGTGAATATTTGAAGGGCTTCAAAGGAATGGTAATTATAATGAATTCATGAATGTAGGTTAAATGTTTAAAGGGCTTTAGTTTAAACTGTAAATGGAGCAGATTATTTAAAGGAATTTAGACTACTGAATTTAAGTAGATCAAATAGTAATTGAAAGTCCAATGGAAGATTATTTAACCTTACACACGAATGAAATTCTGATACATGCTACAATAAACCTTGAAAACATGATGGTAAATGAAATAAGTCAGACACAAAAAGACAAATACTGTAAGATTCCATCCAAATGAGGTACCTAGAATAGGTAAATACACAGAGACAGAAAGTAAATAGGTAAACACAGAGAGACAGAATAGAGGTTACCAGAGGCTGCAGGGAGAGGGAGATGTGAGGAGTCATTATTTATGGGGACAGAGCTCCTCTTTTTTTTTTTAAAGATTTTATTTATTTATTTGAGAGAGAGACTGAGATAGAGAGAGCATGAGAGGGGGAAGGTCAGAGGGAGAAGCAGACTCCCCGCTGAGCAGGGAGCCTGATGCGGGACTCAATCCCGGGACTCCAGGATCATGACCTGAGCTGAAGGCAGTCACTTAACCAACTGAGCCACCCAGGCGCCCCTAGAGCTCCTCTTGATATGATGAAAAAGTTCTGGACATGGATATTGGGGATGGTTGCACAACATTGTGAATGTATTATATTGCCACTTAATTGTACACGTAAATATGTTCAAATGGTTAATTTTATATTATGTATATTCTACCACTATAGAAAGAAATAGAAATAATTCCCCCAAAAGTATTATTAAATGTACTAGATTTATAAATGGAATAGTGAAAGTTCTATGTAGCATTTAGAGGTTAGGAAAAACCAGGTTTTAAAAATGCCACTTTAAATATTTTATTTATTTATTTGTCAGAGAGAGAGAGAGAGAGAGAGAGAGAGAGAACAAGCAGGGGGATCGGCAGGCAGAGGGAGAGGGAGAAGCAGGCCCCCTATTGAGCAAGGAGCCCGATGCGGGACTCGATCCCAGGACCCTGGGATCATGACCTGAGCCAAAGGCAGACACTTAACTGACTGAACCACCCAGGTGTCCCACAAGTGTTGTCATTTTAATAAATTGCACAGTGATTTTAAACCCTGAATCGATATAGAGAGAATCTCCTGTACAGAAAACTTCCCTCATGGACATCAGAAAATGCAGTGACGAAGTCCTAAAGAAACTTTGGCCTTCACCTGTTTTCTTGCATCTTTGTTGTCTCAGAAGGAAAGTACAGTCAGTATGACACATTGGCTTTAACTTTAGGACTAGCAACTAAAAGTCTTTGTTTTCCTTAAGTAAGAAAAAAAAAACAGATTTAATTTACTTTTCCAAATAAACATGTAGGTGAATAAATAGAAAATGGGGCAAATACAGAACAAAGGAAAAGAAAACAAAACTGAAGTCCAAGCTGTGTGTTGTTTTTTCTCCCACTGTAAAAAAATGGTGTGCTCTTCATCATTTTCCCCATAGCCTTCCCACTCAACACAGGGTTTAAAACTAAGTCCCTTATACAAGCTACCTTTTAATTCACTAGTCTTTTCAGAGTCAGCCGACCAGGGGAGTCCAGATTGCCTTTTGACCTTTGAGAGCGTCCAGTATGAAACCAGTCCTGAAGTCAAAGCCTTTGCTTTGGTTGGAAGCGTCTTCCCGGAAGTGACTCTCTCAGCGCTTGCTACCCCTTCTGCCAGGAATGTACAGCTTCCTTTTTATCCTTTAGGTCTCAGCTTCAGGGCTGTCTCCTCCACGAGACCCTTGTGGGCACAATGGAGGCACTGGCATTTTGTGGAATACCTGCAATGTTCCGCTCCCCCTTTGGTGGTGGAATTCCTGCCCGTTTCTACTTCAGGGTCTCCACCCCCGGGAACCCTTTTCCTGACCATACCGTCTGGGCTGCTCCTCAGCGCCTCGTGCCTCAAAGGCACTCATCACCCTCTTCTCAATTTGGGTGGTCAACTCTCCTCCTCCAAGAAATGACTCAGTGACCCCAGTCCCTTCAACAATGTAGCTGCACCATTTTAAACACGTGGTTTCCAAAGCGTCTATGTTTGTATCTTACAGGTAGAAAAAGGAAGAGCATGAAGAACCACATTGTTTAGGGGCCAGGTCTAGAAGTGGTCATATCCCTTTTGTTCACCTTCCACGATCTCGAATTCAATGTCAAGGGACACCTGACTGCAGGAAGGTGGAGGATGCAGTCCAGTTATGTGCCAAGAGAAGAGCAAACAAACGGGCCTAGTGAGTAGCTGGCTAGTCTCTGGCACAAGCTTATACCTAGCTGTAACAAAAAAGGGCTGGGAAATGTTACAAGCTTTGCAGTTGATTGAACTGTATGTGGCAAAGAAAGGGGTTCTCTGGATACACTTTTTACTCTTCTTAAAATTAAAGAGAGAGAGCAAGAGCAAGAGCACATGAGAGAGAGACAGAGAGGGAGAGAGATAGATTGAGAGAGAGAGAGAGAGAGAGAGAGAGAGAGAGAGAGAACACGCTCTTGTTTCCTTCTATGAGAAAAAAATGTGGACAGAACTAAAAGGCTGGTTAGGTATAATTTAGAATTAATTTACTTTGCACCTCATACAACTCAGAAGAAGAAACACATTCTCTTACTGCTCTCCTACTTTATTTTCATGCTGGCATCCAAGTTATAGGAACACTCCCAAATACCTCACTTAGTTTCCAGTCCCAAATGTTGCTCCCAGGAGGAACACTAAATTTTTTCTTACTCACTAAAGTACTTAGTAAAAACACATGAAGATAAGTATTCCTTATGCACCCTTTATTGTTGGTTACTTTTATGGCGTTTCTTTAAAGGAATTATAAAATCAGATTTCCTTTAAATATTTGGTCCAAGAATGTAGCTCTTGAGAATATTATGTGCCATTTTGTTATCTAAAAGGGATAAACATCTGTTTTATTGGTTGGTCTTTAAAATGCCTCTGTTTTATTGTCTGCTCTTACTTAAAATGCTTTGGTGTAACTGTGGGAGTATAAGCTATTTACTAGGGATGGCAGGTTAACATTTAAGGACTAAATGATAAGTCATCTCTCCAAAACTAGCCAGGGTAAGTACTAACTCAAACTTTGTTACCTGTGTCTGCATCAGAAATCTGCTTAATTTGCATAAGGACATTAGAAGTCACTTTTAATTGGTAAAATAAGTGCTGTTCAAGAGATGGAACTGTCTGGCAAAACTCAAGAGATGGGAGAGCCAGAAGAGAAAATTTTCAAGGAGGGAGTAGTCAACAGTGACCAAAGCCATCAATTATAATGAATCTTGATGAGATCTAAGTGAATTTGACAATTAAGAGATCATTGCCAGCCTCTGAGTGAGCGTTTTTGGTAATAATGTAGGACAGCAGGCCTGACCGTGAATAGGAGGTGAAAAAGGGAACACTGTAAGTCTGGACTACTTTGTAGAAAAGTCTGAACATGGAGGAAAGAAGCACGAGAGATGGGAAAGCTAGCTGTCCAGGTGTGGGGGTAAGGTCAGGGTAATTTCTGTTGTTTTTTTTTTTTTTAATTTTGTGACTTTATTCATAAGCTAAGGAAAAAGATCCAGCAAGAAGAAGAAACTGGGCAGGGAGAGGGGAGAAAAAGAGAGAGTTATAGATGAGGGGGCTGGGGAGAATGAGAGAGTAAGAGAGAGAGAGAGAAGGAATAATTAATGGAAAGAGTGCCTGACTATGTGGGAGGGAATGAAGCCCTCTTTTTCTATCAGGAAGAAAATAATCATGGGTAAATATAGACAGTCCTAATGGGAGAGAGACTCCAGGAATTTCTAGGGACTCCTGCCTATTTGGCTTTCGTTTTCTTTGTGACAGAGTCTTAGTGGCAGAGTCTTCGTGCTGAGAGTGTTGGGCAGAGGAGGACAAAGGTGCTGGGAATCACATCACCTCTCCGGACTTCATTTCCTCATCCCTGAAAGTGAGGGTAGGGAGCTTGAAGACTGCATTTTTAAGGGACCTGGAGAAGGTGCCGACTTGGAATGGGTGAGAAGCGTGCTCACAGGTGACATTGTGAAGATGCATCGGGGCCAGTGGATGCGGCCCTGTAGTTCTCTAAGCGTAGGGACAGTTTAGGAACAGATGGAGAGAAAGGAGGGATCAAGGTACTCACTGAGAAGCATTGGGGTAAGGATACTGAATTTAGAATTAAAATGGAGACGGGAAGCCCCATCAGAACGCTGTCAGTTGCTCTTTCCCCTGGGCTCCTAAATTTTCCTACTAATAATCCAGAACAAAACCATTGCACAGGATCCACATACAATTCTTACAGCCCATTTTTTTTTTTCTCACTGTGCACTTAGGGTGCCAGGAGGGTGTGGATTTTTTTTACTTCTGACTCTGCTCCTCCATAATCATATCTGGCTCCCAAATCCCTCATCTTCCATTCTCTATCATCTGGATGGCAGATCCCGCATTCTTCCTTCTCGACTTAAGGGCATGCCACGCACAGTAGGCTGCTGGGTAACAGTGAGAACCTGGAAGCTCCAACCTCAGCTCCAGCCTGAAACAGGCCTGTAGAGAGATGTGACTGTGCCTTCCAGAGCTCGACAGGCATTTGCGTAGAGGGCTTGCTTTAAGGGGTGAAGCTTATGCTTCACCCTCCATCGACGATTAATCTGATGCAGAGAGATCAGGATGGTTTCAACAGCTGCTGGTATTTACCATTTGTAAATGAATGTAAAAAATGTGATGCATTTGATTGCACCTTGAGATAATCACCCAGGACGGACATCTTCCACAGAGCTGCAGTACTAGAGCCCAGAGTGCCTTTGGGATCCCTTCAGAGGTGATTCGAGTTGTTGATGTGAACGGAGCTAGATATTGGCAGAGTTAGGACCGCCTTCATTTAATTTCTAACATCCCGTTTCAAATGGAAACATGGCACATTAAAACCTGCTCTGGGGTAGTAGGTGTTCTTTGCTTGCTGGTATCAACTTCCTGACAAGTAGCGAATGAAAATTTCTAGGGAATATAAGTGCACAAACCATTTATACTTTATTGTGAATTAATGAGATTTTTTTCTCTCGTGCGGGGAATGGGTAATTTAAATGCTTGTAAGGTCTGAGGAAAGAGATATGAAAGATAACGTAAAAATGTCGGGGTGTGTATAACAAATGTATGCATGACAAATACACATTGGTTTCCTATGATGTTCCAGATATTGAACCAGGTCTTGGGATCTTAGGGTAAGTAAGCCATGATCCCCAGCTATAAGTGGGGAATGCAGTTAATTAAACCATAACTTGAGCACAGATTCAGAGATGTGCTTAGGGTCCACTGAGGTATGGGGAAGAAGGTGTCCCTGGGAAGAATGTTAAAAAACGTGTGTGTGTGTTGGTGACTGCACCACCTGGGCGGTGCAGTCAGCTGAGCATCTGACTCTTGGTTTCGGCTCAGGTCGTGATCTCTGCTCAGGTTGTGAGATTGAGCCCCACGTTGGGCTCCGAGCTGAGTGCGCAGTCTGCTTGAGTTTCTTTCTCCCTCTGCCCCGCCCCCCTTACTCTCTCTCTCAAATAAATCTTTAAAAACAAACAAACAAACAAACATGTGGGGGCTGTTGGTTACTTGAAGGGAGGTGACAATGTCTCATTTGGTGATTGATTGCATGTGGGAAGTGAGGGAAGCATGAAGGAGTCCGCCCAAGTTTCTAGCCTGTGTCAGGAGTGGTCATTCACATACATGGAGACAGATTAGAGAAGGAAACCCTTTCTCCCTCATCTCTGCCGATGGAAATCCCAAATATTCTCTGAGTCCATTTATTCATACTTACTCATTCAACACTCACTCATTATCTAATGTATAAAGTGTCCATTATGTCAGGAAATGGGCTAGGTCCTGGGGATATCATGATCGAAGAATTCCAGTTATGTTTTTAATGTTTCCAAGGAAGAGGTACAGTGTGCAATGCAAGCATCTAACAATATATCACAGGTGCCCTCATCTAGCCTGGAGAGAGTGAGAGAAAAATGGCCAAATTTTGGAAGAGATAGTTAAGCTAAGATCTGCAGGATGTATGTAGGTTAGTGAGTCAACAGAGGGAGGAGACCTCTCTGAGAGTTTGGTGGATTTAGGAAAACAGATGTGGCTGGAGATGAGGAGATTAGAAAAGATGGCTGTGGATAGTCCCCAGTTAGGCTGAATTATAAGAGTCCTGATTTAGTGAAATAGGCAACAGTCTAGGCTCTACTTCATGGTGAGTTTAGTGCTGACTTTGGAGCTGTTTCTAGTAAAAGGGCTTCTCTATCTTGCCCCTGTGGAGAGTTCCTTCTTGATTTATTGGTTTGGGTATTTGGGCGTTTATGATATTCTTCTTGAGAGGATACTGTCTTTTTTTTTTTTTAGCTTTATTGAGGTATAATCGATTAATAAAATTGTGATATATTTAAAGTTTAATACATGGTGATTTGATATATGCATACATTGGGAAAGGATTCTCACTGTTGAGTTAATTAATGAATCCATTAAGGAGACTGTCTTAATAACCCGCCCGAGGACTGGAATTCTGTCTCTGATCCATAGCACTGTAGCTAGGATCCTCTTCTGTGCTGCCTGACCTGTCCATGTGCAGCGCTGGCTGAGGTCACCACCCTGTTGGTTCAAACTTTTTGATAGTGAGTCTGTTCCCTTGGCCAGGTTTTGTAGTTGAATTCATTCTGTGAGTACATCTACGTTCCAAGTCCCTCTTCCCTCTGTGATACCTTGCCTAGGAATTGACAAACTCAAGCTCTTGCTCTGATGTGGCTTGGTGGAGGCTTAATCCATTTCCCTGTATTTTGACCTTCAAAATTACTAAAAACCATCCAGTTTTGTTAAAGAGATGCAGGATTGCCATTTACCAAACATAAATATTTGTAAATGCAGCAGGTATCTCACTCAATTCTAAATGTAAGGCAGTATCATTTCATCAAATTTGAGAATCTTGGGGTTCTGAAATCCATTTTTATTTTATTTTTTTTAAAGATTTTATTTATTTATTTGAGAGAGAGAGAATGAGAGAGAGAGAGCACATCAGAGGGGATAGGGTCAGAGGGAGAGGCAGACTCCCCGCCGAGCAGGGAGCCCAATGCGGGACTCAATCCTGGGACTCCAGGATCATGACCTGAGCCGAAGGCAGTCGCTTAACCAACTGAGACACCCAGGCGCCCCTGAAATCCATTTTTAAAAATGAGTTGCTAGGCGAAGAGAATCTAGCAATATAAATTCAGCAATCGTTTCTTTATGGGATACTTGTGCAAGGCATTTTCTAGGCTTTAGGATTAAATCAGGGAACAAAATAAAGATCCTGGCCTCACAGATCATCTATTCTAATAAGAATATTAGCTAGTACTTCTGTAGCTACTTGATAAAGTCTTCCCATCAAATTAGGGGAGACGCTTCAGCCTCTAAATCTAAACTGTGGTGAGGTTAGTTAGATGCAACCCACCATATAGTGACCCAAAGAAATTTATCTTGAGAATCAGTAGATTCTTAATGGCTTCTTGGACAGATGCTCTGACTCCTTTGAAATGTTAGCTATGACTAAAGCACCATACCTGCGTTTCTGTTTCTGACTCAGCAAATTCTCCTGTCCCTCTATTTCAAATGTCTGTGTGTTGCAAGGCTCACAAGCCAATGGACAGTTTTCTATTCTGAGGATCATCCATCCTCTCCTGCTTCCTCTCCTTCCCCTGGTGCCTGACCTTTGGGTCACTCTCCTCTAGGTTTCTGAACACATTACAGAGCCAGGAAGGGATGCTGGGAAGTTAACATCCAAACTACCCAATTGCCCTCCCATTAGCTTCTTTAGTAAATTCTTAGGAGGAGATAGGGGTTGTGAAAATAAATAAAGGAAACCTCAGTTAAAATGGAACCAGGCTCCGTGCTCAGCAGGCAGTCTGCTTGAGACTCTCTCTCTCTCTCTCCCTCTGCCCCTCCCCCACTTTCTAAACTAAACAAATAAACAAATCTTAAAAAAAAAGAGGGGTGCCCGGGTGGTACAGCTGGTTAAGCCTCTGACTCTTGGTTTGGGCTCAGGTCCTGATCTCAGGGTCGTGAGATGAAGCCCGAGGGCTCCGTGCTCAGCGGGGACTCTCCTTGAGACTCTCTCTCTCCCTCTGACACCACCCCACCCACCCCCTCTCAAAAATCAATAAATCTTTAAAATGGAACAGGAAAGCACTGAAGGGGAGCTCTCATGCATGTACCAGGTTGTGTAATCAGCAGGAAGAAGGAAGATAAGAATTATCTTGACAAGGAAAGACATTTTTCACATAGGAATTTCATCTTCCACTTTTAAGAAAAAGAAGGAAGATCCCTCCTTGCTCCAGCAATGCACTAACCACACTTAATGGCTAATGAGAAACGCCGCAACTTTGTATGCTTTCTTGTCCTCCAGTGAACTTTTGTTTAAAACAACACTCCCTAATTTCCTCCTGCAACCTATTGCCAGCTGACTTTCCCTTTGTCTCTTTGGATTTGCCTGTGGTTCCCCATCATTTACTTGAACCAAATTGAAATTCCTCTGCTATTCCCGAAGAAACAAATTTTGCTGATAACTATTTTATTTTTAAGGTAGACAGGGTTATTTATTTCCAATTCACATCATTGCTATGGTAATATCACTTTATACTATTAAAAGAAATTTATGGGCAGGCAGGCAAAGACCTGCACACCAGCCTGCAGGAAGCCTCGAGGACGGTGGAGTATGGAATGTTTTTCCAAGAGTCATGCTTCCTTCCAATGAGAAGTTCCCCAAAAGTATACTAGCAAGGGTCAAATGGTTGCATAAAGAGTCATTTCGAGCTTTTCAATGTAATTTATTGACTCTGCATCCGGGGAAGGTTCATTTCTTTTTCAAAAACTAACTCTAAGGGTTGTCAATACACTTTTCTCCGACTATTCAATGTGTGCAACCAAGACTGGCCTTTGTGAGACCAAACAGATGTCCCAGGTGTAATTTGCAAACTAATATCAGAAGCCGTCATGTTAGCAACAGATCCTCGCAGGAAGCCTGGTAATATTTATACAAGTTAATACTATTTTTCAGCATCTTTTGCCTTGCCTACATACTTCCCTGAATTAAAAACATTCTTTTTCGTAAGTGTGACAAGGTAGTAAGAAGCCTACAAGTTCATTTTCAGCAGCAGATAATTCACAAACAAGATGTCGACAGGTTTTTACGATTACAGATTCCAAATATCCTGGTCTCACAAAAGTGTTCGTAGAGATTGATAGCTATTTAAAAAAGAAATAAAAATGAAACGAGATATATAAATAGGCTTCTTCATTGGAATGAGTGATGGGAAGTTCTGACCCCATCAAACAGCATTCTTCCCTGTTTGAGCTTTTTATTTCATTGTCTTTGACCTGCAATCAGAGGCTTTATAAGAAATATAGTTAGCAGAAGAGGCCAAGAGCTAACTAAGAAGATGGTGCCTGGAAATAAATGTTTCCCCAAGCATTTTTTACCCTTCAGAGATGTCCATCAACTGAAATGTTAGTCCCAAAGAACCACTTAGGCAGTGCAGAGGAGACAGCCGGTAGCTGTTATTAATTTTTAAGGCTGGCAGACAGCTTTCAGTCCAAGAACAAGGCTTAACTTTGCATTCTGAATAATGCAGAGATTTTCATTAGTTAGAATAGGAATTGAAATAATAAATGATACATTATCTGCCAAAATACTGTGACATTAAATTATATATTTGCAGTTACCTTTCAGAATCAGCTTTCCAGAAGTATACTTAGACAAACGGAAAAGCTACCAGTAATGCTTTCTTACTGGGGGTTTACATTTTGGAAAAACCCATCAAAAGACACCTCTTTTTCGACTGCGGGTGGGTAATGTCATATCCAAAGGGCAGTTCATTTTTGCACCTGAAACCTCAGTGTTGGCACAGATCGTACTAGTCTATGAGATCACCGCAATTGGTTTCCAGACATTTCTCTTTGCTCACATCTGCCTTCTGAAGACTCTGGGACAATTTAATTATAACTGCACTTTTGATTTCTACTTCTTTCAATAAAAAATGTAAAATTACACGCACTTGAGAACAATCAGACTAAAAGGTTTATGATTGCTTTTCCCTGTCGTCTTTCTTCCAGTAGATCATTGTGTCAAGTCAGTCTAGGGCATATTTATTTTGTTTTGGGCCCCCACCCAAAACTTTTTCTGGCTCTTAGTTTTGTTTGAATTGATGGTAACACAACTACTATATCCAGATGTCTCTTGGTAACTTAATGTATGGCCCTCATGACAAACACTGGAATTAAACCATTAATAGCATAGGCTTCTAGCAGCTGCTTGAATGCCAGTTTGATGAGCCTTCAAATAGCTGATTCAGAGATTTCTATAGAGAAACTTAAGCTAATTAAAGACACCAAAGTCGGTGGAACTACAATATCTGCCAGTAGCAATATAATCCATATCCACCAACATTATTACTTTAAAAGAAGGCTGATAAAGGTCAAAATCATTTACCCAGTGAAGATGAGCATTTTCTTTTGCATTTCCAAGTTTTGCCTAAAATTACAAGCCTCAAGGAAAAGTCCTTTATTTATTCTAATAGAGAAAACACTATTGATTAATCTGCCTTTTCTCACACAGTAAGGGAGGATGGAGCATGAGCATCATCTGAGAGCCTCCAAGTTTAGTAAGGAGGACAAGAAACAGGCACATTTGGTACCTCCTCAAACTTACTTTATAAGGGATTCAGCTGGGATTTATCAGGCAGTGTATTTTTTTGTTGTTGTTGGAGGTATTCATTCTAATAATTTCCTTTAGGTCTCATGTTTTTGGAGGTGCAGCCTATCTCAGCTGTGAGTTGGAAGCATGCTGCTGATTTTCTGTGCATTAACTTTGTCAGATTGGGGAGCTACTAATGGAATGCCTGAAAATATACGTTCTGACGTTAACCTCATACTGGGAAATGCTGTCATTACCACGGCACTTTTGAAATGTCAGAAACTTTCTGGTTCATCTAGTATTTTTTAAAAAAAATACCCCTAAGCCAGCGTAAAAGGTAGAATGCAGTATGTTCACACATTTTCACTACCTAAGAGTTTAATCTCAGGTTCCCGTATTTCTTCCAGCTGGTTCAATAAATTGTCATTGTCTCATTGTCAACTGGACTCCAGCTCATGTACTGTGACTGCATCTATTTGGTGGGAAGCATTCATCAGACCCCTTTGGAGTTGTGTTCTAGAAAGAAGTTATCATGGCTAGCTGGACACTCACCCTCATTTTTTTAAAGGGTCAACTTTATAACCCAGACAGTAATTGGCAATGATATACCTGCATGAGATGGCTGGGTGTGATTTGTTTATCTAATAATGATTTATTTTTTTAAAAATAAATTAAAATTTTCTTTGGTATCACATGAGCTCATAACAGTTGCACCAAGATGTGCCTTATACATCAGCAGGCACTCAATAAATGCCAGGCTTTGGCATATGTTGCTAAATCTCTGCCCACATAACTTCAGGTCCTATCTGTCTTTTATTTCTTTGGTAGTATTCGGCTCCAACACGACTACTTAGCTTTTTAGCATCTCATTAGTTATTTTCAGCATTTCTTTTTTAAAATTTTTTTTACATCTCACCCGGAAGGTTGTCATTTTTAGTTTTGTGGAGCATTTTACGTAATTTACATTCATATAATTCTTGCTATGATGTACTGTATTGATGTCATTGTTGTTAGTCAGATTTCGAAATTCTGCAGTAGCATACGTGGGATTGATCATGGCTAAAACAATCCCTGATATTCTATTCAACATTATGTTTAGATCTCTGAAGAAAAGTTGCTAAGACATGGTATGACAGCACTCTGTAGACCTCCACATCTCTGGGCATCCACACACACAGCCGGGACTGAGAGTTTCCATCCTTAGTGCCATCTTCTTTGGATGCAGTTCTGTTTGCAAACGTTTGATTGTAACTTTACCATGTTGCATTCAGTCATTTTAAATTCCAACTATGAAAGCTTTCACAGCCCTGTAATGATTAGCTTTGGAAGCTATATGTCATCTGAAATAAACCCACAGGTAGCTATAACAGTACTTACAGGTGTCTTCTTCTTCCATGAAAATACTGATCACATAACAGGCATACACAAAACCAACCAACTGCAAAGGAGAAAAAAAGTACTTTAAGAATTGATGTCAAATGTCCAGAATTGAAAAGCCTATATAATCCAATAAATAAAGATAAAGAATACATAGTAATGAAGCCTATGAATCTTAATAGGAAAAAAAATCTTTTTTTTTTAAATAATAGCTGTGATTTTAAAGTAAACCTTTCTATTACTACTTAGTGCAATAGCTTTCTAAAAGAGTACACAGGAATGGGAAACATTTTCTAGATATTTGACTTAGATTTTGACTTGGGATTTACAGTTCTCATGCTTTAAAGTCACCTCCGATTATTCAGAGGTGACTCAGATTATATCAGAGAAAATATTCAGATATTTTTAAGTTTGGACTATTTAGAGAGAAATTTATAGCAACACTCATTATTACTACAACTATTTTAAGATTTAATAGCCATAAAATGCATCAAAATATGTTAATTGTAAACTAAATACCAATCATCTACTTAATTATTTGAAATGTTCTGAGAATATAAATTCTATTTAAATACGAAATTGTTTTGTTAATTATATCCTAAGAAAACACATTAACTTTGAGGTCATTAATCATATCATGACATTGAAGAGATCATTTATACTTTGGATACTAGTGGTTGAATAAATGCAGGTGCCAGAGTGTAGTCTTTCCAGCATTTCATATTGTTTTCTGTACTTATCATACTGAGAAGGCAATTCTTATTTTACGGAGCCGGAGACACCGCAATTCCGGGAGGACGAAATTGTCAACGCATCTCATCTAGTCTAAAATTACTCTGAGGGGGCGCCTGGGTGGCTCAGTCGTTAAGCATATGCCTTCGGCTCAGGTCATGATCTCAGGGTCCTGGGATCGAGCCCCGCATCGGGCTCCCTGCTCTGCGGGAGGCATGCTTCTCCCTCTCCCACTCCCCCTGCTTGTGTTCCCTTTCTCTCTGTGTCACTCTCTGTCACATAAATAAATAAAATCTTTAAAAAAATTACTCTGAGTACTTTGATAAAAATAGATAGCTAAATAGTGATTATACAGTCTATGTTCTTACTTTCCTCTCTGTTGTTAAAGTCTCTCCCCTCCTCACCCTTATAAAATAACATTTGGAAAGGAAACTTTTTCGATAGTCCCAGTGTCAAAGACTGAAGTTCCCAGTGCAGAGAACAATCTACATAGGGTTTGTGACTAGCCCGCAGATTAAGAACCTGAATTTGGAATTCACTTCCAGACTCTTTAAACTGGGCGGGTTCAGGTGCTAGCTCTTCTTCACTTGCTGAGACTGATTTCCTCTCACTCTTTCAGGAAAATGCGGAGGGACTGGTGAGCTCAGAGGGCTAGAAACCATAGATGTTCAAACCAAGGAAGAGATGACCAAAGAGTATCTGTTGCTGCTTGATGGTCCCTGCACCAAGACCATTGGAATGTTGTTTTTCCAGTTTGCTCATCACCTCGTAGGAATTGTGGTTAAGTTTGCTCATTTCCTTGTAGAAGATGTCCCTCAACTTGGAGATGTTTTGGAAGATGGTCACAGCCAATAAGACTATTATAAAGAATAAGCAGTTCCTTTAGCGGTTCCTGGTTCAGATCTTTAAACACAGTCTGGGCTTTGATGAACTCTTCCTCAGCCTTGGCCATACTGCCCCCATCTTTCTTCTCGGCATACGGCATCACCTCCAGGTGGTGCTGGGCACTGTCACTGTTTGTGAGTTTCCAACCCATTTAGTGATTCTTTCCTTCATATCGCTGAATGGGGCTACATAGTTTTCCATGGTCCTCAAAACCTGGTCAGCTCATTTCTCTTTGTAGTCTTCCTGAAGGAGGTCATTATGCCCTACAGTGGTCATGGGATTCTCTTGACGGTCCCACTCACTGCTGTAGATCTCCTGTAGGCTTTCTGACATTTGCTTTGAGCTTTCATGCATCACTTTCACTGCACTAAAGGTGTTCTTCGTGTACTTATATAACTTGTGGCCTTCTGCTAGATTACTGGTTTATTATAAAAGGATATATATAATTCAGGAATAGCCAGGTGGAAGCAACGCATAGGGCAAGTTGTGGGGAAAAAGTGCAGAGCTTCCATGGCCTCTCGAGTGCACCACTTTTCCCAAATCCCTAAGTGTTCGCCAACCTGGAAGGTTCCACAGATGTTCTTTTATAGAGATAAAAGAGAGCAAGCTCACCTGAATAATTTTTTCAGAAATATATTTTTTTTACTTAAGTTTTATCATCTTATATTTCTTCCTTGTAGTTTTAGGGCTATGGATTATGCTAGAAATATTGGGTTAACTGTGTTTTCTGGAGAGATTTACTATCTATGTACTGAAGAGAACTGGCCAATATATTTACTTCTTTTCCCAATGAGTCTTTTGACTGATGGAAAGTAAGATCGGGGTCTTAATTATAGTTACAGCTCACTATCTTTCCTCATTCAGTGAAATTTTTGTTACTGATGAAATGGGAGATACCCAGTTTTAAAAGAACAGATGAATGTATAGCAACAGAAAATTTGTCAAATTCAATTATTCACTAATGGAGCTTAATAATACCTTGATAGATGACAAGAAAGGAATTTTGGCTAGGTAATTGAAATATATGGTACCATTTGCTGGAAACAGTAAGATAAAGGCATGCCATACTAGAAACATTAGCTCTTTCTCTAGGCCCTCAAACAGAAATTGCCAGCCTTAATCTCAATATTATAACAAATGAATTAACATATATCCTTTTACTTTTGCTTTATTGATGGGCACACTAATAAAATATTTATTCGAAAAATTACTTTTGCTATCGTGATTAACCAAACTGCTGCTTAATTAATAATGTTATTCTCATGGGAACCTGTCTAGACATCATGTTAATCACCAATTTGTTGATGGCTGAGTGTTGTGTAGTTCTTGGTTTCCCAGAATATGAGTTGAAATAGTCCCCACACTGTGGCTTTCTGCTTATCTCCAAGAGATGGAATAACATGCAAAGTAAATAATACCAGGATAGTCCCAATTGTGTCTGCTTTTAATAAAGTTTTGAAGGAGTCAGTAATTTTAAAGACACTTCTCTTCCATTAAATCCATCCATCTCTATATAGAACGTTTAAATGATTTTTTCCTATGTACTGTAAATTCTGACCACATAAATTCCATCTTTTTTGATATGGTAAATGAATGCAAATGGCATAAGACTAGATGCCAACACCACTTCTTGTGTAAGAGATTGAGTAGTTTTTCCAAGTAGGATTTGTCTAGGCGATTGACTGGTTTTGGCCTGCAGGCCCTGTATAAGGATTGGCAGGATTTGGTTTCACACACGTAGAAATTAGGACGATAGCCACTGACTGTGTGTCCTGCTAGTTGTGGATCTTAGTAAGAATGAATCAGAGATATGAGTCATCTCTAAAAGCATGAACGTCTTAAGGGATCACTTTCAGGTGCCACAGATGGATGGAAAAGATCATCTAAGGAACTCAGAAGAGCTTGTGCAGACCCTGGCTTAGGGTGAAAGAATCAGTGGCCTTGAGGGAAGCTAAAAGGATCCTTGATCAAAAATAACTCCCCAACTACCTTCCTAAATTTCCCAGCATTCACATCAAGATTTAAACATTAAAGTTTAAGAGATTCCTTAAGGAATGCCGGAAGTTTCTCTGCATAGTGCCAGGCTCTAAAATGTTCTTTGTTAGTCGATTTTTCCTCAAATCCAAAATGATTCTATAAAGGTCTTGGCCAAAGCCATCAATAGGAGGCAGGGAGAACCTGACACACTTCATTCTGTGTAGAGCGTTATCCTTATGAAAGTCATTAAGTCAAGTGTTTGCAAGTAGAGACCTTCTATATATAATTTATTTGGGTTAAGGTGTTAAGTTGCTTATCAAAGAAAGCATAGCTACCTAATATCAAGAATTGTGCAGGGTTTGGGATTTTCTTCTATAAGCTAACAAGTTAGCCTGTTACTGTTTCATGGATGCTGGGTCAGAGACAAAGTGCTCAGCAGCCAGCATGAGCTTCATATCTCTGCTGCATTCCCCTTGGGCCATGATGGACCCCTGCATATGTAATGGGTTCCATTACAGGTGAGGAGCATTGAGCTACTTTTACAGCAAGGGGAAGCAAGCCTACTCTTTGTTGGGGTGGGATGGGGGAGCAGTTACCTCATTCCTAAAGGTTGTTTGCTGAAAACACAATCCTGAGAAATTGATCAGGTAAATAAAGAGTGATTATTAACTTGGGGGTTATCAGCATATCTATAGATGGTATTTAGAGCTTTATGACTGGATTAGGACACTAAGGAAACGAGTGAAGTTAGAGAAGGGGGTTAAAGGATGAAGTCCTGGAACATTTTGACATTTAGAGTTTGGGGAGAAGTCAAGAAGCCATAAAGAAGCCAAGCCTTTTCAGTGACTTAAGAATTCAGTCAGTACAGTGACATAAGAAAGTAAGGCTGGGGCACCTGGGTGACTCAGTTAAGTGTCTGACTCTTGATTTCGGCTCAGGTCAGGAGATTGAGCCCTGCATCGGGCTCTACACTGGGCGTGGAGCCTGCTTAAGATTCTCTCTCTTTCCCTCTCCCTCTCCCCGCCTTACCCCCCAAAGAAACCAAGGGCAATCAACCGTGCCAAAGGTCTCTGGTAGGTCAAGGACAATGAACACTGAGCCTTGACCACCGGATTGGGTAGTGTGGAGCGCATGAGTGACCTTGATGGGAGTTGTTCTGGTGGAAGATGGGGCAAAACTGTGACCAGAGTGGGTTCAAGAGA